>NC_139501.1:5170736-5770736 GCF_008360975.1 Lichenostomus cassidix
CTGCTTCAACCTTGATTCCTAAATGCTTTCATTGCCCAGGTGGGATGGGCTCTCCTCTGAGGAGGAAACTAGTCAGAAAGTGTTGAAATGCTAAAATTGTAACCAGTGTAGTGTTCCTGGTTGTAGCCAAGGTTGTTTTTTGGGACTGTTATTATATGTGTGAGGCCCTGAGCCAATTTTTTATTGCATGCTATAACTGGAAGTTTTTATGTAGCACTGGAGATTGTTATTAGCTCTTTCTGCTAGAGCAGGGAGTCAAATCTAGAATGTGATGTTACTGTTGAACATAACAGTCCTATTTTAATGTTCACCACAAAATTTATCATCAAATACTTGAAACAGAGACTTTATACTTTCTACTGACTTCTGAAATGAGCGTGTAATGCTCTGATCCAAAGGGAGACATATGGTTTATCATGTGGTGTTCTCAGGAGTCCAGGGACTGCTGTGTTCTATCTGGAGGGTCAGATGTACTTGTTTAGTGTTGAGCAATTCTGAAGCAACATAAGCTGTGGAGGTGACAATGAGCTTGCTTTAACCTGCTTTTTCTTTGCCCCTTTCTGCAGGCTTTGGCCCACAAGACCCTCGTGCTGCTGTTGGGAGTGGATCCATCTCGGCAGCTGGATCACCCTCTGCCCACAGTGCATCCCCAAGTGACTTATGCCTACATGAAGCACATGTGGAAAAGTGCCCGGAAGGTACAGCAGAAACAGAACTGTTCACTGCTCAGATCTGTGCAATGCCACACATGGTAGCTCTTCATCTTCCTCACAGCTGAAATGCAAGGCTGGAGGTTTTACTTTAGCCCCCCTAAAAGAGAGTAACTAATTCCTTAATTCTTTATTGGTATTCAGATAGTAAAAAAAAGTAAATTATTTTTTCTTTAAAACTCCGTAAGGCAGAGAAAGCCTGGTCCTAATTTTATTTCATAGGTGGAAAGATTATTTTTGCTAAACCAGTAGCTGGGACCCAAAGGATGCAGCCAAGATTAATGGTCAATAGTAGCTTTTTTGTCCTGTGTAGGTTTGGTACTTGACTTTTTACCCACTGTTCTGATTGCCAGGTCTCTACACTGTACCCATGGTCAGGTGACATGCTAAAAGAAGTAAGTAAGGGGCTTTATTACTGGTTTTAGAAGTGTCCTGAATAGTTTTCACTTAGTTGCTGAGCAGAACTGACTTTTACTAAGAGGTTATTGGAAATTTCTAACTGAAAGACAGCTGAAAAATGCATGGGGTTTTGTCATGGGAACAATTTGGCTCCAGAGAGCCCAGGGTGAATGTTTTTGACATTGCAACACAGGGAGAATTTACATAATCAAATCCAATAAGCTCCAGACTGGATCAGTTATCTTTTTTTTTAATATACATTAAAGCCTCCATTTACCCTCATATTCTGCCACATCTTTTTTATTTTTTCTGCCTTTGGGATTGCCAGCACTGAAGCAGAGCCATTGCTGTGGGAATATTGCCATGACCTAACTATTTTTTATTTGAATTAAAAAGACAGAAGGAGCTGTTGCTGAAGCCCTGTTCTGTTGGCTCTGTAAAACAGTGAAATTGTCTCTCACCTTCTTCAGTAAATGACCCCAGAAGTATGTGGGATCTCTGTGAGGGAAAATGTGTTTTATGGTGTTTGTCTTGTGGTCAAGAAATTAATAGATGGACATGGTGCAGGACACTGGTGGAAAGCAGAATGGGAGAAAGCACAAAGATTAAGGGGATGGGAGAACATATGTAACATTTACTGATGCGAGAATAGGTCAAGCTCATGAAGATGGGGAAAAATAATACTGAAATAGATAAATCATACATAGTTACACCTGATGATGTGTCTAGTTTTATATAACTCTGTGTGTTCACTTGGTTTGGTATCCTAATTAATAAGGTGCTGGTGTAGGCTGGTATAGATGGGAAATGACCTTTTTTTTTCTAACTGAGCAGTTCAGGGTTGCTTTGTTGATCTAAAATGTTTTCAGTACTGCCATTTTGGCATTTGGCAAATCCAGCAGGAAAAAAGCTGGCATCTAGAAGGAAACTTGCAGAGCTCCACAACAGTCATTTCTTAAACAACAGATAAAAAAGGATAAGTAAACCCTATTACATTTCTTGTAACAAGAACCTTTGCCAGCAGCTGCATTCTAAGCCATATCCCATAAAAAGGCTTGCATACAAACTCAGGAATTCAGTTGTTCCAGCAAACTTACTGCTTTCAGTCTGAAATGTTCTGTCTGTCAGTTTATGGCCATCAGTTTTCAATATTAATAGAAATTGAAGAGCACATTGTTGGGTGTGTCTAGATATGAGAGAGGCACATAATAAAAAGGTAACATTCTGTACTAATACTGTTTGGCAATATATTTTGTCTATTTTTAATAGATGTCTGGTGTAACTATTTACTATTTATAAGACTGTTATTTACTCCCCCCAGTCCCTTCTATCTAGGTTACCAGCTGTGGAATGCCCCACGTTAATGTTAAGAGTATATTTTCTTTTATTTCACCCTGGGCTAATTCCCTTTTTCCTCCCCACTGAGTTGTGCAAGCTGACATTTAAATGGGATAGATGAGGCATTTTGAGCTCAGGTGGTTCTTGCCTCCAACATAGCTCATTCCTGTAGATGCACAGGAGTAAATCAGGTTTCTAACAGCATATTCTGCAGTTCCTAACCTAAAATGACCTTGCAAATTGCAGGAGCTTTACTCTTAATTCTTTCCAGTGAAGTGTGCATACTTTTTTCTTAAATTGTTAATTTTGGGGTTTACTACTCCAGAATTCTTTCCAAGGAATTTTAAAAAGATTTTTTTTTCCTTCAGAATTTGGTAGTGCAAGTTGCTTTAGCACTACTGCCTTATGTAATGTTGTGGCAAAGGAGCAATGCACATTTGTATTTCTTCAGTAACCTTAGGAGAAAACTAAACTTTAATTTCTTGAAACAACTCAAAGTTAATGTCCTGTGGTGTATATTTCAAGCCTAGCCAAAGCTGAAAGGTTAGGAGGGTAGATCAGGAAGCTGCAAGTTTTCCTTCAGGCACTGTTTTCTCAAATTATCTTGGGGTGGGTTTTTTTGGTTTTTGGTTTTTTTGATTTTGTGGGGTAGTTTTTGGGTGGGTGGTTTTCTGGGGGGTTTTTTGGTTGTTTTTTTGGTTTGTTGTTTTTTTGTTTTCTTTTGGGGTTTGGGGGTTTTTTGTTTGTTTTTGGTGGTTTTGGTTGGTTGGTTGGTTTTTTGTTTGGCTGGTTTGTTTGGGGTTTTTTATTTGGTTTGGTTTGGCTTGGGTTTTGTTTGTTTCTTATGGTCTTTTCTGGTTTTTATGGTCATAGCATATTGCAGGTAGGTTTCTGTGGATCTGTGATCCTGTCTGTTACTGTATTGTCCTGATCAGAGGACATATTTAAAGCACAAAGTGACTTTAGAAGGATGTCAATGGCTAAAAAGCTTTGAAAGAACACAACACCATATATTTTCATTCCAACAACAATTCATTTCCACGTTGTCTCCCTCCCTTGACAAGCTGCATTGGAGCCCTGTGGCACTCACTGCCTCCTCCATGCCTTTGCAGATTGATGCATTCCAGCACATGCAGCAGTTTGTGCAGACCATGCAGCAGCAGGCCCAGCATGCCATCGCCACCGAGGACCAGCAGCACAAGCAGGAGCTCCACAAGCTCATGGCAAGGTCAGCATAGCCTCCTGGGGTTAGCTCTGCACTGAGAGTCACCTCTCCTGGGGTTCAGGGTCCCTGCAGGTGACACAGCTCAGACAAAGCTCATGCTTTGATTAAAAGAACAGGAGATTTCTTATCTGCCATGCAGTGTGCAGTAAGTGTCAGTGGGACACATCAGCCTGAACAAGCTTGTGTTTGTTGCTGCTCTCTGGTTGTATTTTTCCAGCACCGTGGCTCGCTGGCAGAAGGCAGAGCTCTCAGCATGGCTGTTTCTTTGGTTTTCAGGAGATTCAGTCACTAGGAAAGAAATCCTCCCCCCATGCCTGGCACATCTGTATGAAGTGCCCAGGCTGCCAAGCACAACAGGACTGCTTTGGGCAGGAGGTGCCCAGCATGTCTCTTAGAATATTGGTGCACTAAAATCCCTATCTCCATTTTTCTCTGTGGATCTGTAAGTGCCATATCTGGTTTTTCAGTTTAAATTAAAAATTGTGTAGTGCTCTCTATTGAAGGTTTGCTTTTTCTGAAGGTAGGCATGCACTCAGTTTGCTTTTATGAGGATGGGAATGTGGTAACACCATTGTCTTATTTGTTCAGTGACTGTCATGGAAGACAAATTAGTAATGATTTGCATACCATGTTTGTCTTGCACAATGCTTTCTGGAAAACTCAAAATACAGAAAGGACAGCCATGTAACTGTGGCATTTAAAGCCTGCTGAGGGAACAAAGTATTAAGTTTTGCACAAACCTTGACAACCCCACCCTGCTGCAGTAAAAATGTGTTGTTTTTCCTTTGCTCTAGGAGGGAATGACTTAATGGGGTTCTGGCTGGGGGAAAAACAGTTCCTCTGTGTTTCCAATGTCTGTCTGTCAGTGTTCTCCTCAGAAGGCTCATTTATATGGTGCTCAGTACAGTTCACCAGCACTGTGTATTTCATTTACACTGTGTAAAATCTGTATTTTATCAGCACAGACTGATGCAGTATTTAGATGTTGCTATTACCTACTTCTTACATTTATTTTATAATTTGTATAAATGAGGAACCAAGTTTGATCCCCACCTTTCCTCTTAAATTAAACCTTCAGCTAGTTAGTTCCACACTACAAGCAAGATAGAGGTATTTTGATTTTTGGATCCATCCTGCAGGAGAAGCTTCCTGACTGGGTTCACCACATGGAATATCTCTCAGACTCCAGATAATAAGTTAGCCTTTTAATCCAGAGGCTTTGTTTTCATTTTAGGTTTTGACTCAATAATCCCTTTGCTTAACCAGGTGTTTCCTGAAGCTGGGGGAGTGGCAGCTGAACCTGCAAGGCATCAATGAGAGCACCATCCCCAAAGTGCTGCAATACTACAGTGCTGCAACGGAGCATGATCGCAACTGGTACAAGGTCATTGCAGGAAAATTTCCTGATCAATTTGATCAAATCCCATACTGCAGCAAAGGAAGATGTTCATTGGAAGATCTCCTATAACTGTCTGCCTTGTTACTGCCAGTAGGATTAAAAAAACAAAACAAAAAAAAACCAAAAAACAGAGAAAGTGGTCCAAGGCAACCATGCTTGGGTGTTCTTGTTTAGAATTTTAACTGGTTGGTAAAACTAGGCCACAATTTCTGTTTCTGGTCTTGCTTTTGAGTCTGTCTCCTGTCAGCAATGAAGGAGAAAGAAAATGGAAAAATTTAACTTGTTCTCAGTTAGTATACTTGAACCAGGAAAGTAGCCTTGTTAATTCTCCAAAGAGCCTTTGATTTCAGAGTTGTGATATTTCAATTAATATTTGGTGCCAGATCTTATCTGGGGCAGCCATCTCATGTATTTTTTCCCATTACACATGCCCGAGTGCTAATATACTAATTTCCACTTTAGCCTTTGAAAAATTAAGGTATATGCAAATTTCATTTAATTTTTGGTACAGAGCTTAGTTGCTTTAATATATTCAACAGGGAGTTCCTGGCCAGGAACTCAACATGATATTATTTAAGATACTAAATACAGTAGTAATAAAGTTCAAATTACAAGCAGAGAAATCCAAGCATTGTGTTGTCTGCAGGGTGATACTGCTATTGTCTGCAGACACTGAAAGGTTGGATTATCTGTAACAATTAGAAAGTGCATGTTGCAGAAAGGAGTCATCATCCTTCTGACTTCTGTTCTCCCCTGTTGGCAGGCCTGGCATGCCTGGGCAGTGATGAACTTTGAAGCAGTGCTTCACTATAAACACCAAAACCAGGCCAGAGATGAGAAGAAGAAACTCCGCCATGCCAGTGGAGCAAGCATCACCAGCGCCAACACCGAGGGCAGCAACAGTGAGAGCGATGCAGAGAGCACTGAGAACAGCCCCATCCCCTCCCCTGTGCAGAAAAAAGTCACTGAGGTATCCTCCTTCCTCCCTCTTCATGCTGAGAGATTGGTACTTACTGCTTTTAGACACAGGAAGATGTTATGGGTTTAATTAATAAGTATTAGCTGTGACATAAAGCAGAGGCTGAGGTGATGCAGTGCATTGATGAGTTCTGCTGCTTAAACCCTTCATGGAAGGCTGTAATCTCTTTCATTTACCAGTTATAGCAAGATGGTAATTTTTAGGCTGCTTTGCTGTCTGTAGCTTTGCAAACAAAAAGTATAAAACCACAGTGTTTTCCCTGCCAGGCTGAATGACCTCAGTGTAGTCAAGCAAAACATAAATTCCAGGAGCAACATGTCCTGGGAAGAGTATGAGCAGAAATCAGCTACAGTGGGGATTGGGTCTATATTTCCACATATTTCTTCCTCTCACGCCTTGTTGAGTTTAGGATTCGTGTGGGCTGATGTGCTTACATAGAACTAATGCAGCAATTTTCATTCCAAAAGGATTTATCCAAGACCCTCTTGATGTACACAGTCCCTGCTGTCCAGGGTTTCTTCCGGTCCATCTCTCTGTCTCGAGGAAACAACCTACAGGACACTCTAAGGTACACAATAAAGCACACAGTAAATGAAATCCAGCTGGTAAGAACATGAGGTTTCAGAATAGGTAGAACACATTTCTGCTTTTTTGTTATGGTTGAATTAAGTGAATGTTCAGTGCAGGCTAATTTTTGTTATAGATGGATTATCCCTGCTATCTGAGGGTTCTGGGAAGAAAAATTGCTTGTAAATGAGTCTTGGTTTTTTGGTTGGTGGGTTTCTGGTTTTGGGTTTTTGGGGTTTTTTTGTTGTGTGTTCATTTGTTTGTTTGTTCCCAACAGAAGTATTTCTCTTTTTCAGAGTCCTTACTCTGTGGTTTGACTATGGTCACTGGCCTGATGTGAATGAGGCTTTGGTAGAAGGAGTCAAGGCAATCCAAATAGACACTTGGCTGCAGGTAAGGAACACAAAGGGCTAGGAGAAATCCCAGTTCTGGGGATAGTTTGGGGATTTGCTGCA
This sequence comes from Lichenostomus cassidix, assembly GCF_008360975.1. Classification (NCBI taxonomy): domain Eukaryota; kingdom Metazoa; phylum Chordata; class Aves; order Passeriformes; family Meliphagidae; genus Lichenostomus; species Lichenostomus cassidix. The sequence continues at coordinate 5,177,809 of NC_139501.1, forward strand.
TAATATCCATGATGATCCTTTGCTAAACAATCTCTTGTAGATAAACGCTGAGAGTTTATCTCATTGCATTACTATAGTAGTAGTCTGTAACTGATTTAACAAGCATCTTGAACAGAAAAATGAGAAATGTTTCTGTATTTATATGCAAATTAGTGCATATTAATGAGAAAGAATAAAAATTCTTAAATTAAAGATGATGTGCATTCAGTAGTGATCAAGTATAAAACACCACTGTCCTCCTCTGATGTAGTTCACAGTCTGTTTCAGGGTTGCCTTGTAGAATGACTCTTGTAATTAAATTAAAAAATACTTTATTTCCTATTTAAGCATTATACTTCAAGATGCATCTTTCCATAGCAGAATCCTGTAACAGTTCTGCACAGAACACTTGTGATCTCATTGAGCTGTTGTACATTTCTGTTTGGAACCTTGTGTTACCCTCTGACCATCTCAAAAACGAGTGCTGGGCTTCCCTGCCCCCTTTAGAGGCTGTGAGGTCTGTAGGAGAGGGCAGAACAGCTGCTGCACTGACCACATAAGATAAGAGAGATGTTTATTTTCCTTATCCTCACTGCTAGGTTATCCCTCAGCTCATTGCCAGAATTGACACCCCTAGGCCTCTGGTGGGACGTCTGATCCATCAGCTGCTCACAGACATTGGGCGCTACCATCCCCAGGTGAGTGTAGCTCAGAGGAGCAGTTTCCCTGGTGTCAGGTGCCTTTCCTGGGTGCCATTGCTCCAAGTCCAGATGGCTGTGTGGGAATTCACATCACAGTGAGGATGGGGACTATTTGTGCTGCTGCTGCTTTTGCCTCAGCACTGTTCACATAAAAACAGGAAGAGGTGAATGAGCCGTGCAGCCTGGGAAGAACTCTTTGTCTCGTGCAGTTTTATGTCTACTGAGTAGTGCAAATCACCTGAAATGTCTTTAAGTGACTACTAAGAACCTACCTCACAGGTTTTATCTAAATTTCTTTCTACAGTGTGGAATATCACAAAATCCTAAGACCCATTTTTGTTCTTCATTCTGCTACTCAGTGAATTAAAAGTCTTGAAAGCCTTTTGGAACAGAAAACTTTCAGTAACAAACTCATATCACTACTTTCCAGAAGCAAGCTTGCTTCCTCTTGTTTATCCCTAAGGCTGCTGTTTGTTAATGCTTTGCTAATTATTTAAATTTATGTAGCTCTTCTTTGTGGTTCTAAAGTATTACTAATTGCTGTCCCTTGCAGGCTTTGATTTATCCTTTGACTGTGGCTTCTAAATCTACAACTACTGCTCGACACAACGCTGCAAATAAGATCTTGAAAAACATGTGTGAGCACAGCAACACTCTGGTGCAGCAGGCAATGATGGTGAGTGCTCAGTGTACCATTAAGTGTTTTATGTTAGATAACTGTAAATCAGTTATAACAACACAAAGTGGCTATTCACTGTTGATTCTGTTCAAGTACAATTAATTTGGGGTATTTTCAACTGGTAGAAGTTACAGTATTTAGTGTGTGTACACATATATATAGTATATATAGTGTATATATACAGTATATAGTGTAATTTCAAGAGAATGCTTTAATTTAAAAATAATTCACACACTGAGTTTTTGTGTTTCCTAATGAATAAACTTAGAGAAGAAATGCATAAAAAATCTTTGTTCCATAAAGAGGTGTTTTTGCTTAATGGAGAGTAGAAACAAAACTTACTGAGCATAGCCTGAAAAAAGTAATTCAATTAATTTAGTAAAGATTTTTATGAATAAGCAGAAAATAATGCCTTCAGGCCAAGCTACACAAGCATATAGAAAATATCAAAGGTAACAAATAAGGTGAGAAAAGCCTGGTCGGCTTCTTGCAGAAAAAAATGTGCCATCACTGTGGTACTTCTTGTGGCTCCCTCTGGCTGCCAGGAACAAATACTTCATAACATTAGAGAAGAAAGTAGTTTTGCATTTTTAAGTCAAGACACAGTTGCAGGATTTTTTTGGGGGCATTTAATTTTTTTTTCTGCTCTAAAACAGGTGAGTGAAGAGCTAATCCGTGTGGCCATCCTATGGCACGAGATGTGGCACGAAGGGCTGGAAGAAGCATCTCGTCTGTATTTTGGAGAAAGAAATGTCAAGGGAATGTTTGAGGTGCTGGAACCACTTCATGCAATGATGGAGCGTGGGCCTCAGACTCTAAAGGAGACATCCTTCAATCAGGTATCAGCAGATGGCCAAGAGGCTGTTCTGCAGGACAGCCACCTGCCCAGATGTGTTACAAGAGCCTTTGCCATCTAACACAAAGAGTGAATCTCTTTGGACTCGTTGTATTAGCTGCAGATTTCATTATTTATCTTCAGCTCTATGATGTTTATCTTCAGCTTTGTGTCACTTTTGGTGACTCTAAGTGGCCATGGTAGTCCAGATTGCCCTGGAGTCTTGTATTGGCAGGGTGTCTGATAGGGACCTGAAAACAACTAGTGCTTTGCAGTTGATTATTCTGCTTTGCTTACAGTAAGCACGGATAACAGAGAATTAACTGAGCTTGTGAGCCTACTGGTAAAGGGTGATTCTAAGCATTCAGTTGCCTCCTATAATGACATCTACTTGCAAGCAATGTTGTTTGATAAATTCAGTGTGGATCTTGGATCCAGGAATTTCTGGATCTTTAATTCTGATCTGCTATAAAAATGTGAGATCAAGTATTTGTAGTGCAATTTGAAAAGAGCCTCTGATGCTCTTTGTAGGTGTTAAGTGGTCTCCACCTGTTACACTGCAGTCTGTTGAAATTCTTTTCTCTGTTGTTTTCCTCCCTAGGCCTATGGCAGAGATCTTATGGAAGCTCAAGAGTGGTGCAGGAAGTACATGAAATCAGGAAATGTCAAAGACCTAACTCAGGCGTGGGATCTCTATTACCACGTGTTCCGACGTATCTCAAAGCAGCTGCCACAGGTGAGGGGGAAGATTCAGTTCTTTTGTGGGTCTTACTGTGTAAATTGTCAATACCAACCTTTGCTTTATGTTTTCTGGTTATTCAAAACATGAAACTTAAGTATTCTGGAAATAACCACATAGGGTTTGCTGCAAATTTGGTCTTTATGCAGCACTTCCTACAAGTACCTGAAATCACTGCCTGAACTGTTTTATGTCCTTTGACCGCATGAACTCTTCAGATGCTTCTGTGAGATTGAACTGAAGTTCTAAGGGGTTGTATTTCTTTTTGTTTTGGTAGCTCACTTCTTTGGAACTCCAGTATGTGTCACCCAAACTCCTAATGTGCCGGGATCTGGAGCTGGCAGTGCCAGGAACATATGATCCCAACCAGCCCATCATACGGATTCAGTCCATCGCACCCTCTCTGCAGGTCATCACCTCCAAGCAGCGGCCCAGGAAATTGACACTAATGGGTAAGAGAGAGCACTTTTCACTTAGCTATTCCAGTATTTAAACAGTTGTTGCTCTTAGGTCAAACTACATATTTACCTGGTAAAACCTCTCCAATGTTTCCTTTCAAGTGAGATTTTTCTTAGTCAGTCTGACTGCCACACTTTCCAGTTTTTGGGTGTATTTACTCTTGTCTGTTTGTTTAATGAGAATAAACTCCTGTGCACTAATTCTTTTGCAGGCAGCAATGGGCATGAGTTTGTATTCCTTCTGAAAGGTCACGAAGACCTTCGCCAAGATGAAAGAGTGATGCAGCTGTTTGGGTTGGTCAACACTCTGCTAGCAAATGACCCAACTTCTCTTCGTAAAAACCTCAGGTGAGTGCTCTGAGTAATCACTGGAAGTGCTTGTGACTTCTTGCATGGGTGCAGCTTTGCAAATAAACCTTGGCACAAGCAGCTGGTTTGTGAAGAAATGGCAAATCTTGGAACTAAGTTCAATGAAAAGAAAAATAGCATTCCTAGAATTCAGACATGGAGGAAATGTGTCTGAGGAGGTTGTTTCTTTGGGTTTTTTTAATTGAAGTCCCATCTTGTAAATTGTTATGGTCTTTGAAGCAACCCCTATTTCAAGATACCTTGATTGCTGCCTTAGGAGCCTGAGAATGGGGTTTTGCCAAGGATTTTTTTATTATAGTCACTAAATAGCTTGGTGAAGAGTCACTGAGTGCAATTCTGCACAGTGTCTTTCAAGCAAGAACACATCAAATATCATATGCAAATAACAGATTATCACATGTACCTTCTGAAGGCAGCTGTTCAGTGAAAACCACATAAACTTTGAGTTTGTCTGTGGATCATCTGGCAGCAATCTCTACAAGTGGATATTTAAGTCTGTTTGAAAAGACAAGCAGAACAACTATTGATAAGACAATTTGGACCAGAATCAGATTTAACAGTAGTTGTTTCAAGCATCTCAAAATCTAGTAATTCACAATATACAACAATTCGAGCTCTGATTCTCCATTTTTCCCACAGCATCCAGAGATATGCTGTTATTCCACTGTCTACAAATTCAGGCCTCATTGGCTGGGTGCCCCACTGTGACACCCTGCATGCACTCATCCGAGACTACAGAGAGAAGAAGAAGATCCTGCTCAACATTGAGCATCGCATCATGCTGAGGGTAAGGGGCAAAGCTGGCCCAGGTTTTGGTAAACCAATGTCTTGATGGAAGAAAATAGTGCCAGGCTTCTTCCTCTGCATCTTTTCTGATTGTTACAATTAATAAAAAATATTAGATAAGGGTTATAGCTTGCCATATGTTTTTTTGTTTCTCCTTTCCAGTTTTAGCAGTGACCACGAGTTGTTGCCATCTGGTGACTGATATGTGTTTGGAATTTTGTTTAACTGTGGTGTGCCTCATACAAGGTGCTGTGCTGCTGGCATTGCAAACATTGGGTCTAAGCAGCAGGGCCAAAATTAGACAGACTGGAGAAACTGAACACTACTAGAAAATTTGCAATTCCCTACCAAAAAGGAAAGCATGTGCCAGCCCAGAAGAATTATATAGATAATGGTTTCTGAAAAGTACTTACCTTTGCAGATTTTTAGCTAAATAGAGCTGTGGGCTACTGATTTTCTGGATACTAAATCATGTGCTATCTCATTTAAAAATAATTCCTCACTGTTGTGTGATCATCTCACTGTGTTTGAAACTGCTCAGTCTACAAATAATTCAAGTATAAACTTGATATGAAATTATTTATGATTACTGTGTTTCTCACAGAGGCTACTGGGGGTGGCTTTTTAATTTGCTGAATGTCACTTCTGAATTGTAGATGGCTCCAGACTATGACCACCTGACCCTGATGCAGAAAGTAGAGGTATTTGAACATGCTGTCAATAACACAGCTGGGGATGACCTTGCCAAACTGCTGTGGTTGAAAAGTCCAAGCTCAGAGGTGAGTTCAGCACAGGTACTGGCAAACAGCAGAATGTGTAATTATCTTCCCTGCAGAATGAGTGAGAGATGTAGTTTATTCATCCTAAACCAGCTGAATCTCTGCAGAACATGTATCACACATTTATCCACACATTTTCCCCACACAAGGGGCCTTACAAGGCTCAGAGCCCAAGTGAAGTGCAAAGCACAAGACTGGAGATTTCAGTCTCCATATACTCTGCAAGGGAGAGAAAAGCAGAAGCCTCAGAATATTTTCTCTTAATGACTTAGACATCTAATTCTAAGGACACAGGATGTTTGAATCCCCTCAAACTTATGGAATACTGAGCCTAAGGATATCACAGTTCTGCTTTGTGTGAAATGCAAATGATTAATGGATAAATTAAAATATAATCTGAAACATGCAACATGCCTATCTAGCTTTTTCTATTTTGTCTCCACTTGTAGGTGTGGTTTGACAGAAGAACGAATTACACTCGTTCACTAGCTGTGATGTCAATGGTTGGGTACATTTTGGGCCTTGGGGACAGGTAAGTAAAGCTGTAAAGGTTTATTTAAAAGCACAGACTGTGAAGGGCTATGAGTTCATTCTTGTGATAACATCTTCCATTGTGGTTACTGCTGAGCTGTAGTGATTACATCTTTCAGCTCCTAATTGTGCTGCTGTTATTCTCAGCACTGCAGGCATGATATGCAGAGTTTGTGAATCCTGAGTACAAATTAGACTTTCTTCCTTTTTGAAATGAATACACATGAAACTACATCAAGGACCATAAGTTCTAATTTTGCCCTTTCACAGAATGGTAAATCTTTCTCCATCCATTTTATTAACAATATAACTTCCAAAGCACTTTTAAAGGCAATGTATATTAGATTTAAATTCTGTAATGCAAAAAACAGCTAAACCCTTAAATGTTTCAATAACAAGGGTTCTTACTGCTGAACTTAAAAGTCCCTAACATGAAATTATAAACTTTTGAAAATTGAATTGAAACAAAATTGGAAGACATAAGCATGAATACAGCACTGTAGTTTTGCTAGTCTGGACTGATTTTCTTCTCTGTTGGTGGTAAAAGAACTTGTGTTACTTCCTGTGTAGCATAATGCATTACATTTTTCTATACTGAAAAAAATGAAAAAGCATAAAACAAGCAGAAAAACTTATGCTAACTGAAAAATAAACATTCATAAACATTCATATCCAAGAAATGTACTGATTGTTTTGGTCCAGGAGGTTATTTATCTTCCAAGGTGAGAAGGTCTAACTTCTGAGAGATAATTACAAAAGTAATGTGACAAATGCAGTGTCTGGAAGGTTTCCTGTTCATCCTGAGATTGAACATCTCAGACAAGCAAGCTGTAACTGGCTGTTCTTGATCATGAAGATAAATATCTTTTCAGACTGGAGCTGCTGTGATTGAGTCTGGGTTTTTGTAATGCTCTGTCACCCATGGTCTGTTTTTTCTCCCACTCCTTCACCAAAGACACCCTTCCAATCTGATGTTAGACAGGCTGAGTGGAAAGATTCTGCATATCGACTTTGGGGACTGTTTTGAGGTAAGTCTTCATATTTGGATATGAAATTTTTAGTAATTTCACATTTTCTGGTGGAACAGAAATTAATCTGTAAGCCAGGACAAACTGACCTTGGAGTCTGATCCTGGGCAAACCCTTTGGCTCTCTTTTGACCTTCCTTTTACCTACAGGCATGATGAAAATAATAGACACTTTATCTCAAAAACATGTCTTGGGGATTAGCTGACCACTGGAACAAGCAAAGAAGTGCTAACATCACTTCCATGAAATTTCTTGGAACAATTTAAGCTGCTGATAGGCAGTCTGTGTTGCTGGGCACATGCTTGAGTTTTCCCTTTGTTATCAAGTTAATCATCTAGCTTCTCCCAATAATTTGGGAAAACTGAGGAACATAAAGCTGTGACGTTATTTCCTATTTGGAATAAAATCTTTAAGATTGTAGCAAAAAGATCCCAGTACTTAGTAACTTTTAAAGAGTAATTAGCTATTAATTTACACCTTCTCCATCACTGTGTGTTTAGGTTGCAATGACAAGAGAAAAGTTCCCTGAGAAGATTCCATTTAGGTTAACAAGGATGCTGACAAATGCTATGGAGGTAAGCATCCCCTCTGGAGGAGACTGTTCCTAGGGAAAATGGCAACCATTTCTCAGTTTTTCTTGTATTTTTTGTTGTAAGAACCAGAGGTGTTAGTATTTCAGCCTAATTTTCTGTGAGTTAAAATAGCTCCTGTGATATTTGTGGTACATTACAGTGGAAAAGGACTTTTTAGCTAGAGAATAAACTACCCTGAAATTCCTCCAATTTCTTAGGCCTTCCTTAGTTTCCCCATTTCAAATAGCTGTTTCTATCAACCAGACACAGTCACTTGCTTGGCACTTCACAAAGATCATCTTCATGGAGAAGAGAGGTTCTTAGTTTGTAATTAATGTCTGTCTTGTTCTCCTAATGAACAAAGCACAGTGAACTCCATTTCAAAGCTACTTCCTGCTCCCTGAATGTTGGGGTTAGAGCTGCAGAGTGACCAAAGCAGTGGTTGATTGACTTCTTTTCCTTCCAAAGGTGACAGGCCTTGATGGGAACTACAGAATCACCTGTCACACGGTGATGGAAGTACTGAGGGAACACAAGGACAGTGTCATGGCTGTGCTGGAAGCCTTTGTGTATGATCCCTTATTGAACTGGAGGTTGATGGACAGTAAGTGATTCTGATAAAATAGTGACAACAAGAGAGTATTCAGATCAGAAATCAAGAAGGCTGAAGTCCAATGCCTGTTTTCAAACAATCTGATTAAACTGTTCATTTGCATGTGCTATTTCTGTGTGCACATGGTTTTAGGGATTTTAATATAAAATTACAGCAGTGATCAGGAGATGGAAATTATTTTCAGGTGACATCAAATCTAGAGAAGGAGAAGGGCAGCCAAACCTGTATTGTTTGTGGACAAATTTGCTCTGAAACTCTAGTTTATGTTTTTCAACTCCTTGTTTTCTTGCAGCAAATACAAAGGGCAATAAGCGCTCACGAACAAGAACAGATTCCTACTCAGCCAGTCAGTCAGTAGGTGAGTAGAAAAGATGGGAGACGCCACAAATATGCTTTTAAAATTAGCTGATTAACAGTTGTGCTAATGTTTCCAGAAGAATATTTCAGCTGCTTTTCAGCTTCACATTTATGCTTTTGTGTTTTCATATTTTCTTCAATAGAAATGTTGGACAGTGTGGAATTGGGTGAGACAGCCCATAAAAAAACTGGGACCACAGTGCCTGAATCCATCCATTCCTTCAGTAAGTTTCATTGTTGTTTCTATACTGATCCAGAAACTGTTCTTAGATCAGAAAATTTCATCATGATCCAAATGCAATTATATAAGATGGGACAGATACAGCCTCTTGTCAGCATAAAAGAGGAATATAATTACCTGTGTTCTCAACTCCAACAAAAAGAGATGTATCTATAGAAAATGCATCTAGGTTTGCTCTCAAAATGGTATTTGGAAAGGGCACATCTAACAACAGTACAAAGGCTTTAATTGTTCAGATGAAGTCCTAATTCTGTGTCTATTTCTGTCTTTCAGTAGGAGATGGGCTGGTGAAGCCAGAAGCTCTAAACAAGAAGGCAATTCAAATCATCAACAGAGTTCGAGATAAGCTCACTGGTGAGCATGTGGTTATGTTTATATAAAAGAAACATAAAATCTGATAGATCAGCACTGTCCTTAGTATTTGTATTTTGTGTTAATCCTTGAATTTAACATACTCTCATTAAGTGGATGAGGCCATTTTCCTGTTTTTGTTGAAAACCTAAGTACTGTGCCTGCGTTTAGATACAAATGTGATTTGAAAAGTACAGAGGTGTTTGTAACTACGAAGACTTAATAATTTGCATGTCTCAGCTTGTTAGTGGAAGTTGAGCTTCTACTGTCCTGGCTTCATAATTTGCAGCATTTAGTTGCAAAACTTTACACTTTTAAAGTCTGTAAGAAATTACTCCCCACCTGCCAGATAATATACTTGAAGGGATTAGGACCAGGATTTGTGACTCCTTTAATGGATTTTTTCATCCTTTAATTTCAAAGGTCGAGACTTCTCTCATGATGAAACTCTCGATGTACCCACACAAGTAGAGCTGCTCATTAAACAAGCAACTTCTCATGAGAACCTGTGCCAGTGCTACATTGGATGGTGAGTTTGTCATTCAGCTAACGTGGCAAAACTCTTCTGGAATAGTCTGAGCAGGGAACTGCTAAAGAGAACCTCACTTGTGTAGTTAGTTATTTGTAGGAGTCTTACCACATACTGCATCTGCTCTGATTTTGAAAGCCCATGCTGATGCCATAGACTCCTTGAGGAAAGTTGCTGTTACAAGTAGTGACAGGGATTTTACATTTTAAGTGTTTCAAATAAGGAATGTGGTGATCATTGCTTTCAGTTACAGTGAAGAACCAAAGAAAGATGATTTAGTGTCATTTTGAGAGCTAGCTAACTTTGAACTATGCTTAAGGAAATAGATCTCTTTCCTGCTAATGTTTAAAAATTGTAAAGGAGCATGGGGATCACCTGGCAGCTTTTCCTGTGCTAAAATGGTGCCTAGTCTGTATGGAATCTCAGCCCTTCTCAGCGTTATCTTTGGGAAACTACATCCAACTCAACATTAACACAATATATTTATTTTCTTCAGGTGTCCTTTCTGGTAACAGAAGATTCCAGAGTATGCACAGCCTTTTATTCTGGAGGCTTTTTCACTCCAAACTTGCTCTTCTACAAACACAAACTGAACGTTGGACTGAAATACAGCCTTTGTCAAATATTTTTAAATGTAAATGAAAAGAGTTATTGTATATTAAAAGTTGGTGTAAGCCAATGTATAGCTGCTGTTGGAAAATCAAGCTGTCTGAAACACAACACTTGATTTGGGTTTCCAGGACAGTGAAGACTGATTGTACCACAGATGTCTATGGTTCCACTTGGTCTTTGGGGAACTGGAGATCCATTAAAAATAACTATACGGGTTTTCACTTACTTTGCAATGTAAGTAACTAAGCTTCGACAGCCCCGACGCCTTGGTCAAGGTAACTAAGTAACTTGCAGATTAATTCTTGCCCTGGTCATTCCTGTTGATGTGGGTGCAGTGAGCTCAGTGCAGGAGGCTTCATTTAGGTTTGGGGGGAGTTGCATAACTGGAAAGAATGAGAAGTAGAACTTTACCATTGTTTCCTCCTGTACCTTGTTTTCAAACTTGATTCCTGTCCCAAAATTGGAAATTGTCTATCTGCTCATGACGCTAGTTCAGGATTTGTGTTTCTGACTAGATCAGGGTTTTGAGCACATCCAAGATTTTGAAGACCTTGAGCTGAGCAAAGTTAGGGTGCCTCTGTGCAGAGTGATTGGTGGCAGACTGCATGCAGGGTACAGATAAATACCATTTGGGAGCTTCCTGCAGTGTCTGGGTTAAAAAGCAGTATTGGGAAGTAATTAGGGAAAGTTAGGGTTTGGCACAGGAGGCAGACTGGGGGGAGAACTGGTTGTAACTTGAAACAGAAAATAATGGTTATTAAACATGAGGTTGAAGATAAAGTTATGATTTATGAATTAAAAATATTAAAAACAATGCACAAAATACAACAGAGTAGCCATGTTTAGATGCCATGTTGTATTTGAATATTTTTGTGCCAATAAATTACATCAAAATGTAAACACTTTGGCTGTGTTCCTGTTTTTTCCAAAGTCTTTCTTAGGCAGGGACAGGGAAGCAGATTACAATTTTTTTTAAGGTTCGTGTTGCCATTGATTTGTCTTCTTGTGCATCAGTCCAGGTGGTTGGCTTTACTTCCCTTCTGATAGCAGCCGAATGAAGTCTGTCAGTTGTATGAAAAAACCATGACTGTACAACCTGTAAATTTTTGTTTCCAGGAGATGTGATGTCATCTGTGTGATAAGAAATCAGCTTCCTTGGGCTCAGGGTCACAGCATGATTGTGCAAGTGCTGCACTCCAAAAATAGGAAATGGGGAGGTGGCAATTATGAATTTGGGTATTGGCCTAGCCCTTTGCTGGGCACTGGTGTGCCTGTCAAAGGGTCTGGGTACCACAGTGTAAGATTATTAAGCTGCTAGAGAGTGTCCAAAGGAGGGACACAAAGATGGTGAAGAGCGTGGAGGTGAAGAGGAGTGCTTAAGGCACAGCCTGGAGGAGACTGAGGGGCAAACTGATCTTCAGGGGAAGAGGAGGGGCACGCATTGATCTTTCCTCAGTGGTGACCATGGACAGGACCCCAGGAGACAGCTGGAGTTGTGTCAGGGGAGTTTGAGGCTGGATATGAAGAAACCTTCCCCCAGAGGGTGGCTGAGCACTGCCCAGGCTCCCCAGGGAATGGTCATGGCCCAAAGCTGCCACAGCTCCAGGAGCGTTTGGACAGTGCTTTGAGGCATAAGGTAGCATTGTTGGGGTGTCTGTGCAGGGCCAGCAGTGGGACTCAGCCATCCCTCTGGGTCCCTTCCCTCTCAGGCTCTTCTGTGATTCTGTAGATCCGCCTGGTGCGTGTTTGTGGGGGAAAGGCCGGCTGTGCCGCCCCGAAGCGCAGCCGGGTGGCCGTCAGGGCTCTCCTCAGAGCCTCCCATCGCACACAGGGCTTGTCCCGCCCTGCAGCCCAGCCGGGTGGCCATGAGGGCTCTCCTCAGAGCCTCCCATCGCACACAGGGCTTGTCCCGCCCTGCAGCCCAGCCGGCTGGCCATGAGGGCTCTCCTCAGAGCCTCCCATTGCACACTAGGGTGGTATCGCACCGAAGCGCAGCCGGGTGACCATGAGGGCTCTCCTCAGAGCCTCCCATCGCACACAGGGCTTGCCCCGCCCTGCAGCCCAGCCGGCTGGCCATGAGGGCTCTCCTCAGAGCCTCCCACCCCTCACAGCCCTTGTCCCGCCCTGTCCTGCCGCTAGGGGCGCCCGCGCTCCCCGCCGCTCTCCCCGCCCTTCCCGCCGCCAGCTCTCCGCTCTCGCAGCAGCGCGCGATCCTCGCGACAGCGCCGCGCATCAACATGGCGGCTGCCGCCCCTGAGGAGAGCTGGGATGCGCAGCCGGGCACCTCCAGGATGTTCATGGAGGCCGCGGGAAGCAGCGCGATGTCAGCCGTGCCCGGCTTCGACAACCCCGAAGCCTTCGTCAAGGTGCGGTCGGGGAGCGGCGGGGGGGCGAGGCGGGCACTACCGCTCCCGGCGTGCCGTGTGCGCTCGGGCCATGCCGGGAGCTGTAGTTCTGCCCCGCGGGGGCTGCGTGGGGACCCCAGCCCGAGCTGGTGACACCCGCGGGGTGTCCCTCAGTGCGGGAGGGAGGGTGTGGGCTGGGCCGGCGGGTGCGGGGTCCAGAGAGGTGTATCGGGGCCTGTTAGCGGCCTGAGTCGGGCCCTGGCCCTGTCAGCCACCGGGGATTCCTGGGAATGCCAATGAATCGGGACCTCCTGAGGGCCTGTCGCGATGAGAATTGTCCCTGCCCTTATAAATGGCAGCGTTGGCCCCCGTGTGTTTTACCTGTGCACGATGCTGCTTCTAGAGAGGCTGCCACGTCTCAAGTAGGAAGCGTTGCAGGGATTTGGGGTATTTTGTTGAAGTAATAAAGTAATTATCTGCGTTGCTGGTGATTTAGAATTGTAGAATATTCTGAGCTGGAAGGCTCCCATAAGGATCATCGAGTCCAGCTGCTGGCCCTGCACAGACACCCCAACAGTCCCACCTTGTGCCTCAGAGCATTGTCCAAACACTCCTGGAGCTCTGGCAGCCTTGGGGCCATGACCATTCCCTGGGGAGCCTGGGCAGTGCCCCAGCACCCTCTGGGGGAAGAACCTTTTCCTGATATGCAACATAAACCTCCCCAACTTCAGGTCAAATCTGTAATCATAGACTGAGTTACAAATCTAGTTTTTAGACTTTGATCATTTAAAGCTGTCTAAATGAGCTGTGTTAAGTTACTCCCGGTGAAAAGCCCCACAACACCACACATTGGAACCATGCAGTTCCAACCAGCCAGACAAATGCATTTCTATCAAAGAGTATCCTGGGTAAAGAGGAATAAAATACTGACAAAATGCTGTTAATTCCTGCACAGTACGCTCTGGGCACAGTGGTGGCTGCAACAAAGGCATCTAATGGGCTCCCCCAGCCTGGCGACGAGTATGATTTCTACTGCAGCTTCCCTGGTTTCCGCGCATACTGCAACACACAGGGCGACCGCCTGCTCCACTGGTAAGGCTCCTTTTGCATCTCTGGGCTGTTGCTAGTAGCTCTCAGTCCAAACCAGAAGGTAGCCCCCTTTTTGGCAACTCCAGATTTGCCATGGGTAAAAAGGTGGTTTATTTCACACACCTGATTCTAGCTGCTTTTTTAGCGCTTGGTATCTGAAGTGATAAGCTTAAAGAGGGCCTTTCATAATGATTGCCATGAAGAGCTTTGTAGAGAGGAGCACCTGATACTGAATACATTAGGCTGTCCATTTTAAAAGTCATGTTTGTGAGAAGCTAATTCTAACACTTAATACTGTATAGGTGCTTTTTCTATGTACTGCTCATGTGGCAATATCTATAATTTAGTTTATTTTCAGACTTTAAAGTGTAGAAAGTCAAAGAGAATTGGATGTTTCAGTGTTCAGATTGCCTGCTTTCAGATTGCTGACAGCTGTGCTGTTCTCTTGCAAGCATGAGCCAGGTGATGCAGTACCATGGCTGCCGGAGCCTCATGAAAGATTCCAGCAAAGTGACAGGGCTGGAAGATAAGTTTGATATGCTGGTTGACTCCAATGACGTCATTCTTGAAAGAGTGGTAAGCAAAGTATTTCTGGATGTGGTTCTTATAAAGTGTTCATTTGCCACAAGTTTTCTTTTTCACTGCAAGAACTTTAGTGGTAGTGTTTTCACAATTAGTCACTATTTCCTCAATCTGATGTATTCCCTTTTTATTTTAAAAACCCTTCCATATGCTAGGCCAGAGATTGCAGCAGCAAAGGCAGGTGGGTCTAAGGGAGGGAAGGTAATATGTGATGTGTGGGGAAACTAAATGCGGTTTGACATAAAATCCTCACAGCCTGAGAACATTTGTACATTTTTACAGTGCTTCTCTGAAGAAACTCTTCCCACTCCTGATGTTCAACATACTCATCCCATGTTTGTCTGTCTTGTGTTGCACAGAATTTGGGGGAGATGGTTTTGGAAATACCTACCTGCATGACTTTCTTTACTCAGTCTGACTAGAGTGTCTGAGTGTGGTAATTTAACAGGTCTTTCCCATTATTTTTCTGGATTTTAGAGTATTTTATTGGATGAAGCATCAGGAGTGAACAGAAACCAGCAGCCAGTCCTGCCAGCTGGGTTGCAGCCCCCACAGATGATTGTTTCCAGCTGGAACCGTAAGGTGAGTAAGTTTGCTGTGTTAGCTCAGCTGTTCTCCAGTGGAGTTGAGTAGTTAAATGTGCTCTTATGTTTTTTCACACATTCTACGTACCTCTCTCTTTTTTTCTTTTTCCTATTGATTCAAACTTGATTCTGAAATCTATGTGCTTTCAATTGCCATTTCAGTTTCATGTGCTCAACAACCTTTCTTGGGCTTATGAATTCAGGATCTTGAGTCCGAACACTTTCACTCCTCACTGAAAATCGTGACTCAGTTTTACATGTGGAGTATAACTCTTCTCTGAATGTTGAATCAGACTGAGTAAAAGAAGCTCTGAATGCCTGATAAGTCATGTTGGTTTTACCTGTGGGTTTTTTAATAGGCAGGAGAATTCCACAAGAGAGCTCAGTCTGAAACATTCCGACTACTTCATGCCAAGAATATTTCTCGACCACAGCTTAAGTTTCGTGAAAAGATTGATAATTCCAACACTCCTTTTGTACCTAAACTTTTTATCAAACCAAATGCTTTGAAGCCTCTGCCTGAAGGTAAGGGATTTATTTTTGTTGGGTAGTTTGTTGTGAGTATTTGACACAAACCAGTCCTCACAGTCTAGAGGAGAAATCATTGACTCTAAAAACAACTAGCAGGAGATGCTGGACATTTGAGTGTAGTGATCTCGGTGACACTGTTGTTTCCATATGTGTGATGTCAGGGTAGGTCAGCATACAGTATCTTCTTGCTGGTATACAGCAAATAATCTGTTCCAAACAGATAATCTGCTGCTGCTTTTTACCACCTTGAACATACATGAGAGTCACTTTTGCATGGGAAGTCTTGACTAGTCAAGCTGGCTGTACAGATATTCTTTCAGATGAGTGAGCTGCACCAGGTGTGTGGAGAGACCTACCTTTGTTTTTAGTGCTTTATCAGTGCTGCTAGTACCCTGTCTCAGTAACATACTCTGCTGCTGCCAGTTCCTCTGTATTTTGTACTGAGCTAGTTGTACTTTCAGTAACCGGGAATGATTGAAAAATTTTTCTGAAGATTTTTCAATCTCCATCCCAGCTTTTGAGCAAAACAACCTTGTGTCTTGCATAATAACAGCCAAGTAACTGAGTTGTTATTTGAGGCACAAAATGACAGCAAAAGCAGCAGCACTAAATTTTTAAGATTTTTGATACTTCATAGAACCTTGTGGTGGGTGGAGGGGAAGATAGTAGTAGGCTGAGAACATATTATGTGGGGGACCCAGTCCAGTTATTCCATATTGGTTGTTCAGCCCTCACAAAAAGTGGACGGCAGCGAAAGGAGCGCCCTGAGGACTTGGATGTGCCAGCTGCTTTGGCAGACTTCATACATCAGCAGAGGACACAGAAAACTGAGCAAGACATGTAAGAAACAAACCTGACAGCAAGGTGCTTGGAGTCCCCTGGGTGAACCTGTGTGGTCGGATTGTGCTGATGCTCATCATGTATAACAGTTCTGCATGTGTTTGTGTCCACACTACGTTGTGTGCGATTTGCTTTAGACCTCTGCAGTTGCGTTAAACCTCTGCTTAAAAAGAGACAGAATAGGGAAACTACCGCAGCTCTCAAAGCCTCTGTGCTCTGTCCTCATAAAGAGGACTGGAATTTAGTCTGTGCTTGTCTCTTCCTAATATCCACAGGTTTGCTCACCCTTACCAGTATGAACTGGAGCATTTTTCTCCACCAGATGAAGTTCTCAAGAAGCCTGAGCTCCAGGTTGGTGCCCACGTTAATTTTAAACTACAGCTGCAGTACATTTGCAGCCATACTTGACAAATTTTGGGTTTGAGGGTGGAGGTTGGGATGGGAATTGACAGTGAACATATCATGCCTAATTCATTTGCTCTGCCAGATGTACAGGCCCATTGAGGAAACACCCTGTCATTTTATCACCACGCTGGATGAGTTGGTAGAACTAAATGAAAAACTTATGACTTGTAAAGAATTTGCCTTGGACTTAGAGGTAATCAAATTGCCTTTTCTGTTTAAAAGTTTAAAAGTACACATGTACTTTTAGGAGCTAGGAGACCATTATATTCTTCTAGGGGTTTTTTGTGGTTTATCCTGGTTTTTGCACTCCCTGACATAAAAAGATAGTTCCTGACCCCTGATCTGTCAGATATTATCTATAAGGTTGATTTAAACTGTGTCAGTATTAAAAGTTTTCCAATGGCAGGACATGCTGCACAATTCTTTGTGAATTTGATCTTTTTTCAATTAATCCTAAGGGTTTTTTATGTCACCTCAGTGACTGCAAAGAGAAAGTTTGCTCATCCAGTTGTCTTTTTTCTCAAAGAAGTCCTTGTTCTCTCTTCCCTCACTTGGGATGCTGTTTATTTTATCGTATCTTTTCTGTAATGAATCCTAGCTTTCATCTCTCTTCCCTGTTTTCAGCACCATTCCTACAGGAGTTTCCTCGGCTTGACATGTCTGATGCAGATTTCCACCCGAACAGAAGATTTCATTATTGACACACTGGAGCTGCGCAGTGACATGAACATCCTCAATGAGACCTTCACAGACCCTGCAATTGTCAAGGTCAGCTGCCAAATTCACCAGATTTGTTTTTTTTAATTAACATTATTGGTTTATTTTAAGCTTTAATATAGTTAAAATCATGCTGTGTGCTCTGTCTTGGTCACTTGATTCTGCTTTCACTATCATTTGTTCAGGGCCCTGTTTCCTTGATATTAGTGGTGAATTACTTGCCAGGTGCACTCATTTAGTAGTTCTACACTTAACAGTAAAAACCAGAGAAAAGAAATCTGGTCCTAAACACATGAATATGAAAGCACAGCACTACCAGCCTGGAGTAGAAGTGTTCTTCATATCATTCCCAAATTTTTATGCTTTTCAAGGTCGTTCATGGTGCTGATTCAGACGTGGAATGGCTACAAAGAGACTTTGGTCTGTACTTGGTGAATGTGTTTGATACTCACCAAGCTGCTCGTCTCCTCAATCTTGGCAGACATTCTTTGGACCACTTGCTAAAGCTGTATTGCAGTGTAGATGCTGACAAGAAGTACCAGCTGGCTGACTGGAGGATACGGTAAAAATTGACCCCTAAATGGGCTGGAGCTGCAAGGTAGCACTTCTCCTTGTTTGCATTGCTAGAGCTTCTGCTTGCAGGACACATAGTTATAGGTTAGTCTCAAAGTGAATGAGCACAGCGTTTATCTGGCTGTGCCTGAAGTTTTTGAGTGTTAGATTTCCCAGTGTTTTTTAGAAAATTAATTCTTTTTGGAAAGATCTGAAAAAATGAAGTAATGAAAATCTCCTGGGAGTCCACTTCTTAGGAGCAGTTCTTAACCACTGCAGTGTTTTGGAGACAGTATTTGCTCCTCTAATGTCCCCACAAAAACATTTAGTCACCTCTGCAAGGTAGAGCAGATGGTGTTGGAGCAGTGAGCTTGGCTATGCAGTTGTGCAGATTAAACTAAAAGCCTGCACACCAAAGAGATCCCAAGTCTGCTTTTGTAGGCTCTGCAGAAAGAAGAGAGCTATAACAAATACCATAGCAAGCAGTTCTGCTGTGTGACAGCTACATGACAGTCCTGCTCTCTGGCACATGAACAGGAATCTGAGTTGGAGAGTGCACAGCATTTTACTGCTGTTGCCCAACCAATCCTTCAGTAAGAAAACAGAATTTCCATGTTAGTTCTTAGCATACCTCACATGCAGTTGCCCTAATATGCCTTGCAAGAGGAAAGCAACAGGTTGGCGAGAGAACTGAAATGTGTTAGTATAATTGTGGCTCTTTTTCTAGCCCTTTGCCAGAAGAAATGGTCCGCTATGCCCGTGATGACACTCACTACTTGCTCTACATCTATGATAAACTGAGGGAGTTGCTGTGGGAGAGAGGGAATGAGCAGCCCACACAGCTGCAGGTTGTGTGGCAGCGCAGCAGGGACATCTGCCTGAAGGTAAAGCTTCACCTGATTTAATTATCAAATAATCCCATTATTTGATTATGGCATTAGGAAAGAAGATCCTTTGCCTATTCTACGTCTCTTCCTTTTTGTGTGTCTGAAACTAGCTGTATAAACTCTTGACTCAGTCATGTGCAATCCCTTGTTTCACTAGCTAAGGTCCTTGGATTCAGATGCCTTCCTGCTCTTTTTTGAATGCTAGTATTCCTTGTCTTCATAATACATTGAGATGCGTGTTTTCTAAGATGTTACATTTCCAGTTCTGCTGGATGGTCCTAGAAGTTCAAGGCCTCACTGGAGTTGCGTTCTGAGACAACTGTATTGTGCCTATGGAGAACACTGTCTATGAAAGTAGGCTTTGTGTAATGTAGAGAAGTTTGAAGATAGTAAAGCTGCTCCCAGATTTAATGAGGATGGATTTCCCCTAGCAATGGATGAGATGTATGTTTTTCAGGAATAGGTTCCTACCAATAGTTTAGGATAAAAAGCTCAAGACAGATTGTACCAGAGTGTATTCAGTCCCCTGATGTCTGTGTGAGATTCAGTCTGAGAGACACAAAACAGCTCACAAGTGCTTCTTTTTTTCTTGTCCAGAAATACATCAAGCCCCTCTTTACAGATGAATCCTACCTTGATCTCTACAGGAGGCAGAAAAAACACCTTGACACTCAGCAGCTGGCAGCATTCAGGCTGCTGTTTGCATGGAGAGACAAGCTAGCACGTCAAGAGGACGAGAGCACAGGGTAGGAAGTCTTTTTTTGTGGACACTGTCTTAATACTTCAATAAATCTCTTCATTTCCACCCCTGAGATGGGACTGCCTTGTTACCTGTAGAAATTACTGTACTACCTCAGGCTGCTTGTTACACAGAAGTCCTGTTATGTTTCTTTTCTACTGATTCCATCTTCTCAGACCTTGTAATTGGTGCAGAGTTGTATACTTTGAAGGTGTTTTTAAATGTTTTTAACATTCTGTTACATTCACACCACCTCCTTGTGTTGTAGATATGTGCTGCCAAATCATATGCTGTTGAAGATTGCAGAGGAGCTGCCCAAGTAAGTTTTGTTCACCCTGAAGGAGTCTTACTTGATTTTAATATCCAGCAAGTCACTTCCTAGTATGTAATTACTTCTGCAGTTGGTCCCTTCCTTCCAGCTGTCAGTACTGCTTTTCTCTATAGTTGTTCAGTTTGGAAGTAGCATACAAGTAGCAGCACTGCTTCAGAGGGCTCCAGACTTGGATTTTTTTGCACTAATAAACCACATTCCTTTGCATTGCTCTATGTCACACATTCCCCCTGAGATTCCATCACTTTTACAGAGCAAGAGAGGGGTGACTTCCCCCAGAATTTATTTGAATTTTTTTGCAGTTCCTAAAGGGGTGGGGAGGGCAAGGGACAGATCCCTTAAAACACCAAATTTATACAACATTTTCCTCAAACATTTGGCTCTCATCATCTAACATCCGTACTTGAGAATAACAAAAATGCATCTTTGAAGGCAGGTCCACTGCTGGGCTCAGCTTTCATAGGTGAATACTGAATGAAATGATTATGAGGACAGACAGAGCACAGAAAAATTAAGTGAGAGGAGAGCTGACTCCTCATCTGCACAAACCTGGTGCAGAATTTCATCACAAGACATTAATCTGACTTGTCGTGCTCTGTCACAGTCAGGACAGTGGTCATATCCAGTTGCACATCCTTTGAATGCAAATACCCAATATTTCACTATAAATACCTTACACTGAATTTTCCTCCTCTCTCTTCAGAGAATTCCAGGGTATCATTGCTTGCTGTAACCCTGTCCCACCACTTGTTCGCCAGCAGATCAATGAATTACATCTGCTCATTCAGCAGGCCAGGGAGATGCCTCTTGTCAAGGTGAGAGTTGCTCATACCACACAGGATTCCCTAAGCCAGGCCCTGGAACTGAATGTGATGATGTGTATGCTGAAGTTTGCTTTTTTGAGCACTGAATGTAGTGTTCTGTAGTAGAGCAGAAAGATGTGTTCCAATTTCTTGCCAGTCTGCTATGTGATGGTTTACACACAGTGTAGTCTCCTGGAAAACTGGAGCAGTAAACAAACAGACACTGCTTGAACAGAATTGTCTGTCTTATACTAAATATCACATTTGCCTGTGTGAGGAAGAACTGCACCTTGTGGAATTTGCTGGCCATGTAAATGGACTCATAATTGTTTACAGCTATGGTGAGGCAAAAAAAACCAGCCTAGGTGTAAGAAGTTCGTTAGTTAAAATATGTCATCAGCGTGTTGATCCTAATACAGCTTTCCTCCTGTAGTGAAAAAAAGTCTGTGAGCAAGAATGTGCCCTTTCTGTCTGAAGTGTTTAAATGGACAGCCAAGTGCAAATATTGCAGGAGAAAAAGTAATTTTATTAACCTGCTAGCTTGTAATAAATGTGTTGAAAACATTGATAGGTTGGCCAGCCTAGAAGATTGGCTTTTAAGTGACTTACCTTTCTCTCCCATTCTAGTCAGAGACTACTTTGGCAGCCAAGAAGAAAGCACCTTTACCCAACCCTGAGGTACTGTTTGCATAATATTTTTACCTAGTGTCTTAAACTTGGAAACAAATGTAGCAAAATTTTACTTGGTAGTAAATTGCTCTAATCCATTTTACAAGTCTCTCTGCTTTAGCTTAATGGTACTTTTTTGTGCTAGACTCATAATATTACGAGCTGTAAATTGGTATTTTACAAACCACCATAAAGCAGCACTTAAGGTTTCATCAGCAAACCCTCTGGCTGCTGGACAGTTTCATGTATGTTAGAATATATTGGCTGAGCTTTAAGAAAAGAGGTTTCAGATGAGTTTCTAAGGCTGACTTGTTCTCTCTTGTCATATGTATGAAGTAAAGCATCTCATTAGCCCATAGGTGTTTGCACAGGTAGCCTTTTGATGCCAGATTCTAAGAATATTCCATCTCTGAATTTCATCCCTTTTTTTGGAATTGTCATTAAAGTGTCCCTGCAGTATGTGAAAATAATTGATTCATAGCTGTAAGGTATTAATGGTGTTTGTCATTTGAATCTCTCTGCAGAAGCTGGAGAATGCTCTCTTTGGACCACATGACAGCTCACGGATTCCTACGGATGATTTTCAGAATAACTCTGCCTTGGGTAATTTAGAGTTAACCTAAAAGCTGTGCTAATACTGCAGTGATGGGGCTTTGACATGGGGGAAATAAGCAGTCCTGAAAAACTTTTCAGGGAAATGTTGTGACACAAAAGAGCAGTAAAACATACAAGAATCTAATAAAAATTTTGTCTCCTTCTCATGCAGACCCTGCACCAGTTTTGGAAGATGCTTGTCTCTTTTCAGACAGCGAGAGGACAATGGATATTCAAGGAAGTCAGCCAGAGTCAACATGTCTTGTTGCTACTGCCACTGTCAGCATATTCAGTGTAAGCAGTTTGTTTGTGACAGTGTCAGTATTGAATTATTAGAAAACAGACTTAATAATCTGATAAAACTGTGTGGAAGTGTTGAAAGAAATAATAAGGTGGGAATGCAATGCAGTGGTACTGATTTCTGTCAGGCAAATGGCCTAATTAAGACAAAGGGGCTAGGAGACCAGCAGGTTAATTTACATATCTCTGAAGGGTCACTGCTGTCAGTGGGATTTCAGGGTGAGAAGCAGCATGGCATGAAATGGCAGTAACCAAACCAGAAGAATATTAGTGTTAATATTTCTTTTTTTTTCTCTTTCTTTCTTTTAAGGAATGTGATGAAAATGAAGGAAATAAGAAGACTTTAACCACTGCACAGCGGAAAGCTCAGCTAATAATGGAGTCCTTTGAAAATCCATTTAAAATGGTAAAAGCTCCCAATAGTGGTACTCAAAAACTACTGAGTGCAGAGGATGCTCTGAGCTAGTTTTCTAGGCTTGAAGAGCTTGATAGAGCATCAGCTGCTGCTCTCTGACTGGAATCAAGGGATTGTCCTTCTTGCAAAGACACGTGTGTGGACTTGTTTCCAGAACAATTTAAATATTTCTTGGATATAAGTCTACATATGGTCTTTCTACATAAACAGACCTTTCACTAGGTTTTTTTAAGCTAGTTTTAGGTTTTTCAGGTTTGCATCACATTTTTATCTGTACTTTACAGCTAGGGTTAATGAGCTAATTTTACTCTTTTAATGAATCAGAAGAACAGTCGAATACTGTTACACATTTGGAGTGGTAAATTACTAGAAAATAATATCAAAACTTTTTCTGGTATGTGGTTGATGGTTTGTTGGGGGTGTTTTGGTTTTGTGGGGAGGGGCTTTTAGTTGTTTTTTTTTCTCTTGGCCATAGCTGCGGTAACTTCTTATATCCACAAGGTGTTCTATCTGTAGAATCCTTCTTCAAATGAACTCACTGATTTACAACAAGTAGCATTTTAGCAATGAGCTAAATGTCATGTGCTGTGTTTAAAGCAAAATTATTTTCCTCTCTACAGTTTCTACCTCCTGAGGAGAATTCTGCCTATGTCTCACAATCTGCAAAGTTTGACCCATCATCAAAAATTTATGAAGTAAGACTGGTGCTAAAATTTCCTGCCAAGTAGTACAAAAGAAACAAATAAGTAGTTTGTTTTCCATCAGGAGCCTCAGCACTATAGATTTTTATTTTTATCCTTGGATACTTCTTGAGAAACTTAACATGTTTCTGTGACATTCATATCCTTTGAAGAACCAGGGATTGGAGCATTCTGCTGTATAGTCCCTGTCTGTCAAAGCTGAAAACTCTACTGAAGTATGTGCATTTGTTCTCAAGGCTTGTTTGTAGCTCAGAACTTTTAAAGCATTTGGTTTTACTTCACCTGGTGCAGCAGATCTTAATCTCTTTTACAGTCCAATTTGATCTATTATACTCTTAATGAAGACCAGCATGTGTTAGCAAGTTTATAAAAAACATCTTGCCATAAAACTTTAAAGAAGGTGTTTCCAGGTAATATTTTTTCACTGCAGATCAGCAATCGATGGAAGTTGATGAGTCAGGCACCAGGACAGAAGAAGTCCAAGAACGAAACCAATAAGAAAGCAGCCCAGCAATCAGGTACAGCCATTCCTCCCTTCCTCATGTGTCTGCCAGCATGCTTTTCCCGAGGCACATAGGTTGCTTCCTGTAGATGATGGATTTCCTGATGAATGACATTATTTGTTAACATTTTACCCTAGTTAGTTTGATACAAGTTGCTTTGTTGCTTTTTCTAAGCCCCTGGCTAACTTACTCCTACTTTTTACAGTAATGCTTGTTTGTCTCCATAGCTGCTCGTGTCCAGGCAGAGAAGTTACATAAAAAGGCAACAGAGAACATTGTATCTGTTCGTCAGCAAGCCATGGTATGTCATTGAATTCCTCCTTCCAGCCATTGCTCACCTTGACTGCTAGAACATAGTTCAGAATGAAACTCTGAGCCCTGTAACGGAATATATATATTCAGGAAAATAGCTGAATGACAGGGTTTTGATAGTGGTCTTTCTGTGGTGCTGCCCCAGGTGTAACAGCAAACCCTTGTTAATTGTGCTGTGCACATTGTCACATCCCTGAATGGGCTCAGTAGGGAATGTTTTCCACCGATGCACCTCTGCTCCTCACTTTCTTTGAGGTTCCTTAGTTGTTCTGCATAGGTCCCCCCCAAATATGCCAATGGGGCCATGGCAGATATCAGCCTTCCTGTATCCTGTGAAATGACAGCATGGCTTTTCATGAAAGTCCCTACAGTGAGGAGAAAAAAAAATAGCAGTTTAGGCCCCAGGAAGAGCACAGAGCTTTCTCCCCGTGCTATTATTGCCAAAGGCAAGAGCAGTCACTGGGGCTCTGGGCAGTTAATCTGCACACTGGTGCCTCTGCAATGTTTCATTCTCCTTTCTCCAACTTACCCTTTTTTCTGGGTTGCTTTCACAGCAGGAACAAGCTAATAGGAAGAGGGAGAGAGACACAAGTGAAACAGGAGCAGAAACAGGAGCAGAAACAGGAGCAGAGTTGCCACCACAAGAAAAGAAACGGCAGAAAAACCATCAGCAACCAGAGGAGCTGGAAGCACCGAAGCAGTTTACCCCCTTTGATTACAGCAATTCCAACTTCAAAGTGTTTGCAGGTAAGATCTGATCCCTTGCTAGAGTGCTGCATGCTGTGGAGAACGTTGGCAGCTGAGCTTTGAGGAGGCTGCACGAGTGTGGGTGTCAGTGCAGTACAGACTGTTACAATGATCTTACCTTACAGTGGGGAAATAATTGAAGAAACTGACTTGAGGATTGTACCTTGAGGGATACTTTAGTATCCCTATTGACTTGAGGGATACTTAGGTATCCCTTTTCTGACTGGGAAACAAAACCCTGAAGCCATTGGCTGAGTGGGTTGTGGATTTGGATTTTGTTTCTTTCCTCTCTCTGTGTAATTGGACCCAGAATCTAGGAAGCAAAGGAGATTTGACTCGTTTGTAAAAAAGCACCTATTCAAAAACATCTCCTGCCCTTAAAAGATTGTTCTGGATTTTACAGTATAGGAAACTGTAGTGAAACCTCCATATCATCAGAGGAATACTGTGGAATGCATTGTTCTTCATAGAAAATGTTAGTGACAGCTTCTCTCCTCTCTCCATTAGGAAGCAGCAAATCAAAACAGTCACCACAATTTGATCCTGCCAAGCAAGCTTACACAGGCAAGGTATGGGCTTGGAAAGAAAGGAAGAGCAGAAATGTGGGTGACAGTATGTACCCAGCTGGGGGCTCTCTGGGAGGGCACTTGATATTTTCTGCATTTGCAGAATGTTCTCTAACATCTGCAGAGATGCAGCTTTCAATCACATGTTCATGCTTTGTATTAATACCTCTTCCCATTCAGGAGGCTCTTCCTTGGAGCCTTTCAGACTCTCTTGTTTCTCACCTTGTTGCTCACACCTAACACCTCTACACATCACAAACATGACACTTGGACCACAGCAAACCACCACAAATCCCCAGTACCAATTCAATTCTCAAAAATCACAGGCATTCCAGTAGTTCCAGGACATGCCAGGTTTGCATGTTGCTCACGTTCTTCTCCAAGTACTGTTATTAGGAACAGTCAGAGACTTCTAACTTATTGCTAATTGAGATTGAAAAGAAGAAAAAAAGCCATTAACGATCAAACCATGGCTTGCTGATGAACAGACACAATGTTTTGTGCTGCCTTTTTATGCACACTTAAGGAAGCCTGTGATCAGCACAGAGACATCAACGAGCAGATTTCTGTGAGGTTGGAAAGATCTGGCAGCTCATGAATCTCATGGAATATGCCTGGCAGGAACCTCACTGTGGTAGTGTTTTATTTGTTTGTTTATTTGTTTGTGCAGAAGTTTGCTGGAGCTAACAAACTTCAACAGTCTGGAAACCGGAGCATGTCCTACCTGGCGGGGAAAGCTGAAAGGTGTGTTATCAGCCTGTTCTCATCCAGTTTGCACAGCCCTGCCCCAGAGCCATGGGCACAGTTTGGCTATTGTCCTCTACTGCTGTGGGAGCTTTAGCATATGTTTAGTGGAAGAGGTTGTATCACAGCCTGACATCTTTTTAAAGAGAAAAAAGGAAAAAAACCCGACAATTTAGGATTAATGCAATCAAAGACGAGTCTGGGTGGAAGGTTTGAAATGCTGACGTAAAAGTATGTGTTAAAGGGTGTGGGAGTTGCTTTCTTTGATCAGAGATAGGTGGAAGTGGAGAGAACATCTGCCTAGCTTGGGAGAAATAACAGTACTGATGAGTATGAATATTCGTGTTCTGAATAGCTACTTAATGTTTAGCTTATAGGATTTGATTCTTGCCTGTTAGTCATAAAAGAGCAACACTGCCTAAGGGCAGCACTGGAGGAGGGAGAAGGGTTCTGTCTGCCTTAACGACCCTTTCTTGATAAAATCACTCTCACATCGTCAGTTTTCAATCTTGAGTGAATTTAGAGCGAGAGTTAAAGTGTTTCTTTAACTCTTTTGCAGGGGTTCCTCACACCACTGGCCAAAGAGATAATCTTTGTTACAGGACCTGTTTGAGTTGCTGCTGAATGAAAAAAAAGTTAGAAATGTTGTCACCATGGGAAAGCAAATACCGGTCGTTGATCAGTTTTTGTACAGAAAAGTTTTTAAAATCATTAAAATCCTTTTTTTCCGAAAGGAAAAATATCTGAATTGATGTCATTTTTGTTATATTCACATTGCTTTTTTTTCTAATTATACAGTGTTGCTTTGTTTATAATTTTTAAAGTTTATACTGTGTCCTCAAACACAATTAGGCTAAACTTGTCACTTCTTGGAGCTGCCTGAAGTGCAGAACTGGCACATCACTGGAGTATGGGAGGAACCTCTTGGCATCTCTAGAAGCAGCACAGAAATAACAGAGGTGCAGTAGATGTGACTCCAACTGCAGCAGTTCAGAGCAGGAAATGAGGCCAGAGTGTCTTTTTTGATAGACCTTGCTTACAAATTGAACTGCATAGCTCATCTCTTACAAGACAAAGCAATACAGAAAAAGAGTGTTTACCTCACAGTGTTTGTGTATTTTAGAGGAAAGATTGTATTTTAAGGAAAAAAAAAAAAGAGGTATAGGAGACCAATGGTTTCACCACTAAGTTACAGAGTGAAAGTAATAGGCAGAAGGGAAAAACATGGATTGGCAGTGTTGTCGTGAGGAAAGGTAAAGGGTTCTGTGCTGTAGCTGAATCTCTACAGCTAAACTAACATCTCCAAGTTTTAAATAGCCACAGTGAGTTATCCTTAAGTCTTTGTAGAGTGTCAGAAACAGTATCATCAGTATTTGATGGGTCAGTGACTTATTCTAATGTAGACCTCTGACAGGTAATGCTGCTGTGGAGAGGTAGGGGACATGACATTTTAACAGGGCTTTATTTTCAAAGACTACGAGGAGGCTTGAGATTTAGTTTGTTTTCACTCCCTGTTCCTGGGAAATAGGGAGTGGAAGGAACAGAAGAGGGGTTTTCCTCCTTAGGTATCTTCGTGTGAACAGTGCCAACTAAGCAGCATTGTAATGGTAGAACAGAGTCTCTGCTTATAAAATCTGCTTGCATGGCTCAATGTTGGAGAATGTTTTTGTAAAGAGGCAGTTAAATAGCAATTGTCTCCAAGTGCATTTGCAGGGGCTGCCAATTCCTTCCTTGTCAGCTTTACCAGTTCTTATTTCTTTAACTTGAAGAACTAGTAAGTTAGCAAAAGCTCCATTGGCCCCGGGGATATTAAAATCTCTGTGGTTTAAATCCTCTGCTTAAAATTCCAAGCCAGGTGACATTTCAAGGATGATCCTAATTTTAATCCTTTTCTGTTTTCCCTTTATGAGTTGCCATAGGTTTTTAAAATGTTGTTAATGGAAGTGACTAGCAACTACACATGTTTTATTCACTTGGTTGTGCTCGTGAAGTAGCACTGGAGTCCCCTACTGTGAGGTTGTTTCACTGTTGTGTAGCAGTTGTTGGAGATCTTTGGTTGGAGAACCATTCTCAGTGTAACTTTGGTGCATTTCTCCTAAAGTCTGCTTGGCACAGCACACACCACATTCTGTCACACTGCTGAGTCCTCACCTGGGCCCACCAGCACTAGAACTGAGTGCTTTTGTGACATCCACAGAAGCACAGGAGGGGTGAGGTTGGTAGGGACCACAGTGGGTCATCTGGTCCAATCTCCCTGCCAAAGCAGGGTCATCCTAGAGCACATGGCACAGGATTGTGTCCAGATGGGTCTGGAATGTGTCCAGGGAGAAAGACTCCACACTGTCAGGGCAATCCATTCCAGTCCTCTGTCACCTGCACAGGAAAGTTCTGCCTAAGTCCAGGTGGGACTTCTGCCCATTGCCTGGTGTCCCAGTGCTTGGCACCACTAAGCAGAGCCTGGTTCTCTTTTCTTAGCATTCCCCCTTCAGATATTTACACCCATTAACGAGATCACCTCTTACCCATCTCTTCTCAAGCCACAACAGGCCCAACAGCCTCAGCCTTTCCTGAGAGATGCTCCCCCAGTCATCCTCGTGCAATCTCACACCATCCCTCCTCATCCCACCACAACCACCCCAATCCGCCTTCCCGTTTCCCCGGAGCCGGTCCCCTGTGCCGTGCGGGGCTGTGCCGTGCGGGGCGCTCGGTGCCCCGGAGCCCAGGCTGTGGCTGTGGCTGAGGCTGTGGCTGTGGCTGTGGCTGTGGCTGTGGCTGTGGCTGTGGCTGTGGCTGTGGCTGTGGCTGTGGCTGTGCTGCGATGCTGTGCTGTGCTGCGGTACGGTACGGCACGGCTCGGCTCTACTCGGCTCGGCTCGGGCGCGCCCTTCCTCCGTGGCGGCGCAGCTCCGCCCCCAGCGGCACCACGTGCTCTGACGTCACGGGCGGCGCGGGCCAATGGCGTTGCTCGCGGGCGGGGCGGGGCTGTGCGCGCGGGGCTGTGCGCGCGGCTCCCGCGCCGGCGGGGTCAGGCGGCGGGGCGGCGGGAGAGCGGCGGGAGAGAGCAGCGCCGGCGGGCCGGGAGCGGCTGCTGCTGCTGCTGCTGCTGCTGCTGCTGCTGCTCCGCTCGCTGCGGCATGGAGCGCGGCGCCAGGGCGCTGATCCACGAGGGCTGGTTCCGCGAGACGTGCCGCCTGTGGCCCGGGCAGGCCATGTCGCTGCAGGTGGAGGAGCTGCTGCACCACCAGCGCTCCCGCTACCAGGAGATCCTCGTCTTCCGCAGGTGCGGCGGGCGGGCCGGGGCGGCGGGGGGCGGCGGGGCCGGGCAGCGCCATGCGGTGGCGGCGCGGGGCGAGGGGCGGGGGAGCGCGGCCCCAGGCCGGCTCCAAGCCCGCTTCCCCTCTGCCCAGCACCACGTACGGCAACGTGCTGGTCCTGGACGGGGTGATCCAGTGCACGGAGCGGGACGAGTTCTCCTACCAGGAAATGATCGCCAACCTGCCCCTCTGCAGCCACCCCGACCCCCGCAAGGTGAGTCGCTCCGGCCCGGCCCGGGGTGTGCAGACCCTGCAGGGCCTGCCGGGCGAGCGGGGCGAGCGGGCTGGCAGCCTCGTGGGCCCCGCGGCTATCCCGGGCAGCTCGGCCCGCAGCCATCGCCCGGCGGAACTCGCCCCAGCAGCCCCGCTGACAGCCCCTTGCCCTCTTCCCCGCCAGGTGCTCATCATCGGCGGCGGCGACGGGGGAGTGCTGCGGGAGGTGGTCAAACACCCCACCGTGGAGTCCGTGGTGCAGTGCGAGATCGATGAGGTGCGTGGGGCTCCCCGCGCGGAGGGAGGGCTGGGTGGGCTCCGGCAGAACCAGCCCGACCGCTCAGCATCCCCCGGAGCTGCGGTTCACCTGCTGTCTCCCGCCAGCACCGGGCGCGTTTGCTGCTGGCGCTGCTGGCGTGACAATGACAGCGCCATCTCTTTGCCTTAGAAGTCATCTACGTGGCAGCTGGCTGCCTCTTGCATGTGATTTCTTTCACACACACACGATTGAGGCCCTTCCAGGCGGTCGTGGGCCAAGCACGGGATCTGGAGGAGTGCCCTGCCTTTGTGGAGGTGCTGCATTTCCCTCTGCCTCGCTGCTGATCGCTGTACTGCTCCTGGATGGCTGCTCTGTTGAGCAATCTCTTGCAGCCAAAAGCAGGAAATAAGCAGTGAGGGTTTGTTTCTGTGATAGATGGACTAGTCCTCCTCTCAGCCACTTGGTTCTGATGTTTGACTTTCTGAGAAAGTTTTGCTGAGAGCCAAGCTCTGTTAAGAATGGAATCACATGGGAGGCTGTGTGCTCTGTCTGCCAGCTAAGTAGGCAAACGTGCCTGGTTTTGAGCAAGCACTGCCTGACACCAGCATGTTTTTTTGTTTCTGCCAGCTGTGAGAAGCTGGTAGTGTTCAGTACAATTGCTGGGCCTGGGGCAGTGGCTGTCTAGCAATTTTAGAGAGAAAACTGTATCTTCTAGGGTGACTGATACAATGGTTATGGTGCACAGATGGGGATATTTCTCATCTTGCATTCAGAAACCCGCTGGCATAGTTTTACTTAGAAAGAAAAATAAATTGATTTAGCTGAGATCACCTATGCAAGTGATGTCCTGTAGGGAGAAGGAGCACAGAGCAGCCTGACCTCTAATCATATTTGCTGAGTTCCTCAGGGAGCTTTTGAAGCTCCAGGTTTTTGTTGAGTTTGGCATGGAGAGACCAGCAGTGTCACTGAACCCTGAGGCTCCAGGGAAAGGGCTGAGTGTAGCTTGCTGGCTGAAGATGCTGGCAGCTCCTGTGGATTTCACTGGCAAGTCAGATTTGTGCTGAAGGTATGGAAGGAAATGACTCACTATTCTGTTCTTCCAGTTGCAACTGCACCGTAGAGAAGCAGCTTCTTGTAAGCCCCTCTGACTCACTTGTGCTATCTTTTTGCAGGATGTGATCCAGGTGTCTAAAAAATACCTCCCAGGGATGGCAGTGGGGTATTCCAGTGCTAAGCTGACCTTGCATGTAGGAGATGGTTTTGAGTTCATGAAGCAAAATCAAGAAGCCTTTGATGTGATTATCACAGACTCATCTGACCCCATGGGTAAGAATCCTGGCCATAAAAGGGCACTGCTTTCCACACATCACCTCTGTTCTTTTTCTTCTGCCCACCTCTTGGAAGTCATGCCAGCCTGCTCAGGATCCTTTCAAGTGAAAAATCTGTTCTTGACTTGGTTCTTTGAGGAGGGAAGTGGAAGGATGGAAACCATAAAATTATATTAGCAGGCCTTCAAGCCATCTGTTATGTTTCTCTCCTCAAAAATTCAACTCCAGCAGGTATTTCTCCTGGCAGAGTTGTTTCCTGACTCCAGCAATGCCATGGAGATACAGCTCCATGCTGGCAAGGGCAGCTTTGCACCCAGGCCTGCTGACAGAGCAGTGCCTCACTCACTGCTGGTGCATTTTTTCTGCTCTGAAGATGGCTGTGGTGAAGCTGCTGTATTTCTGAAGGGGAAAACTGAGGTACAGAGGGACTAAATGGAGATATGACACCTCATTTTAGGAGCCCAACAAGTGCCTGAGTCACCTTCAGTCTTGCTCTAGTCCACACATAGAGAGGCATCTCTAAAAGGCAGTTTGGAGCAGGAGTTCTGATTAAAAAATGCTCTGTGAAGCAAGAGGCAGCTGCTAGGACTTTGTTTGGTAGAGGACCTGGGTTTGCTATTTAGCAAAGCTTAAATCATGGCTGTTTTGCCCTGCTAGATGCAGGCTGGGGTTCACCCAGGGTCAAAACTTTTCTTTACTCACCTCTCTCCCAGGTCCTGCAGAAAGTTTGTTCAAAGAATCTTACTACCAGCTGATGAAGACAGCCCTGAGAGAAGATGGGATTCTGTGCTGCCAAGGTGAGGGTGCTGCCCCTGGGCAGAGGCTGATGCCAAGTGTGAAGCACAGAGGGGACTCTTCTTGGGGAGATGTGATGCAGGGAATAAAACAATCATCTCCCAGGTAAAGCAGTGGTTTTGATCTGTGTCAGCTCACTAATTGCTGGCCTGGGCTTAGCAAAACTGGCATGAGGGTTTTGTGTTTGACACCACATGAGCTGCACAGGTTGAGACAGAGCCACTGTGAGCCTGGCCCAGTTCTGTGCAGAGGAGAAGGGCAGCTCTCAGCTCCTGGATTTCCCTTCTCCCTGCAGGTGAGTGCCAGTGGCTGCACCTGGATCTCATTAAGGAGATGCGTCAGTTCTGCAAGTCTCTGTTCCCAGTGGTGGAATATGCCTATTGCACCATCCCCACCTACCCCAGTGGGCAGATTGGCTTCATGCTCTGCAGCAAGAACCCGGTGAGTCTCAGGCACCTCAAGTGCTCTTTTCCATTCCCTAGAAGCACCTGCAGACAGCCTGAGGCTGTGCCTTGCTGTGGCACTGAGCTCTGCCAGCTGTGGGGCCTCAGGATTCTTGATGGGTGTTGGATCTGCCAGCCCAGAGCCCCAGAGCTGCAATACAGCCTGCTCAGTGCTGAGTGAAGTGCAGAACTGACTAGTTGCTGTAGAAATGGTCATAATTATCTGTCTAGTGCAAAAAACTCAGAAGGGAGGAAGGCACTAGCAATTTCCAGAGCACATCAAGGCTTTGGCTTATTGATGCTGACTGTTAGAAAGTGCTGAGAATCAGCCTGTGGCTGGTGATCATCTGCTCACAGAGGCCTCCAAGGAGAGCTGGTGTTAGGATGTGGGCTGGTAACTCTGTCAGACCACTGAAGTTTGCTGTTTCCCCAGTCTGCTTCATTGTGACTGTCAGATGGGTTTGGGGTGCCAGCATTGATTAATTGGGGTGCTGGCAGCATGCTCTGCTCCAAACTCAACACAAACATGGATCCTCCTTTCAAGAGCAGAGCCTTGCTGCTTGGATGCTCAGGCACTGTCCCAGCCTCATCTGGCCCATGGCTCATGCAGTGTGACCTCATGCACTGCCATCTGTGCACAAGAGCTGCTCACAGGAGCTCCAGAGCATAACCCAGCCCTTGGCACTGGGGCTGCACAGAACCTTTGACCTCATGCTGGAACAGAAAGTTACTTGTTTTCCTGTGAATCCTCTCAGTTCTCTGCCACACGTCAGGGTGCCTGCCTGTCACACAGCCTTGGGCTCCTGTCACAGATTCTCAGAGCTACCTGGCTTTGTTTTCACAGAACACAAATTTCCGGGAGCCTGTGCAGCAGCTCTCCCAGCAGCAAGTAGAGGAGAGGAATCTGAAATACTACAACTCTGATGTTCACCGAGCAGCATTCGTTCTGCCAGAGTTTGCACGGAAGGTAAGCCAGGTTGGGCCACAGCTCCTGCCTCAAGCATGAGTGGGAGTAGACAGGACTGAGGGTTTCCTGCAGCCCCAGAGACTTCTGTGGGCAAGTCAGAGCAGGACAGAGATTTGTATGACAGAGCAGAGTATGAGTCAGTCAGGGAAGACTGGAGTTCATTTAGGAGCTGTGCTCTGGGCTGATGTCCTGTGCCTTGATGACAGATCACTCCTTCACCTCCCAAAGCCAGGCCCAACAGCCTGCAGAACTGGTGTTTCCCACTAAAAAGCTCCAAAAGTCTGAGATAAGATGTGGTTGTGGTTTCTAGCGCAGACCAGAGGGTAAAGAAAGGATGCTCCAGCACAGTTCAATCTATGCTTCTTGAAGGATAGTCTGCATTTCTGCATTATTCCATCATCTCCCCACTGGGCTGCAACTGCAGGTTCCAGAAAAAACCTCCTTAGAGTGTCATAGGGATGAAGGCAAACGCCATAACTGTTGCAGAGGTGATTCATGTTTCTGCTGGGGACTGGTAGAGCTCTGGCAGCTCCATCCTGACACTTTCTTTGGCTCTCTGCAGGCCCTGAGTGATGTGTGAGACTGAAAAGCTGCTTCCTTCCTTCAAGTTGGACCCTGAGATCGTCAGTGGTGTGGTTGGGACCTTCTCAGCAGACTGTGGATTTGCTCTCCACTGTGTGGGATTGTTTAACCCTTGGCCAGCCAACATTCCCTCTGATGTGTTAAACATGATGGGGCATAAGCCAGATCAGACTATTGAACAGGTCCAGTGACTTATTGCGTGAGGTCAAAACTGTTCTTTCCAGTGCTGGAAACGTAAGATGTCTTTTTCCTTCCTCCCCTCCCTGCAGCCATTCTAAATTCTCCCATCCCAACCATTCCTCCTACCCCTGACTGACCTGATATATTTATAACTGACACATATTTCTGTCTGGTGGTCTGGGAAGAGTCCAGAGGGTTCCTGACTCAGCCTTAAGCACAGAGAGAGAGCTTTGTGCTCAGCTAGCTCACTCTCTCCCTGTGGAGCTCTCTGCTGCTGAGACATTCTGACTGGTGACAGGTCTGAGCCTTTTTGTGTCCCACTGCCCTGCTGTGACTCTGCCCTGCTCTGCAGCACAGCTGGAGAAGTCACAGTGCAAACTGTTGCCATTCACAGTAGGTCTCCCTCCAACCCTGATGGAGTAGCAGTATTAAACACCAGCCAGGCAGGCTGGCAGCAGTCTTGTGGCTTTTTTTTTTTTTTTTTCCTGATTGTTAATTTTTTTTTTAATTGGTTAGAAACAGAAGTGCTGAGGTACCAACAGGCTGACTCCTGTCCTTACCTCTGCCCTCAGAGTGGTTCCAGAGAATGTTTATCAATATGGTGATAGGCGCTTTATATATATATATATAAAAATATAAATATATATGTATAAAAAACAAACCTTAGCTCCATTGCCTGCTGTTCAGTAGTGATGTTGGGGAGTCAGTTGTGCTGACAAAATCTCTCATCTCAGTCATGCTGAGGTGCCTCAGGCCTGGGTATTTGCAAATCCTTAGGAGACATCATTATTCCTAATGCTGCCTCCAGATGCATAAGTTGTTTTTCATTGTACTCTGTAAGATGGATCTGCCTCCACTTCTTCACTTCTGTTTGAAGACTCCACACCCCAGCACAGTGGGGATCAACCAGCACTGTGCCATTGTCACTCCCTTGCACTCGATTAAACACTTGGCTCTGGTTAAGGTGACAGCAGTGTGGGTCAGAGTTCTTTGGGGAGAGTGGGGAGGGAAAACAGACATGCTGAAGGTTTGCTGTGCTTCCAGCTGCACTCTGGTTGGTCTGACTGCCTCTCTCACTTTTGGGATGACAAGTTCCCATCAAAAGTAAGCTCTGAAGAGTGATGCCATTGCAATTGCAACATACAATACATGTTTTGTATTTTAGCTTAGCTGTCCAATAGCTCCTCTGTGCTGCAGACTCACTACCTGCTGTCCAAGCTATTCTCCAGTCCAAATGGTGCCTCTGGTACAGTTTTCCAGGTGGTTTCCCAGCTGCCCATCTCCATGGTGGTGGCAGAGCAGCTCTGAGGGCTGAACCACTGAGCTGCAGCTGAGCAGGCTGGGGAAAGCACTAGGTGGCATCAGAAGAAGACAAAAATGCTGCTTCTGAGAGGCTTTTCGGTTTGGTAAGAGAACTGGAAAAAGCAGAGTTTAGCAAAGGTTGGGGTTGAGCTTTGCCATAACAGTGATCCTGCAGACTGTAGCTGGTCAGCCACTGTGCCCAGCAGAGATCTGTGAGGTCAGTGCTCTGCTTTCTCCGGGCTTTGAGGAGAAAGTTCTTTCCCACTGTCCCTTCTGCCACCAGGATCTCTACAGTTCCTTTGTGGTCCCAAGGGTTTGCAAAGCATTGCTGAGCTGCACAGCTGAGTGTAGATCTCTGCATTTTTCTGCTGAGCAGATAACACCTGTTTGAACAGTCTGGGTGACAATTAAATGTGTTTCTCACACAGCTACCAATTAGTTTGGGCTAATGAGGCATTTTCATTGCTCAACTCTTGTATTTTTATAAGGAGCAGAGCAGTAATGGGGGTTGGTTCTAGTTCCTCCTGTTTGATTCCTGTGGGACCTGAACCTCACTCAGCCCTTCATCCTTGGCAGAGAGCTAGCTGTGGCACTTTCCCCTGGAATGGGAATCCAGACCAGGACTGTAGTCCAGGAAGGTCTAGAGCAGCAGCCAACTAGTAACAAGTTCAAGCCTTTCACCCACCCAGGGTGAGTACAGCAATGCCCAGGAGGGAAAGAGCTTCCTCAAACCTGTTGGCTTCCACACAGCTAATTATTCCTTCTCATTCAGCTCTCCAAAAGTGTGAGTTCAGCAAGTGGCCAGTGATGAAAGCAGGAAGACAAGACTGTTTCCCATCCAGGTCACACGTACTCTGTCCACAGGGCCCTGTATACACTTTTTTTGAATGGTTCCAAGTCACTGTTCTCCAGACAGTTCCAAATACTTCAGTGCCTTCAACGTGAGAAGACAGAGATCAGTGCCTGAATGAAGCACTCATTGAATGAATGCAGCAGGAGAGGGAGCAGGGAGTTGTGCAGCTATAGCTCATTCCACCTGAGCAGCTCTGAGCTTCAGGACTAACAAATCCCCCTGTGCTGAGCACTGCCACAGCTCTGAGAGCTGCTGGGATGGTGTTTGGCACCTGCAAGGCAGTTGTGGCTACAGACTGATCATCCCCAAATTTGGCTCTGAGCTGTTGAGTTGCAGGATGTGGTGACCAAGGACTCTGGGGGTTGAAGAGACACTGGAAATTTGGGAAATGCTCAGCAGGAGGGAACTGCAGGGTCTCATGTAGAACTGAGCACCAACCACTTCAAAGTGACTTTTGCAGTCTCTCCAGGTGGGCAACTAAAACACCTGAGCAACCTTTTTCAGACTTTTAGCTGCCTTTTGCCTGAGGCTAGCTGAGCAAGGCTGTTCACAGGCAGAGAGTCACAAAGGTGATGTTTGTCTAGACATGCTGCAGTCGTGTTCCAGCATCTGATTAAGCCAGGAGTGGATGAGCAGGGAGAGGCTTTGTCCCAGCTAGTGTACAATAATGTCAAAGCAGGTGGAGACAAGCAGGGGAATGGAGCCTGATGGGCTTTAGCACATCCATTGCTCAAGTCTCTTGGCACTTTCTGAGCTGTGTCACACTGCTCTGGGCTTTATTCATTGGACTCAATTTTTAGGAGCTCAGAAAAGAGTTTCAAAAAAATTAAACCTCTTGCCTGTGTCTCTTGAGCCTTTTCAGTCAGTTAATTGGCATGAGTGTTGTATTCACCCAGAGCTAATGTTATTGAAGGCTGGCTGGATTATTGATGGAGCATGGCTGGAGCAAGAGCTGCTGAAGAATGACATTCATCTTTCATCAGAACAGCAGTCTCAGCAAGCAAGCAGTCAAAAAAGTATTAAAAAGTTCTTTTTAATTAAACCAGGTTCAGGGAGAGGAAAGTTTCCCTTGTTAAAATGATGGGGGAAGAAGAGGGAAAAGTGTGGACAACATGAAATGACAGCTTGGGTCTGGCAGAGGAGCCAGAGGAAATGCTGTTACAAAGTAGGATGAGCAACCTAACCAAGTTAAATACTGAGAAGTCTGGGGAATGTTCTTTTCTACTCGTGTAGGATGGAGTTCAGTGCTTTTAACACATGCAAAGGATGGGGAACTGGAGCCAGGGGATTGCAGTTAGAGCACTGAGATGTGTGAGGCAGATAAGGATGGGGTGTTATTACAAATGTTAGGGATCTCAGTGCAGATCAAGGACAGCAGCTTCATGGCTAATGGGGCTTGAAGTGCCAAGGGCTGCCCAGGCAGGGACCCCACAGGGACCCCACAGGAGGTTTCTCCTTGGTCCTTAAGGGCTGCTGCAGCAACCCACAGTTGGCACCTCCAGCAAGGAATTCACTAAACAAAGCTAATTTTGTTTGCCAGGGTTAGGAACAAGGTGATGTATGTGATTTATGTGATTTCCCTGCATGTTTTGCCTCCTTAAGCTGTAGGAGAGGAGTAACTAGAGCCCCACAGTGTCTGCAGTTCCTGATTGAGGCTCTCCCAGCCAAGCAGTGCCTTCTGTATGCTGACAGTCTCACAGGTCCCTGGTGAGCTCTGGAATTCCCACAACGTGTAGAGCATGAGGAATCCCTCAGGTTATCCAAATGGTAAAGGAGCATTTCTGTCCAGCTCTTGTCCAGCCAGTCTTGCCACCAGTGGGACAGATCTGGTATAACAGAGGTCAGTGCATGGCAGTAGATAACAACCCCAGACTGCTCAGCCTGAAATGCCTCCTGCTTGGAGCCAGGCAAAATGTTTTAGTGGAAAACACATATTTTTA
The DNA here is from genome assembly GCF_008360975.1 of Lichenostomus cassidix. Taxonomy (NCBI): domain Eukaryota; kingdom Metazoa; phylum Chordata; class Aves; order Passeriformes; family Meliphagidae; genus Lichenostomus; species Lichenostomus cassidix. Next base: position 5,216,100 of record NC_139501.1, read on the forward strand.
AGTAGAAGTGTTTCATAGTGAGTAGATATTTTTGAGGAAGATTTTTGGTGGAATAACCGATATGTTCACCTTTGCATGCAGTCAGACAACAAAAGGCTTTGAGCAAACCACTGAAGCATTTTTCTTGCCCTCCCCTCATCCTTCTGCAGTCCCTTTGGGGTTGGCAGACAGAGAAGGGAACACAACTCCCCCTCCCCAGAGAGCCATGACAGGCTGGTGGTCATGAATGCTATGATAGCAGCATCCCTGTGGTCCTTCCTCCTCCTCCTCCTGCTCTGAGCAGGGATGAATCTCCTGCCTTCTCTCCCCTGGGTTTGTCAGGTTGGTGCCAATGGAAAGCCATGGCTAAACCAGCCACCTGCTGTTGTACTCTTCCTGGGGAGCAGAGTAGAGTAGAGGCAGAGCTGCAGTTTCAAGCCTATGAACAAATTGATTTCCCCTTCCAGGAAGACTCACAACTCTCAGCTAACTGCTGCTTTATTTATTGCCTTTGCCTTTGTGACTCGAGGGCAGAGAGCAAAGGTTCCAGTGGCAGGAAGGTGTTTCGCCTCTTCCTCCAGCTGCAGCCAAGTGCTTTTGGGAACCAGAAACTTCTGGAAGCCTGGGGTGGTTCTGCTAGGTGCTTCCAGACATGCTGACCTGAACCCAGAGCAGGAAATAAACAGGCAAAAGACAGCAAATATCCAGGCTGTAGAGGAGAGCAATTGAGATGTTATCTCATTCCTTAATGTGGCATTTGGTGACAAAGTGACAGCTCTGTGTCCCTGCAGCCTTTGCTGCTGCACAGACACACTGAGGAGAGGTCAGGGGGCTCTTTCTTGGATGATAAAACCTCTCCTGCATGTTTTATGCACAGCTTTCATCACAAAATGATGGAGGTTCTCTCAAACGATTGTGGAAGTTTATTCTGCTGTACTTCTGAACCCACTCTGCATCTCTGCTGCAGCCATGCTAGCTGGGAGACAAAAACTAGCCTTTTCTGGTTCCTGTATGCAGAAATTCCTTTTGGAGCAATTCCACCCCAGGTTCCCATGGCTGTGCTCACAGGTGATTTCAGAGAGATTTGCCCTCAGTGTGAAGTGCCAAAAATCCACTCAGGCCATGTGCAGCTGAGGGCAGGAGAGCATCAAGGAACATGATTCCCAAAGGGGTGAGTCAGATAGCAGAGAAAGTGGTAAGGGGAAAGAATAACCAGAAATGGTTATTGATCCAAGGGAAGACCTTTACCATTTCCTGTACAGGGTTATAAGCATTCAAGGGTTAGCAAAAGAAAAAAAAAAGAAGAAGAAAAAAAAAGAGGTCTTCTTAAAGGTCAGAGAGTGAATGCAGACGGAATAGGAATAGTAGCAATGAAGAACAATGCTGGTGATATATATTGAACTCTATCTGATTACAAAACAAAGCAAGTGTTATCACCAGAGAGTTATTTTCCTTTTGGAGAAGGAGATGGTGCTATATCTGGAGCTGGTCAGCAGCAGCTGCAAAGAGGCTGGAGGATAAACTATGCTAGAGGAAGCAGCAGAGGGAATGTGAGGAAAGGGAAAGGCACTAGGGAGTATGGAGGAATCTGGAAAAGAGGTGCCTGATATTGAGGGAAGCTGTAGCAGAACTCAGGGGGAATTTGTCTGGATTTAGAGATCCATTCCTCCTGTGGGCACTGGAATGGAAGTGCTCTGATGTGACCCTGTTCAGTCCCAGCTGGGAAGAGTGAACAGCTCAGAGCCTCACCCAGGCCAGACATGCAGGTTTTGGCTGTGCTGTGCTTGTCAGCAGAGCCACAGGCTGAACCTGTGCAGAAACTCTCCAAAGTCACCCTGCTCTCAAGGTAACAGTTATTTTATCACTGCCCTTTAATGCCAGAACATATTCACAGCAGCCTGCTCTCCCTAAAAGCTGATTTCTGGCTCAGCACATCCTCCCCTTTCTGGTAGGAGCATTTCCCACTGGTGACCCTGTTGGCCGCATGGAACACTACAAAAAACATCCAATTCCATCAGCAAGTGGCACACAAAGCTGTGTTTGTGGAACAAGCAGTTTAGGTGGAGCAGATGGAGCCCAGCATGGAGAGCTGCCTGCCTGCTTTGGGGCCAGTGGGACCACGAGGGGAATTCCTGCCTCACACCCCAGAGTGGGACTCACCCAGGCACATCCCACACCCCTGGGCAGCTGCCCTTTGCTCCTCTTGAGCAACCAGGTGTACTTTCTCCATTTTCCCTTCTCCCACTTTTCCCTCTCCTGAAGCAAATAGCTTTCTTTGCGACACTTTTCAGGCATTTTACAATATTCTGTAATAAGAATATTGGCAAAGAAGACAACTGGCTGTGGGTTATTTGGTACATCCCTGTGGTTTGTCTGCTCCTGTGAAGCACCAGGTGCTTCAGGGCTTTTTCTCAGCCCCAGAGTGGGAAGTGTTTGACAAAATATCACACAGGATTAACACAGTGACACTGATAAACCAGCATGATCAGTTTAAAAGGAAACAGCTAAAGTTTAATCTGGGTATGGTGCAGGGAAAGGGGAAGAAACAATGAGGTTTGCACAGTTTTCTAAGGTAAATTTACATCTATAAATTAATAGAATGTCATTTGTCCCCACAAGGCTCTGTGACTCAGAAAAGGTTTTTTTCTACCTTCCAGTGACAGATTCTAGCATTTCCTTTACAGTATGCATGGCATTGATAGCATCTTTTCCCTCAAGAGCATCCAAGGTGACATACCTGGCAATAGGACCTGGATTATTTGCAGGCAAATTTCCATTATGCTGCTTCCAGGAGCTGTAATGCTGGTGAGAGGTAGAACTAACAAACAGGTTTTTCTGCCTTCTGTTCTTAGCTCTGCCACAGCATCCCCAGGCCAAGTCACCTCTCTGTGGTTATTTTTTTGGTGCTAAATTAGGATAACAATTTACCTTTTGGCTGTCATTTGTTGTTGGGGTCAGGGAAGGACTTGCTATGGGGTGAGTGATTCTGGAGGAAGGGCTGGTGATGAGATGAGATTGAGATGAGATGAGATGAGATGAGATGAGATGAGATGAGATTATGAGATCTCAGCTCAGCCTCTGCAGCTCACAAGGAGGTGACAGTGGATGCCATCCTGGCATCCCAATTTTGGCCATGAGCATCTGGACAAGAAGAACAGCTCTTTTCCACAGGAAATGATTCCTGGCACCACAGAGTCCCACAGGCAGAGCCCCTTGTTTCTGGCAGTGTCCCTCAGAGAGCAATCCTCAGCCCATCCCAGCTTGGGGATGCAGGATCCCAAGCTGCAAAGGACATCACTTTTCCGCAGGAAGGAAAACCTGATGTCCTGTTGTCTCAGGGGCAGCTGAGAAGTGACCTCCAGGAAACCAAGGCCAGCCAGCTGCACTGATCCTGGCAGCTTTCTTCTGGGAACAATCCTGGCATGTACAGAACTTTGGAAGAGGATCCTGCTTTAGGCCACAGGAGGTGGAAGGCTCTTTTGGACAGGAAGGAAAGCCCTGTGCCCAAATTGCTTGAGGATCCCAGGAGGCCAACACCAGCCAGACCTATTGGTCCTGGATGTTTTCATCTGGGAGCAATCCTTGGATGTTTGGAATTTTAGGAGGTGCAAGCCCACTTTTTCCCCTGGGTGCCTGGCTGGGCAAGGTGGCTCTTTTGCATAGGAGGGAAAGCTTTGCACCTTGGTGTGTTGGTGGCTGAGAGGTGGCCCTGGGAGGACAAGGCCAGCTAGAACTGCTGGTCCTGGCAGGATTTTTCTGGGAGGAGTCCTTGGATATTCACCATTTTAGGAGGTGAAATCCCCCTTTGTGCAATGGGCCGAAAATTATGATGATTTTCCAAAGGAAGCAAAGCCATGTGCACCAATGTCTCTGCAAGGCTGTTGGGAGGCAATTGCCAGCCAGATATGTAATTTTTTCACTGGGAGCAATCCTCAGCTGGTTGCAGTTTCAGGAGGCACAATCCCAGTTTTGGCCACAAGCTCTTGGCTGCACAGGATGGTTCTTTTCCACAGGAAGGAAAACTTGGAATTTCAGTATGAGAAGCATTTCAGTGTGTGTTAGAGGCTTTTCAATGTGTGTGAGAAGCATTTCAGTGTGTGAGAAGCATTTCAGCCCCTGGGAGGCCAAGGCCATCCAGACCCAACAGCCCTGGTAGCTTCATCTGGGAGCAGTCCTTGGATATTCAGAGTTTTAGGAGGCAATCCCATTTTCCTCCACAGTGCATGCTCTGAAGAATGATGCTTGTCCACAGGGCAACAGTTTACATTTTAGAAATCACCCTGGCCTGCAAGTTCTAAGGATGGCAGATCAGGTCTACTTATAAAATAATTTATTTATTAAACAGACAGGAGATAACAGATGAGAGATCTTAATCAGAGTTACTTACTACCCAGGACTAAATTTTAAAAAATATATTAGTAGATTATACCTTAACATAAAACAGTGCATGATATCAAGGTAGCTATATTAAAGCTAGCAAAATAAAGAGTAGTGATTAGAAGTCAAATGTAACTTAACACCAAAATGACAAAAAAATCCACAATTTCCTGTCACTTAACCTCTGCAGGAGTAACCAAGCTGGCATCCCTACTCACAGCAGAAACTCCACACATTTCCAGGGAAACCAATGAGCCAAACCTCTTTTCCATTCACCTGCCAATCCAATGCTCCCCAAGGACACAAAAACCACTGTGTGGCACCAGACTGCATAAAAATCAACTTACACCGTCCTTGCTTTTTCCTTAACTGCCAGCAAAACAGCTTCCAGCTCTCCCACCAGTGCACTTCCTATTCCTTCTTCCACTACTTTCACTCCTGTTTTAATGTTGAGTGAAAGATGCTTGCTGAGTTCTCATAATATGTGGCGAAATCTGTAATTAACAACAAAATGTTTTTAATACTTTTTTCCCTTCTGCATGACAAAGATAAAGGGAGAAAGGTTTAAAATCAGGATCTGCAGATTGTGTTTAACTAGGAACTAACAAATATTCAGGAAAAATATCACTGAATAGGTAATGCCTTTGTAAGGGGAGAGGATAAGTATTGCTTAAAATAAATATTGCAGCCAATCAACAACCAGCCTTCCAGGCTGAGAAGTAAGCCATCTAGGATGATAAGGAAATAACAACAGAAAGAAGCAGTTTTGTGGTTTGAAAACAAGACAACAGAGTTGTCTTGAACAAAGTTCAAGTAAAGGACAAATAATGAAGACTATGGAATGACCACCAAAGCCCACCAGTCAATAGATGGCAGCAAAGACTGTGAAATAAGTAACTCATGTCTGTATAATAATTTTTTTAACTAGGTGTGGTTTATGTTACTGATTTCCTTTTTTGTGTAATGAATGTGTAACAGCCTTGTAAATATAAACTGCATTAATTCATCCAGTGGTTGGGAACACTCATGGTGTGACCCCAGCCCTGTAAATAAAGAATGCCTGCTTAACAGTGATGTTTCATTGCTGTTGAGAGAATTTATTTGTTTCAAGAGCAACTGCTATGGAACATCAACATGTTTGGCTGAGGCATCAGTAAATCAGGCATCTTTAACTTCAGAGGCTGAAGTGAATGCAGGAGCATCCAGTATGAGACTAGGTTGATATGGCTGTTGAAAAGCTAACATGGCTGGAGTCACAGCTATCTGTAATTTTGTGGGGTTTGTTGTCCCTTCAGTGACATCCATTGGATCTGTGACCCCTGAGATCCATTTGTGCACCGTCAGACTTCATGCAATTCCCTCTGGTGGAGCACTGCCTTTCTTAATGCTGGCTAACAGACTGAAAGGCCCTTGGGTTTTTACAGGCTGACACTGTTGAATTTTTCTACTTGTTTAAGAAGCTGGGTGAGACACAATAATCCCTTTCCCCAGTGTCTTGGTTTGAAAGAGGTGTGTGCCAAGGAAGGCATGAACCTGCCTTGGAATAGAGGATATGACCTTTCCCTTCCCTTCCCTTCCCTTCCCTTCCCTTCCCTTCCCTTCCCTTCCCTTCCCTTCCCTTCCCTTCCCTTCCCTTCCCTTCCCTTCCCTTCCCTTCCCTTCCCTTCCCTTCCCTTCCCTTTCCTTTCCTTTCCTTTCCTTTCCTTCCCTTCCCTTCCTTCCTTCCTTCCTTCCCTTCCCTTCCCTTCCTTCCCTTCCCTTCCCTTCCCTTCCCTTCCCTTCCTTCCCTTCCCTTCCTTCCCTTCCTTCCCTTCCCTTCCCTTCCCTTCCCTTCCCTTCCCTTCCCTTTGAAGGTGCAATTATTCCTCCACGGCTGCAGAGGGCGCTGTGGCTCAGAGTTCAGCCATCTCCCTACACTTGGCAATGGCAGACACAGTCAGCAGGAATGGCTTTATTTTACTATATTTTAATAAATATTTTAATAAATACTGGAGATTAAATAAGGTGTTTGGCCTTATACCTGATCATAGTTCTTCCTTTACGAACTCACAGCAGGAGCCAATCCTGATGCCTGCTCTGAATAGCTAAAGGAGATGTAGCAAGAACCTTGGAGCAGCTAGCTGGGAAAGCAAGGATGAGTGAAGACCTGGAGTGGTAGATGAGATATGTCAAAATCGCAGCACATGTAGCTGGAACTAAAGTGATGGGATGGGATGGGATGGGATTGTATAAAAAGACATTCCCATGACACCCAGTTTTGATTTTCTTCATTATTGTGTACAAGTGTATTGTTATTATAGAAAATCCAGGAACATGATTTCTCCTGTACCCCAAAGAACCCATGATGTTTTGAAGTTCCTTTTTAGTAGTGGGGTTAGATATAGCATCTAATTCTAGAACACACTAGGTTCTCAGGAATTCTACCTCCTTAGAGAGACCTTAAGAATTAGTTGAAGGCATTTCTACCCCCTCTTCATTTAATCTATTCCATACATCTGTGATGTTGTTCTAACTGCACTTTCCTCCTCACCTCCTACCAACACATCATCAATGCACTGATCAATCTGCTCTCCTGCCTGAATTTGTATTCACTGAAGGATTTCAGCCAAAGCATTGTGTGCTATCTTGGTTTTTGATCGAAAGGAATAAAGGAGTGTCTTTACAAACAAACTGCTGGGAAGATAAGACCTGAGTCTGCTGGGAAGATAAGACTGATACTGAGAAAAGAAACAATGGGAAGGATTTCCATGGGAATTCCACTGATTGACTTGCCCAAGGCTGTGTTAATAAACTACATGAACAGAGACATAAGAAAAAGAAAAAAGGGGAATGTATTTTAAGGGGGTCTGCATTAGGCATTCTGGGAAGTCTGTACCTCTCGAGTACCTCAGCCAATGGGGAAAGAGAGAGGGAAATTACATCCAGGAAATTAGGATAAAAAGAGGCTGCATCCTCCACCAGTTTGAGAGACCCCATGGGAAATGCCCATGACCTCTCCCTTTATTCATGAATAAAGTCACAGGACTCCTCTGTCCCCTTTTTGGACATAAACCTCTGGTGTTTGTGGATTAATTTTCCTGACAAGTGTTTAAAATACACTGTCCATTTGTGCAAGGTCAGACAGTAAAACAGGTCTAGGCATTGAAGGCTTTTGGCACTGGTTTACCATTAAGCAGGCTGCTGCTCTTCCATATTGATGGTAGCTGGAAAACCTTATTTTCTTCTTTTCTTTGCCTGAGGGCTTGTGTTCCAGACCCTCCACCAGCCTTGTTGCCCTTCTCACCCAGTCCAATCCCTGGTCTGCACAGACACCCAACAACATTGTCCAAACACTCCTGGAGCTCTAGCAGCCTTGGGGCCATGACCATTCCCTGGGGAGCCTGGGCAGTGCCCAGCACCCTCTGGGGGAAGAGCCTTTTCCTGATATCCAACCTAACTCTCCCTGGCACAGCTCCAGCCATTCCCTCAGTCCTGTCCCTGGTCACAGAGCAGAGATCAGTATGTGTTCCTCCCCACACTCCAATCTTCAACCTCCCTGTAAAAAACTCTTCCTTGATTTTCCTCTGCCTTAGGTGCTTCTGTTGCCAACCCAGGGATTTTCTTTCTCCCAGGCTGGGAGGCTTTTCTGATCCTCTCCTGTGTTGTGTCCTGGAGAGACACCTGTGACCCAGTGTGGGACATCCCCTCCCAGAGGATCCCCACAGTGAGGGGTGGCATCCATGGGCTGCTGACTGCTGTCACCCACCTGGGGACATGGGCACAGCTTCTGGAGGCACCTTGTGGAGTGCCCAGGCCAGGGCTGAGAGGTTATGTCACAGTCCCATGCTGAGCTTTATCAGGCAATAAATGTTAACACTCCTCAGCCCTGACTGCCAGAGTGTTGCTGGAATGGATTTGTTATTTTTATGAAGGAGAAGATGAAAGGCTGATGGGACAGGAGGCCCCAATAACCTGGATGCCACCTGACTGAACACCCACATCCTCCCATAAACCTTCACCTCTCATGAAAGTGTTTTGTACCTGGCCCTTGTTGGTTTTGAGTGATGCAGCCTCAGGAAGCAGGATCTGCAATTGCCCCTATTATCCACGGAACAAACATCATTCCTGCCATAAACTCCTCCAGGCAAGGCCCCTGTTTTATTTGCATTCATTTGTTGTTCTCTTTTCCAAGCCAGCTGTCTCCTGACACCATGTACTCACAAACCCCACCAGTGCCTCTCAGAGATGCCAGAGATTATTTAACTGAGGGATCTTTTTCATGCTGCTTCTTGTGCAGAGAATCTGTGACCCAACAGAGGCAAGGCTGGGGTTTATCTCCAGTAGCTGCACATCAACCCAGTAGCTGCTCCTGGATCTTCCCCACTGACCCCTCCAGACTCCAAAATCTCTCCTGCAGCTGGCCAGGCTGCCCTGAGCCTCTGGCAGTCAAATCCCCTGGTTCTCACAGCCTCACACACATGCAGACTCCTGGCTCCCAAGGCTCTTACCCTGCTGGTCAGCTCACCTGGCTGGACACTGGCTGGGATCACATCCCCACACCCCACACAGCTCCAGCCCTGGCACATGAGCCCTTCACCTTCAGTCCCACTCTCAGAGCTCCCTGCAGAGGGAATAAACAGTCCCTGACCCAGGGAAGGATTTAGGAGTGGAGGTTAATGAGAAGCCAGGTCACAGGGTGCTGATTGGGATCACACTGCCTAATAAGCTCTTTACACAGCTCTGGCCACTCTTGTCCCCTGAGCCTTATTTCTGCCCTGTGTTCATTCCTCTCCAAATTCCATCCCATCTTTGGTTCTTCCCCTAAACATCCTATAATAAATCTAATGGGATCCTGAACTTCCCTTCCCCTGTACTTCATGTTTCCTATGCAGGGAGGAAGGGAGAAGAGAGGAGTTGGTTGGAAGCACCTTAAAGCTCATCCAGTCCACCCCCTGCCATGGGCAGGGACACCTTCCACTGTCCCAGGCTGCTCCAAGTCCTGTCCAACCTGGCCTTGGACACTGCCAGGGATCCAGGGGCAGCCACAGCTCCTGTGGGCACTCTGTGCCAGGACCTGCCCACCCTCACAGCCAGGAATTCCTTCCCAATATCCCATCTAACCCTGCCTTCTGCCATTCCCCTTGTCCATCCCTTGTCCCAAGTCCCTCTCCAGCCCTTCTGGAGCCCCTTTAAGCATTGAAGGGGCAATAAGATCTCCTTGGAGCTTCTCCTCTCCAGCTGAACACCCCCAGCTCTCCCAGCCTGCCTCCAGAGCAGAGAGGCTCCAGCCTTGGAGCATCCCTGTGTCCCTCTGAGGCTTTTGTTTACTGAAGATGACAATGTTTTGGTCACATTTTCTGGTCACATGAAATGAGATGTCCTCATTACTAAGGGACACTCCCTCAGCACAACCTACTTTGTTCCTGGAATGCAACAGGAAGAGAATTCTCTGTGTGATGTTCTGTGAATTCCCCACTCTCTGGTGATGAGTTATCTCTGCTGTTGCCTTATCAGGGTTCAGACCTTGCACCCTTCCCAAAAACAACCTGCTCAACGGTTGGATTGCTGGAATGGGACCTTTGTTATTCCTGCAAGTCCCTCTGTGTCTCTGTGTGCTCACTCACCTCATCTGTCCCTGCTGACTTCATTCATCCCAACAGCTCTGTGAGCCCCAAAGCTCTGAGTCAACAGGAGATCAAAGACAAGGAGCAGCTCCAGATCACAAAAACCCAAATGATACCAGACAAGGGGAATTTAGCAAAATGATCAGGCAGTGGGTTCAGAATAATCATAAATACCTCTTTTTCACCAACAAATATGCACCACGCTTGGCACAAGCTCCCAAAATCATTTTAAAAAGTCTTCCAGAGCTATTAAAAGCCCATGTGGCTCATGAGCAAACCGAGACATGGATCCTTGGGAGAGTCACAGAAGTGTCACTGGATGTGCCTCTCTGAAGGATCTGGAAATGACAGACTCTCCATGATTAACCTGCTCCTCACAATTGCCCCTTCACCCTTTTCTTCTCCTCTTTCCCACATTAAAGAAGTTCATCTCCCCCCACATGGTGTGCCATGGCTTTTCCAGTTTTTTCCCAGGTATCTCCCAAGAGAGGGGTTGGATATCTCCCAGGAGATATCAAAAAGTCAAAATTGCCTGAGCTAAATCACCTAACTGACAATTCCCAGCTGGGAGACACCAACCTGTGGGGTATTTGCTATTTACAGCAGATGAATGCTAACAGGGATATTGGGATTCACTGTCACCTCATCCCCTGGAACAGCAAAGCACAACATTTACTGATCTGGACAAAAAGTGTCTCACATGACAGGACTGAAAACAGCAATAAAATACTTTTATCATCAATTCTCATCCAGTGCCTGATAGTGCAAATATCCCAGGCAGAGAAGAACATGGAATTTGTCTTTCAGATTCCTGGGGGAAAAAAAAAAAAAAAAAACCAAGTGAAGCTCCTGGAAAGATCTAAGAGTGTTTCTATCTCAACCCTGATATGTTTTATCAGAACATGTGAAATATTTAATGCAAATTCTCCTTGTCTGTGCCATTGCTTTTATGGACTTTCTATTGCTTATAAACCAAATCACGTCATCGCTGGTACTTTCTCTGACCCTTTGGTTAAAATGTTACCCCGAGGACAATCACACCTTTGTGTGCTCAGGGTTTGCTCAGCACTCCAGGATCCTTGGATTTGCATGGGGTGGGAGCAGAGCCCCACCCAGGGATGAGACCAAACCCCATCGACACTGCCTGCAGTCATTCTGGATATTTTCCAGGAAAAAGCACTGAAATTTTCTCCAAAAAAAAAAAAAAAGGAAAAAAAATTTTAAAAGGAAAAAAATTTAAAAGCCTAATTTGGAATTGGCAAAAACTTCTGTTCTATTTCCTAGGTGGGAGCTAGTCAGAAATCCACTGACATTAAACAAAAAGAAGGGTGGCTGAGCTCTGGAATGAGCTGCTCAGAGAGGCTGTGGAGTTTCCATCCTTGGAGACATCCAAGAGTCATCTGGAAATGGTCCTGAGCACTCAGGTGTCAGGGAGGGAAGACCAGATGATCCTCAGTGTTCCTTCAAACCTCAACCACTCCAGGATTCTGTGAAGAAAAAGATTTCAGCCTTCATCTTTTTCTGCATTTCAGAGGAAGGAAATGCTTTTCCCGGTGAAACAACTTCTTTTCCTGCTTGCCTCAAAATTAAAAAAAACCAAAAACAATAAAAGAGGTGGAAAGAAAAGAAAAATGCAAGAGTCAACAAACATTCTGAAATGCAGGAAGACTATGGGCAAACCAGGATGTGATAATAGCCAGGTGGGTGGGAAGACAGAGGTTAATGGGAATAGAAGCAGATAAACAACATTTCTGGATAGAAGGGATACAGGAATGGGACTAGAGGGTAACGTGGGTGGGAATTGGAAAGAAATGATGGGATTAGGATTTGAATAGGATCTAAAGCTGGTTGGGTGGGCAAAGGACTTTGTTCCAAAAGGAAATGTTTGCCACCATGATCACTAAATACTTTGAAGTCTGTATCCAGTGTTTTAATTTGGAACTCAGCCCTAAATCTCCTTTCAATTTCCCCCAGCACCTCACTGCTGCACCCAGGAATGGGGCAGTTTTAGTACCCAGCAGCAGGAGAGCAGAAAATTCCCTTTTCTCCCTTCCCATCCATACAATCTCCCTCCTTCAGCCCTGTGTTATCATCTCATATCAGCAGAATTGGCTTCTCTTGAGCACAGTGTACAGATAAATTGGTGCTGATTAATGGGGACACTGTCATGCTACAAGAAGTACCCAATAAATTAGAGCAAATCCTCCCAAGTAATTTAAAAAGGCATCACAGAAAATTATGCATTAGTGTTCCCTATGGGTTTTTTCCCTTTTAAAACAACATTAGTCCTTTAAAGGAGTGTGAATGTGCAGAATAGCAGATTTGGGCATAAACATGGGCAAGTCCTACACTCCCAAAATTAGATTAAAACTGTCCTGGGTCAGCACATCAAAGCCTGTATTTGCTTAAAACCTGATTATAGAACTGCACATCTGGGCATTCCAGGATGTTGGATGAGAACTCAGAACCAAGGCCAGGGCAGCTGCTGAGAAAACCTTGTTATCTTGGGGCAATTCCCAAAAACTGAGTGTATCCAAAGTTTGTTCCAGTGGCATCTTCCCTTGCCCAGCTCCCAGGGACAGAGCTCACTCCCAGAGATGTGTCCATGTCTATCCCTGTCCATCCCATCCTTTGCAGATGCTCAATCTCCCTTGCAAGCTGGGAAAAAACCACATCTGCACCCTGGCAATATCTTGCTGAGACATGGGAAACTTCTGATGCAGGAAAACTGCTCAGTGTTCCCTGGGATTAGGTTTCCAGGGGAATGTGCTGAAGATGACTGAGGAAACCTGGACATTTCTCTGCTGTGCCCTGCTGGAGGTGACTGTCACCTTCCTGACCTCCCCATGGCATCCCTGAGCCATGAGAATGAATATTAAGGGACAAGGAATAAATGACAAGAGATGCCTCTGGTCAGCTCCAGGGGTTGGAAGGTGATTGCACCAACATTCAGGCTGTGTTTTTCTCCTCAAAAAGCCCACTCTGCACAAGACCAGGCATGTCTGCTGGGGAATATATTTACCTTTGAATTCCATTTCCCTAAAGAGAGGAGTTCTCTGGACACACTGCTCTGATTTAATGCTTCTCGTTTAGCAATGTTCACAGTAAATGGGATTCAGAGGGAAATTGTGCATCCTCCTGATTCACTTCTATCACAACACTGATTAAACTCTGCCAGCACTTCCCAGATAGTGCTGGCAGACAGGGAAACCTGCTGGATTTAGGGTTCAGCACTGGGGAAAGGCCCCAGTGACCCAGCCTGGACTCTGGGCAGACTGGAATTACAGTATTGATCCTTTGCAGGATCTTTCACACCACTCCTACACCATTCCTTCCTGATTCTGCTCTTTGCCCCCACCTTGTCACCTGTTTTGTGTATTCCTTAGGAACAGCAATACAGAAATCAGACAGGGAATTTCCTAAACAGAGCCCAGAGCCAGAAGTTGATGATCTGTAAATCTGATAGGAGGAGAGGAGAAAGATATCAGCGCCAGGCTGACGTCTGTGCTCTCATTAGTGATTAAACATTAATAGCGAATCGGGGAATTGTATCAGAGAATCCCAGGCTGGTCTGGGTTGGGAGGGACCTTGAAGTCTATCCCATTGCATCAATCCCATCAATCCCATCAATCCCATCAATCCCATCAATCCCATCCCATCCCATCTCATTCCATTCCATCCCATCAATCCCATCCCATCCCATCCCATCCCATCCCATCCCATCCCATCCCATCCCATCCCATCCCATCAATCCCATCCCATCCCAGGAACATTTTCCATTACCCCAGTTTACTCCAAGCCCTGTCCAGCCTGATCTTGGATCTCCATCCCCACAAAACACTGGGATTCAGGAGTCACTTATTGAATGCAAAGTGGAGAAAAGGAATTAACTTTATAATTGGAATGGGGAAAAATAATGGATTTAGAAATGAGAGGGCAAGAAGAATATCCTAAAACAAAACCCACCCAAAAACCCAGCAAAAACAAGCAAACAAACAAAAAAATCCAAATGAATACTAGTTTTTATTTCCTATACAGCATATAAACATGGGCAGATCATTTCTGCACAATCTTGCCCCCAATAAATAAAACTACAGAAAATGCTTTCAACACAATTTCAGCACTGCAGTTTGGAATTTATTTCTGCTAAAGAGAGTTAAAAAAAACAAAAACAACTCGATATCCAACCAGGCAAGAAGTGTTCCTGTGCTCCTCTACACCCATTCCCCAAATCAACAACAATCAGTAGAAGGAACAGTCTGATTTCTGGCTGTCAAAGTGTTCCTAAACACCAGGAATTTATCTCGAGTTCCTTGTTGCAGTTCTGCTACAACCTCAGAGGTGTCACCTGCAGACAGGTGGAAGGGAAAGGAATCCAAAACACTGGGAAGGAAAGGCTGGGAAAGGGGATAACCCAGTGGTGGTGTGTGTAGGGGAGGCCAAATCACAGGCGGCTATTAATGATTAGATGCTACTTAATGGACATTAAATATTAGATATTAAATATTAGCTATTGAAGAGGCTGCAGAAGATACTGAGTTTCACCCAGCTCATTCAAATCCAGACAAAATAATGGGAAATAAACCCCAGGGACCCCAGGGTGACACTTCCATTGCAGTGTCACCCAAGTCCTGCAGCACTGGAACCTCTCAGAGGAGTCACAGCCTCCTTGCTGGCAGAACTGGTGGCACCTGGCCCAGGTGCTGCAGCACTGCAGGGATGTCCCCACGAGCTGCCAGCTCCAGCTTGGCTGCAGTGGGAGATGAAGCCCAGGAGTATTGATTGGTGAAAATACATGATCTTGCCATAGGAATGCACAAACTTCCCAGCTGGACCCATTGCTGTGGGTTTTTCCATCCTCCCTCAGAAGCAGCCAGCACAGGCAGCGTTGGCACAGATCTCACACAGGTCATCCTCAGCAGCCAGGCCTGCCCAGGAGAAAGGAGGGATTCAGTCAGAATCAGAGGGCAGAGGTACATGTCAAAGCATTTGGAGACTCCTTACCATTCCTGTTTTATCATTTTAAAGATCCTCATAGATCCTGCTCTAAGTAAAATTAGCTCGTGCTAAAACCTGGCTTGAGGAATGAAATCAAACATGAATTCTTTGGGAAGTGAAGGGAACATGTGGAAGCAAGAGGACAACAGGACATGGCAGTATTTCTTCCTAGAGTGTCCCTTATACTGGACAGTAGATAAATGCAATATAGTAACATAAAGCAGCAAACACTGCAGCAGCAGCAGCCCCTGGCAGAGGGACTTTGGGCAAGAGGGAATGGCTTAAGCTGAAGAAGGGTAGATTTAGATGAGATATTGGGAGGAAATTTCTCCCTGTGAGGATAGTGAGGCTCTGGCCCAGAGAAGCTGTGGCTGCTCCATCCCTGGAAGTGTCCAAGGCCAGGCTGGACAGGGCTTGGAGCAACCTGGGACACATGGAAGATGTCCCTGCCCTGGCAGGGGGTGGGATAGGATGAGCTTTATATTCACTCCAACCCAACCATTCAGTGATTCCATCATTCTATTGGATGAACTTCTCCATGCTCACAGCAGTGGGATGTGCCCAGGGAGCCCAGCTCAGGAATTTTCCTCAGGGACCTCATGCAGCCCAACCTTTGCAGGAGGAAAGCACATCCCAAAGGCAGCACCAGCCCTGCCAGCTGCCCTCCAAGTGACACAGCAGGAGCTCCATGCCTTTGCCTCCTGCTATTGGAATGTTTAAGGTTCGAAAGTGTGGCAAAAATGAGAACTATGAAACACAAACAACATACTCAGCCTCTTAAAAATCATGGCTGCATCTTCCCTCTTGCACACAGGCTGGAATTCCTCGGGGAGATGTTTCTCTAGGCATGGGGAGTAGGTGGCCATGGGGACCATCATGCGAGGGTTGATGTGTCTGTTCCCCTCCACCAGCTCTTTCAGCTTCTTCACTGACTCCAGGGGGAATTTCAAGTCTCCATCCTGTGCAGAACCAGAAAAAAGAGGCAGCAGGGAGTCAGACCTTTGGCAAATCAATTCCGTTTCAATCAGGAGCTCTCCCAAAAAATATAACAGAGGGGAAAGACAGTGTTGGAAGCAAGCCCAGATAAAAGCTGTGCTGCATGAAGGCAGTGGACAGAGGGAATTTGGGCCTTGCTTACCCCCATGAGAGAGGCCCAAAAAATCTGGGATGGGAAGATCCAGGCTGGGAATCTTCAGTCTAGAAAATATATGACTGGGGAGAGTGACAGAATCCTGGAATGGGTTGGGTTGGAAGGACCTTAAAGCTCATCCCATCCCAGCCCTGCCACAGGCAGGGACACCTTCCACCATCCCAGGCTGCTCCAAGCTCCATCCCACACTCCCAGGGATATGGGGTGGAGATTTACAAAACCATGAGTTGAATGGGGGTGAATGGGAATTTATTTGATTCACTGTTTCTCCTGACACAGCAGTGGAAGTGTCAAGTGCTGGCTGTGACCTGGCAGGATGTGACACACAAAAGGAACTCTTCTTTCACTCCACACATTGCTAAAGGCTTAAACCCTTCGCCCCAAGAGATTGTGGAAGGTTTCCATTCATTTGGAATGTCAGGATTTCCTGAGCTGGAAGATCCTACAGAGATCATCCAGTCCATCCCCTGGCTCTGCACAGACAGCCCAGCAATCCCACCCTCTGCCAGTTTCAAACTTGCCCACACAATCAGTGGAAAACAAGTTTTTGGAAGCATAAATATAACATTTCTGACGCTAAACTCACACCAGGAACTTAAGGAATCTGGGATAGGACTCTGAAAAATATTACTCCATGGTTTAGTTGCTTGTCCCTGTGCATCTGTAAAGGGTCATTCCTCCAGTTTCAAGAGAATTCCCCTTTTTGAGGTCAGAAATTGAAGTTGCAGGTGTTGCAGCTGTTTAACCAAGCCTGCAGATAATCAGAGTTTGGCCTAGAAGACAAATTAGCATTTTCAAACCGATTTTTATCTGCTGTTTTAACCTGATTCCATGGCCAACACATAGTCAGTAAAGTGATGTGGGACATTCCAAGCCATGGCAGGGTTTGGAATGAAATGAGCTTTAATGTCCATTCTAACCCAAACCAGGCTGGGATTCTGGGATGAATCAACAGCTCCTCATCCAAAGAAATGAAATTCAGTGACTCTGATGCAGCACAAGACCAAATACCTGCATTTGTTTCATATCTCATGAACCCAGGGGGGAATGGTGTGAGATAAGAGGGGAGGGGATTTGATCCTGACCTGGGTTTGGGAGGGTTTTTTACAGAATCACAACATTTTGCTGTTAAAGGTTTAAAAAAACCAATCAGATAGACTTTGGACATGCATTCACTTAACTAAGTAAAATTCTTTTCTCTCGCAATCAGTTTATGATCTCACTCAGGTTAATTTATCACTTGAACTCAACGATCTTAGAGATCTTTTCTGGCCTTAATGAGCCTATAAATGTTGATCAGGCACTGGCACTGGCTGTCCACAGCAGTGGTGGAGTCCAAATCCCTGGAAGTGTTCATAAAACATGTGGATGTGGCACTTGGGGACATAGTGGATTGATCACTCAGTGCTGGAGGAACAGTTAGATTTAATGATCTTAAAGGGCTTTTCCAACCTAAACAACTTCCTGATTGTGTGATCAGCCCTGGCTGCCTATGAAAAGTTCCCTTTTCCTGCATAAAAACAGCTCTAGGTTCAGCTGTTGGTCACAGACCTGAGAAGCAAAAACCACAGAACTAAAAACATTTCCACAGGCAGAGTTTCAGAGAAATAAGGAATTGGGAGCAAACTGAGATCTGCAGGTTTTGGGGACAAAAATGAACGAAGGAACAGCAAAATAGAAACAAAACCCCACCACCTCAGGTAAGAAAGATGCATTAGAGAGAGCTAAATCTGACATATAACGGGACAGGAAGGGAAGTTTTGGGAACAATTTCAGAGAAGAGTGGAAGCCAACTTTGTGCAGAGAAGGATCAAAGAATTAGTCAGACCTCAAGGCCCTCAGGTGAAAGGAGTGCAACACACTCAGAGTTCACTGCAAGTACCGGGGGAAAACACAGATTTAATGATTAATGAATGAAGAATTCCAGCTCAAACTCCACAGCTGCACTTCCTACCCTTTTACCCAACATAGAAGCAGCCATTCTCATCTATTTATTGTTTTTATGGCTCTGAGTGGAAAGCTGGGATGTTTTTCACTGGCTAGGAAGCTGTTTGCTCCTCTGGAGACTGTAAATGTTGAAGAATGTTTGAGAGAAAAGAATAGCTTAAACCTGCTACCTCTGGATATCTCTGTCATCCAAAGGACAAAAAGTCCAGGACACAGAGACACCTCATCCCTGGAAAGCTGCTGCACACACGTGGAGAGAGTCAATAATTGTTAAACAAGAATTAGTTTTCCTGGCCCCCAGAGGAAGTTGTTTTCACTGCAGTCAGACTGAATTCTCCCACAGTGTTTCTCAGGATGAGTGCAGAGAGATCCAAAGCTCTCCCAAGGACAGACCAGAGCCCCGAAATACCTTCCTAACCCCTGCCAGGTGGCATGGAATATCAGCCATAGCTGCTGTGCACTTGGAAAATTTCCTAGAGCTCCTCTAATCACTTTTCTGCCTAATAATATTTAATTGGATCCAGCTAAGCTCTTCTTTGCCCTTTTTTTCACAGGCCTTTCATCCCATAAGCTCACAGATAATTTCCATCAAGAACTTCCTGCCCAAAACCAGGTGACACAACACAATTTCTCCTCTGTCAAACCTTGTTTGCATCACTCTCCAAAGGCAGCACTTCCACAACTCATGGCTTTAGGAGAAAACTCCAGGCATGAAACACCTCAGTCCCTAAGGGATGTCAGAGCAGGGATATGGCTGGAGAAGGTAAATAAACAGCAGCAATATTTAGTGATACCTGAAGTGTTTTACACAAGGAAAACCCAGAGCACAGGGAGATGCAGGAGGAAATCAAAGCAGAGCAAAGGAAAATTCGGGTCTATTAACTTAGTTCAAGATTCCTGTTGCAGCCAGCAGTTTAAAAAATATCAGCACTTTGTTGAACTTGTAATACCAACAAATGGAAGAGAACAAACTCACCTGAACATAGACTGCCTGGGAGATGTGCTCCAGGGCCAGGACTGCCAGGACTGCCCAGAAAAGAAAGCTTTTCATAGTGCCTGCAAAGCCAAGACTTTCCTGACCTGGATAGATTTTATTTCCTCTGCCTTTGGCCTTTCTCCACCTTTTTTGTGTCTCTCAGACTTTCTCTCTTCTCCTGAGCTCTCAGGCTGCCCAGCAGTCAGAGCTTTATAAAGACTTCACACAGCATTAGGCTGGTAATCCATTAATCCCAACTTTTTATTGACATATCATAAAGCCTGAGGGGTTCTCAGTTATCTGCTCAGTCACACCCAGGCAGAGCCTGGGCTTTATGAGTTGCTCCCACTTTGAGACAATGGCTGTGACCCAGGCAGGCAAAACATTCCAACCTGAAATAAATAAACTGTGGAGATTGAGCTGAGGCAACACCTGGAAATCCCCACAATTCTGGACACTTTCTGCAGAGCTGGGAGGAAAAAAAGAGAAGTTTGGAAGAAGATAGGAAAAAAATGATCCAGTCAGTTGAAGAGTCAGTTGCCTCTTCTGGGAGTTCCAGGAACTAAGAGGGTAATCACAGAATTATGGAATTGTTGAAGGTGGAGAGAGATTGTTAGAGTTGCCCTCCAAGATCATGAAGTCCCACCATCAACCAGGACCTAGCTGTTCACCATCAACCATGTCCCCAAGTGCCACATCCACACGATTTTTGAACACCTCCAGCAATGGTGACTCCACCACTGCCCTGGGCAGCTCCTTCCAGTGCCTGACCACCCTTTCCACACAGACATTTGCCCAACATCCAACCTAAAGCTCCCCTGGCACAACTTGAGGCCATTTCCCTTCTCCTGTCCCTTGTCACCCCACTGCTGTCAGGGCTTTGGAGAGAGACAGGAAAATGTCATCTCTGCTCCTTGCAGCTCCTAATTAAAATGAATGTGTTCAAAGGCACCAGGGGTGTCATTAAGGACAAAAGGCTGCCAGGAATCAAATCCATTTCTCCATGACTTTCCAACCTTACCCGGAAATCTGGGAAAGTCCCACAGATGGAGAAGCACCAGTGTGCCTCAGCTCGGTTCTGACATCAAGATCCTTTAATCTGTAAATGATTTCTGGAATTTTGTGGGTTTGAATTACCCCAGACACCAGGAGATCAATGTTCCTGATCTCAGTGGAACAGGAGAGGGCAAACAGTCACCTGCTGAGCACCTTCCTCAGATCTCAGCAGTGGTTTATGCCCAAAGGCTGCAGCTCTTGCTGTAACCCAAATTATTGTTCAAGTTACAGTGAAAATCATCTTTCTGCTCAGAGTAAAATTCCAGCACACAAAGCAGCCTGGAGTCCCCAGGCAGAGGGTTTGGAGGGAGGGAATGGGACTTTTCTGATCCAGTATAACCCAAAAATTACTGTAGAGTTGGAGCTGAACTGACAGTGCAGAGTGTGGGTGACACTCCTCTTTTCTCTCCTCTCCTCTCCTCTCCTCTCCTCTCCTCTCCTCTCCTCTCCTCTCCTCTCCTCTCCTCTCCTCAGCCTCATTCATGAAATTTGAACACCTGGAAGGATCTTTATTCCAACAAAATGAGTCTGTTTCCTCTGCTGTAAAGTTTTCTCTGATCTCTGCTGCCCTGGCCAGCAGCCAACAGCATTCACAACCCCACAGCAGCTCAGGCCTCTGCCCTTAATTACTTTAATGTGGGTCAAGGGTGGAACAGAAAAAGGCAGAGCAAAAATCTCTGAGAACATCTCAGTGGGGGAATTTTTACAGCCATTTTCCTCTCCAGAACCTGGTTCATCCTCAACCCTTGAAGCCCTGAGTACAGCTTGGTGGAAACGAAAAAACAGATTAAAGAGGCATTGAGGGAACCAGAGAATTGTTAGGGTTGGAAAAAGCCACCAAGATTATCTAGCCCAGCCTTGGAGAGAACCCAGAGATGGACAAGGAGAGGTGTCAGAAGAGACAATGCTGAACTGACAGACACTGACAGAGTTGTGGTCAGTGGTTCTCCATCCAGGGAGGGTTTGTGTCCCTCAGGATCTCTTCCTTGGGCCAGAGCTCTTTGATCCTCTCTCAAGGACACAACGAGATCAGCACAGCCTCAGCCCCTTGGCAGGGACAGGAAACTGAGCAGGACAGGTGACACACCCAAAGGATGGGGACATCTGGAGGACCTAGACAAGCTTAAGAAGTCCTTGGCAATCTCAGGAGGTCCTGCACATCAATTGAGAAAACCCCCAGTCTGAATCCAGGCTGGGAATAGAGCTTGATAGCAGGACTTGGGGTGGAGAAGGACAAGAGAGGGACAAGTTCACTGCTGGATTTACACTGAAGTTGTCCCAACCTGTGTTCACAACCTTGTATTTGGCTCCCTGAGGTTGCCATGGACTCACTCCTGGAACTTGGCCAGGTCTCTCTAAACTGCATCCCATCTCCCAGGAGTGTCACCTCCCCTGCACACCTCAGTGTGTTGGTCAGTGATTTTCAATGACACTGTGTGTGTCACTGATGGAACCTTAAAAAGCTCTGTTCCCACTGTGGGCCCTCAGGGAGATCCCTTTGTCACTGAGCTCCATGTGAGCTTCTCACCACTACCCTCTCTGTGGCCATCCAGCCAACTCATCAGCCATGAAATTGGAATTATTCCGATTTAGAGAGAAAGATGTTGTGGCTTTGCTGGCCCCTTTGCCCCTCAGTGTCACACAAAACACCCACATCCCAGTGCCACTTCTCTCTGGGCTCATGGAGCTCCAGCTGCTTTGCAAGCTCAGGATGGACCAGGAACTGTCCAGTTGGAGGGACAAGGAGGAGAGCAGAGACCTTCTGCTTACCAGCTCTGCTCCTGGAGGTTCTGTGGTCTCTGAGAACCAGAGAAGATTGGTTCTTTGTCCTTTTTCTGACAGGTGACATGTGCAGGCTTCATCCCATAGACTCACAGATCATTTCCATAAAGAACTTCCTGCCCAAAACCAGGTGACAGATGACAATTTCTCCCTGCAGGCCCAGCCCTGCCAGCCCAAGACCTGGCAGAGGCCAGGGCCAACACCAGAGGAACCCACCTGTGTCCCCAGCTGTCCCACCCTGCCTGTGGCTGTCACCTGGGCTGGAAGGTGGCTCTGGTTGTCCCAATCCCAGGCTCATTGCTTGCTGTGCAGAGGCAGTTCACACCCCGAGGTGTGGGACCTCTATACCTTTATTCCAGGTATTTATTGATATTTGTGCACAGCAGGACCTGGGTGGTTCCCACAGATGTTGGCTCCCTGTTCATTGAAGCTTTATGATATTTTTTATACATTTTAGCAAAGACCTCAATATTCATTGGCTGCAACTTACAGAGTTCCCTTTTTAATTAATACTCTGTCTTCTGGTGGTTAAATGATTGCCTCCCTTCTCACTCTAATTAGTCCACAGGCTCAGTCTTGTCCATCTTTGGAGTCAGTGGGATTCTGGAGTCAGTGGCCATGAGTCAGTTGCCATCATTCCCCCCAAAATCACCTTTCTTCAAGTAACACCTCAGATTGATGAGCTGGCCCTGTTTGCTCCTCCTCAGCCCAGAGGGCTCTGCAGCCTCAGAGGGACACAGACAGGCTGGGGAGGTGGGCTGGGAAGGACCTTCTGAAGTTCACCCAGGGAAATGCAGGTCCTGCACCTGCAGAGGAACAGGCTGGGGTGACCTGCTGGAGCAGGGAAGGACCTGGGAGTCCTGGGGACAGTGAGCTGTCCCTGAGCCAGCACAGTGTCCTGGGGGCCAAGGAGGCCAATGGGATCCTGGGGGCATCAGGAAGAGCATTGTCAGCAGGTCAGGGAGTGACCTTGTCCCTGTGTCCAGCCCTGGGCTGCTCAGGAGAGGAGGGACAGGGAGCTCCTGGAGCAGATCCAGCAGAGGCTGCAGAGATGAAGGACCTGGAGCATCTCTGTGCCCAGGAAAGGCTGAGGGAGCTGGGGCTGTTCAGCCTTCAGAGGAGCCCAGCTGAGAGGAGACCTCAGCCCTGGGTGTCCCTGAGTGCAGGGAGGGTCAGAGCAGGGCCAGGCTCTGCTCCATGGGGCCAGAGATGGGACAAGAGCAATGGGCAGCAACTGCCCAGGAAGTTCCAGCTGCACATGAGGCAGAACTTTGCTGTTCAGTGACCAAGCCCTGAACAGGTGATCCAGAGAGCAGGTAGAGTTTCCCTCACTGGGGATATTTCAGATCCATCCAAACACAATCCTGGTACAATCCTGTGCTCTGGGCTGGCCCTGCTGGACCAGATGAACCCCTGGGGTTCCTTCCAACCTCACACATCCTGATATTCTGTGACTGAACTTGTCCAGGTGCACCACTCCCATCTGGGTCACCAAACACTGTTGTCCCAGCCAGGGGTTCAATCCCTGGTGTGAAGCAGCAATTGACAGCCCGAGGTGATGGATTTCTAGCTCTTTATTCCTGTTCCCATGGTGCCACTTGGCTGCACCCACATCCCAATTCCGCCGTTCTCTGTTCACGGAGCTCCAGTTGCTTCACCAATCTCAGGTAGACTAGGAGCTGTTCAGGGTTCAGGAGGTACAGGGAGAAGGGCAGAGAGCTTCTGATCACCAGGTTCTGTGCTCTCTGAGACACCCCAGCCCTGCCAGCCCAAGACCTGGGAGAGGCCAGGCCAGACACCAGAGGAACCCACCCGTGTCCCCAGCTGTGCCACCCTGCCTGTGGCTGTCACCTGGGGCTGGAAGGTGGGTCTGGTTCAGGGACAGCCCCAGGATCCACCCAGCAGCACAGACACTGCTGGCAGGGGAAATACTGACCAAGGGAATTGTCATGGGACCATTCTCGTAACTTGTTGAGCTGCAAGGCCTTCATGCACTGCTCCCGGGAGACTTTGTAGGGCTGCAGATTGAGCAGGACCTGTTTGGCTCGTGGGGTCCTGCAAGACAGGGACAGTTTCCCTTCTCGCTCCCTGGCTGGAATCCTGCCTGGCTCAGCTCCTGCTGCTCCTTGTCCCCATCCCCTTTGGCCCCAGCACCCCCTTAGCATGGCCACATGGACAGCAGGACCAGGGGCTGTCCCAGGGCATGCCCATGTCAGGGGACACCCAAGGGACTGTACCCAGCCCAGGGCTCAGGGCTGCACATCCTCCATCCCAAAGGGGTTTCTCCCACCTTCTCAACCCTCCCTGGCCCTGCCAGGTGATGCCACACTCTTACTTTGGCTGTGGTCTCCCCACACGAGGGGGTGGTGTCTTCTCCTTTTTCTCTGGGGACAAAGCAGCTGCCACTCCTGCCACAGCAGCCACCCTCTCCTTCCTCAGCTTTTCCAGTGCTCCAGGCTGGAAGGCAGCAGCCTTTCCTGGCTTCCTCGGCTCTACCAGGGGCGGAAGCTGTTATGTGAAGCAAAGGGAAGGCAGCTCAGACATTTTGGCAACAATAAGGGTCCCATCCTGCAGCCCATGGCCCAACAGACAGTTTGGATTCCTCCTCTCTCCCCCAGAGGCCTTGGCAGTGACCCTCTGCTTCCTGGAGAAGCCTGGGCACCAGAGAGGTTCAGTTAAGAGAAAGAATCCTGGCAACGCAGTACAGAACAATGGAGTCGTTCCCCATGAATGGAGGAGCCAAAAACATCCCAGAACGAACACATCCAAAGGGATCCTTCAACAGCCTCCCTGCAGGGGTGCAAGTCATGATCCCACATCCATCTCCCATACCTGGACAGGTCTCCCCTGCTTGCTGGGAGCTGCCAGCCCAGCTTTGGGCACTTCCATCCCCTCGGAGGCTCTGCCTTTCTTGCCAGTGCTCTCAATTGGAGGCAGGAAACTGCAAAGACACCACAGGAGCACTCTGAGAGCAGTGAAGGACTCCCCAAAACACTGCTGCCCACTTCCCATCCTGCAGGGGGAGCCAAGGCCAAGCTGTGGCCAAAGGTGACAGCTCCCCACAGCTGTCCAGGAGTTTGGGATTACCCACAGCCACCTCTGTCAGACTCTCACCTCCCTCTCTGCACTCTTCCCTCATCCTTTTTCTTTTCTTTTCCCGTCGCTTTCCCATCAGGGATCTGATGTGGAGAAAGACGCGGACGAAAGAGGAGGCGAGGGCCGGAAAAGCTCCCTGAAGAAGAAAAAGAGAAATCTCCTCTCAGCTGCATCTCCAGAACACTTTGGACATCAGCAATTTGGCCTTCCTGTCCCTGTCCTGTCCTCTTCCCCGAGGACCATGCTGCTCCATGTCCCACTGCTTCCTTGGGTCCCCATTCAGAGAAAGAAGGACCTTCTGGGACACTTTGGTGGCAGGAGACAGAATTCCCTTTGGCATGGAGGATGTCAGCTCCTGGGAGGAGACATACCCGGAGCTGTTTGCTGCTTGGTGATGGTTTTGCTCACAGTTCCAGTGCCTTGTGGGGAAACACTTCCAGGACGTGGCTGGGACTTCCCATCTGCCTGCACAAATCTGGAATGAAGGTGGGATTTTCCATCTGCCTGCACAAATCTGGAATGAAGGTGGTGACACCAGTTTGACTAAGGGGCAGCAGAGTCCATGGCAGCCTCGGGGGAGAAGCTGTTCCCAGGCAACCAGTTTTCCAAAGGAGACATAAAATGGGGAGTGGGACAAACACTCCATAGGGCTCCTCTCAGCCAGCTCTGGGATCCCCCTTGTCACAGCAGCTTTCCAGGGAAAGCAAACCCACAGAGGAGACTGAGAACATCCCAGGCTCTGGAGACTGTTGGTTCTCAGTCTCTCTCAAAGGAAAAGGAAGGAGCTGCTGGAGCTCTCTGCTCTGTGGTCCCCAACTGCACCTCCAGGGTCATTCCCACAGCAGTGGGAAGGTAAAGCAGACCCTCTTCCCAGGGAATCCATCTGAAGACACTCCCCAAATAAGCCAGAATGGCCATGGACCTTTCATAATTTCAATTCCACTTCCAAAATTCAACACATCCAAGAATTCAATACATCCAAGGATTGCTCCCTCATGAGAGAAGCCAGGACAAAAAGAGCTGCTGGTTATCACCCCCCGTGCACAGCAATAATTGCACTCACTGCGGCAACACGAAGACACCTCCAGGAGGAACCTGGGCAATGTCCTTTTCCATGTGGGCTACGAATAACAGCTTCAGGTTTGGTGACTGCTACAGGGACAGACATGACAGGATCCACAGGGGATTTACCAGCTGCTCTCAAGGCACAAAACCCCTGTGCCACCCCCAGCCCCAGCTGTCCCTCCACCACCCTGTGCCCTACATCATCCCAAATCCATGAGCATCTCCACTGTCTTGGTATTTGGGGACAACAAGGCCGTGCCAGCAGCATCTGCATGGCAGCCAAAGCCCAGGGTTAATTCCCTGGGAGCAGGAGGGCAGGCTGAGCTCCCAGGAAAGCTGCCCAAGGCCACAGCAGTGTCCCCAGGAGTCTGAGGGCACAAGGAACACGTGCCAGACTCACCTGTAGCAAACCCTCTGCCAGGCGCTCTGACTGAGCCACCTCCCTGACCAGGTCCTCAAAGAACCTCATGGCCACGTGGCTGCCCCGGCACACCAGGACACCAATGTCCTTGAACACAAAGTCAAAGTTCTGGCCACTGGACAAGGCCCACTCGCAGATCTTTATGGTGGCCTCGACGCACATGACAATGGTGGCCTTGGGCTTGTGGAGGCGCAAAGCCACCTCAGCACAGACCAACTCGTCAGCTTTGGAGAGCCCTGTGGAGAAACCAGCCAGCACACAGTCACTCAGCCCTTCTGTGACTCTTCACCCAGCAGCAAATCTGTGGTTTTGTGCCTCTGTCCCTGCACTGCCAGCCCAACCACCGTGCTCCAGCCCCACCAAACCTCCCAGCTGGCTGCAGGAACCAGCAGGAATGCTGCTTCCTTCCTTCCCAAGGTGCTGGGGAGCATCAGCCTCATGCCAGGAGATTGTCAGGAACCTTCAGGAGCTCTCCAGCAGCAACCAGCACACCCCAGCACAGCAGGCAGAGCCCTGGAAGGGCTGCTGGAAGGACTCATCCATGTCCAGGGCAAGCACAGGGCTGAAGGGTTCATCTTACCAGGCACTGGGCTGTTCCCATGGAGGAGCTTCTTCCCCACCAGGTATGGCTTGTTGAGATCAAATTCCAGACTGTCTACCATGAAACCTTCCCCTTCTCCATGCCAGATGGGTCTTTTCATAATGTGGATGGTGCCCAGGCCCATCAGCCCGACTTTCTGGAAGCAAAAGCAGGCAGTCAGAGGGCAGACAGGAGGGCTGGCTAAGGGGGATCTGTGGCCTTTCCAGCCCTGTAGCTCCAAGGCCTGAGATGGAGTTCCCAGGAAAGCTTTGGAGAAGAGCCTTTCACCCCAGTTTGTTCCTCACTCCCTCCTCTCCAGGATCTGCAAGATGTGGGAGAAACTCCCAGAGGCTGGGATGGACCAAGGGGTGCAGGAGCACTGCCTGGGCTCTCCCAATGGGTGTCCTCCTGGAGGAGACTCCAAAGAGGAAATCAAACATTCTCCTGCCCAAGTGCCTGTGCCACAGTGGGTCTCTGGCCAAAATGCAGGGTCTGCCTGGGACACTTCTGCTCTCCAGGTGGGGTGAGGGCAGAATGGGGAAGGATCAGGAAATTCCCATGGTCTGAGGGAGGATCATGAGGAAACCAGCCCCACCTTCTTCAGCAGCAGGTCTTGGCGACAGCACTCAGACACACAATCCCAAATTTTAGTGATTTCTGTCGGAAGAGGAGAAAGGCCATGTTGAAGTTGTGAAGTTTGTCATGCTGCCCTCACCTTCCTGATCTCAGATCCCCTTCTCCAAAGGGATTCTCTCCCTGGGCAAAGCCACCAAGACACTGCCAGCCCAGGGAGAGGATTCCAGGGCCTGGGGGAGCTCAGGGCTTTACCATCCTTGTGGAAGTACACGAGATCTGGAGACAGCGCGAGGAGGAAGCCAGGGAAAAGCTCGGAAATGGCTGAAGCTGCTCCTGCCAGATTTCTTCCTTTCCTCCTGTCCATCCCACCATGGCCCCAGGCCGGGGGCACGAGTTGGGACTGTGGGGCACCACAGCTGGGCTGGGCTCTGGCTCTGGGGGAAGTGGATGTTGTGGTTCCAGGGAGGCAGAGCATCCATCCCATTGTGACCTCACGTCTGTCACCGAGGGGCTGCAGAGCCACACTCAGACACCCCTCTGGCCCCCAGGCTTCACCCTGCAGGGGAAGGAGGCTGTGCTCATTATTTTGAGGAGTTTCCCTCACCCAGCCACTGCCCTTCCCGAGGAGTTTCCCACAACTCTGCTGAAGCACATGGGAAAATCTGATGAAAATCGATTTAGAATGATTTACATGGACTGGGAATTGTTGTGTTACGAGTTAGAAATTTGGCAGAGAACAAACCTATTGTCCCAGCTAGCCCTGAAGGATCAGAGGGGCTGAATTCCTGACAGGAGCCAGTTGCACCTGGCAGCTCTGGTCACACACAATGGGAATTTTCACAAAGACAGATTCACCAGCAGTGCAGTTTATTGGAGCAGCAGGTTACAGACTCTTGTTAGACTGAGAGAGATAAATGCACTGGACCTGCAAAATCTGCACAGGATAAATGTTCCCAGGAATCCTCTGATGCAGCTGGAGACACAATCTTTGCTAAGGGGTGTCCCTGCTTTGGGGAGGAGGGAGGAGCAGCTGATTTGTGTGTAAATGAGGATAGCAAGAGTCATAACAGAGATTTCAAAGGCTCTGGGTTTTGGCAAGGGCAGAACAGAATGTGACACCTGAGCATCACTCCCTCTTCCACCTGGCAGATTCCAGGGATATTGATTATCTTGTTTGATAACTCCTCACCCCCTCAGCAGGTGATCACACCCAGCTACTCTCATCACCAAATCCCATGGAAATCCTAATCTCAGGCTGTGTGCCTCATTCCTACCCAGGCACAGAGCTGCAGCCCAGGAGAGCTCCAAGGCACTGGTGATTGTGGGTCAGGAGATGGTTGGCATCAATCATCAGTAATTTCCATCCTGGCCAGAATCCAAGTTAAAAACCACCGGGTTATCCAAAACCTTTGGAAATTGTTTTCAAAACTCCAGCAACAATGCTGCTGTTCACTCAGGCTGTGCCTCAGGTAGGGACTGTTCCAGGCTGTCAGGGAATGACTGATTGTCCTTTGTTCCTTACCTTGGACAAGCAGCTGCTGTTCCTGTCACACTTGGGAGCTCCTGGTACAGTCAAGGGACATTTCACCTTATCAGGAGCTCCCACAGAGCAGGGTGAGGAGGATTCACCACAACTGGTTATTGCAAAAACACTATTATTTGGTTATTGCAAACACCATTTGGTTATTACAAAAACAGCCACAGGGCTGATGCTGGATGCACAAACAGTCCATGAAGTGTAGTTCTGCTGGGTTCACCCAGAGCAGAGTCCCCTGGGTGTGACACACAGGGTGACTGATCCCAGTTAACTGGAGATGGGATTACCAGCTATGGGATCCCAGTGACCCCATACCAGATCCATTCCTGCTGTGGAGCAGAAAGGCAATGCAAAGAGAGGGCTTTGCAAAATCCTTGCTCACTTCTGTTGCTCTGGCTAACTAGAAAAGCATTCTGAGAATGACTCAGCTAAACCAGAGGTGCAAAACAAGTTACAGAATTGTAAAACAATGATTAGAACCAATAAATGCTCACACTGTGGGGCTGTGGTTGGTCACACCTGATGCTGTTCCTATCCTGGTCTGTGGTGTTGGTTAATCACATTTGCTGAGCCTCACAAGTGTGGAAACTCATAACAAACCAACCATTAAAGAACCCTGAATTTTTGCAATGAAGTGTCTTTGCCATACCATCCTAGTGTCCATGTGTGCTCTTAAAAACCACCTCACATTCCTGTGCTGGGCAGGAGGAGAACAAACCTGAGCACAGCCCCAGAGAGCTCCAACAATGCCACTGCAATAACAGATTCACTGCCCATGTCAAAACACCAGACATGGCCTCACCCAGGGATCCACCCAGGGCCTCCCTTCTGAGCAGGAGGAAGGGGACAAAGGGGACAACCCCAGCAACTGTCCCTCCAAATTCCAGGTTGAACTCTCATCCCCCAGGTAGGCACAAAACTGGGGTACATTTTATACCTCATTAACCACAACTGTAAAAGGTCTGTGGTTGGGATTGTGGCCAAACCTGCTGCTCTCTGTGGTCCCATAGTACAGAATATTCCTTGGCAGGAGTTGTTTGATACCAAGCAGAAGAACAAGACACTGTCCTGCTCCATGTTCCTCTCAATGCCACAGCAACACAAACTTGTTAATAGATATCTTGGGATGGAGGAGAGTGAAAGGACACTGAATGATTGGTGTTTACATACATACACACATACATATATATATTTATATATCTGTCAGGTTTATTTGAACACTTTGGTGGTAATGGAAGTCACCTATGTAGCCATTTTGATTATTACCTTTAGAAATATACCAATATAAAAGTATAAAAATAACACTTTAGAAAATACATAAGGGAAAGAAAAGAAAAAAAAAGAAAGGGTAAGAGTAGAAAGTGAAGAGGAAAGGTCTCACCACCCATGGGTGCAGAGACAAGACTTGGTTGTTGCAATTTCAGTGTACATGGTCACAGTGTGGATCCAGCAGGGCTGGGGGAAGCTCCAAAAACACCAAATTCAGTGGGTTAATTCAGGCTCAGGCTCGGTGGGAACACCCAGCTACCTCTCCTGGGGTCAGGAGTTTCACACTGCCTGCTCTAACACGGGGGTCACACCCAGTCCTCTGGTGGAAAGCCCAGAAATGAGTCTGTGGGCCCTTCGGGGGTCTCTGATGCTTTGTGCCCTTCCAAGACCTGACTGCCTCTCCTTGAGTGTGGCTGAGCCAGTTCTGCCCCAGCAGGAGGGATGAAACCCCTCAGCCCTACATGGGAGTGTCCTGAGACCTCCCCTGGGCTCTGGGGTAGCCCAGGGAACAATGAGAGGGGTCTGGGGTAGCCCAGGGCCCAGTGAGGGGTCTGGGGTAGCCCAGGGAACAATGAGAGGGGTCTGGGGTAGCCAAAGGCTCAGTGAGGGGGTCTGGGGTAGCCCAGGGCTCAGTGAGGGGGTCTGGGGTAGCCCAGGGCTCAGTGAGGGGTCTGGGGTAGCCCAGGGCTCAGTGAGGGGCTCTGGGGCAGACAGAGGGCTGAGGATGCACTAAACCCTCCCAAGGAAAGCCAAGGCAATGCTCCCACAGCCTGGGGTGTGCAGAGGAGCCCAAAGGCACAGCCAGGGCTCTGGGACACAGAAAATCCCATGGAGAGGTTCTGTGCATCCCAAAAGTCTCCTTGAGGGCTGTGGGAGACCCAGCAGGCACAGCCAGGGGCTGGGAGCTCCCGAGGGCAGCACCAGGACCTGGGCATGGCACAGAAAACCCCAAGAGGTGGAGATACCCCAAAATGGACAGCAGGGCTTGGGATAGCCTCTAAGGAGAGCTGGGGTGCAGAGGGAGCACACTGAGGGGTCCAGAGCTCCCCAAAACACACAGGGAGAGCCCAGGATGCACAGCCAGGCCCATGGGGATGCACAGCCACTCTCTGTTCCCACCTGATCCGGAGTTCTGATCCCACTGCTTCCCTCTTGGCATCCTCAGACCTCCTCCACTCCCTGTCCTGCATGGCCTGATCCCTCCTGCTCCCCCCCAGGCACCCTCAGAGACCTTCCATTCCACATGTATCTCCTTTCCTTCCCGGGATGCTCAGATCCCTCCTCTCTTCTGCCCCTATTCCATTTCCCTTTGCCCTTCCATCTCCCTTTCTCTCCTTTCTGATTCCTTTGCCCATCACATTTTGCCCCCAGAGCTTCTCTTTCCCCCAATCTTCCTTCCCTACACACTCCCACCCTCTCCCCAGTGCTCAGAAATCCCACTCCCCTCTGCACAAAGCAAAGGGAAAAAGGGGAATGACAGGGTGTGGGCATGGATTGTGGGCACAGGGTGGAAGGGAACTTCTCCAAGTTTTATTTACAAAATTTATAGATTTGGACCGGACAGGGAGTTAAGGTTGAGGGAAGATACTCTTCACCCCACCCCTTTTCCATTGTACTGAGTTTATCTACAAATTCCAGCCTCCAGTGGATCTGGGCTCACACACACATTCACAGGTGGGCAGGTGAAAAAAAGCTGTGGAATCATTTAGTCAGAACACATCCCAGAAATCAAGGAGTCAGTCCGTTTGGCAATTCTCTTCGCAGGCTCTGTCATGCCAGGAGCCCAAATCCTGCAGTCCAGGCAAGGCTGCCCCAACATTGTCAGCTCAGAAGTTCTCAGAGCCCAGGCTGTGGCTCTCATCCTGTGGCAGGGAGGCTGTGGGGGCTGTGGTGTCCCCAGGAGAGGCCACATTCAGGTACCCAATCTCCGAGGGCTGGCAGGGGGACAGGCAGAAGGAGGAGTCCTGGCTCTCAGCCTCTCCCTCAGGCTTCATGTCCTGCAGGGCCTTCAGTGCACCAAGGGGCTCTGGGAGATCTCGGGGTGGGAAGCTGGAAATAAATTTCCATTTTCTTTCACTCTGTGCACTCTGGGTGATCCTCACCCAACACCTCCACGGAGCACAGAGTGATGCTGAGGCTTTTCTCTTGGATCAAAGCTCCACATTCCTCCTCCAGCCAAGGAAGGGAAACCTCAGCCAGCCCAGAACCTGCTTGGATCACCCTGCACTCCATCAGGCCCTGGGGCTGTGAGCAAACCCCCTGAGCTGCAGGGCTCCTCTGCCTTCCCTCGATCTGGTTTGGCACAGATTGGAATGGAAGAACACATCCCAGTGAGATGTAATGTGAACACAGCTCTGGCAGCACTGGGGCTCCAAGTCTCACCACCTCTTTAAACATATAAACACTCCCCCAAAGACCCTGAGCACCAAGATTCCTAAATCCCACAGTGTTCACCAAAACATTCTGAAAATTGGACTTCTCCATCCAACCAGCTGACTGATTTTAATACCATTTTGATGCCATTTTAATACCATTTTAATACCATTTTCTCTAAAATTTGGCAAAAAACTAACGAGAAAGACCCCTGGGAGGTGAAAGCACAGGGTGGAGCAGCCAAAATGCTCCAGTGGCCCCTGCCTGGCTCCTCCTCCCCCCCACGGTACCTGGCACGAGGAGGTGGCAACACCTTACTCTGTGGTTGGCGTTCAGAGCTGGGAATGATCTTCGAGTCCTGCAAGGAGGAACAGAGACTTTGAAAGGAGGAGGTACAGGTCAGACCCAGAATTCCAACAAATCCTGGTCTTTCCAGCCCATCCCCAGCTCCACTGAGGGTTCTCCCCACCAGCTCCAGCCCCACAGAGGTGTTAATCAGGGATTTGTCCTTTGGGTGTGAATTTAAACTAAAAAATCCAAACCAAGCCCCACCAGGGCCAGGTGAGCCCCAAACAGCCCTTTCCCCCTCAAGAGCTCATTTCCAACCTACCTGAGTTCTCTCCAAACTAAAAGTCCCAATAAACTCCTAAATCCACCTGGCTGATTTGAAAACTCTCATTGCCTGGATGTTCCCCATTTCTCCTGCCAAAGTTCTCCATCAGCACAGCCAAAACCTTCACTCAGCTCAGGGATTATTGCTCAGCTTGGCCTGAAGGGTTTGCTTGGCAGGAGGAACATTCCCAACCCCTAACTCAGGGTTGGCTCTCCTTTTCTAGAGCCAACTTTACAGCTGAGCAGCTCTAAACATGCCAAATGAGATTCCAAGGCTCTGTGGAAGGGAATCCCATGGGCAGCAGCTCAGGGATGAGCAGGAGGTGAGTGTGTGGAGTCCTTCAGCTCCTCACAAAGCTCCTCCTCACCACAACTGTTACCTACTCCACATAGGAGCTCTTTCCATCCCAAAGGATGGATTCAGCTCTTCCCCAGCCCCTCAGCCATCAGCTCCTGTGCCTTTCCCACTGACCCCAGTCATGCCTAATGGTTTTTGACTTTTCTCTTTATACCCTTTTTACACATTTTTATACCCTTTCCCTTTCCCTGTACCTTTTACTTCCTATACCTCAGCCCTACATGTCCATAACCCTTGTACTCTGATATTTAGCTCAATTTGGGGCTCTCTGGAAAAGACTAAACATCCTTACTATCTCATAACTAGAGGCTCCAACCTTGGACAGAGCCTCCTCTCTGGAACATGTTTGTGTAAACTAGGCTGTAGCCTCACTTGGGGAGGTGATGGGTTTTGTCCTTTCTTTTTATACATTTTTATACCCTTTCCCTCTCCTTCATAAACACTCCCTGTACCTTAGCCCTACATGTTGATAACTCTTGTACTCTGATACTTAGCTCAGTTTGGGGTTCTCTGGAAAAGACAAAACATCCCTACTATCTCAAAACCAGAGGCTCCAGCCTTGGACAGAGCCTCCTCTCTGGAACATGTTTGTGTAAACCAGGCTGTAACCTCATTTGGGGGGGATAATTAGAATAGGGGTAAAATTACTTCATTTATTAAGTTTCTTATTGGGGGATTTTATGTAGATATGCTAATTTGTGAGGTCCATGAATTTGTGTACACATTGTACAGGTTGTTCCCCTCAGCATGTTTCCACCTTTGACAAGTTGAGCACCTGGGATCCTATTAAACCAAATTAATACCCTTTTTTCCCTCTACTGCTGTGTCTGCCTCTTATTTTCACCAGCTTTAAGGCACCACCAGCACTCCCAGGCTCTCACCTCAGTGTTGGGAGCAGGGCTGCTCCTGGCAAGGCGCTGGGAGGTGACCAGGTGGCCAGAGGGCTGCAGCTTGTCCTGCAGCCGGACATTCTCCTCCTCCAGCATCTTCCCTCTGGGCATGGCACAAGGCACAAGTTATTTTCCTTCCAGCCAGGCTCTGTTTTCAAAGGGGAATTTTCTTTTCCAACCTCAGCTCTCCACAGCCTCCAGCTCAATGGCAAGGAGGTCTTGGATGGGAAAATGGGCTAATTACATCCTTAATTACAGCCATGAAAGCCACTGTGCCAACTGCTGAAGCACAATCCGGATTTTCCTCTGGAATTTTTAAGAGAAAGAGGCACAAAACACGGAAGAGGGAGAATCTCAGGGGGTGGATATCAGTAGGGGCTCACCTGCTCTGCAGGGGGGGAATCCCAGAGCGGAGGTTCCAAGGGGATTCCTCCTGGTCTGATATTTTTTGGAGGAGTCGTCGCCTCTCCTGGAGTAATTTCTCATTCTCAGCAGTGATCTGGGCAATCAGCACCTTCCCCTGAGGGTGTTGGAGGAGGAAAGAACAACCACCAGTTACTCTTGACTCTCTGTCCTCTGCTAACCTCAGGGCTTTCCCAAGGGATCACCATCAAGGATGCCAACTCCTAAAAGCTTGGAATCGTCGTCCCTGGAAGTGCTCAAGAACCACGTGGATGTGACATCTGGGGACATGGGTTAGTGGTGGTGGGTGGATGGTGGCACTTGATGAAGATCCTTATCTTAAAGGTCTTCTCCAACATCAACAACTTTGCAATTCCATACCCTGTTTGATATAAAACACCCCAAATAGAGGTTCTGGGGTCACTCCCCAGCAGGCATTGCTGAGGCAAAGTGACATGGAGCTCAGGCAGTGTCACACTGGGATTGAGGATATGGCTTCCTCTGAGGGCAACCCTGAACCAGGGATTTCCCTTTGGCTTTTCGTTCCTACAGCTTGATTCCCCTGGTCCTTACCTGCAAAGAACTTCCCTCTGCCAGAGGACAGGGATGGATGGGATTTTGGGAAGGAATTGTTCCCTGTGAGGGAGGTGAGGCCCTGGCACAGGGTGCCCAGAGCAGCTGTGGCTGCCCCTGGATCCCTGGAAGTGTCCAAGGCCAGGTTGGACAGGGCTTGGAGCAACCTGGGACAGTGGGAGGTGTCCCTGCCATGGCAGGGGGTGGCACTGGATGAGCTTTACTGTCCCTTCCAACCCACTCCACGCCCTGAATCCATGACTATTTAGGAAGCAGGGAAGCCCCTGCAGCCTCCCCTTGCAGCAGGAGAAGCCCTTGCTGTCTCCTCTCACCTTTTCCACTTGGAGTTTGGACTCGCTGAGCTCATTTTCCAGCTGTTTGATCCTGCTGTCCCTCTGCTTCACCTCGTGGATGAAGGTCTCCTTGGCCCTGCGGATCTTGTCTTTGTGCCTGAGCTGCATCTCGTTGTATTTCCTGGCAAAGCAGGGACAAACATCAGCCTGTGAATCACCCGATGTCACCATCCAGGTGACACCATCCAGGCAGGAATGTCCCAGGTTTATTCAGGCTCCTCAAAGCCCAAACTCAGAGTCTCAGCCACACCCCAGCTCCTTCTGCCTGCCCAGAATGAGCACATGGACAGTCTGGACTCTTTCACTGAGTGTTTGGGGAAGTTTTTGTTGGAAATTTTAATTTTTAGGTGTCAACCAAATGGAAATTGATAAGGGAAAAGGACCCAAAGCATTTTCCAAAAGTGACATCCAGCTTTACAAATCTTTGTCGTTTTCCCTCACAGCCCTTCATAACAAATAAAGGTTATAAGGACACCAAAACTGGAAGTTCCAGGGAAAGGACAAGTTGGTTTTGTTGCTGGGGATGTGGGTGGTTAAGAGAATAACTTTTGAAAGGGAAGAAAATTTAGGAAAACCCTCAGAGTCCAACCATTCCACTGACCATGTCCCCAAATGCCACATTCACAAGTTGGTTGGAAAATTAAGAATTCTAAGCAGCAATGAGCAAACCAAGAGGAGCAACAACACCCACTTCAGTGGGAGCTTCTTTGAGCTGGGACACTGGGGACTAATATTTGTCTCTCCTGACACTTCTGACTTTTGTTCCTCCCTTCTTGTCCATTTGGGCAAAGTGGTTTACTTTTATCCAGTTGGGATAGAAGGGAAAATAATGCCAAAAAAGAAGAGAAATTTCTACTATATAAGGAATATTCGCCCATATTTACTCAAATTCATGATAAAAAAACCTACTCTGCTTCAAAAAGCTGTCTGGAATTCTCTGACAGCAGCCATGTAGGGTGAGCTCACTGCACACAGGGCTGGTGGATTTAGTGCCAAGAGCCTGAACATTGGACAGGAAAGGCCACACTGCAGCCAAATCCAGCAGCAAGCCCAGAAGAAGCCATTCCTGGGCAGGTTTTTGGGCATTACCTGACATAGAGATCCTTCTGGTTGAGGAGTCGAACACCTTCCTCATACAGGGCTTTGTTCTCCTCCTTCAGCAGCACCAGCTGCTCTGAGAGCTTCTGGTTCTCCTTCTGGCACTGTACATGCTGGATGAAGGTTATATTTCATTTGTGTGTGTGACCCCAGCTGGAGAGGCTCCTCTGCCTCCCATCTGCCTGCTCTGCAAAGCTTCTCTCTCTTCAATCCCAGTGCTTCCCACTACAGCCAATATCCATCCATCCCTTCATCCATCCATCCATCATCCATCCATCCATCCATCCTTCATCCATCCCTCATCCATCCATCCATCCATCCATCCATCCATCCATCCCTCCATCCATCCATCCATCCCTCCATCCATCCATCCATCCATCATCCATCCATCATCCATCCATTATCCATCCAACTATCCCTCCCTCCATCCCTCCATCCCTCATCCATCCATCCATCCCTCATCCATCCCTCATCCATCCATCATCCATCCCTCATCCATCCCTCCATCCATCCATCCATCCATCCCCCCACACCACTCCCTCCTCCCCCTAACAAGGAGCAGTGAGGATTTTGGTGCAGAGAAAGGCAGTGAACCCTCCCACCCAACCGACTCTGCCAAAATTTCCCAGCAAAAACTCCAAGTTCTGCAAGAAAAAGGGGAAGGAAGAAACCACCAAGCCTTCCTGGGCCCTCAGAGCTGCATCCCAAGAAACCAGCTGGAATTGGATGCTGCTTTTCCTCCAGCTCCTGTTGAACTCAGTGGGATCTGCAAGAGCTCAGCCCCTGATCAGATATTCCCGATTCCAGCAGCTCCCAGGAGGAGATTCCAGCCCATGATGGTCCTGTTCCCCCTGGATGATGAGGAACTCCCTCACTGTCACTCACCTCACCAGCCTCTGGCTTCTTCTCCTCCTCCAGGACATGCAGGGTCTTTGCCTGGAGCTCCACGTGCATCTTGGCCAGAGATGCCTCAGTCTCCTGGGAATGACGGAGCTGCTGCCTCAGCTCCTCCACCTGCTGCTCCAGAAGCCTCCTGGAAACACAGTGACAGTGACAGTGAGAGCTAGATGTGCCACCTGTCCCCAAGGTGTCCCCAAAACACCCCCTCCTCTCCTCCTGCCCCAGGTGACACGGAGGGGACAAAGGAATCAGCACATCCAGCGGCACAGGAAAGGGGGGATGATATTTTGGGATCATTCCCAGCTGCTCAGGGAAGGGCTGTTGACATCACTGGGCTAACAGGAGAGGCCACAGACCTTCCAAGGCAGAGGAAGCCTCCAACAACCCTTTAGATGTCAGGAATGGGCAACCCCTGGAGATCTCCAGGGACAAGGCAGGTCCAAAGGGGAGACAGGAGGTCAAAGCAATGGTTTGGGTCTCCCTGAACCCTCCCAGGGCAGCCAGGAGCTGCCAGAGGCTCCCAGGGCTGGCTCAGCCCCTGCACAGCACAGAGACCTTTTCAGCTGCTCCTCGTGAAGTTCCTTCTGCACTCGAGCTTCATTCTCCCGAGCTTCCTTCAGCTCCTCCTCCAGCAGCTTCTTGTCAGAAACACGAGCCTCTGCCAGCAGCAGCTGGTGCTGGGAATCCTTCAGCTTTTGCTGGAGCTTTGAGATCTTGGATTAAAATGGACATGGATTAAACTGTCTGAATGTACAGGCCAGTGTCTGAATCAGATCATTCTCAAACCTCTGTGTCTGAGGCATGGGAAGGGAAGATTTCCTTGTTTTGACTCAAAGTCCATTAAAAGCAAAACCTCTGGAATGGCTACCAGATTTTGGGTTAAACACGATGTCATGGATTCCCATCAATTCTTTTTTGACCAAATTTGATCCTGCACACTTCAAAAAAGAATCCCATTATTTCTGCAGGAGCATGCAAAACACAAGGTTTTGGAATTCTCCAGCCAGTAAACAGTAGGAAATCTCCTCAGCAAGAACAGGATTGGGGTTCCCTGTGCCTGCCAGTGCCCCTGTCAGTACTTTAGTGATATTGTGTTTTCAGATGGGCTTCTATTGCCTTGATTATGTTCCCACTAATAACAGGCTTTTTTCCTACAGTATTTAACCAAAGCATCACAAAAAGGAATTTGGGGGAGCAATTCACAAGCTGTTCCTACTTGTTTTCTGCACTAGAGCTGCACAGAACTGCCAAACACACCACACCTCACACTCACCTTCTTTTGTGCTTCTCCTGCTCTGGATTTCTCCTGGGCCAGCCTCTCCTGGAGGCTGCTCTGGAGCTTGTCAGCCTGGGAGCACTTGGAGAGCTCTCGTTCCAGCTCTTTGACCTTCTGCTGGCTCCTCTCCCACTGTGCTGAGAGGGAGGAACATGTTTCTGTGCTGTCCGAGAGTTTGGCCCTGGCCTGCTTCAGCTCAGCTTTGACCTGAGATCCCAGAGAAGAAATCAGATTTATACTTCAGCATAAATCAGCTGGAATGGCTTGGCTAGGCAAGGGGAATGAGATTCCAGAATGAGCAAAAGAGGAATCACAGAAGTAAAGCATGTTTCATTTGAAGGCAGTGAAATTTGTCACAGAATTCCAGAGGAGTCTGGAGAGAACCTTAAGGATCACCTGGTTCCACCCCCTGCCATGGACAGGTACACCTTCCACTAGCCCAGGTTGCTCCAAGCCTTGTCCAACCTGGCCTGAAACATATCCAGGGATGGGGCAGCCATAGCTTCTCAGGACAACCTGTGCCAGGACCTCCCCACCCTCACAGCCAAGAATTCCTTCCCAATATCCCATCCATCCCTGCCCTCTGGCAGTGGGAAGCCATTCCCCCTTGTCCTGTCCCTCCATCCCTTGTCCCCAGTCCCTCTCCAGCTCTCCTGGAGCCCCTTTAGGCCCTGGAAGGCTCTGAGTCTCCCTGGATCCTTCTCTTCTCCAGGTGAACACCCCCAGCTCTCCCAGCCTGGCACCAGAGGAGCTACAGCCCATAATTCCCATGGAGCTGCAGCAGAGCACACTGCAGAGCCTGGCTCTGTCCCTACCTTGGTGCATTCCTGCTGGAGCAGTGCATTTTGCCTCTGGAGGTCGGCGTTCTTCTCCCTTTCATACCTGAGCTCCCTCTCAGCAGAGCTGCACAAGTTCTGCACTCGCCGCAGGTCCTGCCGCAGCTGCTGCAGCTTCTCCTCCTGCTGCTGGAACCTCTCCTCAGACAGACCCTGCAGGAACAGCACCATTGACACAGAAATTGGCTTTAAGGCAGGATAAAGGTGATTAAGGAAGGCAGAAACCAGTGGGATTTAAGGGAATTTGGGCAGGAAGATGGGTAAAGCCTGGCATTTC
The DNA here is from genome assembly GCF_008360975.1 of Lichenostomus cassidix. Lineage (NCBI taxonomy): Eukaryota > Metazoa > Chordata > Aves > Passeriformes > Meliphagidae > Lichenostomus > Lichenostomus cassidix. The sequence continues at coordinate 5,256,460 of NC_139501.1, forward strand.
TCTGTCCCTACACCATGTCCTGCTCCCTTCCCTGTCCCCGCAGGGCTTTAAAAGCCATGTGGATGTGGCACTTGTGGATGTGGTTTGTGGTGAATATGCAGTGATGGGTTAATAGTTGGACTTGATGGTCTTGGAGGGCTTTTCCAAGCTCAATGACTCCATGATTCTCTCCATCCCTCAGGAAAGCCAACACAACTCCTGAGGCTGAAGGGGAAGAGGTGATAACCTGCATGAGGGAACAAATCCCTGTTTAAAAAAAACCTGTCCAAGCAAAGCAAAACCACCAGCTCACTCTGGACTCTTGGAGTCTCACTCAGGCATCCAAGCAGCAGTGACACAGCCAGCCCAGCTCCCAGAGGGATCAGGAGCAGGAGCAAGGTGAGTCCTGGCAGCAGGGCAGGAACACAACAAGACACAGCCTGGGCACCAGGAGGTGTCACCATTGCTCTGCGATGGCTCTTGGCAGGTAACTGAGCTCCTTGCCTCACCCACCTTCCTGGCTCACACACCAAAAGCTCTGCTTGGCTTGCACCAAAGCCTTTCTTCCCAGCATCACTTCCAGCCAGCTCTGGATCTGCATTCCCACTTTGCATCTTCACCCTCTGCTCGTGGGACCAGATGGAATTCACTGAAGACCAAATCTGCCTTCTCAGATAATCCCCAGATAACTTTCCAAGCTGGGAAAAGTCTCGATCCAGCACTGTGGGGTCTGGCAGTGTCAGTTGTCCTGGAGGTCCATTTGCTCCACTGGTTTTGTGGGGTTTTCCCCACCTGTTTCTACCAGGATCCCACATCCACTGCACTCCTTGAGTCTTGCTCTGCTCCACCTGGATGGATTTGATGCTTCTTGGATACAACTGAACTCCAATCCTCTACTTCCCACTCCCACCCTGGCCATACAGACCACCCTGTCCTCTCTCCTCTCCCAAATCCTTGCACAGAAGCTGAGCTCCTCCTCAGTCTCCCCATCCTGAGTTCTTCCATCATTTCCTCCCCGTTAGGCAGGGACATCTGCTTCTCCCTTCCTCTTTCAGCTCACAAGGTGAGAAAAGTGAACAAATTCCATTTAAATCACTTCTTTCTGCCATGTACACTTAGTTAAGTTTATCCAAATTCCCACCACATCCAAAAGCAAGGAAACCACACAGAAAAGAAAGAAATCCACAACACAAGGAAATCAACACATCTCTAATTCCCAGCCATCACTCACACCACAGGACTGGCTTTCCAGCCCACTTCAATTGAGTTTTGCCACTCAATTGGTGACAAAAATCAGGGTGCAGATGGCAAAGCTGCCCATACCTGTTTAAGGCTCCCCTCTAAACTGCCTGCTGGGCTCTGCCATGGGAGAAACCTGCTCTCCCTCTGCTCCAAGCCTGGCATCATCCTCCTGGTGTCTCCGCTGGAGCTCTGCTCCCGACCACTCCTGATGTCACTTTTGAGCTGCGCAATTTCTTCCAGCAACATCCTTTTCTCTTCATTGCTCTCTTTGAGCTGCTTTTCCAGCTCCTCCTTCTTCTTGTTGCTCTCTAGCAATTCAGAGCTTGAAGGAGAAATAGTAAAGGAGAGAGATAACTACACTGATCTGAGGGAAAACACCCTTGAAGGGGGAAAACTTGGGAGGTGAGAGTCCAGTGAAATGCTCAAGTGCCTCGGGAGAATCCAAAGGGGATTCAGTCCTGGCTGCAGCAGTTCTGGGCAAGGGTCAGTCTGCCTGGGACACTTCCCACAAAGCCACGTGTGTCCAAAGGCTCAGCTCCCCCTGGGAGGAGGTTACAGGCTGGCTAAGGAATCCTCACAGTAAGGAATCCTCACATGGGAGCTGCTCTGGGCTCAAAGTCACAGGGAAGCACTGGAATAGGGGCTCAGGTGCTCCAGTCTAGCTGTCTGATTTATCTTCACCCAAACTCCATTTTCTCCATCCAAACTCAAAGCTGTGGCTGCCCCATCCCTGGAAGTGTCCAGTGCAAGGTTGGACAGGGCTTGGAGCAACCTGGGATAGTGGAAAGTGTCTGTCCATGGCAGGGGGTGGAATGGGATGAGCTTTAAGATCCCTTTCCCCCCAAAACAGTCTGGGATTCTGTGACTCTATGTCCTGCATGTCTCAGGCTGTCCAGGCTGGAATCACCAGCCCTGGAAGTGTTCAAAAAACCTGTGGATGTGGCACTTGGGGACACAGGTGAGGGGTGAACATGGCAGTTCTGGGGAATAGTTGGACTCAATGATCCTGGAGGGCTTTTCCAGCCTGAATGAATCCATGATTCCTTAGCAGCTCCCTACCTGCTTGTACTTTATCTCACTACCACTAACCCAGGTCACTGTAACCACACTGGATTTAATCCAAGCCTTTATTTACTAAAAATCCCAGATGCTCCAGCTCCAAACTTGTCCTGATCTACTCAAAAAGGGGAGTCAAACCAACACCTGCTGCCACCTCCCTTCCAAGAACACCCAAATTCCAAGGACTCCCCAGATCTCCACTGGGACCAGGACCAGCAGCTGCTGCCAGCAGTGAGCCTTGAGGAGCACAAACCCACAATAGGAGTTTTTTGGGATCCCCTTGGGACTCCAAGGGAAGAATCCTCCTCCCTAAGGACAGCTCCCATTTAGGCTGCTCCAAATCTGGAAGAGATGCAGAAAAAAGCTTTAATCCTGGCTGAGCCTGATGGCACTGAGGGAATTCACCAAAATCAAATATGCTGACCCAAGGGCAACACAAAGCTGCCAGGCCAGTTTTTGCAAGGAGCCAGCCCCAGGGGGAGTTGGAAAAAACTCAAAAATTAAGCCAGAGAAGACAAGGAGCAGAAAACATCACAGGCTTTGTTAAGGTTTACCACAGCAGTTGTTGTTCTTCCCTCAGGTTTTTGATCTGTTCTTCCAAAAACACTACTTTAGCCATCTGTTCCTCATAGGTCTTTGCATCTGCACAGGGATCTTCCTGTTTCTGCTCCACTTTGGGACTCTGTTCTCTGTCTTGCAGCATTTCAGAGGCCTGTAATGCCAGAAAACACCACGACTTGGATTTGCTTTGCTCCGATGGAAATCTTTTGAGCAGTACAGGGTAAATCATGGGACTCCAGCAAGACATGGCTTGTGATTCTGTGGCTAAATTATTGCAGTTCTTCCCCCTTGAAGACATGTGTGAGTCCTTTTTCCTGCATGGGGAGTAGCTGTGTGTAAACTACCAACAAGCCAGGGTTCTTTATTTGATTTCATCCTACTGTGGCCCTTCTGCAGCTCCCAGGGATTCACAGCATGTGCCAAAGCTCTTTACAAAAGCAGCAGCTCTTGGCAAAGCAGCAGGAGCACAAGGTGTGGATTCAGGTGGCTCTCACAGAGATGCTCCAACTCCACCCCAAACACCTCTCTAAGGATGACTTCTCCACTCCCAATGCCACCTAACCCTGTCACACCAGGTAACAGCACAGCCTGACCCTGAGACTCAAGGAGAAGACAAGAAAATAAAAAGGAAAGGAGGGCAGGAAAGCAGGAATGCATCAGGACAGAGGAACTCCCAGGTGGATCCCAGCTGGAGTCTGCCCAGTGTCAGATCTGCTGCTCAGCAGTGATGAACCCAAACCCTTCAGGCACAAACACCATTATCATCACTGAACACCAACTTTGATTCCTAAAGCTTTTTAATCAACAGCTCTTCTTGAGCTTTCAGTTCCAGGTATTTCCTGGTATTTCAATTCCAGGTCATCTTATCTGCAGCAGGATGACTTTGCTCATATTTGATCAACACACCACAGCAGCTCCTGCTGGCATCAGGCACCACAACAACTGGGAATTCTTTCCATGTCTCACCTCTGGATCTAAGATAGCACTGCCTTTGTGTAGCTTCTCATGGGATACCTCCACAAGATGTTCTGATGTTATGCCTGATGCTCTTTGGAGATTTGGGAAGGTGTTTCTGTGGCTTGTGAGCTCCCAGTGGGAATCAGGCAACCCCTGGAGAGGAAAGAACAATCACTGGAGGAAACAAACCCGAAGGACAAGCTCAGAAAAAGGTTTCTCCTCTCAAAATGTCAAAAAATCTCCTAAAAACAAGAAGAGATTTCCAGGTGACAGAACCAAATGATTTCATGCCAAGCTTGTTTCCAGCACTGTTGGGAAATTATTCATTGCAATACAAGGATGTCACCAAACACACACAAAGCTCTCTGTGCTAAAGGTCTAACACAGGGCTCTGTATTCCATCTCCTCCTGACCCCTTCGATGGCAAAACAGCTCCTCATTCAGGGAGACCACTGGCCAGTGGGTGGCTGAATTCCAACCAGACTTTCAGGGATGGATGATTCGGATTCAAAGGTCCCTGGATCATGAGTAGGTTGAGCAAATGGGAGGCAAGGGTTAAAAAGGGCTCTTCCCATTTTCCCCATCATCCCCCAGATCAGACAATTCCTTCCCATGTGTTTATTGATAGTCTGACCCAGCCTCTTCCTCCCAGCCAGGCTCAGTTTTCATGCCGAGCTTCGATCCCGAGTTTCAGTGGGGATTTGCTGCAGCACGACCAACCCTTGGCCTCTAGATGCCACTGTTCCTCCAGCAGCGCCTCAATCTGTGGAGTTTTGCCAACAGCTCAGGACTCCCATAGGTTTTCACTTGGATTCAAGGAACTGACAGGACTCACAAACTGATCTAAGGCCTCTCAGAGTGCTATAAAATGGGATTTGTCATGGCTGTGACTTGCCAGCCTCCCTCAGGTCCCTTTGCCCAGGCCACAGATGTGCCAATCTCCTAAAACTGTACCCTAATTTTCAGCACTTGTCCTGGCAGCCTTTGGACAATCTTGCTGGCACCACCCACTGTCTCCTCCATGGCCCAGCTGGAATGCAAGAATTCCAGCAACATTCCCAGCAGAGAAACCCCCAGGAGCTGATTTAGCACCTAAATTGGTTCAAGCCAAGTGTGCTGAGGCTCTCAGGGAACCCCCAGCAGGATGTTCATGTGGCTCTGGGGTGTTCTGATTCCTGCAATTAATACCTGAGTCTGAAAACTCCCACTCTGCCCTCCAGAGAATCAGGGTTTGGCTACAAAGGTGGAATGACTGATTTGCTATTAGATTCACTGCAAGGAAAAGTAAATTCTGGAGTTAGAGACGATGCCATGAGAGCAGCTGGACTGAAAACCCTCAGCCAAATGTCTGAAAGTGGAGAAAAGCACCAAGAGATGCCAAGCAGAGAGCTTGGAGGGCACTGGGGATGTTTCATGGAGCAGCAAAGGCAGCTGATTCCTGCAGGGAGTCTCACCACTGGACATACCTGGCTGCCCACAGCCACCTTCTCAGCCCTCAGATCCTCCCTCAGCAGCTCCAGCTCAGATGCCAGCTGCTTTCTCCGTTCTCTCCTCTCTCCCAGCTGGCTTCCCAACTTGTCTATGGTTTCCTGGCAGCTTTCCAACATCTGCAACCAGAAATGTTAAGAGTCACTTTCACAACATCGTTTTTTCTACACAGAGAGAAGATTGCAGGAAATGTGTCTTCTAGGAAACAAGGAGAGGAGGAAAAGGGTTCTCAAACATTTCCAGTGGAATTCCTCCACCTCTTATCCAGGGCTGGCAGAACTTCCACTCACTCAAAATACTTTGGGAAGCTCCTCTCCTACCTCTGTCTGGCAGACACACCAGGCAGACCCAGTTGTTGGGCTGGCAAGGAGCAAATGGACAGGAAAGTTAACTCAGAACCTGATGGGAATCAGCTTTAAATGCACCTGATGAAACCCTTGGTTTCACTAACTCTAAATAAGAATTGAGCACCTTCACACAGGTAAAAAACTTCACTATCATGGGGAGATAATAAACTCCTCAGCTGGGAGAGCTGAAGGCAAAACAACTTCCTAAGGGGAGAGGAGTTTTCATGGAGATCACATTGGCTGCTTTCCTCCAAAAATCAATCCATCTGCATGAGCTGAGGGGCTACAAATCCCCAGGAGATGGTGACAGAGAGAATCCCCAGGAGAGGGTCACTTCAGATGCTCATTTAAAACATTTCTAAGCAGAGCAGTTCATTCCCCAAGGAAAAGCTCTCACCTCCTGCATCTCCTGAGCTCCAGACACCACCTGCTCATTCCCATTCATCTCACTTTTGTTCTTCTGCACCTCAAGCAACTCTGTTTCCAAACTGGTGATCTGCATATGGACAAAGCCCAAGTTAAAACCAAACCAGGACTCACAACTAAATGCACAACTACTCCTAGAGTGCTCCTTGTGCTGCTGTTGCTGATAAGCCCCATGTTGGAAGCAAGGAACAGGAGGGATGTGCACAGCCAGCTCAGCTCATCCCTCATCCTGCTGCTTCCAAGGAGGAAGGAGCCAGAACAAGATGGAATTCTGCTCCACAGAAGAAGTGAAACAACCCAGGTACCTGGTGAAAATGCAAAGATTGCACACATTGTGGTGCTCCTCTGACACAGAGGACCCTGAGACAGCCCATATTGTGTGCTGGATCATCCTTGTTCCCTGTGCTGGGAGTGCTGATCTCATCCAAGCAGATGTTCAACCATCAGGACTCATCCTGGTCCTTTCACTGCTCATGGGAAACTGTCAGTCCCTCCAGAAGGACTCAGGATTTGGGACAGCAAAGAGCTGACCTCTGTGACCACTGACCTCTGTGACCACTGACCTCTGTGACCACTGACCTCTGCTCCTCCTGGCATCTCCTGGCAGGTGGGAGTTTGGACAAAGTCTCACTCTGTGTTTGGATTACCCCCAAGGGCATCTGCCCTGGGGGAAGGATTATTGGTCCTCAAGTAATAAAGGGCTCAGTGAGCTCAGAGCAGCCCAGCTAAGGATCATCCCAGAGGTGCAGCTCAGCTTCTCTCCCCATCAGGGATCCCACAGACCCTTTTCCAAAATCTGAGTCTTGGCACTCACAGTCCCCCTGCCCCACTGCCAGCAGGTGCCTGAGCAGCTTCCCTTTCACTCCTTGGGCTTGAAATCCAGTTTGGGGTTATCTCTAAAGCCCCAGGCTGGTCTGTCCAACTGTCTGAGCTCAGCTCTCCTGGAATGGGTTGGGACACTAGAAGGAGATGAAATCCAACTCCATAGAATCCCAGACTTGGGTTGGAAAGGACCTCAAATCCCATCCAGTCCACCCCCTGCCATGGACAGAGACACCTTCCACTGTCCCAGGTTGCTCCAAGCCCAGTCCAGCCTGGCCTTGGACACTTCCAGGGATCCAGGGGCAGCCACAGCTTCTCTGGGCACCTTGTGCCAGGGCCTCCCCACCCTCACAGCCAAGAATTTCTTCCTCATATGCAATCTCAAAGCCAAAGAAGTGCCAAGTCCCTGCCAGTCCCAGTCCCTTTCCAAAGCAGCACCTCTAAGCCCCTGATCTTTGCTCTCCCTGACGAGCTCCAGGCAGCAGCTAGGTCTGCTGGAGCTCCCAGCAGGGAATGGACTCCAAAACACAGGAAAGCTGCTGCAACACTGCTTTTAAAACAAAGATATGACCTAACCAAGGTGTTAAAAGGTATTAAAAGTGGGGTGAAACACCCAGACCTCTCACAAAAGAGCTTAAGGACAACGACTTCTTCTCCTCTTGCATGACTGGATGATAATTTGGGGTTCAGCAAGATTTTAGAGCCCCAAAAGGGATCTCAAATGCAAAACACACCTTCCCTCCTCACCCTCAGCCAGCCTTTGGTCAGAAGTTGGTACCAAGCAATGCATTTCTTTATTCTCTCTCCAAGCCATTAACTTTTATGCACTTAATTTGTGCTCCCAATCCTGTGCCAGCAGCAGAACAATCCTCACTCTGTATCCTCTTCTCCTCACCCTGAGTCACAGCCTGACCAGCCAAGGCTCCTGCAGCTGTGCCAGGACAGAAAACCTTCCCAAGTCCTTCCCAGCCAGGGCAAGGCTGGCAAACACCCAGCAGTGCTGCCTTCCCCAGACTGCACCCCTTTCCTCCTCATCTCCAGGGCTCTCAAAGCCCCTTGGGAATGCAGGACACAGCTCAGCCACCTCTGGCTGAGCAAATGCATCTTTCCAAGGGTTAATCCATCTCTCCTCCATGGTCCTGCACCCCTCACAATGGCTCTTTGCCAGCTGCAGCAGCTGCCAAGCCTCTGCAGCCAAAACACCTCCCATCTCCTTGGCTCCCAGGGATCTGTGTGACAACCCACGGAGCAAAGCAGGGGTTTGTCCAAACTGAGCATGCACTGTGTTTGGTTTGTGCAGGGCTGTGTAGACTCTGCTCCAAAGGGGAAGAGTTTGGTGTGAGCTGAAGCTCAGAGTTCGACCAAAGCACTGCCATGGTGGACAAACCCTTTTCCATCCCAGCCCAGAGCCTGTGGCTCCTATGAGACAGGAGACAAAATCGGTGCCACCAGCACTCTCATTAAGGTATTTGAACCTGCCTTCAGCCTGTGTTTAGAGGATTTTCCAGAGGCAACTGACAGGGAATTCCTCATCCCTTCCTCTGAACAATCCAGCTTGGAGATGTGTGTCCACCTGGGATATGCTGGCAGCATCTCCTACACCACGTGTTAACCCAACACCAGGTGTTAGGACACATCAGTCCTGACTGAAAACCCAGGGAAGGCCTAAAATCTCACCTCAGGAATCCCCTAGGGACACTCTGGACTGGTGCAGCTGCCAGTCAGGGAGGATGGATCAATCCAGGCTCACTGCAGAGAGGATCTCCAGCACAGACAGATGGAACAGAGCAAGAGCCCCAGCAAGGAAGAGCTCCTGGCTAGTTAGCAAAGCCTCAGATCAGGGAAGAACCTCCTCAGCCAGCCTTTGTGGGGAGAATCCCACCTGGCCACACCAAACTCTGTTTTCCTCTGTTCTCTCTGGCTGTCAATTCCCCAGCTGCTCCCTCTGCAAGGGATCAGGTGCCCTGGCAGTGATGCTTCACACAGAATTTTCCCTGGGCAAGCAGTGCCAACCCAGTCTGTAGTGCAGCACTCCTCACAGAGCTACTCCAGAGGGATGGAGAGTCCCTCCAGAAAACTGAGGCTAAAACCCACCCACTCAGGCAGCATCAGCCTGAGAAGCTTCAGCCACAACTTAATCCCTGCTCAGAGGTGGAGGTGGCCCTGCAGGTGCTCAAGGAGGCCCCAAGGTTGCCATGGCTCTGGAAAAACAGATGTTCAATGAGGTGCTTCAAATCTGTGATTTCCCAAAGGTTCCCATTTGTCACATGCAGATAATAGAGGTTTTCTAGCCACTTCTTGAAGCCAAAGCATGATTTGAGTGGACTCATCCTAATAACAAAGGAATTGCTCCCTGTGAGGCTGGGGAGGCTCTGGCAGAGGGTGCCAGAGCAGCTGTGGCTGTCCCATTGCTGGAAGTGTCCAGAGCCAGGTTGGATGGGCCTTGGAGCAGACTGGGACAGTGGAAGGTGTCCCTGCCCATGGCAAGGGGTGGCACTGGATGGGCTTTAAGGTCCCTTCCCAGTCAAACCAGTCTGGGATTCTGTGAGGGGGAACAGGAGCTGGAAAAGACAACACTGATGTAACACTGGGGAATCTGCACATCCAACCAAGTGCCATTTGCTCCCTGCTGGGATTTTTTCCTTCTTTCCCCCTCTCTCCTGAACTGGCAAGTTTTTCTGGCTGTATTCCTTGTCCAACTACACACAGCAGGGTGCAGGTAAAACATCACTTTATTTTGCCAATCAGAGAGAAAAGCAGCTGGAATGAAAGAAACCCAAACCTTGTCTCTCCCATTCCTTACTCACTTTCTGGTGCAGTCCCTCCATCTCACTCTCCAGCTGCTCCTTCTCCTGCTTGGTTTGGATCTTTGTCTCTCCCAGAATCGACTCCAGCTCTTCATTGTGCTCAACCAAACCTTCATGTTCCTGTTCCAGTTTTTGCAGCTTGTGAAGGAGCTGGGAATTCCTGCCCTCGATGTTTTCCATGGCTTCCCTGCACCTGCACACCAAAAACCAGCATCACCAGGGCTGGAATTGCATCCCAGTTGCTCCCCATCGGCGAGGAAAAGCTGAGGTTTTCCTCACGCTCTCCTGCTGATTTCCAGTCTCACATCCAGCATGGCCTGTCCTTATTTAGATGGGAGTTAGGGGTGATGGGATCTCCACAAGGAATGATGAAGGTCTGGCAGGAAACAGGTCAGGCACAGGGTTGCCAACAGCAGAGAGCCAACAGCAAATTCAGCTGCTGGAGGTGGGGAAGAGGCTTGGGATTCTGAAGGGAAACGAGCCAGAGGGATGGGATCAGCCCCCCTTTCCTCCCTGAACCTGCAGCACTCCTGAGCAGGGATTGGGAGAACAAAGCTTTGAATTCCCTTAGAAATCCCTGTTTACATATTGAAGGTTGAAAGCCAGGTGTTTTGGTGCACTCCTGGAGAGCAACCAAATCCAGAGGAAACTTCCAAGCACCAAAACAGGTTTAAAAGCAACATTTGTGTTTGCAGAGATCCCCAAGAGCCCAACTCTCTTCTTTAAGAAAAGCAACAAACCATAGGAAGTGTCAGCATTTCACTGGAGGAAATGCATTCCTGATTCCTCAGGACTGCATAACCTCCAAATTTTCCCATTTGGGAGCAGAACAAAGTCCTAAAGAATCTTCCAAACAATCCAATAATCCAATCATCCTGCAAGACAGAAGCACAGCACCAGGAACCAGTGGGAAGTACAAGGAGTGAGATTTCTACACCTCTCACCTTTTGTGAAGAGTTTCACCTCCCTGATCTCCATGCTCCTGATCAGGGGCAGCTCTGCCAGCACTGGTGCCTCCATCAGCTCCTGCCTCTTCCCGTGTGCTCTGTGCCCAAGAGAAGATGAACATCAGCACAGAGCTAGGATTGAGATGCCAGAATCCCAGGATGGATTGGGTTGGAGGGACCTTAAAGCTCATCCTGTTCCATGGCAGGGACACCTTCCACTATCCCAGGTTGCTCCAAACCCCATCCAACCTGGCCTTGGACACTTCCAGGGATGGAGCAGCCACAGCTTCTCTGGGCAACCTGTGCCAGGGCCTCCCCACCCTCCCAGCCAAGAATTCATTCCAAATCTCCCATCTAACCTTCCCTCTGGCAGTGGGAAGCCATTCCCTGTGTCCTGTCCCTCCATCCTTTGTCCCAAGTCCCTCTCCAGCTATCCTGGAGCCCATTTAGGGTCCCTGGATCCCTCTAATGTCTCCCTGGATCCTTCTCTTCTCCAGGTGAACATCCCAGCTCTCCCAGCCTGCCTCCAGAGCACAGGAGCTCCAGCCCTCAGTTCATCTCTGTGGCCTCCTCACCCAGCTGCACATCTTTCCCTTGGGAGCACAGAGTGATTCCAATGCCACCTGAGTCTCTCAGAAATAAAACACAAGCCAGGTCAGCTCCATCTCTTGGCCCTGGGAGCAAAACCTTCCAAGCCCAGAACAACCAGGTTGTCACCCCTAGCTGGGGGCTGGGATGCAGAGGGGACCCTGTTTTCCTGGAATGGCAAAGAAAGAGCTCTTGGAAACACCTGCAGGGAGGCTGTTCCAGCTCCCTCAGCCTGTGGAGGCTCCAGCCTCTCGCTCCTCTGGTACTCACAGATCTCCTCCTTGAGCTGCTCCACCTGCAACACAAACAGCTGCCTTCAGTTTGGGTGAAATCTCAATCTTTGTATTTATTATTAATTTGTCACTATTCCTTGTCCTGAGGGATTGGTTGAGATCCAGCTGAGTGGCCTCAGACAAGGAGCAGCAAAAGTGGGAATGCCACAATCCATTAAAGGGTGATTTTCCTGAATTTGTTTCACTTCCTGATCACACCCACGTTGTGTCAGATTCCAGCTGCTCTTTCTGAGGACACCTTTCAGTGTCTTCCATCCGTGGGATCAATGAAATTCCATTATCACCAGCAGCTCCTCACCCCACAGTCACAGCTCATCCCAGACCAACTGCCCACCCTGTTCCTCCCCTGTTCTCCATGAGCCACAGGCAAGAAAAGACATTTCAGGACACAGAGCTGCTGTAGTTGGTAAAAAAGTACATTTTCTACTTTTATAAATAAATATTAGGGGTTTCTCAGCTTCTGTGCCAACAATTAAACTCCATTCCTAAGGAATAAAGGGAATTTGCTTTTAGCTTAACATGTGGCTGAAATGGACCTCAGCCTGACTACATTTTTCTCTGTAGAGTGAACACAATATGTTACATATATCTTTATGGTTTTTGTCTATATAGACTTCTTTTTATATATATATATATATATATATATATATGTGGATTTTAATATTATATTTCTATTTTATCATAATCTATGCATACACATGTGTGTATCCATAGTGACTGAAAGGAGCAATGTCCCACAGCAAGGAAAACATTCTTTGGAATCTTAATAAAAGTAAACAGAGAAATTTGAACTAAATTATGGTTTTTTGCTGTTCCATGAAGAGACTGTGCTGTAAATACAAGGTTTGAGGTGACAGACATGGAAGAACCAGCAACTTTCTTAAATGCAAGGAACAAAACCATATTGTAAAATTCTAAACCCCTCAAATGGGAATAAATCCCATTCAAGACATGATGTGATAAATCTTATTGGGAAAGCATCTTCTCAGAGATACTTGTATTAATTTAACAATACTCATTTGATGTGAGAGAACTGGCAGAGGCAATTCCAGGCTCTCAGGGCTGATCTAAGGAAATCAGGAGACAAGAACAGCAGCAGATTTTGTGCCCAATGGCACATTTTAGTAGGAATCAGACTCTTCTATCCCTTTCTTGTTGGCAACCTTAGTAAGGAATTATCTGGTTGATAGTTCCTTCATTGTTCCTTATTTCTAGGTGGCATTTAGAGAATCCTGGCTGTATGACATCAAGCATTTAACTAACAGTAATGTAACAGTAATGTAATGATAAATCATTCCCTTCAGGGAGCCCACAGAAAACGAGCAAATCAATCAATGTGGCTGAGTTAAAAACCAAAGGGGCCAAGAGGGACCAAAAATGAGCATAAATTTCGAATGGATTTCAAACCAGCTGGTGGGGTGCTTAGGGTAAACTTAGGTAAACTGAACTCTTCAATGCAGTGCAGGGAAAGACACATGTATTTATGTAAAGACACACATGTAAAGACACACATGGAACACATCTTTATGACTCTGTTGACACCAATCAGGAGCAAGGAGCTGATCCCTCTCCACAGGCACAGCAAAATGTGTCCCAAACTCCTCAAGCTCCCACTCAGCTGGAGTGCCTTAAACTTTTTCCTGCATGGAAGGAAGAGTTTGCATTCTGCCAGAGGTGCATTCTGCCCATTTCCCAAATTCTGCTGCTCCATGAACCGTGACAGCCAAACCGCAGCTCTGGAAAGGCTGGGCATAGAACAGGGAGGGGAAAGAGGAAGGTGGGGCAGGTTTGGGAGCAGGGAAGACTTGCAGGAGCAGCCCAGGATGGCTGGCTCGGCTTGGTGGATCCTCACCAGCTCCAGGAATGCTTTCCTCTCCAGGTCGAGTGTCTGCACTCGCGCCCGCAGCGCCAGGATCTCCTTGTCCAGCCGGCTGTTGTGCTCCATGGCTCTCTGCAGCTCAGTCCTGCCTGCACACAGAGCACAGACAGGGCACTGGCCTGGGGCTGTGCAGGCTCCAAGCATGGATCATGGGCTGGTCCAACACATGGGAAAGGTGGGGGCAGCGTGGACAGGTGTGCATGGGAATGCATCCCACAGCCACTGGGAACACATCTCTCATCCACATGGGAACACATCCACTGGGAATACATCCCACAGCCACTGGGAATATATCTCTCATCCACTGGGAATACATCCCATATCCACTGGGAATGCACCACACATCCACTGGGAACACATCCCACATCCACTGGGAACACATCCCACAGCCACATGGGAACACATCCCATATTCCCTGGAACCACATCCCATATCCACTGGGAATACATCCAACATCCACGTGGGAATACATCCCACATCCACAGGGAATACATCCTACATCCACTGGAAACATCCCACATCCACTGGCATGGATCCACATCCATGTGGATGGAAACACATCTTACATCCATGTGGGAACACACCACACATCCTCATGCAAACACATTCCACATCCATGTGGGAACACCTCTTCATGGAACACATCTTCATGGGAACACATCCCACATCCACTGGGAACACATCCTACATCCACTGGGAACACATCCCACATCCATGTGGAAATACATCTTCATGGGACACATCCACATGGGAACACATCCTACATCCACGTGGGAACACACCTCACATCCACTGGGAATACATCCCATATTCCCTGGAAACGCATCCCACATCCACATGGGAATACATCCCATATCCACTGGAAATACATCCCTCATCCACATGGGAACACATCCTACATCCACTGGAAACACATCCTACATCCACTGGAAACATCCCACATCCGCTGGCATGGATCCACATCCATGTGGATGGAAACACATCTTACATCCATGTGGGAACACATCTTCATGGAACACATCTTCATGGGAACACATCGCACATCCACAGGGAACACATCCCACATCCTCTGGAAACATTCTACATCCACTGGAAATGCATCCCACATCCATGTGGGAACACATACCATATCCACCTAGGAACACATCCTATATCCATGTAGGAACACTTCCTACATCCACGGGGAATATATCCTACATCCACTGGGAATACATCCCACACCCATGTGGAAACACATCCCACATCCATGTGAGAACACATCTTCATGGAATGCATCCACAGGGAGCACACCCCACATCCACAGGGAACACACCCCACATCCACAGGGAGCACACCCCACATCCACAGGGAACACACCCCACATCCACAGGGAGCACACCCCACATCCACAGGGAGCACACCCCACATCCACAGGGAGCACACCCCACATCCACAGGGAACACACCCCACATCCACACCCTCTCCCTCCCACAGCAAAGGTTGATATCCCTGGAGATCCAGGTTCAACAGCAGCCTCTCCATCATTATTCCAGGGATTCAGTTTACCTCTGGATCATGAAGGTAAACCTCATTTAAATCCCTCACCTCATTTAATTGGGTTCCATAAACTCTGGAAAACCCAAACAGCCACATTTTGAATTTTCATCACAAAATCCATCATTGCCACGAGCAGGAGCATAATCCCAGCCCGTGGATCTGTGTTGTCCAGGCATTAAAATTTAATGGAATGGCCACAGCTGGAAAAATTGCACACCGAGCCTTCAAGCCTGGATCAATGAATAAATTAATCCCAACACCAATTAATGCAGATTACCAGTATTTCCAGGGCAGAAATAGGAAAAGGTGCTTGTATTAGAAGCGTATGTTGATGGCACACTGGTATCCTCCCAAAAATAGGGAGACAATTTTCCTCAGAGAAAAGGGAAGAAATATTTTTCCCTTTTCAACTTAACATTGGGCACAGGAAATTTTAGTTTAAATTTTACTTCTAGTCAGGCAAAAAAAAAAAAATAAACAAGTCTCCTTATTTGGTTCCAATTTGGAAAAAGCAACAAATTCCTTTTTCAAACCAGGATTCTCATACTGGATTTGCACTTGTGTCCTTCAAAATAAAAAGCAAAGAACATCTTCACAGAATCACAGAATGGGTTAGAAGGGGAACTTGAAGATCATCTCATTCCAACCATCTTCCACCAGAATGGAAATTCCACTCAACAGCCTGTTGAACCCTACATAAATTGATGATAAAATGGATGATAAAATTATGATAAAATGGATGATAAAATTCCAGCTCTTTTCCTCTCACAAACATCCTGACCACCCCGTTTTCCCATTCCTTCCCCCCTATTTTCCCCCTCAGCTGCTTTCAGGGCTGACCACAGGGATGACTCCATAAGTACAACAGTGTTTGAATCTGGCAGCCCTGTTCTGTTTTGGAAAAACCCCACAACATTCCTTATGCACTTTGTTAAATACCATTCAAAGCCTTTCCTCACCAAAATCCCACTAACTGAGCTCAAACAGGTCAGGAAAAACCACATCTCCGATGCACACAAGTTCTCACTGAACCAAAATATGCTATTTAAGGTGGTTTTACTAAAGATCAGTGACCCCACTTTAGGTTTTTAGTAGCAAATCAATTGATTCCCAGAGCAGTTGGCTCAGAGCTCACCAGGAGGAGAAGCTGTGGGGAGACACAGAGCCAGGGAAGCCACTGGGACATTGTCACCCTCATTCTGCACACACAGCACAACAAACCCCACAGCCAACACAAGCATCAAACCCTTACTCACAGTTTGCAAAGCCTTGTATTCATCTGATCCCTCAGAAAGCACAGATTTCCCTGCTCAGGCTACAATCCATGAGAATCCCAGGCTGGAGCTTTTCCATGCTCTGGAGTGGCAGTGCTGGAGCTGCCACAGCACTCAGCCCACCCCTGGGGACTCTGGATCAATCCCAACCCAATACAGGATGGAAAGGCTGGGAATGATGGGACTGCAGGCTGGAGAGGAGCTGCTGGGGCTGGAAAGGAGTTGATGAAGCTGGAGAGGAGCTGCTGGGGCAGAAAAGGAGCTGCTGGGGCAGAAAAGGAGCTGCTGGGACTGGAAAGGAGTTGACAGGGCTAGAAAGGACCTGCAGGGGCTGGAGACAAACTGCAGAGGCTGGAGATGAACTGCTGGGGCTGCAAAGGAGCTGCTGGGGCAGAAAAGGAACTGCTGGGGCTGGAGACAAGCTGATAGGGCTGAAGATGAGCTGCTGGGGCTGGAAAGGAGCTGTCAGGTCCTGGTGCTGGCTGTGTGAGTTCCAAGGAGAGCACCAGGACCTGCAATTCTGCCCTAAACCTGTCCCAGCTAGTGCCACTCTCCTGAAAAGAGTTGGTCCCTGCAAAGGCATGTGGGGCTGGGATGTCACCTCATGCCAGTTGCTGCTCTTCACCAATGAAATTCTGCATCACAGATTTGGGGACAATGCAAGGAAACTCCCAAAAGAGCACCCAGACATCTGTGTGTCACTCAGGACATTTTCCATGGATGTTTTCACTCCAAGAGTAGCTTTACCATGTCTCCCTCCAGAAAACAGTTTATTTCTACAGTCAGAATTTATTAAAAAATCCTTCTAATAAATAACACTTCAGGGCTGGTCAACAACATTTATTTCAAGGATGTGAAGGGAATATTCCCAGCAAGGACAAGGTAGAAAATCACATCCCCACTGCTGCACTTGCTAAGGCTCCTGCAGAGGCAAAATCCCAACCTGCACCTGGACAGCCCTGGGATGAGGAGTCCAGCTGTGCACACAGTAATTCAGCTACTCTGCTTCCACACCAAGTCATAATTCCCTCTCCACCCCATCCTAGGACAGGAATTTCTCCCTGGAGAGGAGCCAGGGATAGGAAATCAGTCCAGCCTGTGCAGCTGGAGCACAGATCAGAGGAGCCCAGTCTCAGAATTAACAGATTTGTAACTGTTAATGACTGCATTCCCACCTCATCGGGAACAGGCTGACTCCTGGCTCTGGAGTTTTTCTGGAATTTCCCACATGCCAAGCAGAGAGGACAGAGGACAGGCTGCCCCCACCCCTCCCCAGGGCTAGAGCAGGCCAGGAGTGGCCACCAGAGCAGTTCTTACCTGCTCCACTGTGCTCGTTTGGTGCATCCAGCTCCTCTGTCACCTCCTGCATCTCTTCCTGGGTCACCACCAGCCTCTGTGGGGCTTCATCCAGACCTTCCACAGCTCCTGCAGGTGATGCTGGTTCCCCCTGCAGCTCCTCCCTGCAGAGCTGAAGCACAAGGGTTAATGTTCCAATGGAAATGAGGAACTCTGTGGTGATGTGACCAAAGCAGAGCTGTTTGTTTTCCCCTCCACATTGGTTCCATAGGAAAAATGTGTATTTCCTCATCTTCAGCACCAGTTCTGGGACACACCAAAGGCAGGTGATGCCCACGAGGCACCCCAAAGAGTGAGGTGTTCCCTGGCTCTCAGCAGAAGGGATTAATTCCTGCCCAGGGTGGGCACAGCCTGAGAATGAGGCAGTGACACTCTGGGCTCTGGGTTTTCACTCCAAACCTATTAAAAACCCTCCCAACATACTTAAGGACAAACCTAAAACCGAGGAGACCACAAGTGTGATGAGGAGCAGCTGAGGGGAGAGTCAGGGGGCCCTTCTGGCTCTCCATAGCTCCCTTACAGGGTGCAGCCAGGTGGGGATCAGGCTGTTGAGTGAAATTTCCATTCTGGTGGAAGATGGGGGATGGAATGAGATGATCTTCAAGGGCCCCTTCCAACCCATTCTGTGATTCTGTGAAGATATTCTTTGCTTTTTATTTTGAATGACACAAGTGCCTCCCCACACTCACAGCAAAGAATTCCTTCCCAATTCTCATCTATCCCTGCCCTCTGGCAGTGGGAAGGCATTCCCTTGTCCTGGCATTCCAGGCCCTTGTCCCAAGTCCCTCTCCAGCTCTCCTGGAGCCCCTTTAGGCACTGGAAGGATCTTTTAAGTTCTCTCCAGAGCCTCCTCTTCTCCAGGTGGACAACCCCAGCTCTCCCAGCCTGGCTCCCAAGGGGCTCCAGCCCTCAGAGCATCTCCATGGCCTCCCTCCAACAGATCCATGTCCTTCCTGTGCTGGGATCCTGGAGCTGGAGCAGCACTGCAGGGGGATCTCTCCAGAGGGGAGCAGAGTCATGATGCTCTTTGGCCTTTGGGGTGCAAACACACTCCTGGCTCATGTCCAGCTTTTGATCCACAAGAACTCCTAAATCCACCCTGCAGGGCTGCTCTCCATTAATTCTTCCCCCATCCTGTACTCATTCTGGGATTGATCCCATCCAGGCACTGGAAATTGAACTCCATCAAGTTCCCTAGGCCACTGCTCAGGCCTGTCCCTCTTTTTTCTGGAATTATATATTCCTGCTCCACTACACCTGCACTGATGGGGTCCTAAGGCTCAGCACGTTGGTTGCCATTGACATTTGGCACTCCAGAGGGTGAGTGAGGTGGCACATGACATAAATCCAGAAGGCATTTCCCCATGGATTTCTCTGAGCTGACCACACAGAGAGGCAGGTTTGTATCCCGCCTTTCTGCTTTCCTAGGATGCAACAAAAGAGTTAATTCTGCTTGAGCAGCCTGGCTAAAAGCTGAATTCATCCCTGTACCAGACAGGAACGTGTCTGGCCCTTCACTTCAGGAAGGGAACAGGTCAGCTGGGAACAAGCAAGGCTACACAATCCGGTAAACAGAGCAAGAGGAGCAATTAACACATTAACCTGTAACGCTGCTGCAGCTCTAATGGTTCTGTAAAACAAGTGGGATACTCCAGGAACAATGGAGTGTTTAATAAACAGTCTCTGCTTCACAGGCACAGTCAGCAATGACATCACTGGGGAGAGTAATCAGTCCCATCAGGGAGATGTTTTCCCGGAAAATACATCTCCAGTGTGCACCAGAGAAAGAGTGCCCAGTGTGAGAACTGTGGAGGAGCTGTGTTTGATTGGAAACAAAGAGCATTAAATTTGTAACAACTCCCTGGAAGTGTTCTGAGGCCACGTTGGAGCAATCTGGTCTAGTGGACGGTGTTCCTGCTCCCTTCCAATCCAAACTGCTGTGTGATTCCATTCCTGTCAGCAGGGAGAAACAGAAAGGAACAAGAGCAGAAGCCCTGACCCCTATTTTAGGTCTTGCTCCCTCCTCACTGCTTGGGAGCTCAGGCACAAACAGCAGCTCCCAGAATCCCAGAGCACTGCTGAACTCAACTTCCATGGAGACATGGCCATAATCAGGAGTAGGGGGAAATTGGTGGCCTTGGAACCATAGAATCAAAATATCCTGAGCTGGAAGGAACCCACAGGATCATCCAGTCCAACCCCTGGCCCTGCACAGACACCCCAACAGTCCCACCCTGTGCCTCACAGCACTGTCCAAACACCCCTGGAGCTCTGGCAGCCTTGGGGCCATGACCATTCCCTGGGGAGCCTGGGCAGTGCCCCAGCACCCTCTGGGGGAAGAACCTTTTCCTGATATCCAATCTAACCCTCCCTGGCACAGCTCCAGCCATTCCCTCAGTCCTGTCCCTGATCACAGAGCAGAGATCAAAGCTGCCCCCAGTGAGAGTCCCCTCAGCCTCCTCTGCTCCAGCTGAACCCAGAGAAAGTCATTCTCACCTAGTGAAGATCCTCAATCACATCACAAACCCCTCAACACAGTATTACAATAAATCCATTTCACTGCTCCTGTGCAGATGTGGGAGCAAATCAAGTGCAAAGTGTGAGAAATAAGAAAGGCATTGACCTACAATCATGGAATCCCAGACTGGTTTGGGTTGGGAGGGACCTTAAAGCTCATCCAGTGTCACCCTGCCACAGGCAGGGACACCTTCCACTATCCCAGGTTGCTCCAAGCCCTGTCCAGCCTGGCCTTGGACATTTCCAGGGATCCAGAGGCAGCCACAGCTTCTCTGGGCAACCTGTGCCAGGGCCTCACCACCCTCACAGGGAACAATTCCTTCCCAATATCCAATCTAAACCTGTTCTGTCCATTTGAAGCCATTCCCCCTTGCCCTGGCATTCCAGGCTCTGGTAAATACTCTCTCCATCTTTCTTGTAGCTCCTTCAGGTACTTCAGCCCCAAGACTCCACAGTGGCCTCAGAGACAAGAAAAGCAGTTTTCATTACAGAAACATCCCAAAGACATTCCTTCCCCAGCAGCTCTCAGGCAGCCAGAGGCACTGAGCAGAAGGTACCTGGAGCCCATCCGGGGTGCTGTGGGATTCCAGCTGCCGGGCTGCCTCTGCCAGCTGTCCCAGCAGTGCCGCCCTCTCCACCAGGAAATAGGCGACCTGTTCGCTGGCAGGACTGCGGGAGATCTGGGATAAACCTTCCTGCTCCAGCATCTCCTCCACCTCCTTCAGCTGGGCTTCTGCAAGGCAAGGCTTGGTGTCAGCACAGGAACAAACAGGACAGGTTTTCCTGGAGATCTGTGTTACTCTAAGCATTCCTCACTGCAACAGCCCCATTTTTTTCCTGCAGCCCAACAGCTACTCCAGTCTCTCCAGCTTCCCACCTCCCTCACTGCCTCCCATTCCCTGCTATCCATTATCTCAGCCCTAGTCCCTCTCCCTGCTATCCATTATCTCAGCCCTATTCCCTCTCTCTCAAGGTTTCTCTTCACACCCAGCCTGCCAAGCATGTGATAGAATCTGTTCCACCCAGAGTTCTCCCAACCTGGTTTATCCTCAGCCCCTTCAACCCTGAGTACAGCTTGGTGGAAACTAAACACCAGATTAAACAGGCACTGAGGGAACCAGAGAATCATTCAGGTTGGAAAAGACATCCAAGATCATCAGTTCCAAATCTCATCAGGTCCAGCCTTGGGGAGAAAGCAAACACATGGACATGGAGTCACAAACACATTTTCTTTGGTAGGAGACACACAAAATACCAGATGACTCCTAGAGACCATCACTGTTTTCCCAAGTAATGTCTGGGAAGGAGGCAGATCTGAATATCTTTAAGAATTAAACTGCCAATGCTTCACCATTTATCCCAAAATAATAGCCAGAAGTTCTCTGTACTGGGAAAAACTTCCAGATTCCAGGGTCTCCAAGGCAGAAAGGTGACAACAACACTTGCAGAAGTCAGTTTATGTTGGGCACCATCATGTTTGTGCAACAAATAGTTGTTAAAGAGACCCCTTGTTGGTGTGGTTGGAATTAACCTGCCAGGAGAAAATGAGGAACCTTTAGTGTCCAGCATGGTCAGGGCAGCAACTCCTGCATTGGATCCAGCAGCTTGTGGAGCCAGGAAAGGGCTTTTCAAACCCTCCCTGTGTCATTCATATTAAAACCACAACCAAGAGACCAAATTTCTAGCCCAGAACAGATTATAAAGATTTCCAAGCGTTATAGGATGGGAAGTGCAGGGAGTTGTATAAAGTGCTAAACTAACGGAGTCTGTGACCAGAGAATTGGTATTTTCTACAGTGGTTAACAAAGCAATTACCAATGGCCTTTTTACATATTTTTCTTTAATGAGGAATAATATGTATGTAGAAAAGACCTACTTAAAGGCTTCATTTATATTCCTTTAATCAGATCATTATTTAATAACTTATATACATTGCTGTTGGAGTGGTATACATTTTGCAGCTCTTTGTATTTTGTGGTAGATGGAATTGAAGTGATACAAAATGCAAATTGGAGGAGGGGTATTCCCACTCTTTCCCTGCTCAGGGATCTAGAGTTGGACAGCAGAGGCTCAGCAGAGCAAATAATCCTCAGGCACAGGACACACAAGCCTGTCCCTCACTCTCATGCAGTGACAACACAGCAGCCAACGCCATCACACCCCCAGGCTCTGATCAATTCCATGTTTCCACTCTGCACAGCCAGCTCGGTGCAGCCCTGTGGATGGAAAACACCCTGCGGTTTGCCAGGCGCCTTCCCCAGGGATACAAAGCACAGCCTGCTCAATAGAGGGTCAAACAGGGCTCCCCAGCAGCTCCTGCTGCAGCACAGCAAAGCAGGCAGTGTGCAGGATCAGAACTGCTCCATGTGCCTCGGGAAGAGTGTATGGATCACACTGAACTGAACCCCAACCTGCCTGGCAGTTTCCTCCCACAGTTTTGCCAAATCACAGCTAAAATTAATAGAAACTGCTCTGGTTTTTGGCCAAGATGGGATCTCCAGTGCCCTGAGCCACCTTCAGCTGCCAGGGCTCTCCTTGTCCCCAGGCTGCAATGCAGGATGAAGTGGTATCATTTTAGATCCAAGACAAATTCCACAGGCTGGAGAGAAGCAAGGATTTGTGAGGATGAGGGATGTCTGCCCCACACAGCACAGGTTACCTCCATGTAAACCCCACTGATTCCTTACAAACCCCTTCCCTTCCCCATCCAACCCCTGCCCCAGGCACTGTCACACCACAGCTCCACTGGTATCTCCCATCTCTGCTCAAACTTGTTTGGAAGCAAATTTTGTATTAATATTTGTATTTTCCTACCCCAGGAATACTCTCAGAAACAGCAACCACCTCACCCCACCAAAGCCCTGCATTCTCCAGCCCTGCTGGGTGTTTAACCAGCCCACCTGTTACAACAAACAAACTCAGACCATGACAGTTTCTTCTTTTTATTCCACTTTTTAAACAAATCCAGGCAGCTCCCCCAGTGCTGTTTCACTGCCATTCCAGTTGTTTTTCAGGAAGGCTTTTGGGAGTGCCATTGATCTGCCCTCCAACAACACCCAGCGTGTTCAGCGAGAGCATCAGAAACAGATCAGGAACTGCCTGGAGGGAAGGAAAAATGTCACTCTGGGCAGAGGTATCAAATGAGGTGAAGCTCAGCTCGATGGCCCAGCATCAACCAGCCGTGGCTGCTCCCTGCAGGAACCTGTGAGCCCAGGATGGGCACAGAGCAAATGTGTGAGTAGGGATTTACTTTGTATCTTCAGAACTGCTCAGTGTCAGTCACCAGCACTAATTATCCTCAGGGCCTAAAGAAGGGCTGGAGAGGGACTTTGGACAAGGGCCTGGACTGCCAGGACAAGGGGGAATGGCTTCCCACTGCCAGAGGGCAGGGTTAGATGGGAGACTGGGAGCAAATTCTTGGCCGTGAGGGTGGGGAGACCCTGGTACAGGTTACCCAGAGAAGCTGTGGCTGCCCCTGGATCCCTGGAAGTGTCCAAGGCCAGGCTGGACAGGACTTGGAACAACCTGGGCTAGTGGAAGGTGTCCCTGCCCATGGCAGGGGGTGGGATGGGATGATCTTTAAGGTCCTTCCAACCCAACCCAGTCTGTAATTCCATGATTGTATGAAACAGCTTTTAGCAGATCAAGCTGCTCCAAACGATCCCAGACCAAGCAGCGTTTCTGATCACTTTGCCTGCTGTTAGGAGTGTGTTCAGTCCTCAGAGCCCACTCAAGGGTCTCCAGGCTCCCTTCCCCAGCTCTCATCTCAGATGGATCAGGACAGATCTGCCACTCACCCTGCACCACTCACAGCTCAAAGCCCCTCCTTTGTACCACCAGCTAGCACCAGCCACTGTCCCCAACTGCTCCTTCCCATTCTCCTTTCAATGCTTCCAAAAGCTACCAACCACCATCCTGCCCTCTTGCCTTGCCCACGTTTTTACAATCCCAGCGGACCAGGGTCTGCCTTTCCACAAGTCCCTTCTCCAGCCCGATCCACTGGATCATCCTGTGCCTGCTGAGACACCCAGATGTCCTGCAAAAATAACAGGGGGAGCAAGACCTGGAGCACAAACCCCATGGGGAGTAGCTGAGGGAGTTTAGGGGTCTCAGCCTGGAGAAAAGGAGGCTCAGGTGGGACCTTCTGGTTCTGCACAACTCCCTGACAGGAGCAGGCAGGTGGTCAGGCTGTGCTCTCAGGGAACAGGGACAGGACAAGAGGAAACAGCCTCAAGCTGTGCCAGGGGAGGCTCAGGTTGGATATTCATAGAAAGGCTGGTCAGGCACTGGCACAGCTGCCCAGAGAAGCAGTAGAGTCACCATTCCTGGAACTGTTAAAAAAACTTGTGGATGTGGCATTTGGGGTTGACCTGCCAGTGCTGGGGGAATGGTTGGATTTGATGATCCTAGAGGGCTTTTCCAAACTAAACATTGCCATGATTCCAAGAACTCTGACGAAAAGCAGAGGCCTGGGGAGCAGACAGGGATGCAGCACAGGGACATGTTAGAGACCTGGAGCAGCCCAACAGAAGCCTTTGGGAATGTGCAGCATCTCCAAACACATCCATCTACTCCATACCAGAGATGGCCAGGGAGATTTTTTTGTGAAGAGGCTGACCTAGAACCATGGACCACAGAATCAAAATATCCTGAGCTGGAAGGAACACACAGGATCATCCCCTGGCCCTGCACAGACAACCAACAATCCCACCCTGTGCCTCAAAGCACTGTCCAAACACTCCTGGAGCTCTGGCAGCCTTGGGGCCATGACCATTCCCTGGGGAGCCTGGGCAGTGCCCCAGCACCCTCTGGGGGAAGAATCTTTTCCTGATATCCAATTTAACCCTCCCTGGCACAGCTCCAGCCATTCCCTCAGTCCTGTCCCTGGTCACCAGAGCAGAGATCAGAGCTGCCCTTCAGGAGGAGCTGCAGCCCCAGTGAATCTCCCCTCAGCCTTCTCTGCTCCAGCTGAACAAACCTGGATAAAAGGACCATGTAGCTCAATAAAGTGCTCCACGAGCACCCAAAACATCTCAGGCTGCCATCTCTCCCTGCAGGTAGGAGTAGGGCTTCCAGATTCTTAAATTATCCACACAAATCCCAGCATGGCAGCCAATGTCAGCAGTGAGGCAGCAACAATTCCTGAACCTCAAAATCTGAGTGATATCCCAAAAAAATCCCTCCAGAAACACCCTAAGGCACCAAAGCCACACAACCCCCCCAGGGACAGCACACTGAGAACAGCTGGATGGCAATTAGCAATTGTTCATGGATACACCGAGATCCATGGACAGAGATCTCGGTTTCCATTCCAGAGTTACTCATTGCTCAACAGCCTCAGGAATCCCTAATAAATTGAGAAAATCCAGAGGAGCAGAGCCACCAGGAGGAAATGATTGCATTCCAGCTTTGGGAACATTCTGTCCTTCTCCTGCCACCTCGTGGGAAGGGAAGGAACCAGGAACAGAGTTTTCTGCCACAGAAAGGCTCCCAAGAGTGCTCATTATTCATTTCAACCTTTGTAAGCAGCGTTTTCCCCACAAACCACGGCTTTAGGTGCCCAGAGACACCAAATTTTTAGGTAAATCCATCTTTGGAAAGTCACACCGCCGGAAGTGCTCCCTGAAAGCCCAACAGATGCTCAAAATTTTCCCAAAACTCCTGTATTTGCTGCCCCAAACAAAGCCTGAATCACAAAGAAACACTTCAAGTTGTGTCATCACCCCCAATTTTACTTTATAGCCAGCATAACACAGCCCACAAAAGGAGTTAATGGTGACATGGGCTATGAGCAGCACTGAAAGTGCAACAGAAGGCTGAAGAAAATCAAGAATTAAACCCAGCAAAAGTGACCCCAGAGTTTGAAAATAAATTATTTGAAGTTAAATGAGTGAAATAATTTGTTTAAACAAAATTACTGAAGCTCTGAGGGCCCTAAGCAACCTGGTCTAGTGGAAGGTGTCCCTGGCCATGGCCAGCAGTGGGACTGGATGAACTTTAAGGTCTCTTCCAAACCATCCTGGGATTCCATGACAATGAGCACCCCCAAGTTCTGAATCACCAGCATAAACAATTCCTGTGCCCCATATTGTTTTAAAAAAATACAGAGTTTGTGTAAACCAAAGCCAAGGGGAAATTCACTGCCTTGGTGGGAGTGAGGAGTCACAGACAATTCAGAGCTGAAAACCAGAGAGCACCATCAATTCTGGTCTTCAAACAGCCTCTGGAAGATGCTTCAAGCAACAACAGAGCTACAAGGAAAACCTGCCAAATTCCCTGAATGAAAGCAGTAAAAGCAGACAAGAACCTCTATATCAATTATAAATCTGTTATAACAGCTCATTAACACTTATAGCAACTTTGTGAACAACAAACCACTGAGAACTCCCTGAGAACTCCCCAAAAAATGCTGCTCAGCTCTCCAGGAAGCTTTCCAGACCCAAACACCTGCCAGTGCATTTCTGAGCTCCAGAGGGAAGGCATTACCCTGCTGCAGCTGCAGCTGTGCCAGCTCCAACCTGAGCTGCTCGTTCTCCTTCTCATACTCAGAAGCAATGGCATCCTGTTCCTCTGTCAGGGTACGGACGTGGCCCACGTAGCTTTCCACCTGGAATAAAGAAAATCCAGCTATTCCTGTGTCTGCCAGAGCTTCCACAGTGAGCCAGCAGCACACAGAGCTCTCCATCCCATCAAGTTTACAGGGTAACGTCAAATATTTGCAGGGCAATATGTTTTATGCCTTTGGAACACCTGAGGATGGTAAAACTTTTACTGGGAGGTCAGGAGGTGATGCAGCTCTGTGGGTTGGGATGTGGAGAGCTTTAGACCATGGCTCTGTGGGAGCTGCTGGGCTCACCAGGTGCTTCTTGATGGCCAGCATGAGGAATGGGGACATGAACCCCAAGTCCCCGAGGGCAGCAGTGTGGCAGTGACACCCCTGAACCTGCTGCTGCTCAGAAGGGATCAGGGGATGCAGGTCTGTGTGCTGAACCCAGGGGGTATCCCAGAACCACTGAGGTTGGAAAAGACTCCCAAGAGCCCAGCCTGTGACAAAACTCCACCTTGTCACGAGACCAGAGCACTGAGTGCCACATCCAGTCGTTCTCTGGACACCTCCAGGGACAGCAATGCCACCACTGCCCTTGGCAGCCCCTGTCAATGCCTGACTACTTTTTCAGTGAAGAAATTCCTCGAGTCCAACCTGAATCTCTCTGGGCACAGCTTGTGGCCATTCCCTCTCTGTCCTCTCTTTTGCTCCCTGGGATCAGGGAACCCAAACCCCACCTGGCTACCCCTCCTCTCCCCTGTCAGGGAGTTCTGGAGAGCCAGAAGGTCCCCCTGAGCCTCCTTTTCTCCAGACTGAGCCCTCCCAGCCCCCTCAGCCGCTCCTGCTGCTCCAGCCCCTTCCCAGCTCCGCTCCCTTCCCAGGCCAGCCTCCCTTACGTCTCTCATGTCTTGAGCCCGCCGCCGCTCCAGCTCGCCCAGCCGGGTCTCTGCTCGCCGCAGCAGCCGCCAGGCCAGGCCCAGCTGCTCCTCGGCCGGGGCCGCGGGGTCAGCGCCCTCCGCCCGCAGCCAGCAGCGGATGGTGTCAGCCGGCACCGGGGGCTCCGCCTGCGGGGCAGCGAGAGCAGCCGTGAGGGACGGGGGAGCGCGGTACCCGACCCCCTCGGGCCGATAATGGGTGTACAGCCGGCCCACCCAACACCCCTGACCGGGCCGGGGCACAGCCAACACCCCGAACCTCCCACGGGCCGGTCCCGGGGGTACGGCGGGCCCCAGACCCACCCCGGGGGTACAACGGGCCCCAGACCCACCCCGGGCCGGTCCCGAGGGTACAACGGGCCCCGAACCTCCCACGGGCCGGTCCCGGGGGTACGGCGGGCCCCAGACCCTCCCAGGGCCGGTCCCAGGGGTACGGCGGGCCCCAGACCCACCCAGAGCCGGTCCCGGGGGTACAACGGGCCCCAGACCCGCCCCGGGCCGGTCCCGGCGGTACAACGGGCCCCACACCGCCCTCGGGCACCCACCGCAGCGGCGGCCACCTCCATGCAGCGGGACTGCCCGCGCGGCGCCATGGCAACAGACCACGCCCCAACAGCCATACTGCGAATGGTTAGGCCACGCCCCACCGCTGACGTCACGCCAGGACAAGAAGGCCACGCCCCCTCGCTCCCGACGCCCCCTGGCGGCCGGCAGTGGGCACAGCGCCGCTCCCGCCAGGGTCACCCCTGGTCACCCAAAAGGGGACAAAAACCCGAACGAAAGACGCCAAAAATCTTCCAGGTTTTCTTCTAAATCACAAGCGGATCTGCTGGAGGTGAAGGGGAAGCGGGCAAGTATATGGAGCCCAGCCTGGAGTAGAGAAGGCTTCAGGGAGACCTTAGAGACCATGCCAGTTCCTACAAGGGATTCCAAGAAAGCTGTAAAGGGACTTAGGACAAGGACATGGAATAGCAGGACAAGAGGGGATGGTTTCCCACTGCCAGAGGGCAGGTTAGATGGGATATTGGGAAGAAATTCTTGGCTGTGAGGGCGGGGGGGCCTGGCACAGGCTGCCCAGAGAAGCTGTGGCTGCTTCATCCCTGGAAGTGTTCTCCTTTTCTCAAACCTCGGCCTCAAGCTTGGATCTATGCCAGATCCATCCCCTGTGCTCTGTGCCAGATGTGGCCTTGCCTTTGTTTACAGAGCTCTGCAGTGACACTCGAGCCTTGTTTGGTGAGAGCTGCCCGAACACTGCCTTGGGAAACTTCCTGGTGCAAATGGAATATGAAGCAAAGCAACCTGCAAATAGCTGGGATGGAAGGAAAACCTTTGACAAAGCTCCTTTAGGGATGCTGCTGCAGCAGCTGAACTGTAGGAACATGGGATCTCTCCTGGCACAAGATCTGCTCCCCAAAGTCACTGTCACCTCATTCTCCTTTTTGCCACCCTGGTTTCACCATCCACTCTCAACACCAGATGATTCCCCACCCCAGGCATAAAACCAGCATATCCTCCCTGCAAAGCCCCATTCCTTCCTGCAGCCATTCCAAAAGAACCTTCAAAGAGGGAGTTTCAAGAAATTCTTTATATACAGAAACCTTCATCATGTCTCCTCCTCCCAGTTCTCCCAGCCCGCAGGACAGAAACCTCTCCTCCTTCAGACACCAGGACAAATATCCTTTGGAATGGTTTCACTTCCATGTATTTTTCTTTCACAAAGCCACACTAGCCATGGCCAAGCTGTAGAAAAGTGACACAGTGTTGGACGGCCCTCCTCAGTGTTCCATGGGGATTGATTGGTCTGTTTACCTGGACAGGGAATCACTCCAGTCCCAGAACTATTCCCTTGTTCAGTCCGAGCTGCTCCTCAGCCTTTCCTCTCTATAAAGGCTGTATGCTGGCCCTGGAGGTAACTCACAATCTTCTCCTCTAATTCCATGCCCTGTGCTATTTCCTCATCAGACAGGGATAAGGGAGTCTGTGAGTCCCTGGTGACAATGATGACAGAGGTCCTCCGCGATTCCAGGACGTTGGCCACCACCACCTGGTGCCGGTATTTCTCCAGAGCCTGCCGAGATTTGTTCAGGAGGATCTGGGGATCTGTCTCCAGTTTGAAGGAAATCACAAAAGCCTCGGGGGCCCAGTCTTTGACCAGGGGTGACAGCAGTTTTGGCACCATCTTCATCGTGATCTGCAGCGGGGAAAAGACAAAAATAGCATCAGTAAAAATACTACAGGGAGTTTTAATAGGAGATGGGATGGGAGAGAGGGAAGTTCCAGCTTTGTTTCATGTTCCATTGACACCAGGAAGTTCAAGGCAGAGTTTGGAGAGTTCTCACCAAACAAGGTTCAAATGACACTGTAAATCTAAATTACATGATCATGTGGTGCTCACAATCAGGGAGTTCTGAGGCCAGGCCACGGGAACTCTGCATTTCCAGAGCTAACCCCATTCTGGGAATATAAACATGAGCAGAGAGGACTAAAAAAAACATTACAACTGCAGAAATCTGAGTTTTCAGCTCTCCGGAATCCAGGCAGTTTATCCCATCTTCACCTTTCCTTCTACCAACTCCTTAATGCATCAAAGTGCCAAAGCATGGGGGAAAAAGTAGGAAATTCTGCTCTCCAGCTTCCTGACCTCTGGATCCACCACTGGGAAACAGGTCTCATGTTTCCAATGCTAACAATAAAGAACGGAGCCCAGCAACTTCTTAGAAGGTAATTAATTAAATATATTTGGTATTTGTCATATAAAGAATTCCAGAGCCACCTGCTCCCATTGCTGAGAGGCAGCTGGGTGCTGCAGTGTTGGACTGTACAAGCAGGATGAATCCCAGAGACATGGAATGGTTTGGGATGGAAGGGACCTTAAATCCCATCTCATCCCACCCCCTGCCATGTTCAGGGACACTTTCTACTGTCCCAGACTGCTCCAAGTCCTGCCCAACCTGGCCTTGGACACTTCCAGGGATCCAGGGGCAGCCACAGCTTCTCTGGGCACCCTGTGCCAGGGCCTCACCACCCTCCCAGGGAAGAATTTCTTCCCAATATCGAATCTAAACCTGTTCTGTCAGTTTGAAGCCATTCCCCCTTGCCCTGGCACTCCAGGCCCGAGTCCAAAGCCTCTCTCCAGACAAAAGGCAGCAACTCAAGTACTCCACGAGCTATTCTTGGAGCACTTCAGCTCTCTGAGACCCAGCCTCTCCTCATCTCCATGGAAGCACAGGCAGCTTTAAAGGAAAACCAGAAGAGCAGGAGGCACCTCAGGGGCCCCTCTTCACATGCACACCACAAGTGCAGATGTGTTGAAGCTGCTCCTATGAGACAGAGCAGCACTGAGCTCCCTGCAGATAACCCACAGCACCACTCACCCTTCATCCCACCCTAAAAATAAACCTGGATCAAAGCAGAGTGGAGCTGACCCTGCCCTGACCTCTCATCTGGGCCCCTCAGTGGAAGATAACAACACAACAGTGCAACTCCAGGATTTCCACAGGCTCTGTCCCTGTGGGATCTCACCCTCCTGCTCCCTCTGACAACATACACGAGCTGCTGCTTTGCAGCTTTCCCAGGTTTTACCCACAGCCAGGAGCAGGGCTCTGGGAGCAAGGAGGGGGTGGCAGAGGGGGTGGCAGAGGGGGCCATGCCCAGGGGGTCTCACCTGCAGGGGTCCCTCCGAGGACTGGATCTTGTGCTCAGGCATCTCGGAGGTTGGGATGTAGAAATCTGACACGGCAGCTGCCAGGTAGAACATGACACTGGAGCCTGTGGGAACATGACTGCTGTCCCCACTGCCATGGCCTTGCCCTGTCACCCCAGAGCCAGCCGGGCTGCCACCCACACACACCAGCCAGGGACCCCTTCAGGGACCCCTCAGCAGCATGCTGAGCAGGGCAGCACTGACTCCACCCTGGCTCCCCTCAGACATGCTGTTCTCCATGGGGGTCTGCCTTGTCACCTCCTCCCAAGCCCCCAGCGACAGCCCAGACCCTCATCAGGGGTCCAGAAGCCCTCTAAGCAAGGGGGTCGCTTTGTCCCCTCAAGCCAGAGCCCCACAGGCCCCGGGGGCACCTCATACCTGGCCCTGGGGTCACCACAAGGGGGTTCTATCATCCATCATGCCGGGGACCTCCTTCCCCCTCAGCTTTTCGCCTGACAACCACCACATCCCATCGCCCTCAGCCCTCCTGTCCCCTCACATTGTCCCCCATGAGAGCTTCACCCTTCCTCCTCCTGCCCCTTCCCACAGCACCACCCTGCTCCCTCCTTCCCGAGCTCCCTCACACTGCACACCCCCCGGGGGTTCATCCTCTCCCGCCCCGTGCCCCACGACCCGCAGGCCACCCGTCCCTCCCTGCCGCTCCCGCCGGTTCCCCGTACCGAGGGGCGCCAGGGCGCGGGCGGCGGCGCGCAGCAGCGCCATGTACTCGGCGAGCCCGGTGAACTCGATGGCGAGCAGCGCGCCCGTCTCGGTGGCGTGTCGGTACTCGCGGAGCGCGGGCAGCAGCGCGGGCAGCGCGGCGGGAGCGGCGGCCACGCCGGGCGGCGGCCCCGGGGTGAGGCAGAGCGCGTCGAGCAGCGCGGGGCCGTGCGGCGGCAGGGCGCGGGCCCAGGGGAAGGCGGAGCGGGCGCGGTGCAGGAAGCACACGGCGTACCCGGCCCGAACGAGCCGCTCCGCCGAGGCGGCCCCGCGCCGGCCGCTGCTGAAGTTCTCCAGGAAGCGCACGGCGCGCGCCTCCAGCGGCACCTGCGTCCCGCCCGATGTCACCAGCGCCACGCGCCGCCCGCGCGCCGCCTGCGCCGCCGCCCACTCCCGCATCCGGCCCTCGGCCTCCGCCACGTCCGCGAAGTTGTCCTTGTCCTCGTCCTTCTCCTCCTTCTCCTGCCCCGCCGCCGCCGCCATGCCTGACGCGTCCCGCTCGCCGGAAGCCACGTGTGTCCCTCCCGGTAGCGGAAGTGTCGCCTTGGCAACGGAACGCCGGTGCCGCCGCCAGGGTGTGTCGGAACTGACGTCATTCCGCTCACCGGAAGCGTCACCATGGCAACCCGGGACGCTCCGGGGGTGCAGGGCCGGCCATGGCGGGGCAGGCGCGCTGCGAGCTGTGCGGGTCCCGAACCGCCCCGCGGCGCTGCCCCGGCTGCCGCCTCACCTACTACTGGTGAGACACGCCGCGGAGCACAGCGGCAGGATGAGGCCTGGGGCGCAGCTCCAGGGGGAGGCTCGGGTCTCGGGCAGAAAGCTTGGGATAAGGCTGAGGATTCGGGATGAGGCCCAGGAACGAGGAGGCAGAACAGACCAGGGGCAGAACGAGAAGCAGGGTTTGTCCCACAACAAGGCCCAGGACACGGGGCCCAGGATGTGGCACAAAAGGCAGCAACACGCCCAGGACAAGGCTCAGGACTCAGAAGGGCCAGAAGGCAAGGGCTGAGAGAGAGGGACAAAGCCTGGGATGTGGTCTGGGACACAGGGACAGGACAGGAGGCAGGAATTACCCCCAGGATGAGGCTCAGGGCACTGGAAGAAGGCCCAGGGTGAGGCCCAGGAAGCAGGAACAGCCCCAGGATGAGGCTCGGGACACGTGGAGAAAGCCCAGGATGAAAAGCAGGAGGCAGGAACAGACCCAGAACAAGGACAGAGAGAGAGGGACAGAGCCTGGCATGTGGTCTGGGACACAGGCAAGAGGCAGGGATTATCCTGGGATGAGGCTCAGGTGCTCTGGAGTGTCACACAAATATCCTTCATACACTCGAAGCAGTCACTGAGTTCCAGAACATTCCCTGTTCCCACAGTGACCTGGGGTGGGTTGGTTTGGGGTTTTTGATTTTTCAGTGTTGGAATCCAGGGGTTTGCTCAAACCTAGCTGTATCAGGAGCTCAGGGAGTGATTTAAATAAGGATTTTAACACAGAATACTGTGGGGACATGGCAGGACAGCACTGTGGAGTGGAAACCTTTGGAAATACCATGGATTGGGTGCCCTGCAAGCAGCCCAGGGGCTGTGGGTAATTCTTGAGGAGAAAGCCCAGAAAGACAGCAGGGAATAATCTTCCCTTACATCATATCCCAGCAAATCCCAGTGTCCTTCTCCCCTCATTTTGCCAGTGGTGTCTCCCACCAGAAAACCGACTGGATCAGCATCCATGGCCACATCTGCCACCTGCTCATCCCAGTCCTGGGGCCTCAGCCCTGTTTCCACTCCGAAAAAGACAGAAAAGATGGCAAGGAGCAGCTGCTGAGGAAGCAGGTGGGTGCAGGAGGGACAACACCACCACTTCAGAGTGCTGCCAGGGGAGGAATTGCAGCTCCTCTCCCTGCCCTGGCTGTGCACAGTGGGACACACCAGGGCCAGACTGGGCTCACCTGGAACTTTCAGCCACACCAGTCTCCAAACCAGCCTGGGCTGTCACTGCCCGATTCCAATAAAACTGGAAGGAGTTTCTTGCCTAAAACCAAGTAGGGGTTTTGCCCTCATAGGTTCCACCCCTTTAGAATTCCTCCCCTCTGGATGCTCCCAAGGAAGATAATGGCACCTCCTTGGCTGATTTGGGATGTGTTTGCAGAGGTTTGGGGGTTGTTTTTTAAACAAAAGCTCAAGAATAAGGGGATTGGGAGCATCCTCTCTGTGATTCCCGAGCCTCCAGCCTTTTCCACAGTTCTTACTCAGTGTCCTGAGCTTCCTCAGTCAGCAGCAATCCAGGATTTTCCACCCTGGCAGGGAGTTGGTCCATCACCCTGGTTAATCCACAATCCAGCTGAGTTTTGCATCTTCCAGGCTGTTTGATGGGAGGGAATCCCCTTTCCCAGAGCAAGGGGGGCAAAGAAACCAAGTCCCCTCCCTTTGTTTTCCAGGCCAACTTGGAACACCCTTTCCCACTAAGTGCAGCCTTTTATCTCCATCAGGCCTCAGGGAGGGGCAGATGTGCAGCTCCTTTCCAGCCCCAGTGATTTTCAACTCCTTCTTTTTCTGTTTATGCAGTGGCAGGAGCTGCCGTTTCACATTGTTGCTAAAATAACCCACCCAGGTGCATCTGCTCCTGAAACTGCTCCCTGTGGAAATAAATTTTCCCTCTCTAATAACTCCCAGACAGAATAATGGGGCAGCAGACAGTGTGCTGGGAACTATCCAACGGTGCCACTGAGGAGAACATCCCTAATCTTTGGAATTTTACATGAATTATTATTGTTTTTAAGGTGTTTCTGGCCCAGGTGTGGGATTTTAGGGACCAGCTTGTTGCTGTCACCTTTGTTGGGAGCTTCCAGAAAGAGGAAGTCCAAAGGCAAAAGTCCTGTTTGGTGAGAGTTCATGACAGGCTTTAGGCAGCAGATTCCTTTTGGTTTTACGGGAGTTGGGCAATGACATCACAGGCTGGTTAGGAAACTTCTGTGTGGTTAAAAATCCCAGGTGAGACTGTTGAGCAAAGTCCACAGAAGGTGTGTCAGGCCAGTGGGTCCCAAAGGGAAAATGCCAAACCTCCTTCGTTCCAGGTTCAGTTGAAGTTGATCCTTTATCAACCTGCAAGGAAGGTTAGAATGGATGTCAGGGGGTGTGGCAGGAGTTTGCATACAGAACTACTTGAAGCTGTTCCAAGGAACTCCACTGCTATTGAACAGCGATGTTGACAGGGATTACATCACTGACTTTACAGCAACTAAAATTATCTCCATACATTCCGACGGGCCACGTGGCTGCCAGCTGAGGGAAGTGCACCTTCATTAGCAAGTTAATCAGCTGGTTTAATTAGGTGAAAGGAAAGACAGCAGGAAGATGGGGCTGGTAGGGAGAAAGTCACTTGATTGGAGTTCACACTGGGTTAGCAAACACAAGCCTGGGTTGGGAATGGCTCTGTGGGCAAGGCAGGGAGAGCAGACTCCGGGTTTTTTTTGAAGTGGAGACTTTTATAGGCTCCTTACCAACCCTTGACAACATCTGTTCCTTGACCTTTGTCTCCAGCCTATTTAAATAAAATAGATCCTGAGAGCAGTCTGTGCTGACACACTTTGCTTTCCTTCTGTCCAAAGAAAGGAGGGAGACAGTGGAAATCCCTCCTTTACCTGCTGGCTTTCCCAGCAAGAGAGAAAGGCTCTTTGTGTCCAGCAGGGTTTGGAGCAGCCAGGTTGGACCTGGGCTGCTTCAGAGGAACTGGGAGAGGGGGAGATGGTTTAGTGCCCTGTCTCACTGGCTGCATCACATTGCTATTCCAGATCCAACCAAAGTGCTGTAAAAAGTTCTTCCTGTGAGGGTGGGGAGGTCCTGACACAGGGTGCCTGGAGAAACTGTGGTTGCCTCATCCCTGGAAGTGTCCAAGGCCAGGTTGGACAGGGCTTGGAGCAGCCTGGGCTAGTGGAAGGTGTCCCTGCCCATGGCAGGGGGTGGAATGAGATGAGCCTTAAGGTTCCTTCAACCCAAACCAGTCTGGGATTCTATGCAAAAAAAGGCCTTTTTGTGGTTGAGGGAAAAGCTCTGCAGTCTCATGGTAACCAGAGAAAAAACCTTCAGCCCAAAGCCTGCCCATGGGTTTGCTGTTTTTTGAACATTCCTGCTGCACTTCACCCACTCCTGCCCAGTGTTTGTTTAGCAAACACAGAGCTCCAGCCTCAGTCAGGACACAGGGAAACCTGGGCACATCCAAATGCCCTGTGGCTCAAGGAGCTGGGAGCTGGGAGCCAGGAGCTTTCATGAGTTTCATTCCTTGTCTGTGCACCAAAGCTTTGTTGATAGAAATCTGCTTCTGTCAATGTAGCCAGCGGGGCTGCCTGCAGACAGCACCTCCAAACTGACAGAATTCCAAGTTTCTGTTTGGAGAAGAGCCTCACCTGCCTGCCTGATGTCAGCTCCCCACAGCCCCTAGGCATGGGAAAAGATCTGAGCCCAGCCAGCCCCAGCACTGCTGCAGGTTCAGCTCCAGCTCACTGGAGCCTTGCCTCCTCCTGAAATCCACATTTCTCCAGACCCACCGTTGGTTTTGCTGCCTGAGAGTGAATAATGGATGTGGCACTGAACCTGAGGGTGTTCCCAACCCCCTGCTCCCACCTGCAGCAGAGCTGGGATCCTCAGCCCCCTCAAACCCCAAAAACTGTGTGGGGCCATCTTCAGAGAAACCTCAAATTGCAACACACATGGAAAGGGCCCAAAGGGCCAGAGGCTGGGGGGAAACCAGGGCAGGGGTAAAAGGAACCATCCCCCAGGGCTCTTCAGCCCAAAGGGAACCCTCCCCCAAGGCTTGGGGCTGTGGTTGGAAATACTCACTGCCCCAGGGCTCCTCTTCCCTCCTGCCCTTCCTTCTCCTCCTGGAAGCTGTGCCAGACTCCAACCCCCAGCTTGTCCTCGCTGCAGATGGTTCAGGCCATGGGAAGCAGCGATCACCCCACTGACAAGGAGTAAAAACAGAATGATGCTGATCTCCAGCACCTGGCAGATGCCAATCTGGGCGATGCCCACGCAGCACGGCCTGCGCTGGTTGCACCAGACTGCCAAGGACAGAAAAAGCAGCCTGAGAAATACCAGCTTTTCCTGCTGCTGCCCCAAGCATGTGCTGGTTTTCTCCTGGGCACCACCTGCTCCCTGGACATCCTTGTGTTTCACAGAATCCAGAAAGGCGTGGAGAAAAAAATCTTAAAGTCCATCTTGTTCCACCCTCTGCCAAGGGCAGGGACACCTTCCACTATCCCAGGTTGCTCCAAGCCCTGCCTTGGACACTTCCAGGGATCCAGGGACAGCCACACCTTCTCTGGAAAACATGCCTTTCCCCTCTCCATATTGTGGTAGCTCAGGAGTTGGCACTGTGTTTTCTGGCTCTTGGCTCTCCTCACCAGAGCAGGGGCTGTTGCTCTGGGCTGTGTTCTTTGAAGATCTCATTTATCCAAAAAGGTGTCTCTTTACATCAGCCAGGATCTCCAGGAACCACTTGCAGGCTGTCCTGGAGCTTCCCTGTCCTGGAGTTGCTTCTTCACCCATGGCACAGCTCTCTGCCTCACTCCATGCAGTTGAAGCTCAGCAAAATGCCAAATCCTGACATCCAGGAGCTCTGGGATTGTGTCTCTGCCCAGTTCAGCCCCAGCTGGAGGCAGAGGACGATAAAGGGGTGAGCTGGTGACTACTCAGGGTCCCACTGAGAGCACTAGGGCAGCACTGCTGCTCTCTCCAGCAGCACCACTGCTTCCCAGGCACCTTTCCTGCTGCACCACTGCTGGGAAAAGCTGATGGAGAAGTATTAGGAGGTGGCTGAATGGACCTCTGAGTAACCTGGTCTAGTGGAACGTGTCTCTTCCCATGGAGAAGGGTGGAAAAATGAGCTTTAAGGCCTCTCCCAACTCAAATCTTTCTGGGATTCTGGGATTCTACAAGGATCTGGGCGCTTTTCCTTGGCATCCCTCTAAAGGCACAGCATGCACAGCTCCTGGCAAGGAGAAGGCATTGGGATGGAGATCTGTTGGTGGAGCTGGGGATTGCATCAGCTGCTCCTGAACGTGGAGAGGCCAAATGGTGTGGAGTGGTAGGACCAGCAGAAGGCAGGGAGCAGCTGTACCTGGCTAAGTTATGGATTCTGACAAAGCCAAACACTGCAGAAGCTGCTGCACCACCAACCCTGTCTGGGGATGGATCTGCTGAGCGTAACACATTCTGCTTTTGACCGCTTTTCAGACTCTGCACTCAAAATCCCAGCCCAGGAGCAGCCAGGAGAGGGTGGGATGAGGCTGCAGCTCCCTGAGAGGAGCTCTCTCCTCACTCCTGACCATGTCTCCAGCAGCTGGAGCTGTGCCCTGCTGGCACCACAGGGCTTGGCTGGCTCTGAGTCACGACAGAGCCCCTGGCTCTAATCTCCTTTCTGGTCTTGTGATGATCATTTTCTGTGCTTCACAGCTTTTATTGCTGCAGCCTTATGAGCCCTTGTCGGGAGGTGTAAAGGATTCTTCATCCCAGAAGACACCACATGACCTGTGAGGATATCCAAAGCTGCTCCTGCTCGGAGCAGGAATGCAGCCAGACTCTAATATGCTCTAATATGACAGCTTTAATGCCTATCTATTAATTACAGCCACAAACTGCATTATGATTGCTGCTTTATAGCTCGAAAACTCGATTTTCAAAAGAGCCTGTGCATCTGTAACCAGCTGGTCTAGTGGAAAGTGTCCCATGGCAGGGATGGGGTGAGACGGGCTTTAAGGTCCCTCCAACCCAAACCGCTGTGGGGTTCTGCCATTTCCTTTCTGCCTGTGTTTTCTCACTCTGTTTCCCTGCAGGAATCCCTCATTGCAGTGGCCCTGAGCACAGCGCAGAGGTTCCTGTGGGCAGGGAAGCCCCTGGAGTCAATCCCTGCAGCCCTGCAGGCGCTGCGCTTCATGTCGCAGGCGCTGGGCTCTGGCTCCGTGCAGCTCGTGCCCATCTACCTGCTGCTGGCTGAGGCCACCACGGGTGAGCATTGTCTACGTGGGAATGCTGGCAAGGGCAAGGCCTGCCAGCTCAGGTTTCCTGTTTCCTTTCCTTAGCTGGGAAGGAGCAGCTCTGGGCTCTCAAGGGCATTGCAGGGATATTGAGCTGTCACACATTCAACCCTCTCACCCCGCTTTGTGGCTCTGGGGAGAAGAGTCTCTCAGGGCTCAGGAGATAATGACTGCAGGTCTCCCACTTCACCAATTCCCACAAGAGAAGCTATATGAAAATCTATTCTTTACCTCCGTGGCCTCGGATGACTCTCCAAAGCATTAAATTCCCAAGGGTTGTTGGTTGTGCTCTTTTCTCAGAGAGCCAGCAAACATTTCAGAGGCTGTAGCACCCAAAGCACTCTCTGATTCATTCACAAATCCTGCTCTGCCTGAGCAGAGCTTTTCCTCATTGTGTACTTTGGACAACATGGCAAATGAGGGCATGGGAGCTGCTCTCCCTGCAAGAGAGCTGCCTGTAAATCACTGCCATTCCAGCAGCACACAAAATGCTCTGCTGGCAGAACAGAGCTGGCTCAGGGCTTGTCGTAAATGGCGTGGTGAGAGCAGGGAGAAAAAATCCTGTGAGTAATTGCAGTGTGATAAGGTGCGAGTCATCAGTGCCTGCCTGGAGTGAACCTGTCTGGGCCACGTGTGCCAGAGGGGTTGAGAGCAACCCTCTCCCATCCAGGGAGACCTCAGAGCCCCTGCCAGTGCCTAAAGGGGCTCCAGGAGAGCTGGAGAGGGACTTGGGACAAGGGATAGAGGGACAATACAAGGGGGAATGGCTTCCCACTGCCAGATGGCAGGGAGAGATGGGATATTGGGAAGGAATCCTTCCCTTTGAGGGAGGTGAAGCCCTGGCACAGAGTGCCAAGAGAAGCTGTGGCTGCCCCTGGATCCCTGGAAGTGTCCAAAGCCAGGTTGGACAGGGCTTGGAGCAGCCTGGGATAGTGGAAGGTATCCCTGCCATGGAACAGGATGAGTTTGAAGTCACCTCCAACCCAAACCAGCCTGGAATTCTGTGGTTTCTGGCTCCTTTTGTAGCTCTCTATGCACTCACCCATTTGTAAATGACACCTGAGCAGCTCCAGAGCACTTGGGAAAGAAGTGGGGAATCCCCAAACTGCATCTCCATATCCAGCTACCCCAAAGGGACAGCCAGCAGTATTCTCTGAGTTCCCAGGTTAAAAAAAGCTCCTTATCCTCCTTATTTCCCTGATTATTCCTGCATGTCATTCCAGGCACTGGCTCTCTCCGACAGGCAGCCAAGTATCTCTCCCAAGCCCAGTGGATTGTCCTCCAAACCCCAGACTGCAGTGCTGCTCTTCAGTCCAAACTGCACCGTGGGCTGGGGCTTTTCTCTATTGCTGAAGGAAACCTGGAGCAGGCTTTGTATCACCTGGCCAATGATGTAAGTCCCAAGGAACAAGGAACACTTCTATTTTAATTCCTTCTCTCCTCCCAGATTGACACAGAAATGCCAGCAGGCAGATTTGGGATCCTGAGATTACAATCCTCACGTTACAAATACCTGAACTGGATAGATCTGAGACACTTGTGGGTCAATGTGTGAGCCAAAGCTGTGTTTTGCCTGTTATCCATATTCCTGTGAAGTGACAGAGAATCATGGAATCACTAAGGTTGGAAAAATCCTTCATGATCATCAAGTCCAACCATTCCCCAGTGTCAGATCCACCCCTAATCCATGTCCCCAAATGCCACATTCATTCATTTTTTAACACCTCCAGGAATGGTGATTCCACCAGTGCTCTGGGCAGCCTGTTCCAATACCTGACCACCCTTTCCATGAGGAAATCTTCCCAATATCCAACCTTGAACTTTCCCTGGCACAACCCCAGGCTGTTCCCTCTCCTCCTGTCCCTGTTCCCTGGGAGCACAGCCTGACCCTGCCCTGGCTGTCCCCTCCTGTCAGGAGCTGTGGATAGCCAGAGGGTTCCTCCTGAGCCTCCTTTTCTCCAGGCTGAGCTCCCCCAGCTCCCTCAGCTGCTCCTCATATGCTCCTCATGTTCCTTGTTTTTACTGCTTCTCCCTATAAATTTCTCCATCAGCTTCATCACAGTGCTGAGATGTCCCAACATTCCTGCCCCAGTCTGATGGAGTTGCTTTGTATTCCACAGATAATTTACATTTTGGCTGTTATTTCCCTCAATCCTTTCCCAGATCTGTCAGCCATTATTTAATTAATGCCCTATTTCCCTATTTCCCTATTTCAATATCTGCTTCAATCACATTTTCCCCATTTCCACCTCTTTAGCCATGAGAACAGTTTGTTACATTGGAAGTGGTCGTTGCCAACTGTGTTCCTGAGGATGCTTTGCTGTCATTTGATCCTCCAAAGCCAGATGAACTTCTCCACATCCTATTTCTGTCCCATGTGGACTAAATTTATCCAGTGCAGAGTGATGCATCCCCACTCCTGTGGAATTTGATAGTGGCTTTGTGTGGGTGTAAATGATGACCTAGAGGGAGAAGAATTAGACCCTTTCTATTATAACACACAACCCTGTCTCTGCTTAGTCTAAAAACCCTTTGGGAATTTGAGATTCCCCCGAAGAAATCTGTCAAAAGGCTTGGGACATTCCCAAAATCCACTTTTTTTTTTTAATTCCCTAAATGTGGTGCCTGAAAGGGCACCAGGTAAGGAGTTTTTTTTTGCTCTTAGCAAGTTCAGGACCTGCCTAGACCTTGGCTGCATGTCTGGGATCTGCTGAGAGTCACACGCCAGCTCAGAATAGCTGGAATGCTCCACTGCCTTCCCACTGTTCCTCCGGGGGGAGAATGGGCTTGGCTGGGGCTGGGAAAGCAGCAGGATGGGCTTTGGGAGAGCTGGGATGGATGGGAGAGGTGGGAAAACTGCCCAGAATGCACTGAGCAGGTGCTGATGCCCCAGCCAGGGGGGATTTAGGGTGTTGCATTTCCTTAATTCAACCCCAAAACACAGATTTTTTAGTATTTTCCTGTGGATAAACTCTGTGAACTGAGTGTATTCCTATGGATAAACCCCAAAATACAGTTTTTTGGTACCTCATTCCCGTGGAGAACTGCCAAATAGAGTTTTTATACCTCATTCCTTTACCTAACCCCCAAAATACAGCTTGTTAGTACCTTATTCCTATGGGTAAGCCCCAAATGCAACTCTTTAATATCGTTCATAACCCCAAAATACAGCTTTTTAGTACTTCATTCCGATGGAGATAACCCCCAAATACAGTTTAAATACCTCAGTCCTATTAACAACCCCCAAAATAACAGCTTTAGTACCTCACTTTTTCACATAAACCCCAAAATACATCCTTTTGGACCTCATTCCTTCAACATAACCCCACAAAATACAGCTCTTTAGTGCTTCATTCCTATGGATAACTCCCAAATACAGTTTTTATTTGGGTTTTTTTTTTCTTTCTATATTACAGTTTTATTTGTTTATTTTTATTTATTTTTATTTTATACCTCATTCCTTTACCATAAACCCCCAAAATACAGCTTTTTTAGTACCTTGTTCCTATGGATAAAAAACCCCAGAGTTTTTAGTACCTCATTCCTTTACATAATCCCAAAAAACAGCTTTTAAGT
Organism: Lichenostomus cassidix; assembly: GCF_008360975.1. Classification (NCBI taxonomy): domain Eukaryota; kingdom Metazoa; phylum Chordata; class Aves; order Passeriformes; family Meliphagidae; genus Lichenostomus; species Lichenostomus cassidix. Next base: position 5,299,041 of record NC_139501.1, read on the forward strand.
ACCATGTTTTCCAATCACAACCAGATATAACTTACACATAAAAAAACCTGAACATTTGCAATATTATTAATCCACCATGAAAAACTTCCCAGGTTTGACAGGAACATGAACCTCCTGGGATTTATTTTTTGTTCCATATTGATTTCAGGTTTACCTGGCCACTGCTGAGTTTGGACTAAACTCTGTTGAGGCCTCTGGAGGATATTTCCACATGGCAAATGTTTTCTTCCGCCAGAATAAAATGGATACAGCAAACTCGCTCTATGCTGAGGTTGGTAGAACCAAAAAATCATCCTCTGTGTTTTTCTCAGCTTTTTTTGGTGCTCTTTCCAATGTTTTTCCCCTTTCCCTTCAATGGGATGGTGATGATATCAAGTGGCAGTGTTGCCTTTTAGGATCAATCCCAGAAACCCTTTTCATACATAATTCTCTGAGTTAAAACCAGGAGACATAAATCCTGTAATCAGTACAAAGTGCTTAATAAACTGTCTTCAGTTTGGGCAGCCAAACCTTGTGAAAAACCAGGTTTGCTACCAAATTCCCTGTGCCAGAGGTTAGATTCCCAGCAGTACAGAGGGTTTCCAAGGAATTCCCAAAGCCAGGGAAGAGTAGGATACAAATAAATCACCTAAAATTGACACTGGAAATCAATGAAAAGTCACACTGATAAAAGATTTTCGGAATGGATTGCTCGAGCAAGGAAAGCAATAATTATCTAATTGATTTAATAACTGAAAAGAACTATCTTCAATTGGTTTAAATCAAATTTTGTGGAAATAAGGCTTTGGCAGCTGCAAAATCCACCACCATTCCTCTCCCAAACCTCAACTCAGCTAGCTTTAGGTGAACATTTTGGTTAGATTTGTTCAAGCTTGGTGAAAACCCCAAATCAGCTGTAGATCTGAGGGATTCCAGCTGGGCTGTGAGGTTCAGGAGCAGCACGATCCCTCCAGGAACACCCAGCCTGCCTCAGTGACCTGCAGGAACGCAGAGGGGACGAGCCCTGCAGGCCCATTGTTTGGAGAACAACTGAATAGCAGGGATTCACAGGAGTGAAATAATTCCCATGCTTCCTGCCAGGTGAGCAGCCTCTGGCATTGCTGGCTGCTGAGCTCCCTGCAGGAGCACCAGAGGATGGTCCAGGCTCAAGCAGAGATGTCGCCCTTCTCCGAGGATGAGCAAGTCGCCGTGGATGGGATGAGTAAGAGCTGCTGTTGCCCCAAAACCTTTGGGGAGTGGGGGGGTTAAAGATTCCCTGCACCCTACTGGTCATATTGGCAGCGCTGAGGTTGGCATGGTGTTTCCAGAGGCGGAATTTGATGAGGGTGCTGAGTGTTCTTGATGTGGGCAGATTGCCACAGGCTGCTGCAGGAATGAGGGTGTTCTGAGCAAACCCAGCTTTGCCCTTTCTGCCTGCATTGGCCATTTCACAGCTCCCTTGGCACTGACTGGAGCAAAGCAAAATTTGATTCGTGGAATCAATCAGGTTAGAAAGGACCTTTAAGATCATCAATTCCAACCATTCCCACTAACCCACACCCCAGGTGCCACATCCACACACTTTCTGAACACTTGGTGACTCCACCATCTCCCTGGGCAGCCTGTTCCAATGCTTTACATGCCCTTCCATGAAAAAAAATTTCTTCCTAATATTCAAAGTAAACTTCCCCTGGTGCAATTTGATGCTTGAACACTCTCATTTTTCTGCAGCTCCTCCGTCTCCCTTGAATAATTGATGTGACATTTCAGCTCACTGAGGTGGGGTACAGCTCCCTCCTGGAGCAGTAGGACCTGATGGAATAGCCTGGACAGATAATTGGATGCATTAATCAGGAGAACACGTTTGGGAGAAAGGCTGGGGAGTCTCTCAGTGGCACATGAAGGAGCAGAAAGCATCAGGGTGCCCCTGGTACTACCTTGGGCTCCACTGAAACAACACCAGACTCTGTTCCTGGGGTCCTTTCTACCATCTGTGCTAACAAGGACATTGTCAGGAAAGGGAATAACAATTTCTCTCTCTGGAATGTCCAAGGCCAGGTCAGACAGGGCTTGGAGCAAGCTAGTCTAGTGGAAGATGTCCCTGCCCAAGGCAGGAGGTGATGGTCTTTAAGGTCCCTTCCAACCCAAAGCACTCTGGGATTCTGTGATTACAAGAGAAACATTCCTGTAAATCCCATTTCCTGGCACTATCTCAATCAGGAGTTCCCAGAGTAGGGACAACACCAAGGCAGGGCTAAAGGAGACCATCTTTGATGTGACAGGAGTAGAAAAGTAGTTATTTTCCTGCAGCTGTTGTGACTCCACATCCTCTCTAAAGGCTGAACACAAACACTGATGGGATGAAATGAGTCCAGTTCACAGGCATGGAATTTGCATGGAGCTGGGATCACAGAGTCCCAGAAAGGTCTGAGTGGGAAGGACCTTGAAGGTCACCTAATTCCACCCCTTGCCACGAACAGAGACACCTTCCACTATCCCAGGCTGCTCCAAGCCTCATCCAACCTGACCTTGGACACTTCCAGGGATCCAGGGACAGCCACAGCTCCTCTGAGCACCCTGTGCCAGAGCCTCCCCACCCTCAGACCATGTTGAGGTTTATAGTAGAAATGCTTTTCTGTCTAGAAGAGCCAGTTGGGAAGTTCTAAATCTATTCTGTTGCCCAAACCCATCCATCAGGGTGATTTCTCTCTCCATGCAGCCGAAGCCCAGCTCCAGGAAGGAATGAAGATGCTGCGGGCAGTGCTGAGGGTCCGGGAACATGGACCACTGCAGCAGCCTGGGGAAACAGCCCAGGTCCTGCATTCCCTGGCCATGATCTACTACCTGAGCCTGGATTTAGCCAAGGTAGGTTGTGTCTGAAAGGGTTCAGGAGAATTGGCCAACTGCCCTGGGGATCATCCTGTTTCCTGGACCTCTTGTTCCTCAGCGCCTCTCCCAAGCCCACAGTTCTGGTGACTGAGGACAAAGTGCCTCACAGCTCTCACACCAAGAGCTTAGGTGGGATACTGGGAGGAAATTCTTCCCTGTGAGGGTGGGGAGGCCCTGGCACAGGGTGCCCAGAGAAGTTGTGGCTGCCCCTGGATCCCTGCAAGTGTCCAAGGCCAGGTTGGACAGGGCTTGGAGCAGCCTGGGCTAGTGGAAGGTGTCCCTGCCATGGGACATGATGTGAGCTTTACGGTCTCTTCCAACCCAAACTGTTCCATGATTCTGTTACCTGCACTCTGTCAAGGCTGACAATCCTGCTGGATGTGTTTTGATCTCTGCCAGGCCAATGGATCCTGCAGTTATCCACATTTTCTGGGTTCATCCTTTATCTGGGCTGTCCAGGCAGTGTAGATGCCTTCAGATCTGAGCTCAGCAGTTACACAGGGAGCACAACCTGCGCCTCACAGACCTGTCCTTGAGCCAGACCCCCCTGAGTTCAAAGTTTGGTCTATTGGAGTCTGTAATTCCAGTCTGGAATCTGCATTTCTGTATCTTTCTGGCTAAAAATTTAACAGCTGACTGGTAACTTCTGTGCTTTACCGAGAACTGATTTTGAGGAAGTGCTGAGCAAAAACATGCTGGAAATCAGGCCCTTCTGAGATCAGAGTTCAATACCCTGAGTTCCTTCAGCCTGGGTTTTAGGGAGTGAAAAAACAGATGGTGAAAAATACTGTGTTGAAATATCAATGGTCTCTTCATTGTCTTAGAGAAAGCCATGACTGTGGGAGTGTTTTTGGAGACAGAAACAAATTCAAATTAGAAAAAAGATAAAGCTTTATAATTGTGAGAGTGTCTAATCCCTTGAAGAGCTACCAAGGGAAATAATTTAGTTCCTCATCAAGATAAATGAAGGATTTGCTTCAGAGTCAGTACAGCTGGTTTTTTTTTCCCTGAAATAGCTTTGGGAATGTTCAGAGGAGCTTCACATACATTTTTCAGAGAATGTATTAAACAGGAGGTGATGTCCAGCAAGGGGGTCAGTAATCTCCTGTCTGCACCTCTGGATCCTAAATATGAGATCTGCTGGCAGCTTTAGGCTCTCCTGTAAAGCAGCTTGTTCAGGTCACCTCGGAAAGGGAGGCTGGATCTGCTCCAGGCTGCTCCTGCACCGAGCCTCAGCAGGTATTTAACTACCCCCTGAGAAAAGCCAAATTCCTGACAATTCCTGGGTGTTTCTTCTGTCTCATTCCAGGCTAAGGAGGCAGGGATGAAAGCCTTCGACCTGACCAAGCAGCTGCCCCAGCAAGACTCTCTAGAAACCATTGGTCACCTGCTGGAGTTGATTAATGCCCAGTGTTCCCACACCACATAAAAACTGGCTCTGCCAGACCCAGGTGTTTGGCCAGCTTCTCTCTTATCCAGGCTCCTGAACACCACAAGCGTCACAAGCCCTTGGTCCTTCCTGCTGCTGCCTCCTTCTGCTGCCTCCCTGGCTGTCCCAAACTGTTTGGAAAATAAACATTTTGGTCTGAGTTAATCTTCATGTGCTGCTCCACCTCTGTAACCTCTCAGGGAGTAACAGCAGCGGAGTGAGAAACAAAAGCACCGCGAAACACACTGAATAAATCATTATCGACCGAGCTGGGAATGAGCAAACAGCTTCTCACAGCCTCGTGGTACCTGTCTGGGAGCCAAGACCTGCTCAGGTGTGTTTCTAACAGGTTTCCTGGTTTTGCTTTCCACTTTGATGAGGGAGGTCCCACGGAGGGATAGGGGAGGGACCCAGGGAAGGGCTAGGGTGGTGGCAGCTGCTCCTGGGGACCTGGTTGGGCTTGAGGAGGCATTGCAGCTCCCTGCAGAGCCACCCCATCTCCAAACCAATTGCCAGAGAATCCCAGACTGGTTTGGGATGGGAAGGACCATAAATCTCATCCCACTTGACCCCCTGCCATGGACAGAGACACTTTCCACTAGGGCAGGTGCTCAGAATTTTCTCTTTCCACAGAGCTTCTCATAGCTCTGGGCACTGAGAGACTCCTTTGTCCCACTTCCATGGGAAGAACTTCCATCCTGGAGGGACCATGGGAGGCATGAGGGACTCTAAGCAGGATGAAAAGGCTCCAGCTGGGGATTCCAACCTAAAGGAGATGTGGTTTCCTCCTGGCAGAGAGCTGTTGGATCCCCTTGGATCTGCCACCAGCCTCGGGAGGAGGTGCCACCCTTAGGGCCATTCCCAGCTGGCTCCTGCCCAGGGAACAGCGAGACGCCTTGGGACAGAGGTGACCCAGCTGGGAAGGGACAGGGACATCAGAGTGGGGCCACAGGGACACCAGAGTGGGGCCACAGGGACACCAGAGTGAGGCCACAGGGACACCAGAGTGGGGCCACAGGGACACCAGGGTGGGGCCACAGGGACACGGGGAGTGCGGGAAGTGCAGGGCAGCCAGCAGAGCTCATGATCCCTCCCGGCTGGGAAAGGGGAAAAGGGAATCTCAGCCTGTGCCGGGCTGAGCCCTGAGCTCCGATTAAGGCTCATTTACTTCAGGAGGATTTATGAGGGTGTTTAATTGCCTCACCAAGTTGGGCTGGAGTCAAGAGCGCTCTGTAAACGCTTCGTCAAGCTGGGGCCTGAGCAATTAGCAGGGATTGCTGCTGCTGGGGAAGGGAAAACCGCGGGTTCAGCCCCGTTCCATTGCAGGGGGTGGGATGGGGCTGCTCAGGGGGCACGGGGAAGGGTGGGAGACCTCCCAACACTCCTGTGGGACATGCTGGTGGGTGTCTCCACCTCATCAGGTGGGGAATAACCACCTCCATGGGGTGGAGGATGCCGGAAGGGGCTGGAGTGATCATCTCTGTGGGATGGGAGTGCTGGGAGGGGCTGGGACCACCACCTCTGTGCAGTGGAGGATGCTGGAAGGACCTGGAACCACCACCTCCATGGGGTGGAGGATGCTGGAAGGGGCTGAAATTATCTCTGTGGGGTGGGAGTGCTGGAAGGAGCTGGAACCACCACCTCTGTGGGGTGGAAGATGCTGGAAGGAGCTGAAATGATCACTTCTGTGGTGTGGGGGATGCTGGAAGGGGCTGAAATTATTGCCTCCTCGGGGTGGGAAGTGTTGGGGGGCTGTGCCTGCTGGCACAGTGCCCCAGGGCATGGAGGATTTGGGTCAGCAGGGATTTGGAGCTCAGTTGTGGCCGTAATCCTTCGGGTGCTCCCAGGCTGAGCCTGCAGGGCCATGTGGCTGCTCTGGGTGTTCAACAAAACAAACTCAGCCTGGAAATGAAGGCTGTGCAGGGCTGAGCATCTCCTGGAGCCAGGAATGAAATAGCAGAGTGGGGAGAGGAGCCCTGGGCACAGAAAGAACATTCTGGGGAGCTGTAAAAGACATTAAAAGAGCGATTTCCTACACCAGCCATGCCCAGTGTGTGCCCTGCAGGGCAAAGAGCTGCTTCAATAAATAGAAAAAAAGCCTGAAGTGACCAAGATCAGCATTTCTTTGCCTGAAAGTGTTCAGGCTTGCAGCTCTTGGCACCTGCTCAGCTCAAGGGGAAAAAACCCAATCCACAGAGCAGCAGCAACCTCCTCCCTCCATCCTTCCCTTCCCTTGCCCAGGTGCTCCAGGCATGGCCAAGGCTCTGTCCTGGCCAGGGGAGGAGGTTTGGGATCCACAAGGCAGGAAAATCCCCCATGATCCCAGCCTGGGGAGCAGGTTTGGGATCCACAGAGCAGCACAGCTCCAGCCAGATCCCCCGTGATCCCAGCCCAGGCAGCTCCAGGCAATTAAAACCTGGTCATACACCCAGAGCAGGTATTTTGTAACCAGGTGAGTCGTTCCCGTGGTGGAAAAGCTTTGCAGGGACACGCAGACCTCCCGGCTGGCAGGGCAGGGGAAGTCCATCTCCGAGAAATAAAGGCACAGGACACAGGGATTGGGTGGCTGCTCACATTCTCCTTTATTATTCACACCACACACCTTCCCCTTGGCACTTCACTGCAGGGATTTGTTAAAAAAAAAAAACAAAAAAAAAACCCCACACACCCCCCCACAGCTCTGGTGGGGCCATGCCACAACCAGCTGAGCACAGGCATTTGTAAAGAGATTTATTTTATTTCTCCCTCCCCCCACAACCTTTATTTCTTTTCACGTGGGGTCAAATGTCATCACTTCCAAACCAGACAAATAAATTAAAAATAAAAAATAAAAACCAACAACCAAAAAAACCCCTAAAACAACCAAAAGAACCCAACAACCCTCACTGTGGCTTTGGGAATGTGCCAGGAGCTCCCACACCAGCTGCACTCAGGGAAATGCTTTTTTTTTTTTTCTGTGTTTTCAGTTTTGTTTCAAAAGGACAGTATTTCTCATGTGTATTTTTTTTTTGTTTAATATACTACAGCCTGAAATTCAGTGCAATAGATACAACTACAGTGCAGAACTATACAAAAGTCATCCTAACCATGTACAAGCTTTTTTTTTTTTCCTTAGTCGCTATAGAAACTATAACCTTTTTCTGTACCTTTTGTATACATTATACAGTGTGAATATACTCCGAGAATATTTACAGTACTTGGCTTGTCAAATCAGAAACGCTATAACTTAAACGTCTACTATTAACAACCATTGAACAAAAATATATATAATATAAATATCTTCCAGTCTATACACAGAGCAGGAAACGGCTGTATCCATGCGGTGCTGGATTTTGGTGATTCCCAGGATGGGGATGGTGATGGAGGGGGATGTTGTCGTGTGCGGCTGCTGCTGGCGCTTCACTGTCGGGCAAATATTGCCGAGATTAATCCCAAAAAAATTCAAACAAAAGAACACATCCCCCCCTCTCCCATTTTCCCCTCCCAGCTGGAATTCAGGTGAAAGGAGAGGAGCCTGCTGCAGGGGATTGACCTTTCCAACCGATCCATCCGGACGGCTCCGTCCTCCACGCTGCCCCGGGCGGGAGGTCCCCGTCCGCGAACCCACCGCAGGGCTTGAAATCAAGGAGACTTTAAAAAATGACTCATTTTCTTGGTGGTTTTTTTTTTAAAAAAAAATAATAATAATATTAGATTTAGTCAATTTACGTGATTTTTTTTTTTTCTCTATGATTAGAATGTTAAAAAATATGTTTCCAGCTTTTTAAAAGCTTCCTCTACGTGATTTTTTTCCGTTAAATAACTATCGCGTCGTTAATAAAAAACAGGGAGTTGCCCTCCTGCTGGCGGGGGGCTGCGTGGCTGAGTTTTTAAAACACCTATCGGCTTTGAAATCCTGGACGCGAAACCAGCTAAAAAATAAAATAAAATACAATAAAAATCGTTCCTAGCCAGAAAAAAAAAAAAATAATAATAATAAAATAGGTCAGTCTGTCCCCAATAAACCACTGGGGGAGGCTGGAGGAGGGGCATCTGAGCCAAACCCCCCCACTCCCTCCTGCCTGGGGTCTGTACAAAGTGTTTTTGTTTTTTAAAAAGTCCCCCCGGGTGGAGGGGCGGTGGCGCCGGGGGTGCCGGTTACACCTGCGAGTCGGCGCCCAGGCTGTGGAACTCGTCCGGGGTCTTGTCGCTCTGGCCGCCCCCGCCCTGCCGGAAACCCGAGGCGATCTCGTCGAAGGTCCTGCCCTTGGTCTCGGGCACCTTGAAGTAGGTGAAGATGAAGAAGAGCGCGAGCAGCACCGTGAAGATGATGAAGACGTAGGAGCCGCAGAGTTGCTGTGGGGGTGGAGGGAAAGGGAGGAGTGAGTGAGTGAGTGGATGGAGGTCATGGAATTGTGGGTTGTTGGGGTTGGAAAAGCCTGCCCAGGTCATTGAGTGCAAGTACCACCAGGTCCACCCCTACCCCATGTCCCCAAGTGCCACATTCACAGGTTTTTGAACACTTCCAGGGATGGTGACTCCACCACCTCCCTGACCACCTTTTCCATGAAGAAATTTTCTCAATATCCAATCTAAACCTCTCCTGGCACAGCTTGGGGCCATTTCCTATCATCCTGCTCCTTGTTCCCTCGGAGCAGAGCCCAACTCCCACTGGCTGTCCCCTCCTGTCAGCGAACTGTGGAGAGCCACAAGGTCCCCCTGAGCCTCCTTTTCTCCAGGCTGAGCTCCCTCAGCTGCTCCTGGTGCTCCAGACCCTTCCCAGCTTCACTCCCATCTATGGACTTAGAGTGATGGGCCATGGCTGAAGGATCAGCTGGTACCACCCTGTTCACACATGCCATGGCCATCCCAGATCTGGGTCCTCCTTTCAAGGAACATCTCAAGTTCCATAAGGAACTGAGTCCAATTCCTGCTCTGACCACAGGTCCCTCTTCCCAAGGGATCTTAACCCAACCAAACCACCTCAGCCCAGGTCCAACACTGGGATCCAGCAGCAGGATTTGGCACCCAGGTCTGACACCAGGACCCCACACCAAAATCTGGCAATGACATCCAGCACCAGGAACCAGCAACCAGACCTGGCACTTGGATTTGGCAGCAGGATCCAGCAATGGGATCCTGCACTGGAGTCTGGCACAGGATCCAACATCAGGATCCAGCAATGGGATCCTGCACTGCAGTCTGGCACAGGATCCAGCTGGACATTGTTTCTATCCCTGATCCAGAACTGGGATCTGGATCCGCCCTGAACCAACAGTCTGAGGGGATCAGACTGAGACTCCCCTGGATTCCTGGGATCCCCCAGAATTCCCATGCCCCAGTCCCACCCCCCCTTTCCCAGCATTCCAGCGTGATTACCGCGATGTACTGGAAGCCCATTCCCACGATGAAGTTGGAGGTCCAGTTGGAGAGCCCGGCCACGGCGAAGGCAGCAGGACGGGGGCCTTGGCTGAACAGCTCGGCCACAATGAACCATGGGATGGGGCCTGGGCCAATCTCAAAGAAGGCCACAAACCCAAAGATGGCCACAATGCTGAGGTAGGACATCCAGGGCATTTGGTCCTAGGCAGAGGGAGAGGGAGAAGGTCAGTGCCACGAAGGGGACACAGCACCTGGACACTCCAGCTGGCTCCAGAGGAGCCACAAGCTGGAAACAGGAATTCTGGGAGCTCAGCAGAGATGTGGCAATGGGGACTGAGTGCTCAGCCATCACCTCAAGGAGGAACAAGTCCTTCCTCCTCTCCAACCATCCCTCCTCACCCTCCTCCTCCCTCCCCCAGCACTCACCAGCAGCGTGAGGGCGATGGTCATGAGAATGGCACACCCAGCCATCCCTGCCAGCCCGATGAGGTGCAGGGTCCTGCGTCCAGCTCGCTCCACCACGAACAGCTGTGGGATGGACATGGTCTGTCAGCACCTCCCCAGCCTACAGGAAAGGCTCCTTCTGCCACCTTCCCTGGAGGGACCCTCGGGGGGCCAAAACTCACCGAGACCACCGTGAAGGCTGTGTTCACCACTCCAGAGCCAATGGTGGCATAGACAGGCTGCTCCACCCCTGACTTCTCAAAAATGCTGGTGGAGTAGTAGAAGACCTACAAAGGAGGTGCCGTGAGTCAGGTCCTGGTGCTCTGGGTGTACCAAGCAGACTCCTGGCATTCAGATCCCAGCCAGACTCACCGCGTTGATCCCTGAGAGCTGCTGGGAGAGCTGCAGGACGATGGCAATGAGGATGGGCTGGCGGTACATGGGCGAGCGGAACAGCTCCATGATGGTCACCTTCTTCTCCCTCATCATCTGCCGGCTCTCCTCCTTCATCTCCTGCAGGTCACTGCTCACGTCCGTCGTGCCCCGCAGCTTCTTGAGGACTGAGAGGGAGAGGTGGGGTCAGGGGATAGTGAGGACAGTCCAGAGTGCTGGGATGGGCCCTGCAGAGGGGTCACTCACCACTCTTGGCTTTGTTCTCCTCGTTGCGGTTGATGAGCAGGAAGCGGGGGCTCTCGGGGGCGAAGGGCAGGATGATGCACTGCAGCAGGGCAGGAACGAAGATGAAGCCCAGCAGCAGCGGCCAGAGAGAGTCGTTTCCCATGATCAAGTCCAAACCAAACACCTGAGGAGGAGGAAGAGAGGGATTGAGCCACCCATCCCAGCTGGAAAAGTCCTGGTTGGACAAAACTCTGCCACAAATGGTGATCTCCAGGCTGGGACATCCATCAGAGGGATTTCTGTGCTGCTTCCAGGAGGCTAACAGACGTCAATACCCTGACATCGCCCATCCCAAGTCTTCAGATCCCACAGCATCTCTAGCTCCACCCCTCCCACCCCAGCTCCACCTGAAAGGCTGTGCAGATCTGCTACACCTCATCCCTGCAGGCCCTGATGAGGATCAAAAAAAGGGGGAACCCCCCCAAAACCCTGCCCAGTGCTCACCTGTGCGATGAGGATGCCCAGGACGATGCCGAGCTGGTGGAAAGTCCCCAAGGCCCCCCGCAGGGCAGTGGGGGACACCTCTCCCACATACATGGGCACGAAACCCGTGGTGAGGCCGGAGTAGAGGCCGATGATGAAGCGGCCAAGGATGAGCATCTCGAAGGAGAAAGCCATCTTGGAGAAGCCCATGAGGACAGCTGACACGAAGGCGAGGATGTTAGACATCAGCATGGAATTGCGTCTGGAGAGGGATGGAGGGAGAGGTGAGGAACACCAGGGGAACCCCAACAGGAGCTCCTGGCAGTCCTGCAACACCAGGGTGGGGTGAGGCAGCACAACCTCCCCACTGAGGGATCCAGCAGGGATCCAGCAGGGATCCAGCAGGCTCAGAGCTCACCTTCCAAAGCGATTGACAAAGAGCCCCACAGAGAATGAACCAATCATGCCCCCGACGGAGAAGATGGCGACAGAGAGGGACCAGAGCGTGGTGAGGGTGGCGGGGCTGATGGGCTCCTCGTATCGGTACAGCCACGTGCGGTTGTAGAAATCCTCAATCACCTGGAAAACAGGCAGACAAGCCCAACCACGCATCAAACCCGCCCTGCTCCAGCCGTGCCACCAGAGCGACGAGTCCCCGTGGCCACCGCGGCTCACGAGGCCATGCGTCACCAGAGTCACCAGTGTCACCGGAGCCGCCGGCCGGGGCTCGGCTGCAGCCCTGGGGAGGGAGGGAACCTGCTGGGATGCGTGGGGGAAATGCAGCCAGACGGGTTCTGGGCTGGCCCTGCCCAGAGAGGGAGCGACGGCGCTGCCAAAACTCGCCGGGCGGCACGGGGAGGTCATGCTGCTCCCCAGGGCAGGGCAGGAGGCAGGGATGCGCCAGCCCTGCAGGAGGAGGGGAGGAATTCGGGGCAGTTCTCATTCCTTTGGATCTCCTGGAGTTGAATTTGCAGGGTTTTTCCCCCCCAGGATTCTGTAGCACACTATTTCTGCTGTGGTTCTGCAGGACTGTGATGCCAAAATTTGTATAAAACCACCTAAAATTCACAAACCTCGTTGTGTTTCAAACCAAAGCCTGTGTTGGACGATGCCAACACCCAGCACAGACCTTGGTTTGAAGCACGAAGAGCAGCCTGGTTTGTGAATTTTAGGTGGGTTTTGACTATTTTGTATATTTTCATATAAATTTTGTATCTTTTTAAATACAAAATGTATACACTTAGTACAAAATGGATACATTTATATACATTTTGTATATTTTGAGTGTATTTTTAAAGCCAGCCCATCACTGGCAGCTTCACCAAGTTCCTGTCCCTGCCCACGGCTGGGGCATGGCCGAAATGACCCTGCAAAGGTCCCTTCCAGCCCAAACCCTTCAAAATACCTAAAATTATTTTAAAGTCACCCATCCCCAAACCACCACAACAAAGGGCTCCATATCACCCCACCAAGCCCAGCTGGAAGGAGCAGAAATTCCAGAGATTCCCTGCTCTGCTGGGCCTCAGATCACTGCACTGGAGGGTTTCACTCCCAATTCACTGTTTACTCCATTGTGCTTCACTTTGCACTTTTCCCATCAATTCAAACCCAAACAGGAACCCTGGCAGTGACAGCACAAGAAATACACACTGGGCTAGGTACAAGACCCAATAGCATCATTATTTTTCCAAGTTGTTCCTTTTCCAAAGCACATAAACCATTAGAATTTCCATACTTAAGTGATTTTGTTCCCTCCTGTTTCACCTGCAGGTTTGGATGCTTTTCCCCCTTTTCCCAATATCCCCAAAATAAATAATTTATTGGATTATTGGCAAAGTCTGGGCTGGCTCAGGCTCTCAGTAGGGCTAGGGGGTCTCTGAAAATAATATCTCCTCCTGCCCCCTTCCTCCTGAAAAAAGGGATGCTTGGAAGAACCCAACCCTTTTTTGGGAAAGGATGAGATAAAGAAGAACCCAACAATTTTTTGGGAGAGGAGGAGATGAAAAATGGGTTTAAAGGGAGAAGGGTGGGGAAAAAAACGGTTTCCCCAAAACTGGAGCTTTCCCCTCCCCTCTCATCTCAGCTGAGCATTGTGATGCATCCCCATCCTGCAGCTCCATGAATCCCAATCCTAGTGCATCCCAATGCATCCCAATCCCAACTCTGCATCCCTGTGCATCCTCATCCTGACCCTTCACTCCAGGTTATCCCACTGCATCCCCATCCTGTGCCCCAATGCATCCTGAGGCATTCCTGTCCCAGTCCTGCACCTCCATGCATCCCCATCCTGCACCCCAATCCTGTGCCCCAGTTTATCCCAATGCACCCCCATTCCAAGTCAGTGCATCCCAATCCTGAGCTGTAATGTGTCTCCATCCCAATCCCAATCCCACACTTGAAGTGTCCCCAGCCTTAAAGCTGGGATGACCCCACTGTGTCCAGCTGCACAGGACAACCCTCACCCCACCTTCCCTCATGCTCCCAACACAGGACTTTTGTGTGGGAAAAACACATCCTAGTTTTTTGTGGGATGGATAAGGTCACAGTTAGAATTGTGAGGTTTTGGGGGCTTTTTCCATGGTTTTTTCGGGATACCACCAACTTCCCAGCCTGTTCATCCCACCTCCCTTCATGCTCCCACACAGAGCATCCCAAATCCTTCCCCCCAACCCTTGTGACTTGTCCTGCACTAGGTGACTCCTCCTGGCCTGGCTTCCCTAAAATCATGGGGAAAACTCTGGCAACACCCATCAGGAGGGTCTGGCTTTGGTGGGCAGTGGTGCTCAGTGCCATGGGAATGATCCCTGCCTGTGTCACCCAGAGCAGCCAGCTGGGAGAGGATGGAGAGAAATCCTTCATGCCAGGCAAAGAAAGCTCCTCCTGGGCTGTGGCTCCAAGCAGGGTGATGATCACAGCATTCCTGCTTCCCACGGTGCCAGGGCTTGGGAAAACGAGGGCAGATGTTGGGCAGCAGCTCCTCAGTGCAATCCCAGGGATTTCCCAGCTCCAGCAGTTCAAATGCTGCTCCATCTCCCATCTCTCCAGCAGGATGCTCAGGGCCATCCCAGAATGGACATCCCCAAGATCAGATCAGTCCAGGTGAAGGCAGGGAGGCATCAGGGTATGTCAGGAAGTTGATGCCTTCAGCAGGACCCTGCAGGTTCTGGGTGGGAGCTGCAGCCTCCAGCCACGTGGAATCCTGGGATTCAATACTGTGTAATGCAACACCTCCAACAAATTCCTGGTTTTTTTTCCTCTTCCCCCCACTGAAGGGGCCTGGGCAGTTTTTCCACAGGGTCTTCTCTCCCAGGAGGAGTTTTCTCGATGCTTGAGGTGACATTCCAGAGCTTCTCACTGGCATGGGATTGAACTCTGGCAGGTGGGTCCTGCCCTGGTGGGTGGAATTCTTTGGGATGGTGACACTCAGGGCAGCTCCAGGCTGTCCCTCCACACCTTACCCCAGCACAGGAGCTGTGCCCAGGGAGCACCACAAGGGAATTCTGAGCTAACTGTCCAAGCCTTTAACACCTCAAACAGCCACAAAGTTTGAGAAAAGCCACATTTTCCACAGACCACGTATCTACCAGCAGCTGGAGGGTCCTGGTGCTACATTAGGGGAGCAACCAACACCTCCTGCACTTCATCCCCTTACAGCACTGCCCAGCCAACCCTCTCTCCTCCCAGGATGTTGTGCTGAGATGCAACTCCAGGACAGACCTCCCCAGCAGCCACTCAGAGTGACTCAAACCTTAATTAACTCCCAGACCTTCACTACGAGCCGAGGTTAAAAGTTCCACCAGCCACACCCAGACAGCATCCTGCAGGCACTGCTGGGATTTTTCCCAACAAAAACGCCAAGCAAGGAGGAAACAAATTCTCCCGGGAAGGCCGGGGCTAAATAACTCCCTCTCAAATCCCATTACAGCCCTAAGCTGCCTAGCGGGATGTACTATTTTAGCCAGGCTGGCAGTGGAGGCAAGTTTGTTTTTGGACATGGTGGGGGGTGTGGAATTTTGCGAGAGAGGGGCTGGAATTTCCCTCGGGAGGGTTGGGAGTGCTCACCTTCTGCGGGGCGTTGATGACACCAGTGTTGTACCCGAACTGCAGGGAGCCCAGCACCGCTCCTCCCACAGCCAGCATCAGGCGAGCCGTCATCTGCCAGAAAACACAGAGAAAGGGTTCAATCTGGGATCCCCCCAGTCCTGTCCCCCCTGCCAGGGCAATCCCAGGGCGCTGCACAGGATGCCGGGAAGGAGGCAAGGATGAATATTCAGGATAAAATACAAAACTCGCTTTTTCGGGCACCGAGGGGGAAAAATAATCACCGAGGGGGAAAAATAATGTTGGGGTGGTTTAAAAAAAAAACCCACAGTTTGGGGGATTCCAGGAATTTTGGCCCAGGAGGGGGTGGGAGGTGTTCTCTGGGCTCCAAGGGTCTCCTTGGTGGCTCCACATGACCATTGGGCAGTTGGCCAGCGCTGGCCACTCCTGGGCACAGCCAGGTCTCCGAGTGTCCAGCCGAGGATGCTCCGGGAAGCTGCAGCTAACAAAGCTTTCCCATCACAGTCTCATTAAGAGTCGCTGAGCAAAACCCCAGCTAGCTGGCAAAGCCTTCCCAGGCCTCCTCTTCCTCCCGCCTGAGCTGGAGCAACAATCAGAGCCTTGTTTGGGAGCGAGGTCAGGGCAGGCCAGCGCTTGGGCCACCTTCGTTAGCGGCCCAATTATCCCGGGCAGGAGATTTTCCCGGCACTCGAACCAGGATCCGACATTCCCACTTAATCAGCTTTGGGATGAGCCACGTGAAATTCATAAGCCCCTTAATTTGAGGGGAGGGGGGAAAGGTCCTCCCTGAATACCAACGTGTCACCCCAAGGATGCTGCCACGGCGTCTTGGATTCGTATTCCCGAGGGATTCATGCCTCAGATCCCACCTCAATGAGGAGGGGTGACTCCAACTCGACCCCCAGAAAGGGTATTTTTTATATTTAAGAACCGTTTTCCTCTTTTTTTTTAATAAATAATGGAATTAATGCTGCTGCCTGACCTCGCCGCTCCGGCCAGTGCCTCCCTCCCCGTGAAAGTTCCCAGGGAAAAAGCAGAGGGAATGAAGCCAGTCCCGTTAATGAAGCTCATTAATTAGGCTTGGCCCCAACACAACTAATCAGGGAGGTTTTGGCACTCGGATTTGGTCGGTGCTTCGGAATAAATCCACCCCGAGGAGAAAACACTGTGTTTGGGAGGTTATGAACAGGCTGGGAAGTTGGTTGTATCCCAAAATAAAAAGTGGAAAAAGCCCCAAAAGCTCCACAATTCTGTGACCTTATCCATCCCACAAAAACCTAGGATGGGAAAGCTGAAAGCACCTGTTGTTTGGAAAAAATCTTATTAAAAAATGATGTGTTTTTGGGGGGATTTGGAGGGAATCGGGAGGTTTGTGGGATGGGATGATTTTCTTTTGCTTTTCAGGGATCAGCCTGATTTGTTTGGGTCCTGATTTTGCCTTTTCCTGGCTGAAGGGCAACCCAGGAGCTGCCAGGCGCTCCCCCAGGAAGGGCGAGCTCAGGTGAGTCATGGCTCCAGGGATGGGGATGCAGCACTGCCATGAACTTTGCTCCAGGAAGGTGACAGGTAACAACACCTTGGTGCTCCCACACCAGCCACTACCCCCCAAAAAATAAAAAAAGAGGGGGGAAAAAAAACCAAAAAAAAAATTTAATTTATTTTTCCTTTTTTCACATCAGGAAACAGAGAATTTTTCACGGCTACGTAAAAAAAAAAAAAAAAAAAGAGATTTTTGGATTAAATTCCATTTTAAAACCCTTTCTATTTTTACTAAATTCCAGCAGTTTGAAGAGGTGAAAGGGTAAAACTGGCAGGAAACCGCTTTTTTGGAGGCTGTTCATCAGTAGGGTTAGGGTGAGTCAGCTGCTCCTGCTCCCTCCCCAGCTCTGATCCGGGAGCCCTTCGGCTTGAACTTCACCATTAAAGGCAAATTTGGGGGGAAAAAAATAATTAAATAAAATGAAAAGTCGGTTTCTTTTTTAAGGGCAGCTTTGCCCAGGCAGCTCTTGCCAAACCCCATGTGGAGCTGTGGGGAGACTCTTTAACTCTTTGCAGGAAAAAGCAGCTTTATCACAAATTTTGGGGGCAAATCCCCTTTTATTTCCATAAAATCAACTTATTTAAGCCGAGCCAGACTCCAAACTCTTCGCTTTATCCCTAAGAACTCCTCTATATTACAGCAAAGCCGGAATTTTAATAATTTTTTCAGTATTTGTTTTCTTTTCAGCTGCTTCCTGCTTCCTCCCCAGCTCCAACACGGAAGGAGGATGTTCCGAGGATTCCAGGGGGTGGCAGTGCCCCCCAAACCTGCTGCCCTGGGCTTTACAACTCTATTTTTAACCCTTTTTTTTTTTCCTCCCCCAGCCTGGAAGGACTTTAGGATACAGCCCACCTCATGGATCAAGGGAATGGATTAAAAAATTCAAATTAAAAGCAAAAGAATAATAATAAATATGAATAGAAAGATATTAAAAGAGTGGGCCAGCAGGGAATTGCAACCTTTTTCACTCCAGCATGGAGGATTTTGGGATGCTGCTGCCTCGTGGAGAAAGGAAATCCATAATTTCTCCAAAACAATACTAAAAAAAGACTCCCAGAAGGGAATTTCAGCTTTTTTTACTCCACTGCAGAAGGATTTGGGCAATTTTAGGATGCTGACTGTCTCATGGATTAAATGAATTAATAATTGCTTTAAAAGCAAATTAGCAATAACATGAATAAAACAAAGGTCCCAGGAGGACATCCCTTTTTTTTTTTTTCCACTCCAGCATGGAGGATTTTGGGATGCTGCCGCCCCGTGAAACACGGAAATTACTAACTCCTTCAAAACAATGTTTTTTAAAAGTATCTCAGGAGGGAATTCCAATTCTTTTTTCACTCTGTCATGGAGGATTTTGGGATGTCCCGTGGAGCAAGAAAAATTA
The DNA here is from genome assembly GCF_008360975.1 of Lichenostomus cassidix. Lineage (NCBI taxonomy): Eukaryota > Metazoa > Chordata > Aves > Passeriformes > Meliphagidae > Lichenostomus > Lichenostomus cassidix. The sequence goes on from NC_139501.1 coordinate 5,317,230, forward strand.
ATAATTCCTTTAAAATCATAACAACAGTAAAAAAGGGAGATCCCGGCGGGGGATTTTGGGGGAATCCACATGGCAAAGACCCCATCAAAATGATCCACGAGGATTTAAGGAGCAACCCAGATGCTGCACCTGAGTGATCCCGTCTGGGGACAGAAGGGGGATGTGGGCAGTGGGCACAGTCCCTTTGCACACTCATTTGCACACTCCTGGGAGCGAGAACACACAGAGAACACACTGCAGCTACCTCCCAGCCAGGGAAAACCTCACATTCCCACTAAAAACCAGGAAAAATCCACTCCAAACCCCCCGGAGGGGATGTAAAACCAGAGAATTTGGGAGTCCCAGCAGCACTGTGGGGCAGGGTGGGATTTTGGCTGCGGGAGAGAAGCGGAGGGGGATGGGAAGCAGATCGGAGCGGCGGAATTTGATGTTTTATTTATTTTCCTTCCCTGCTTAAAGGTCATCCAGGGACGGCGACACGATCCCGGCGAGTTTTGCAACTGCGACAAGCACGGGAGAGGTTTTTGCACGGAATGCGCTGGAAAAAAAACCCCGGAATGTGCCAAAAAAGAGCCCATCCTGGATTAATAACATCAATTATTAAACCTAAAGGGGGCTGGGGAGGAGAGTTCGTCCCCCACCTCCCAACCGCCAGCTGCTTCCATGCAAAATCCCGTTTTTTTCCACGCCAAACACACTCGGGATGAAAGCATCAGCGCTCGGCAAACCATCCCAGCGATTAATTACCTCTCCCAAAAAATTAATCATTTCTAACCCAAATCCATCCAAGGGGGGTTGGCAGGGAGCTGGGAAAGCGGCGGGAAGGCGGCTGCGGCTCCGCTCGGGGAGCGAGGAGTTAAGCGCGTCGGTTTGGTGGAGACGAGAGGAAATTTGTGTTTAATTCCTGCCCCCATCGCCGCGCTGCCGGCCGGCACGTTCCCCAATCCCACCGCTCTGCCCGCAAAACAGGCGCTGCGGGCCAGCCGGCCGGGAATAAATTCATTTAAAAATAATATCGATGCATAGGAACTCCATTCAGTTGGAGAAAATTGTATATTTCGCGGCTCCCAAGGCGGTGGTGATGGTGGGAAAATGAGGGAGTTGTTTTGTAGGGGTGAAAATAGCAAGAGGGATCGTTCCCGGCACATCTTTAATGAGGAGAAAATCACGGTTTGGGGGGTTAATTACATTATGTGCCGCCACGGAGGCGATTTCCTAACACACATAGCAAAAAAAAAAAAAAAAAAACAAACCCAAAAACCCAGTTGGATTCAGCCCAGCCATTCTCCGACGGGAATATTTGGGAATGTTTTGACGGATGGGATGAACCAAATGGAGATTCCTGTCAGTGACCCGCTGGAATTACCCGGCAGGACCGTTTGGGGCTTTTAACCCCCAAATTGATTACAAACTCATCAATTTGGGGTGGGGGGGGATGCCGAGGGGTGTTGGGGGATCCCGGGCGCTGCCGAGAGAGCTCAGAGCGTTTAATAACTCAAAGTTTGGGGTGAATTAATGGAAGTGGGTCAGGAGCTCGGAGCGGGATGTGCCCGGCAGGACCCCAAACCACCCTGCGGGATCCGGAGGGTCCCGGCCAGGTCACCCCAGCCCCGCACCCCCAAAAAGCCACCTCGTCCTGCCCGGGCCACCTCGCTCCCCGCGAAACGGGCCAAAACGGACAGTTTGGGGTCGGTCCCGCAGGGTTCCGCATTTCGGGGGAAAGGGGGGCCGAAAGTGGCTGCGGAGCGAGCTGCGGGGGGGGGTTAAAGAGAGCCGCTCCTTAGGGGGTTTCACGGGGTTTGGAGCGAAAATAAAGCCAAACCGCGCCGGCGGCGGTGCGCGGGGGCGGATTGGCCGCGCTCGGGGGCGGCGCGGGGCTTGTGTAACGCGGGGCGGGGGGGCGGCGGGCTCACCTTGCTGCCGGTGTCCATGGCGGGGCCAGGGCCGGCGCGGCGGGGCCGTGCGGCGGGCGGGCGGGCGGCGGGGCCGTGCGGCGGGGCCGGGGCGCTGCGCGGGGCGCGGGGCGCGGAGCGGAGCGGGGCGGAGGCGCGGCCGCCGCACGGGCATTGGAGCCGCTTAAGAGCGCGGGCGGAGGCGGCGCGGGGCGGCGGCGCCCATTGGGCGGTGATGGGCCGGGGGCGGGGCCGGCCGGGGGGCGGGGCCAGGGCGGGGCGGGAATGGGGGGCGTGGGAGGGGGCGCGCGGGGGGCGGCGGCGCGTGCGGGGCTGCACGTGGGCGGAGGGGGAGGGGAGGGAGGGGAGTGAGTGTGAGAGAGAGTGTGAGTGTGAGTGTGAGTGTGAGAGTGTGTGTGTGCGTGAGAGAGAGTGTGAGAGAGTGTGAGTGTGAGTGTGTATGGCTGTGCACGTGTGAGTGAGAGAGAGTGTGTGTGAGTGTGACACTGTGCACCTGTGTGAGTAAGAGCCAGAGAGTGTTGTGTGTATGTGTGAGAGTGTGTGTCTGCCTGTGCACGTGTGTATATGTGTCTGAGAGTGTGTGAGTGTGTATGTGTGTGTGAGAGAGTGTGTGAGTGTGTGTATGTGTGTGTGAGAGTGTGTGGGAGAGAGTGTGTGCTTGTGTGTGCACGTGTGAGTGTGTGCATGTGTGAGAGAGTGTGTGTCACTGTGCACGTGTGCGTGCAACTGTGCCTCTGTGTGTGTGTGAGTGCATGTGTGTGCCAGTGTGTGTACATGCGTGTGGCTGTGCATGTGTGTGTGAGAGTGAGAGTGTGAGTGTGTGCCACTGTGCACGTGTGTCTGTGTGTGTAACTGTGCTGTGTGGGAGTGTGTGTATCACTGTGCACGTGTGAGTGTGTGTCTGAGAGTCAGTGTGTGCGTGTGGGGGGTGTGTGTGTGTGACTTTGCCTGTGTGGGAGAGTGTGTCACTGAGCACGTGTGTGTGTGTGTCTTTGTGTGTGTGTGTCACTGTGTACATGTGTGTGTGTCTGTGTCTGTGTCTGTGTGTCTGTGTGTGCATGTGCATCTAACTGTGCCTGTGTGGGAAGGTGTGTGTGTGTGTCACTGTGCACATCTGTGTGTGTGTGCCATTGTGCATGTGTGTATGTGTGCACACATCTCTGTGTATGTCACTGTGCATGTGTGTGTGTCTGTGCGTGTATCTGTGCCTGTGTGTGTGTGTGTGTCACTGTGTACACATGAGTGTGTGAATGTGTGTACACATGTGTGTGAGCGTGCAGAGCTGCAGGCGTGGGGAGTGCAGGGGGTGAATGTCACTGTGTGTGAGTGTGTGAGACACTGTGAGTGTGTGTCACAGTGTACATGTGTGTGAGTGTGTGTGCGAGTGTCTGTGTGACAGACAGTCTGTGAGTGTGTATCTGTGTGCCACTGTGTGTACATGTGTGAGTGTCTGTGTGACAGACAGTCTGTGAGTGTGTGTGAGTGTCACTGTGCATACATGTGTGTGTGAGCATCTGTGTGGCACAGACTGTGTGAGTGTGTGTGTCACTGTGCATACATGTGTGAGTGTGAGAGAGACAGACTGTGTGTCACTGTGTCACTGTGTGTGTCACTGTGTGTGTCACTGTGTACACGTGTGTGTGTAAACATGCACATGAGCACGTGGGGCTGTGCATCGCTGTGCACATGTGTGTGAGTGTGAGTGCAGGGTGTGCATGTGTGTGCACTGCGTGTGTGTGAGTGTGGGGTGTGTGTGCACATATCTGTGTGCACCGTGTTTCTGTCAATGTTCACGTGTGTGATTGTGTGCACAAGCGTGAGCACGTGAGCTACATGTGTGTGCAAGGCTGTGCACTCCTGCACACGTGTGTGAGCTCACAAGGGGCTGTGTGGCTCTGTAGGCATTTCAAGGCTTTGCACACCTGTACACGTGTGTGCAATGGGTGTGTCTGTGTGCACACGAGTGTGCAAGGGCTGCACGGCTGTGTGTGTGCACGAGTGAGTGAACACCTACGTGTGCCCAGCTCTGACACCTCCACCCTAAAATTCCCCTTTGCCCCCAAATTCGTGCTCAAAAATCATAAAAAGTCACTGAAAGCCTAAAAGGTGGGTGGAAAATGCAATGCTCCTTGTTGTTCTTGTAAAGAAGAAATGGAAAGTGACCAAAAAATGAAAAAAAAGTCCCCAAAATTTAAAAAATGCACGAAAATTGAAAAAGCACCAAAGCAGCACAAGGAATTATGATGCAATAATTGCGCCACAAAAAGATAAAAAGAGAGGGGAAACGGCAAAAAATGAAAAACAGTTGACTAAAAGTGGTACAAAAATTGAAGAAAAAGGGAAAAGATAAAAAGACAGGAAAGGAAAAATAAAGTACAAAAGTATGCAAAAAAATTTAAAGCCCGGGGAAAACAAAAAAAAAAATAAAAGCAAATATTGCACCAGAAAAATCATCTTGAAAAAGAAAAAAGAAAGAAAAGAAAAGAAAAAAAGAAAAGAAAAAGAAAAAGAAAAAGAAAAAGAAAAAGAAAAAGAAAAAGAAAAAGAAAAAAAAAAGAAAAAGAAAAAGAAAAAGAAAAAGAAAAAGAAAAAGGAAGGTGCAAAAATTGTGCACCAAATGCACAAAAAGTTGGGGGGAAAAAAAAAGGAAAATTCACAAAAATTTAAAGGGGGGAAAATGTGAAGAAAAGACACCCAAGGAGCAAATCCCAAAACCACTAAAAAGGCAAAAGCAGGAATTGCACTAAAAAACCGCAAGAAATGACCACAAATACTAATTCTACTTCCTAAAACTGCCTGATTTTGCCCCAGATTTGGCCATTCCAGGCAATTCCCCACCACCAAACCCCACGAAAAACCCACTGGATCCAGCGCAGCCCCTTTCCCCTCCCGAGGGACCCAGGATGGGGTTTTGCCGACTCGGCATTCTGCGGGACCCTCGCCGCCGCCGCGGGAATGCTGATGGAGGGAAACGGCCGGAGCGGGATAATCCCGGCGGGGCCGAGGGGCTGGAGCGGATTTAGGGGATTTGCTGCGGGGAAAAGGGTTAAAACAACACCGGGGGGAGGGGGAGGCCCGAGGCCACCGGGATGGGCTCAGCCATTCCAAGGGGTTGGCTGGGGAGCGAGGGAGAGAGGATGGGATCGGGGAGTGGGGCTGGGTGCAGATGGGAAACGGGGCGGGAGCAGCCTCTCTGTGGGATTGGGGTTGGGTGGAGAACAGGGACAGAGCAATGGGATCAGCCTCTCTGTGGGATTGGGGTTGTGGTGGAGACCCCAGGACACAGGGATGGGATCAGCCTCTCCATGGGATTGGGGTTGGGTGGAGAACAGGGACACAGGGATGGGCTCAGTGGTGCTGGAGGACAGAGTGATGGGATCAGCCTTTCCCTGGGATCCAAATCGTGCTGAAGACAGGGATGCAGGAATGGGATCAGCCTTTAAATGGGATCCAGGCTGTGTGGAGAGCAGGGACAGTGTGATGGGATCAGCTTTTCTGTGAGATCCAGATCGTTGAAGACAGGGACAGAGTGACAAGATCAGCCTTTCCGTGGGATTGGGGTTGTGTGGAGACCCCAGGACACAGGGATGGGATCAGGGAGTCCAGTGGTGCTGGAGGACAGGGACAGAGTGATGGGATCAGCCTTTCTGTGGGATCCAAATGGTGTTGAAGACAGGGATACAGGGATGGGATCAGCCTTTAAATGGGATCCAGGCTGTGTGGAGAACAGGGACAGAGTGATGGGATCAGCTTCCCCATGGGATTGGGGTTGTGTGGAGACCCCAGGACACAGGGATGGGATTAGGGAGTCCAATGGTTCTGGAGGACAGGGACAGAGTGATGAGATCAGCCTTTCTGTGGGATCCAGGCTGTGTGGAGAACAGGGACACAGGGATGGGGGATCAGTGGTGCTGGGGAACAGGGGCAGAGCAATGGGTTCACCTCTCTGTGGGATCCAAATGGTGTGGAAGACACACAGAGATGAGATCAGCCTTTCTGTGGGATCCAAATCTTGTTGAAGACAAGGGCAGAGCGATAGGATCAGCCTTCCCATGGGATTGGGGTTGTGTGGAGAACAGGGACACAGGGATGGGATCAGCCTTTCCATGGGATCCAGGTTGTGGATCAGCCTTTCTGTGGGATCCAAATCATGATGAAGACAGGGAGGCAGGAATGGGATCAGCTTCTCCATGGGATTGGGGTTGTGTGGAGACCCCAGGACACTGGGATGGGATCCAGGTTGCGTGGAGAACAGGGATGTAGGGATGGGATCAGCCTTTCCATGGGATCCAAATCATGTTGAGGACAGACAGACCTATGGGATCAGCCTCTCTGTGGGATCCAGGTTGTGGATCTGCCTCTCCATGGGATCCAGGCTGTGTGCAGAACAGGGACAAAGCCTCTCCATCCTCAACCCCTTCCCCACCACAGATTTGGGCTCTGACCCCCCAGCACAGCCCCCCAGCCCTGGGATGTCTCCCTCAACCTCTCACTCCCAGCAGACGAGGAAATCTGAGCTCCCAATCCCTCCCTTATTCCTCATCACTCGTGACGACCTTGTTACCTCACAGCCTCTCCCATCCCGCCCCAGTCCCACCCTCGGGAGCACTGGGGACACACAAGTTCCAGTGACACACGGGATTCAGGGAGGGATTTGGACAAAACTCCTGTTTTTTCAGGTGAAATCCAGGCTGGAATCACTTTTCCAGGGGTGTTTTTGGGGTAGTAAAACTGGCATCACAGGATGGATCATGAGAGAATTTGGCTTTGCTGGGACTTGATGTCAAAACCCAGAAATCCTGGATTACCCCCAAATATATAGGGAAATTTAAGAATTTGACCCCTAATGCTGAAAATCCTTGGGATGGAGTTAACCCACTTCAGGGGGGAATTTATTTCAATATTCCCAGTATCATCCAACATGTCTGAGACTTGAGGAGCTTTAAAGTATTCCCCTGAGCCAAAAGGTTGGGTTTTATCCTCTTCAAATCCAGCCCAAATTCCCCAAAAATGGTATTTCTGGAACTCCACCATCCCAATTGCCCCCAGATCTCAAAAAAAATCATGGAAAAAATATTCAGGAGTGCATAATTCTGGCACAACAACCCCAGTCCCAAACAGCTGGACCAGCTGCCAACATCTGCCCGGCGCCGCGCCCTGGTGATGCCGCCAGCATTCCATGAATTGGGTCAATCCAGACTGTTTATCCCATCCTGAGGCCCTTTGAAGATGTGGATCCAGACAGGGTCAGGTCACCTGGCAAACCTCAGCCCAGGTGACGAAATTGGGGATAAAGTCCATCTGGAAATGGGATTTGTCATCACGTTGGGTTGGGCAACGGCGACACAACTTCCGCTGGGATTTCAGCCTTTGAATGCCCTGGAGTGGCTTTTCCATTGGGGTGTTGAGTTGCTCCCATTAGGATTTTTGGCTCCTTACCTAGGAATGTCCTGGTGCAGGTGTAGGGATGTGACAGAGCTCCTTAATATCCTTAATATTTGGATTTAACAGCTGGATCTCCTTGGATTTCACTTTGTATACTTAAACCTGGATTAGTTAAACCGCAGGATTAGTAAAACTGGGATTAAAGTGCTTTAAACCCTCCAGTCCTTGGGTTAGAGAGGAAAGGAGAAAAGTCCCAGGTGTGAAAAAGCGGGAATGCTGATCCAAATGAAATCAATTATTATAATTTAATGTAGCCCAATTAATAAATAAAATGTTTTCCAGTCCAGGCAGCAACTTCCTTGTCCTAAACTGACCTGGTTTTGCTGGCTTCTCACTCAATAAACACCTCAAAGATGGGAAAAAAAAGGGAATTTCTGATTTCTCCGTGAAAAGGGGGGAAATTACCCCCTGAGTTGTGGCTCTTTAGAAGGTGAATTTTCCTTTCCATCCTTTATTTCGCATTTTTAGGGCACCGTGACGTGGATGAAAACATGAGGAGAAAGGAGGTCGGGGCTAAAAATAACGTGGTGAGTCACGGGCAGCACGGGGAGTGTTGTGCTAGAGCCGAAATCCATGGGAAGAGGAGAGGAAGAAATCCGTTTTCCCTTCGGCTTCACACGTCCGTGCATGAGGATTCCTAGTCCTTCCCCAAGATGAAAGAAGAGGAGGGATAGATGGATTTTTCATGTATTATTGTCTATAAATATGTATTTAATCCTGCTTTTCCCGTTCCAGAAAACCCTCTTGGATTTCCCAAAGAAGCCTGAAACAGCCAGAACGGCAGAAAAAGGGGATTTCCCCTCTTTTCCATTATATTTTGGTGAATCAATTCCCACTGGCCTACGATTGTTCTCCTTGGGGAGCTATTTCTGCACTCAAAGGCTGTTAATGACGATAATTAATCATTAATGATAACAAGCGGATAACGGCCACTCCCAGGGCTTCATTTACAGGGATGTTCCCTTTTTTGGTTTAATTTTTGGATTAATCCTGTGATTTTATTTTATTTCATCCCTTTGCCGTGATGTGGAGGATTCCATGAGGTGGTTTTTCTGGGAGAGCTGCTGAGTTTTTGGGGTTCAGTCATTGGGATTTTTCTCTGCCTGGGGTGGAAAAGGATGGAAAAAATGGTGGGATGGGGAGAAAAAAAGAGATGGATTGCAAAGAAAAATGGTGGAATAAGGAGAACAAAGTGGAATAGGGAGAAAATGGGTGGAATAGAGTGAAAAAAAGGTGGAATAGGGAGAAAAAATGGATGGATTAGAGAGGAAAAAGAGTGAAACAGAGACTAAAAAAAGAGTGGGACTGAGAAAAAAGGTTGGATCAGAAAGAAAAAAGGTGGAACAAGGAGAAAAAAAAGGTTTAATAGGGAGAAAATGGGTGGAATAGGGAGAAAAGCAGGAAGAACAGGGAGAAGAAAGGTGGAATAGTGGGGGGAAATCGGGATAGGGACAAAAAAGGTGGAATAGAGAGAAAAGGTGAAGATAAGAAAAAAAAGGTGGAAAGGAAGGAAAATAAGAGGGGAACGAAGAAAATTAGTGGGATAGTGAGAACAAAGTGGAATAGGGAGAAAAAAGTGGAACAGAGTGAAGAAAGGGTGGAATAGGGAGGAAAAAAAAGGTTTATTAGGGAGAAAAAGAGTGGAACAGAGAGTAAAAAGGGTGGGACTGAGAAAAAAAGGTTGCATAAGAAAGAAGAAAGGTGGAATAAGGAGAAAACAAGGTTTAATGGGGAGAAAATGGGTGAGTCAGCATTAAAAAAAGTTGGAAGAGAGGAAAAAAAAAGGTTGCATTAGCGAGAAAAAGGGCGAAGTAAGTTTTTCCATGTTGTTGCCATTCCTGGCATATTCCCAAGGTTTGAGTCCTGGCTTTGGGGGAAAGAATCCTGCAAGGAATCCTGCAGGAATCCCAAAGGAGCATCCTCTCCACTCCAGCATCACCATCCCGATGGGAATCCACCACACCTGCTCGGATTTGGGACTTTTCCAGGTTTTGGGGGATTTTGCTGGGGCAGATCTGAGCATCCCACAGAGCAATCCAGTGTTTGCTCCCAGACTGATGAATTTCTTCACAGGCAGATTCTGATCTTCCCATCCCATATTCCCAGCCAGGCTTGGAAAACCCCTAAATCCCGATTTTTTTTCACCCAAAATAGTCATTTTTGGCAAATGTAAGGCATCCTGATCACCCTAGAGCTGTCGGTGTGGAAGGATCCTCCTTCTGCCCTTTGGCATCCCTGGAATGCCCAAGAATTGGGACCTGGAAAAGGGCTGGAGGAGGACTTTTGGAATGAATTTTGGGGGATTTGGGGTCAGAGGGTGCAGAAATGTCGGGGTGTGAGCCAGGAGGGTACAGGGTGAGGTGCTCCATGCATCCCACTGCGGGTGGAGAAGGAGATCCCATCTTTTGGGATGCTCCATTTTTAACCAATTAATTTAATTAACGATTTCCCTCTTCCTGCAAAAGGTACATTTTTCCCCCTGGGCCCACCAGAAAAATGTGGGTCCAGGTGCCTTTGACATCCCAAGCTGGAAAACACCAGCAAGAGAAAGAAAAGCCCCAAAAATCCTCATTTCTTCCATTAAAAACCTCCGAGGCTCCAGACAAGACAGGCTTTGCCTCCCCAGTCCTCAGTGGCCTGGGAAGTGCCCAGTGTGAGCCCCAGGAATGGGTCAGAGCAAGCTCCGTGAGCAATTCCCGCCCTGGAGGAAGGTGCATTAATCCCCATTACCTAATTAACTGCCTGAATAATAATGAGTCAGGTATTTGTGTGTCATCAGCCCTCGGCTGCAGGGACATGTCGGAGACAGAGAGTGAGGCTCAGCAAATCCAGAAGCTAAAAATTCCTCCAGTTCCTTCCAGGACGGTGCAGGTTTTTGGATAATTTTGCATAATTCCAGGAAAATTAAATTAATTTTTGGGGGGGTAATTTTTCTCCCAGGATGATTAGAGTTGATTTTCGTGGGGTCTCTCATGCTCCCATAATGATACAACTTGATTTTTTGAGGAATATCACTCTCCCAGTGTGATGTGATTTAAATTTTGGGGGGCAATGTGAATTATTTGGGAGCATCACTGTCCCAACATCAGACAATTTGAATTTTGGGAGGGGAGGGGCTCATAAGCCTCCCAGGACAACACAATTTGAAATTTTGGAGGGATAGCACCCAGCCAGATGGAAAAAATTTGATTTAGGGGGTTCATTATCCTTTCGGATAATGGAAAAATAATTCCATTTTGAGGTGCATCACTGATCCAGGATAATGGAATTAATATTCTGGGCGATTATCATCATTTCAGGACCAAGCAAATTGATTTCTCGGGGGACAACACTGTCCCAGGAGGATGATCTTGGATTTTTGGGGGGATATAGCCCAGCCAGGACAATGCAATGGGATTTCTAGGGAGGTTATCATCCTCCCACTATGGTGAAAATTGATTTTTGGGGGGCTTAGTGGTTTCCCAGGACACTGTCATTCAATTTTGGAGGGATCATTATCCTCCCAGGATGATGCAATCAGACATTTTGGGGATCATCACCCACCCAGCACAACACAATTCAGTTCAGGGGTGGGCATTTATCAGCATTCCAGGATGAGGAAATCAGATTTTTTGGGAACAGCACCCAAAAGGGTGCTAGGACAATGCAACTCGATTTTTGTGAGGTTCTCCCCACACCCTTTAACCTGGCCCAGCCTCACCCGCCCTCTCCATAACCCCATTCCCCAAACTCATGACTCAGCGGCTCCCAAAAAAAACCCAGGAGGCAAACTGCAAACTCCTTTCCAAGAGGAAGAAGAAGAAAAGCCACGCCGACAGCTCGCTTCCAAAAAAACCCCAAACCTTCCCAAAAACGCCTGTGTCAGCTCAGGGATTTTTTGAAACTTTTTTTTCCTGCTTTATGAATAATCAGGAACAAAAGGTTGGATCAACATGGTTGTGATTATTGTTGTTGTTGTCAGCATTGATGGGAGTGACAACAGTGCTTACAACCCTTTCCTCATGGATTTGGGGATTTTCTCCCGAGGTTTGGAGGTGATACAAAGCCCTTGGATGAAAGCAAGGGAAAACATTCCCAAAAAATTCTGGCTTGGGTGGATTTTCTGGCAGCGCTGGGTCACCATCCCCCTGCTTCTCCCAATTAAAAGAATTAAGGGAAGGAAATTGGAAATGCAGCCCCTCGTCGGGAGCAATTAAATCCCGCGGGTTAATGAGCAGGATTTAATTAGGAAAAGGGAAAGTCTCCATTCATTAGGTGGAAGTGGAGACAACAGAGTGGGGGGCTCAGACCCCCCAGAGATGGGGGTGATGGGGAGGGCCTGGCTGGGAAAAAGGGGGGATCCATGCTGTTTGCCATGAAATTCCCACATTTGGGGGTTTTCCTGGCTGGATTTGGCCAAGGAGATGCCAAGAGGCTTTTTGAGTCATTCCCAGGCGTTCTGCAGGTGTAAGGATCTCAAACCCGAAGCCGAGGCGCCAGTGGGTCTGGAATTCACTGATGGCCAAACTGGCTCTGCTATCTCCCCAGGTGGGTTTTCCTTCTGCATTCCCGGGGATGGAAATGGGGTGGGGGAAGGTAAAAGCCCCGAGGATGTGCTGAAGGGTGGCCAGGAATGTCCAGCTGTATCCCAAATATCCACCTTGATCCCACGTCCTCCCATCCACCACGTGCCTCTCTAAGCATCCCAGGCTTCCCTTCCCACGCAATCCTATGGAATTCCGTGCAATCCCAGCGGAATCTAATGCAATCCTGTGCAATCCTATGGATTCACCTGATGAAATGCTGTGCAATCCTGTCAATAATCCCATTCAGTCGTCCCATGGAATCCCATGCAATTCCATGCAATCACCCCACGGAATTCCATAAAATACCATGCAACCAACCCATGAAATTCCCATAGAATCCCCACAAGGAATCCCATTAAATAACCTGTAACCATCCCATACAATTCCCATACAGTTCCCATAAGGAATCCCACTAAATAATCTGTAGCCATCCCATGCAATCATCCCCTACAATTCCCATACAATCCCCACAAGGAATCCTGTTAAATAATCTGTAACCATTCCATACAATTCCCATCCAATTCCCATCCAATTCCCATACAATTCCCATAAGGAATCCCATTAAATAACCTGTCACCATCCCATACAATTCCCACAAGGAATCCCATTAAATAATCTGTCACCATCCCATGCAACCAATCTATGAAATTCTCATACAATCTCCATGAGGAATCCCATTAAATAACCTGTAACCATCCCATGCAACCATCCCATCCAATTCCCATACAATCCACGCAATCCCATGCAAGATGATGAAATCCCATGCAATCACCCCACGCCATCCCACGTTATTCCTGCACAATTCCCATGCAATCCCAAAATCCAGCCCCCCAAGGCAGCAGCTCTGCTGCATCCCACAGGAAAGGTGGGATCAAGTCGGGTGAAGCCCCTGGCAGTGGTTTTTAGCACCGAATTCTTTGCATAAGAAGGAGATAGGAAAATGCTGGAAAAGTGCTTCCCAGCACGTCCCGGCATGCCGGGGAACCAGCCTGGCTGTGAGTGTCCCAGAGGGGTTGGGGGATGCCCAGAACATCCCATAAAATCCGAAAACATCCCCCATTGGGGTCCCTCGGGTGCTGCAAGGTGCTGTTTTGGGACTGAGGGGTTCCAGCAGCACACAGCGGGATGGTGAGTGATGCTGGTGGGGTGGATTGGGATTTTTAGGAATGTCAAAGCGAGGTCACCCCAGATCCTGCTGGGGCTTGCCCATTCCCACGCAGCCGCTTTGATCCTTCCGCACTTTTCAGTCTCTGACATTCCTGTGGTTTTGGAATTTTACTTTGTGTTCCCCAGCCTGGGATTTCAGGTGGATTTTTCCCTCTTTTCCATATTTCCCAGCGCATTGAGATGGGTCAGCATTTTAGGGCTGAACCCCCATTTCCCAAGGACCTCCCAAAAATGCAGGTCAGCCAAAAAACTCTCCCTTCCCAAAACCAAGGTCAAATCCTGGCAACACCTTCTAAAAACCACTCCAGCCCAGAGCTGCTGGGACCTGCCCTGCTCGGCCACCAGAGCCCCAAAATTTTGGGAGGTGGGGTCAGGTCAGGGCTTGTTGCTACCTGCTGCAGCCCAAGGCTGGCCTGAGAAGAAAGGCTGAGTCTAGGGAAGATCATGACATGGATAGGAACCATTTCCCAGTGGGAATGGATGTGGGGGATAAAGGAGATTGAGGGGTGAAGGACATCTCTGAGGTGAAGGATATCCATGGGCTGAAGGACATTCATGGAATGAAGGATGTCTCTGGGGTGAAGGACATCCATGGGGGGCTGAAGGACATTGGTGGGGTGAAGATCAACCACAGGGTAAAGGATATCTGTGCAATCAAGGACATCTGCAGAGTGAAGGCCGTCCATGGGGCCAAAGTCATCCATGGGGTCAAGGTCATCCATGGGGTAAGGAACACCTGTGGAGTGAAGGAAGTTCAGGGAGTGAAGAACATCTGCAGGGTGAACAACCTCCATGGGGTGAGGGAAATGTGTGGAGGAATGAAGGACCTCCATGGGGTGGACATTTCATGGGGAGAAGGACACATGTGGGGGAATGAAGGACATTCCATGGAGGAGTGAAGGACATTCCCTGGGGTGACCATGGGCAGATGTCCTGGAGCACCATTTGAGCCAGAGGTCCTGCTTTGGGGACACCCAGGGACACTGTGGGGTGGGGCTGGATTTTGGGATGAGGCCCCAGCCAGGCTCCAGCAGCACTTCCATGCTTTGGGGCAGCAGGAGGAGGAGGAGGAGAAGCAGAAGGAGGAGAAGGAGAAGGAGAAGGAGAAAGAAGGAGAAGGAGAAGGAGAAGGAGAAGGAGAAGGAGAAGGAGAAGGAGTTCCTTCCTCATTCCAAGCCCTTGCACAAGGGTGGGGTGGGCGTGTGTCAGCCTGAGCAGGCGATGGGCACTGTCTTGCCCGGGAGCTGACTCCTCCCTGCCTCCTCCCTGCCTCCTCATCCCCTCTTCGCCCGTTTTTTGGGATGCTCCAGAGCTGGATGATGGAAAAAATCCCCTTGCACACTCAGTCCCTCCTTCCCCTCGCTCCCCTCTGTGCTCACTCCCCTTGCACACTCGTTCCCCTTCCACTCTCCCTCCCTTTGCTTGAGAACTCCCCTTGCACACTCAGGCACTCTGCAGCTTGGTGCCCTTGTAGGATTGTTCTCCTTGCACACTCACTGTGTTCCACCCTCCCTCCTTGTGCACACTCACTTCCCTTGCTCACTTGTACCTTTCATATGTGTTCTCCTCTTGCACACTCCCCATTCCCTCCTGCGTTCCTCATTCCCTTCCACACTCATTCCTGTGCAAACTCCTCATTCCCTTCCACACTCCCATTCCCTTCCACACTCCTAATTCACTCCCACATTCCTCATTCACTCCCACACTCATTCCCTTGCACACTTCCCATTCCCTTCCACATTCTCTCCCTTCCTTATTCGTCCTTTCCTTCCACACTCCCCATTCCCTTCCATCCTCCTCATTCTCTCGCAAATTCCTCATTCTCTTGCACACTCATTCATGTGCACACGCCCTATTCCCTTGCACACTCATTCCCTTCCACACTCCTCATTCCCTCCCACATTCCTCACTCCCTTCCACACTCATTCCCTTCCACACTCATTCCTTTCCACACTCATTCCCTTGCACACTCATTCATGTGCACACTCCTCATTCCCTTCCACACTCATTCCCTTGCACACTCCCATTCCCTTCCATCCTCCTCCTCCCCTCACAAGCCCCTCACTCCCTTCCCCACTCCCCTTGCACACTCCTCTTGCACACCAGCCTCTCACAAAGAGCCGCCAGGCCAAACCCAGCTAAAGGTCTTTAAAAAAAGGTCTCTAAAATCCCTTTCCCCCTAAAATTCCCAACCCTCCCCAAACCATGGGATCTGTGGGGTCAGGCCTGACCCACCTGGGGTTCTGTTTTCCCCCCAAGCTGCACAATCCCAGATTTGGGGTCCCCCCGGTCAGGACTGACCCCCTTTCCCACGCCCGGCCCCCCCCGGGGTTATTTTCTCTGCCCCCCGCGGTGGGAGCTTTTCTCTCCCTTCCCTTCCCCTGCCCAAGGTTTCCTCCCGGCTTCCTGGCCCGCCTGTTTATTCCCAAATCCCAGATTTCTTTGTTTGCCCGACAGTAATTTTCCATCGAGGCTCCAGATCCCGCGTTGCCCACCTGAAAAAATTCGTGTGGCTCTGAAACCACAGCGCAAACCCATCGCATTTATGGGGTTTATCCACCCAAATTTTGCTTTATTTTCCCTCCAAATCCTGAAAATTAATTTCCCTTAAAACTGGGAAAATAAACTTGAGAGAAACAACCAAAAAAATTATAATAAACGTATTTCTGCGTGGAGGACCTTGCCCAAAAAAAATCAAATTTCTCAAAATTTGGGGGAAATTATCATTTTGCATCCATCAAAAATTGATTGGAATGGGAATCTGGGATAGCAGGGAACAGTGGAAGGTTTTTTTTTCCTGGGTTGTGGATTTCAGGACTTGGGGAGGTGTTTTACCTATGGAGGAGAATGCTGAGGATGCTGGTTTGGGATGAGCCAGCAGTTGGTACCCAGCTGGGATGAGGAGCTGAGATGCTCAGACACATGAATATTATAAACATAAATAAAATATTGATTATATATCAATATATGGGGGGGGCTGGGTGGGTTTGGTATTAAGAAGCTGCAAAATTAGATGCAAATATATGTATTTGGGACTTAATTGGGATTTTATTTTCATGGGAAAGCCACAATAAAATATATTTATGGAGGGTTTTGGAGTGTTTTTTGAACTAGAAAAATGAAAAAAATATAAATATATATTTCAAAATATATATATAAGGGAGGTTGAGGTTGTTTTTCCACTAGGAAGTTGCAAAATTAGATTTTAAAAAATGTATTTCGAGGGTATTTTTGCATTAAAAAGCCACTGAAGTCTATATATAGATATATATATATATATATGGCAAATTTGAGGGTCCTTTTGCACTAGAAAACTGTAAAATTATGTACAAATACAGAGAGAAGGTTTGGGGTGGTTTTTGCAGCAGAAAGCCACAAAATTATATATCAGTTTAAATATATGGAGAGTTTGGTGTTATTTTTTATTAGGACGATTGAAAATGTATTAAAAAACCATTCTATTGGGGGGTTTGGGGCCTTTTTCACTAGAAAGCTGCAAATTTGTATCTATATTTAATATATGATATACAAGTAACATTATTATGTCATATAAATATAATATTATCTAAAATAAATATAATATTAATTCATTGTGATATGTTGTGCAATAAATATATGGCAATATAGTTTAAAATAACAATACAATATAATATAGTATAATAGATATGAAAATATATATTATATTACATATTACATATAATAAAATATATTCTAGAATAATAGAATAGAATAAAATCAAATCAGATAATTGTCCACATTCCAATATACTAATCAAATATAATATTATCTAATGGTGACTGAAATAAACAGAATTAATAAAAATACACTCAACAAATACTCCAAAAACTCCACATTTTAATCTTTCAAATCCAGTGGAAAAACCTCTTCATCCTTTAGTCTCTTTTCCCGAGGAAAAGTGGAGGAAAAACTCTCAAATTAAAGAAGAGAAAGAGAATTAGTGACATAAATGGCACCAGACTGAGACCTCAGATCCACCAGAGGAGGTGATTTTGGGGGTGAATTTTTCATCATTTTTTCAGAATTTCCCCTTTAAATCCCTCTAATAGGAGAAAATTGTGATTTTTTTTTTCATATTTTCTGTAATATTTCCTTTTTTTTTTTTTTTCCCCACAAAATTTCACCCTTCATTTCCACCAGTGAGGGAAATATGACTTTTTTGGGGTGGATTTTCTGTATTTTAGGAATGTTTGATCCATGAATTCACTGAGAGAATTCAAGGCTGAGACCTTGCAAACTATGGAGCCAACCGTGAGCTCTTAAATGCCACTGGAAAACAAGAATGGTGACATTTTTGGGAGAATTTTCCACCATTTTTCCACAATTTCCCATTTAAATAACCCTGAGGAGGAAACTGTGATTTTTTTGCTGCAGATTGTCCAAATTTTTTCCCAAAATTTTCCCCCTTAGATGGAGGAAGGAGCAGATTTTCCCTAATTTTTCCGCAATTTCCCCCTTAGATCCAACTAAGAAATTTGGGTAAAACTGTGATTTTTGGAAGCAGATTTTCCAAGTTTTACCCAAATTCTTCTCTTAAACTCGCCCAAGGGGAGGAACTGTGATTTCTGGAGAGGATTTTCCATCATTTAGGAGAGCTCAGCCCACGGAGGAAGGTTTTTTGGGATGTTCTGCAGCATCCCAGCACTGTGGGTACCACAGGGGGTGAGCACAGGGATGAAGGAGCTGCAGCATCATCCCAAATCCCCAAATCCTGACTATTTTTTTTTTTTTAAGGAAAAGCATTTTCTAACAAGTTTAACCCACGGTGGAATATTTTTCCAGGTATTTTCAGGCTCTGATTCCCTGCTTAGGGAGATTTTTGGGGGTTTGGTGCCTCCGTGGGTTGTTTTCCTCTTCCCAGAACAGCTGGAGAACAAACTTTAAAAAAAAATTAAATTAAAAAAAGTTAATAAAATAATAAAATAAAAACTAATCAACTCAAGCCCAGCCGAGGCCATTCCCGGGGCAGGAAAATTCCAGAAAGGTGGGAAAAAAACCGTGTTTATTTAATTTAGGAAACGCCAAAAAAAAAAAAGAAACAAAAAAAAAAAAACCCTGCCGGTGCTATTGAGGGCGGGATGTGGCTTTGTGGGGAACAAAGCGCCGGGAACCCCCGGGGAGAGGAAAAGGAGGAGGAGGAGGAGGGAAAGGAGGAAAAGAGGAGGAGGAAGGAGAGGAGGAAGAGGAGAGTTCTTCATCCTCTGCAGCTGGAATTCCCTTCCCGGCCAAGGGATGTGCTGGAGCTGCTGGGGAGTTGGGGAATTGGGGAATAATAAATGGAATGGATGGAATTCTTGCGTTTGGCATCCCTGGGGATCGATGGGATTGGGTTTGGGGTTTTGTGATTTCGGTTTTTAGTGTTATTTGTTGTTTTATGGGGTTTTTTTCAGTGTTCTTTAGGTTTGTTGCAATGGTGTTTTTATTAGTTTTATATTCATTTAGTTTTAGTCTTTTGCTTATATTAATTTTAACAGTATTTTAATTTTTATTTATTTTATTTAATTATTAATTAACAATATTTTAATTTTATTTGTTGGTTAATATTCATTTCTTTCTCATTCATTTTGATTTTTTTCTATTTTTTATTCATTTATAATATTTTTTCTGTTAGCTTTCTATTCGTTTTTGCATTCTTTTTTATTATTCCTTTTTATCTTCTTTTGTGTTTGATTCATTTTGTATATTTTTTACATTTCTATTCCTTTCTTTTTGCATTATTTTATTCCTATATTCTTCTCATTTTTATATTTTTCTCATTTTTATATTCTTTTTGATTCCCATTCTCTTCCCTTTTTACCCATTTTCTACTCTATTTGTGCTTTTTTAATTGTAATTAATTTGTTATCACTTTACTCTCCATTACTTCTGGTTTATATTATTTTATTATTCTTTTTTTCTTATTTATATTAATTTTCATCTTCCTTTAGTTTCTTTTTGCATCCACGTGATTTTTTCCTTTCTTTTCCTGGCTTTAATTTTCCATTATTTTATTTTCTATTCTTTATCTCCCTATTCCCATTTTTACCCTCCTGCATTTATTCTTTTTCCCTTTTTTCTCCCATTATTTCAATTTCCCTTCATTACCTTTTACACCATTTGACTTCCACGTCATTTTCCTTCTCTATTCCTTCATTTTCAGATTATTTATTACCTTTTCCCAGTTATTCTGCCACTAAAACACTAAATTTTGCCTTTTCTCCAACCACTGTTCAGGACAAGCAGCCTTAAAGGGAAATTTTCCATCTGATACCTCCAATCTTGGTGGAAAAAATAAATTTATTTGGGGTAAAAATGGGTTTATTGGGGAATTTGGAGCTGGAAAAGTGAATTTTTGGAAGACTCCAATGGTCCCAAAAATGCAAACCCCATGGGAAGCCCTGAGATGGGAAATGGGATCTCCTGAGGGAGAAATGGGTGGATTTGGGCTAAAATGAGTTTTTTGGGGATCCCACACCTCCAAAATGGGTTTATTTGGGATCGCAGAGCTGCAAATTGGGTGTTTTGGGAACACAATGATCCCCAAAAAAATGAGGTTTGCCTGGGGACCCCAATAGTGCAAAATTGGTCACCAAGGAGTGCAGAAATGTGTCTAATGCTGCAGAAATGGGTAAAATGCTTCAAAAATTATCCTTTTGGGGATCCCAACAGTGCAGAAATGGGTCCTGTGGGGCAAGAAAGCAAAAAAGGGTCATTTGGGGAACACCAAGAGTGAAAACTGGGATCCTTGGGGGATCCTTTGCTGCAAAAATGGATTTTTTTTTTTAGGGGGAATGACAATGCTGTAAAATTAGCTCTTGCTGGGTACCACAAGATGGAGAAAATGGGCTTTTGGGGAACTCCAAGAGTGAAAAAACTCTCTTGGGGGATCCCAGAATGCAAAATTGATCTTTCTGGCAAGGATCTTACATAGTAAAAACAGGTCTTTTGGGGGTTCTAAGGGTGCAAAATCGGTGGGTTTTTTGGGGACCCCAATCCTACAGGGGAACCCCAATGGGGGATTCTGAGCTGCAAAAATTTGGGGAACCCCAAATGCTTCCAAAATTATTTTCCTGTGAGACCCCAACCTCAAAATTGGGTTCATTGGGGGAATCCACCCTACAACCCCCCTGTTGATATTCCACATGTTTAAATTTGGGGAGGAATCCCCTATATTCCAGTTTGGGATCACCCAAATTTTGGGGCACAACCAGCCCTGACAAAACTCTTTTCTGAGCCAAAAAGGGATTTTTTTGGGTGCTTTTTCCGCGGGTTTTTGCCTCAGTCAGAGCACGGGGCTGAAGGAATTAGAGGATTATCCAGGGAAATCTCAGCCCTGAGCTCTGGGAGGGTCACTGCCAACTCCATCATTTCCCAAAACTCGGCTTTGGGAAGAGGAATATCCATTTGGGGTTTCAAGGGTAATTCCCATGTGGAGCAGGGTGGGAATGCCATCGGGGATTTGGGACCCCAAAGTGTGAATCTGGGGGGCATTTTCTTAAATCTGGGGGGGATTTGTGGGAATTTGGGACCCTTTTTGGTGCAAAGCTCCAGTCCCAGCTGGGGAATTTAGTGTGTCTTTCCTTGAATTTGGGAATTTGGGAATCCTGCATAGCTGGGAGCCCTTTTTGGGAATGCCTTTTCTAGAGAATCAGGGATCCTTTTTAGGGGATTTTTGGGGTTTTGTTCAAGTTTTGGGGCCCTTTTAGTGAATCAGGGCTCCTTTTTTTAAACCTTGGACACCTTTTAGGGAATTGGGACCCTTTTTTAGGGAACCTGAGTTGTCTTTTTTCAACCCCAGAATCCCATTTTTGGAATTTGAGTGTTTTCCTACATTTGGGGGGAAGGAATTGTGAATCAGGGCTCATTTTGTCAAACTTAGGTTTTATTTTTTTAAAATCTGGGACCCCTTTTTGGCAAACTTGGACCCCTTTTAGGTAACCTGGGGTGTCTTTTTGCAACCCTGACACCTAATTTTTCAAATCAAAATCACTTTTTTCAACCCTAGAACCTCATTTGGAGAACTTGAAGCAACTTTCCTTAAACCTGAGGAGGTTTTTTTTTGGCAATCAGGTCTAGTTTTCTGAAACTTGGGGACTTTTCTTGAATCTAGGACCCCTTTTTGCAAACCTGGGACTTCCTTTGGCAAATTTCCTATCCCATTTTCACAAACTTGGGGTGTCTTTTTCCAAATATGGAAACAGCAGCATCCAAACCTGGAAGAGTCCCTGGCCATGAAAAAAAAGGGGATTTGGGAGCATCTTAACAGAAAAATAGAGATTAATTTATGTTCAATGCTTTGCTCAAACTCAAAAGGTTGCAACATCTCAGTATTTCTCTCTAGAAGCTCCAATTTACCAAGGAAAATTAAAATATCGACAGATTTTTAGCATTCACTCCTACTTCTGGCCATTCTTTCTCATATTTGAGTGGATTTTTTCAGCTTTCACTCCCATTCTCGGCTATGTTTTCTCATTTCCAGGCAGAACAAACCCTCATTTCCCCTTAAAGCCCCTAAAACTGAGCCTAAAAGCTGCAGGAGGCTGATTGAGGGCAACGTTGGGGATGGAGATTCCCATAAACCTGGCTGTGGGATTTGGGGGCACGTGCCCCAGCAGGAAATATTTTCAGGCATCTCTAGTTTGATTTCAGTGTTTCATTAATAAAGGAGCTATTCTTTGGTAGGAGCTGGCAGGGGGATTATGCTGAGCTTGAGGCCGGAGTCTCCTTTCCTAGGTTAGCTCCTTTGCTGGGAAAAGGGGTTGGGAATTTATATGTTTATGTTTTGTAGAAATACATCTGGAACTCTGGACTGATATATATTAATAGATAAAAGACATATTATAAATTATATACAATATATTCTACTTTTTATGTTTCGTTTACATAAGAATTAATATCTAGAAAGATCAATTAATATACATTTTATATATAAATTATCTATGTAATTTTTAGGTATTATATATATTATAATATATATTATTTTTCAGAATTTCCCCTTTAAATCCCTCTGACAGGGGGAAACTCTGATTTTTTTTTCATATTTTCTATAATATTTCCTTTTTTTTTTTCCCCACAAGATTTCACCCTTCATTTCCACCAGTGGGGGAAATATGACTCTATGAAACACATGAAATATGACTATAAATTATATATATAATTTGCAAACCCTGGGATAGCTCAGCCTGGGGGATTGAAACCTCCCTTCCCCAGCACCACAAAAAATCCTAAATACCCCAAAATCCCCCTTTTTCCTTCATTTGAAGCATCAAGATGAACCCAGTGCATTGGGAATTTTTTCCCTCCACATATTCCTGATGATGGGATGTCAATCCATGGTGAATCACCTCCCAAAAAACTCTGCCAGGAAGGATTTAGGGGTTAAAAAAAGCCATGTTTGCCATGGATTTTCATGCCAAGCCAGACTGGGAGGCTGTGCTGGGTGTTTCTCCAACCCATATTGGGCTGGACATGCCATAGGATGGAATGGGAGTTTATTTACATTAAATTTCTCTCGCTAGTGCAAGGGGCTGGAAAATCCAACGTGACAGCTCCGCCAGCCTCTTGGCCTCTTTCCGACCTGTTGAGCCGAAATAATTCCCTGGGTTTTTGTTGGAGGTTACCCCAGTTATAAAACGCAGAGGAGAAGGGAAGGAGGCTGGAAAAAAAGGGAATTTGGGGATCTCCAGGGCTTCCATTGCCCCACAGTGTGGAAATGGTGTTTTGGAGAGCGGAAATGAGGTAAATTTGCATTTTCTTATCCCAGTGTGGTTTGGGCTGGGAGAGACCTTAAGGCTCATCTCATTCCACCCCCTGCCATGGACAGGGACATCTTCCACTGTCCCAGGTTGTCCCAACCTGGCCTTGGACACTTCCAGGGCACTTCCAGGCAGGATCAGCTCTGTCCCACTAAGAACATCCTCCTCCTCCTCACCACATCCCAGCCCAACTCCCCAGTGTCACCCAACATGGAATCTTGGGAATCTTGGTGTCCCTGCCTTGGTTCTTCTCCTCTTTCACTTGACCCTGGAGGGTCCCTACTGGCCACAGTGTCCCAAGAAAGTGACACCAGCCCAAGGGCTGAATGTCCTGACTGGCCAACACCTCATTCCTCAAGAAGATCTTTCCAGGCACTTTCCCTGGTCATGGGGATGTGGTTTCTCCTGGTCAGAGGAGACAGTATGGTTGTTATCCCAGCTTCTCCTCTCTCATCCCTCTCCCCCAACCCATCCAACTCTCCATTACTCACCTCTTCTCCTGGAGAGAGCAGGAACTCCAGGATGACTCAAAAGGAAGCAAAAACACTCTTTCAAAGTGTGGGAAAAGGAAGAAGCCAGTGGGTAGATAAACAATCACAGGCCAGGAGAGAAAGGAGGGAGGATGCGACTCCATGGGACTCACGGTGGGAATGGGATCTCACCTGGGATCACGTGTGCAACCTCCAGCAACAACATTCCTCCTCCTAGGAGAACCCAAAATACCAGGAGCAGGTTCTCCAGGAGGTTTCTCCAAGGGTACAAACCCACACTGGAGGTTCTCTTGGTGTGAACAAGAGCTGAAGGTCTTGGGGAGGGTAGGGGATGAAGGTTCTGCAAGAGAAGCAATGAGGCTGGGCTGGAGAACCAGAGCTTTGAAAAGGAGGAGCTGGAGAAAATGCTGGAGAAAAGGCCACGTTGGAGGTGTCCATCCATTCAGAACTCCAAATATTCTCAGCTTCTTCTCCTGGAGAGAGCAGCGACTCCAGGATGACTCAACAGGAGTTTTCAGCTCTCACTTGTACACAACACGAGGACGGTGGGGAGGCTTTGTGGCCAACATGGGTTAAATATCAGCCAGAAGGCAAAGCTGGAGGAGAAACTCAAGCAGCACCAGTTCAGCTCTGGGCAAAGTGAGGGAGAAGAGTTGATGCCAGAGGAGCCAAGGCAGATCTTGGTCACCACATCCACTGGGAAAGCAACAAGGAGGGTTTGAGTTGGTGGAACAGTTTGTGTCAGTGACCTCCAAGTGCCTCAAAGCCATCTGGCTGGAGAGGCTGGAGCTGCCCTGTCCCAGCTTCACCCCATGCCAGAGCAGACATGGGAAGGACATCAGAGCATCATCCATGAACCTCTCAGAGGGGAGAGCTAAAGTTTGTGTTTATTTGGGGTCAGGCACATCTGGGTAAAGCAGCTAGAGGTGACACCACACTTTTGTCCCAAAATCACCAGATGTGCCCCAAAAGCAACGTGGAATCAGGCTGGAGGCAGCTCTGGGATTTGGTCACCCATTCCAAGACTCAATATTTGGTCAAAAGCAGGAGAGACCAAGCAAATTCCTGGGGTGTTTCAAATGGTCCCAATTCGTTGTTAATCAGCAGCAGAACTTCATCTCCACTCAAGAAAATTGATTTTTTTGCAAATTTTGGTGGTTGATCCAGGAAAACACCTCCCTGGGAGATTCCCAGGAGCTGGGTGAAGGGCTGGGAAGCATCACCAGCAGCACCAAAGCATCAGCACATGTCCCAAACCACGGTGAAGAGCTTGGAGAAGGCATCAGCATGCTGCTGGTGTGGAGAGATAAACACCCTGGATCCACAGGAAAAACCCAAGGATTCGCTTCCCAAAAAAATGCTGATCCACCAAGGATTTGGGAGGTTTACAGCTTTATGTCCTCATCACAAGTTCAAGGAGAATTTTGCTGTCAGTGGGTCAGGTTTTCCTGCGTTTTCCCCTCCTTGGGTTGATTTGGAGGACATTCCTGGCTGGAGGGAAGCAAACCCAGCTGAGTTCCCCAGGATTTACCAGCAATCACATCTTCCCTCCTCCTAGGAGAACTCCAAATACCAGAAGCAGGTTCTCCAGGAGGTTTCTCCAAGGGTTCAAACCCACGCTGGAGGTTCTCACGCACCCACGGGTGACTGGACTGGTTGTGGGGTTGGGTGAATCATCAGCGTGGGTGAAAACCCTCTGACCCAACTCCTCTTCCCTTATTTAGGATCTCAGGGGTGAAACCAAGAGGTTGGGATGGGCTGGAAACTTCTCAGACCAGTTGTGCAATGTCTTCTTCAACCCCATCCCACAGCCAGCCCTGCTCTGGGCTTTCATCTCAGCCTCTTGCTCCAGGATTTGGGATTGCAAAGAGGGAAATTTCCAGCAAAAGGCATTTCCGTTCCTGATCCTTTGCAATTTGGGTTTTGATATATGGAATTTTCATCAGGGGGTGATACTGAACATCTTCCTCAATGTAAAATGGGAACCAAAAACACCATCAGATCATGCTATTTAGGGAAATTTTCCAAAGGAAAGTGAAATTCCACCTGTAGAGTAGTGCCAGAAGGAGGGAAAAAACCCAAGAAATATGGAATATTTGCAGCTCTCCAACCCAAATCCACGTAAATTTGTTTAATTGGTGTGGGATTGCTCATCCAACAAGGTCCAGGGTGGGACTGTGTTGACATTTTCATGGAATAAACATTGGGAATGAGATGATCTGGGCAGGTGTAGGAGCTGGTTTGCTCTCTCTGTGTTACAACTCTGTGACAGAGGCTCAAACAAGCATCAAATTCACCCAAAATGGCAAAAACGCAAATAATTCCCCCAATTTATGGGCATTTTTATTTATTATTTAAATTTCCCACTCCAGTCGCAAGCCTGTTGCAAACCTATCGTAAGGCTATTACAAGTCCGTCACAAACCTGTTGCAAACCTGTTGCAAGCCCACTGTAAACCTATTGTAAATCCCTTGCAACCTCATTGCAAGCCCACTGCTCGTTGTCTGTTGTAATCTCATTGCAAGACTGTTGCAAGCTTATTGTAAACCTACTACACCTCTGGCAAGCCTGTTGCAAACTACCTGTAAATGCATTACAAGCTTATTGTACACCCATAATAAGGCCCTCATTCCCAGCCTACTTAAAGCCTGTTGTAAGCTGCCTGTAAATGCATTACAACCCCATTGTACACCCATAGTAAGGCCCTCATTCCCAGCCTACTTCAAGCCTGTTGCAAGCTTGTTGTAAGCTGCCTGTAAATGCACTACAAGCCTATTGTACACCCATAGTAAGGCCCTCATTCCCAGCCTACTTCAAGCCTGTTGTAAGCTTGTTGTAAGCCTATCTCAAACCCCTTGCATCCCAGCAGCAAGGGAAGGAGGAAGCCTGGAAGTGAGGCTGGGATCAAAGGAACCCTGCTGCTCCCAACCTCCCCGGGCTGATTTCCCAGCCTGGACTCCCCTCCCTTCTGGTTCCAGTTACTCAGAGGCTCCAGGGCTTCCGTCACGGCTGCGTCCTGCACGTCACCACTGCCACCCCACGTAGCTGGAGCCCTTCGGATCCTCCTCACCAGGGCCTCAGGGATTTTCCACCCTCCAGTGGGAGCTTTGATCTCCCACCCAGGCAGCTGCTTCTCCTTAAACCGCGGAGAGCGGAGTGCAGGGTGGGATGGTGGATGAATCCTCTGCTGGGATGGGCTGAATCCACAGGCAGCCCTGGGAGAGCAGGAGCAGCACAGCCAGGAGGCTCCCCAGGATGAGGGAAAAGTGGCAGGATTGGGGTTCAGACTCCTGGGATGTGCTCAGACTCCTGAGATGTGCTCAGACTCCTGGGATGTGCTCAGACTCCTGGGATGTGCTCAGATTCCCGGGATGTGCTCAGACTCCTGGGATGTGCTCAGACTCCTGGGATGTGCTCAGATCCCTGGGATGTGCTCAGATCCCTGGGATGTGCTCAGATTCCCGGGATGTGCTCAGACTCCTGGGATGTGCTCAGACTCCTGGGATGTGCCCATGTGGAGAGAAGGCATTGCAAGGCCATCGCAAATCCATTACAAACCCATTGCAAGCTAATTACCAACCCCTTGTAAGCCCATTGCAAACCCCTCGCAGGCCTGTTGCAAACCCCTTGCATGCCTTTTGCAAGGCCATTGCAAGCCCGTTGTAAACCCCTTGCAAATCCTTTTCAAGTCCATGGTGAACCTGCTGCAAACCTCCTGCAAAACCTGGAGGCCCATTGCAAACCCGTTGTAAACCCTTTGCAAGCTCATTGCAAGCTCATTGGGAAGCTTGAAAGTCCATTTCCAACCTTTTGTAAACCCATTGTAAACCTCTTGCAAGACCAATGCAAACTCATTGCAAACCCCTTGCAAAACCACTGCAGACCCCTTGAAAACTCATTGCAAACCCATTGCAAACCCTTTGCAGCCTCTTTGCAAACTCATTGGGAACCTTAAAAGTCCATTTCAAACCTTTTGTAAACTTCTTGCAAGACCAATGCAAACTCATTGCAATCCCATTGCAAACCGCTTGCAAAAGCACTGCAGACCCCTTGCAAGCCCATTGCAAACCCATTGTATGGCCATTGCAAACCCCTTGCAAACCCTGTTGTAAGCTCCTCTTAAGCCCATCGTGGACCCATTGCAAATCCTTTGCAAATCCTTTGCAACCTCATTGCTGCTTCATTGGGTACCTTTGAGGCCCATTTGAAACTGCTAGCAAACCCATTGTAAACTAATTGCAAATCCATTGCAAACCTCTTTCAGTCCCATTGGTACTCTCTTGTGTAAACCCATTGCAAACCTGTTGCAAGCCCGTCACAGGTGCTTTGCAAGCTCATAGTAAGCTGAACTCTCACCTCTCTTTTTTTCCTCATCCCCCATTTTGCAGAAGCCCCCCAAACCCCCACTCCTTGATCAGCAACTCACACTCACTTTCCTTTAATGAATTTTTTCCCGTTGGAAAAACTCGGGATGGTGGAAGGCGACAGATCCCATCCCTCCCGCCCCCCCTCCGGCCCCCGCCGCCGCGCCGGGGCATCACCCCGCTGCTCCCAGCCCAGCCGGCTCAGCAGAAGCCGCCGCCGGGCTCGTCGGGCCCCTCGGCTTCGTTAGGGCTCATTAACGAAGATCCCGTCTCGCTTTTCCAAGCTGTCAGGGAACATTACCGTCGGGGACCCCTCGGCCCCGGCCGGCGGGCTGGGAACGGGACGGCAGCAGGAGGATCAAAGGCCATGGGTGTCCCGCTCCAGCGGGGCAGAATAATTTAATAGAGAAGCTGATAATTTATTTTTACAAGGGTTTTTTTCTTGCTCTTACCAGGTTTTTTTTTCTATTTTCTTTGCAATTACCAGTCTCGATTCAGCCCGTAAATCTCTCTGCCAGCCCCGTCCGCTCCCATTCTACCTCCACCACGAGGAAAATGGGGTGTTTTTTTTAATTAAGCTCCAAAGTTTTTTGGCAAATTCCACTTTTCTCTTTCCAGGGAAATTAAGATTTACTGGAAAGGCCGGGATGGGCAAGAGGGAGGTGGCGGGATGCCGGTGTGTTACCACTGCTCTCTGCTGGACCTGCTGCATTTCCCGCAACTGGAGCCAGACACTTCCCAGAGCAGGGGAGGAGGAGGAGGAGGAGGAGGAGGAAGGATGGTGCTGAAGCAACCCCATCCTAAGCATTCCCAGCCTGGGAAAAGCAGGTGGTGGGGGAGATCCATGGCCCTGGGGACAGCAGTGCAGTGTCCAGAGATGCCACCCCCTCCTTGGCACTGCCACCCTCTCCCTGATATTCCCACCCTCGGCACAGATTTGTCAGCCTTTCCCCAGCACTGCCACCCTCTCTCTGGCTTTGCCACTCCTTTTCCATCATTTCCACCCCCTCCCCATCATTCCCATCCTCTCCCCAATCTTTCCACCCTCTCCCCAGAGCTGACAACCTTTCCTTGGCATCGCCACCCTACTCTTGGCATCGCCACCTTCTCCTCAACATTCTCACTCTTCCCTCAACATTCCCACCCTCTCCCCAGCATTGTCACCCTCTCCTCAGCATTTCCATCCTCCCCCTGGCATTCCCACCCTTTTCCCTTCATTCCCACCCTCTCCCCGGTGTGCACCCAGGCTCAGGCTGCAGTGGGGAAGGATTTTTTGTGCTTAGGAAATCAAAAAGACTGGACTGGATGCACTGGGAGAAGGTTCCCAGGGTGAGGGAGGGCAGCTCAGCCTGCAGCTGAGATTTCTGTGGGAGTCTTGGTCCGAGTGAAAATCCCCCAGGTGAAAATCCTTCATGTCTGTGAACTCCAGGGCCTCAGCAGGGCCTCCGAGGGTGTTCTGCAGTGCAGCATCCGGGAAGACACAGGACCTTCAAGGATGTTAAATACACAGATATTTAATGCTCCAGCCCCAAACACCCCAGAGCGATGCCCCAATTTTTAATACCTTAGTACTAAATACCCCAGAGCTAAACATCACCATGTTTAATGACCCGAAGATGAATACCCCAATGACTAAAATGACTTTTAATGCCCCAAAACTAAATACCCCAGAGCTGAACATCACCATGTTTAATGACCCAAAGATAAACACCCCAATGTTTAATACCCCAGAGCTAAACTCCCCAATGTTCAATGCCCCAGTGCCAAATGCCCCAAAACTAAATACCCCAGAGGTATACACCCTCATGTTTAATGCCCCAATCCTAAATACTCCAAGCTAAACACCATGATATTTAATGCCCCGGAGCTAATCACTAAATGTTGAACATCCTAGAGCCAAATTCCCCAATGTTTAATGTTCCAGTGTCAAATGCTCCAGTCCTAAATACCCCAGAGCTAAATGACACCAATGTTTAATACCCCAGAGCTAAATTTCCCAATGTTCAATGCCCCAATTTTTAATGCCCCAACCCTAAATACCCCGGAGCTAAACACCCCCATGTTTAATGCCCCAATACCAACTGCCCCTGAGATAAATTTATTAATGTTTTAAGTATGGATCTAAATGCCCCAGTACTCAATGCCCCAACAATAAATGCCCCAAGGTTACTTGCCCCAACCATCTATATGTATATTTATATATTTATTTATTTATTTATATATATATATAAATACCCCAGAAATGAATTCTCCTTTATGCATAGATCTAAATGCCCCAGTGGTAAATGAGCTGGTGCTAATTACATGAATTCTGAACGGCTCAGTACTAAATGCTCTGATGTTTAATGTTCCAGAGCTAAACACCCTCATGTTTAATGTCCCAGAGCCAAATGCCCCAGTACTTTATTCAAAATTCACCACTACTTTAAGCACTGGGGATAAATGCCAAAGATTAAACTCACCACTGTTAATGCACCAATGTCTTTATGCAGCAACAGCAAATTCCCAGAACTAATTTCCCCCATTTTAATGCCCCACTGCTCAATGCCCCATTGCTAATGCCCCAGCCCTAAATGCCCCAATGTTTAACATTCCAGTGCTAAAAGCCCCAACACCAAGTGCCCCAGAGCTAAATTGATGATTTATATGTTGATCGAAATGCCCCAGTGTTCAATATCCCAACCCTAAATGCCCCAGAGCTGATTGCCCCGATGTTTAATGCCCCAGTGCCAAATGCACCAACACGAAAAGTCACTTCCCTAAATGTCCCAACGCTGAATGTCCCCATCCCTAAACACCCCAGAGCTAAACACCCCCACATTTAACTGCCCAGCCTTAAATACCCAGAGTTAAACATCCCGATATTTAATGCCTCAACCCTATATCCCCCAAAGCTAAACACCCCAATGTTTATTGCCCAGTGCTTTCTGCAGAGACGCTGAATGTCCCAGTGTGAGAATGTCCCAGTGTGAGACATCCAGAGCTGAATATCCCGCTGGGAAACACATCAACTCTGAGCACTCTTTTGCTAAATGCCCCAAGCCCTAAATCCCCCAGTCACTAAACGCACCAGAGCTCAGTGCCCCGGTGTTTAACGCCCCAGGGCTCAGTGCCCTGCTGGTAAATGTCCCGAACCTTAGTGCCCTTTTCCTAAATGTCCCGGTGCCAAATTCCCTGAACACTAAATATCCCAATGCCAAATACCCGGGAGCTAAATGTCCCGGAGTTTAATGCCTTGGTGCTAAATTCCCCAGGGACTAAATTCCTCAAGCACTAAATACCCCGGAGCTCCATGCCCTGGTGTTTAATGCACCAATCCTAAATGCCCCGATGCCAAATTCCCCAGACACTAAATTCCCTGGATGCTAAATGTCCCAACAGTAAATACTCCCAAGTTTAGTGCCCCAAAGCTCACTGTCCAGATGCTAAATTCCCCAGGAACTAAATGCTCCAAAACGAAATACCGCAGAACTCAATGCACTGAGTTTTAATGCACCAACATCAAATATCTCGGAGCCAAATGCCCCGATGCCAAATTCCTCAGACACTAAATTCCCCAGGCACCAAATTCTCCAGGCACTAAATTCCCCGGAGCTCAATGCCCGGGTGTTTAATGCACCAACGCTAAATACCCTGGAGCCAAAAGCCTCGGTGCCAAATTCCCCAGGCACGAAATTCCCGGGATGCTAAATGCCCCAACATTAAATTCCCCGGAGCTAAATGTCCCCGTGTTTAATACCCCAGAGCTAAATCCCTCAATGCTGAATTCCTCAGGCACTAAATATTCCAGGCACTAAATTCTCCAGGCGCTAAATATTCTAGGCACTAAATTCCCCGGAGCTCGATGCCCCAGTAGCTTTCGACTCATCCTGCTTTAAAAGCACCAGTAAAAAAATTCCCATATTCCCATCACAATCTAAAGCAGCGGTTTTGGGAATCATCCCCACCCATCTCA
The DNA here is from genome assembly GCF_008360975.1 of Lichenostomus cassidix. Lineage (NCBI taxonomy): Eukaryota > Metazoa > Chordata > Aves > Passeriformes > Meliphagidae > Lichenostomus > Lichenostomus cassidix. The sequence goes on from NC_139501.1 coordinate 5,348,882, forward strand.
GAGCTTAATCCATTTCCAAACTAATTTGGGGGTTTAATTAACCCAACAATGGTGCAGGTTTAAAGCTCTACATCCACAGGCTGTGGATTCCCAGGAATTATTTGGCACCCGGCAGGATTCCAGCTGAGAAACAAGAATTGAATTCCTCCCGTGTGGATCTTGTAGGATAATCATGAGCTTGGCGCTGTTAATGCTGGTAAATCAAGGATTTAGCGGCAGGGAGGTGAATGGATCCCCCAAAAAAGCCAGCGCTGGTGGGGTTGGGGTGGTTTGGGATGGACGGAGGGATGGTGGGGGCAGAGCTGACCCCAAGCGGATGGAAATTGCAATTCCTGCTCTGGGAGCAGAAAACAGAGGATTTGGGGGGAAAAACGGGGGGTAATTGGGAAAAAAACAAACAAACAAAAAAAAAACCCACAGCAGAACAACCCAAATCATTCTACACTATAAGACCAGGAAGGGAAAAAATTGTGCAAAAAAGGCCAATTTGGAGCATCCAGAAAAGCTGGGAGGAGGGGATGGGACGGACAGACCACGTCAGCGTGAGATTTCCTTTGGAAAAGTACCTGAACCCTCGGCAAATAAACGGAATAAACCCCCGAAGACGTCTCCGAATATTTACATAACCTCGGTCATGGCTTTTCCGAGCATTCCTGGGGCGGAATGAGGGTGCTGAGGGTGGGCAGGGGGTGGCAGGAGGTGGTTGGGGTCATGGCAGTGACCTCTGCATCCCGGGCTGGGCGGGGAAGGGATGGATGGATGGATGGATGGATGGATGGATGGAGGGATGGAGGGATGGACGGACGGACGGATGGAGTCCCTCCTGATGTCCTGCATTAAAACCCTTAGGGAAAGGACACAGTGACACTGGGCAGTGGCACTTGGGGAAAACTCCACTGCAATCCCCGGCACGCCTCAGAAAAAGTTGAAGTTTTGCCCCCCAAAAAGCTCTTTGTGCCCCCAAAAAAGCCTATTTTTCCTCAGAAATGGCATTTTTTCACAAAAAAAAAATCCCCTTTTCTCCAAAAGCAGATCTTTTCCTCAAAAAAGGGCATTTCTTCCAAAATAAGGCACGTTTTCCCACAGAAAAGTACCTATTTTTTTCACAAAGCACCAGTTTTATTCCACAAGGCCCTTTTCCTGTAGAGAAAAGAACCCTTTTTCCATAAAATGTTTTTTTCCCTTAAAAAACACTTTTTACTCCAAAGTTAATTTTTTCTCAAAAAAAATTTTCTTTTCAAAAAAAAAAAAACTCACTTCTTTCTCGGTTTTTCCCATTAAATCATTTTTTGGCCTTATTTTTCCCACCAAAATCCGCTTTTTTTGGTCTCCAAAAAGACCTTTTTTCCCCAAGAAAAATTCTTTAAATAAAGAAACCAACCTACTCTTTCCGAAAAAGACATTTTTCCCATAAAAAAGCACTTCTTTCTCTCAAGAAAAGAAACTTTCCCTTAAAAACCTCTTTATTTCCCAAAAATCCTCCACCTTCTCACACCTTTTTTCTTGTAGAACGTAGAGAATTTCTTTGCAGAGTTTTAAATCCCTTTATTCTGCCTTTTCTTTTTCCTGTGAAAAAAGGCTATTTCATTTTATAAAAACACTTGTCTTTTCCAGAAAGTCTGTTTTTTCCAAGAAAAAGAAAGCCTTTTTCCCCTAAAAAAATTTTCTTAAGAAAACCCATTTAAAAAAAAAAAAAATTAAAAGCCTTATTTTCAAAAATAAATAAATAAATAAATTTAACGCACCTTCTCTTTTTCCCAAACCCCTTTCTAAAGGTTGTTTTTTTTTAGGCACCTTTTTCCAAGCAAAAACCTTCTTTTTCACTCCGAAACACTTTTACCCGAGAAAAAAAAAAAGCGCCTTTTTTCCCCCAAATAGCCTTTTTGAAAAAAAACCAAAATCAACAACCAAAAAAACCCCAACAACAAACAGCAACAAAACCAACCAAGCAACCAAAAAAACCCCAACTTTTTAACAGAAAATCCTATTTTTTACCTAAAAAAAAAAAATTAAAAAATTAAATTCAAATTTTTTTTAATTTTTTTTTTTTAAAAGACGTTTCCCCTAAAAAAAAAAAAATTGAGATCGGTGCGTTGTGGTCCCGGGCAGGCCGGATATGATCCGACTCCGGCTTGGGCTCTGCTCACATCAGAAAATATCCGGCCCCATTGTTCGGGGGGGCAGCGCCGTGTCCGTGCTTTGTTCCCTCGGGACCCCTTTGGATCCACACAAATATTTGGAGACTCCCAACGCGCGGGAAGGACGACGAGGAATTTTTTTTTTTTCTCTCTCCCCCCCCCCTCCTCCCCGCCTTTATTTTTTGGGGCCAAATATGACTTTTTGTACCTTGCGGAGGGAAATTTCCGGCTGGAAACCCAACCCTGCGCCTGGTGGGAGGCTGAATGGTCGCCCCGCTGGGTGGGAACAATATGGATTTGGGATGAAAAGGTTTTCCTGCCCGGTTCCCCGGAGCGAGGCGGAACTGCAGCCCAGCGGCGGCAGCGTGGCGCGGTGCCGGCGGGATGAGCGCGGAGCATCGGCGCGCCCGGGGCGGCTGGAGCTGGGATTTTGGGGATCCGTGGGGAGAGAGGGAGCCGGGATGAGGGGTGGGATGCGGGATAGGGGGTCTATCCCATCCCAAAATGATAGGGATCTTGGGATGTGAAATGGGGATCAATCCCATCCCAAAATCATAGGGATGCAGCGATGAGATGTGAAATGGGGATCAATTGCATCCCGAAATGATAGGAATCCAGGGATGAGGGGCGGGGTGTGAAATGGGGATCAATGCCATCCCAAAATGATAGGGATGTAGGGGTGAGAGGAGAAATGGGGATCGATCCCATCCCGAAATTATTGGGACCCAGGGATGAGAGGTCGATGTGAAATGGTGATCAACCCCACCCCAAATGATATGCATCAGGAATGAGGGGTGGGATGCGGGACAGGGGGTGAATCCCATCCTGAAATGATAGGGATGCAGGAATTGGGGTGGGATGTGGGATAGGGGGTCCATCCCATCCCAAAATGATAGGGATGCAGCGATGAGATGGGAAATGGGGATCAATCCTATCCCAAAATTATGGGGATGCAGGGATGAGATATGAAATGGTGATCAATGCCATCCCAAAATTACAGGGATCCAGGGATGAGGGGTGGGATGGAAAATGGGGATCAATCCTATCCCACAATGATAGGGATCCGGGATGAGGGGTGGGATGTGGGACAGGGGGTTAATCCCATCCCGAAATTATAGTGATGCAGGGATGAGATGTGAAATGGGGATCAACCCCATCGCACAATGACAGGGATCCAGGGATGAGAGGTCAATGTGAAATGGGAATCAATCCCATCCCGAAATGATAGGGATGAAGGGATGAGAGGGGAAATGGTGATCAATGCCATCCCAAAATTATAGGGATCCAGAGATGAAGGGTGGGATGCAGGACAGAGGGTCGATCCCATCCCGAAATGATAAGGACCTAGGGATGAGATGGGAAATGGGGATCAAGACCATCCCAAAATTATTGGGATCTAGGGATGAGAGGTCGATGTAAAATGGTGATCAACCCCACCCCAAATGATACGCATCCGGAATGAGGGGTGGGATGCGGGACAGGGTGTCAGTGCCATCCCAAAAAGATAGGGATGCAGGGATGAGAGGTGGGGTGTGAAATGGGGATCAATCCCATCCCAAAAAGATAGGGATGCCGGGATGAGACGTGAAATGGGGATCTATCCCATCCCAAAATGAAGCCTCAGCTCCGGGCTGAGGGATGCTGGTGTCCCGCGGTCGTTCCTAACCTCTGTCCCAGAGGTGACGCTGTCACCGGACGTGGCTTTTTTGGGTTGGAAAGGGCAGGATTTGGGCCATGAGCTGGTCTGAGGTGGAGGGGAGGGGTGGTGGGGTGGGATTGGGGAATGTGAGATCCCAAGAGGTCCTAGGGAAAAAATTAAAAGGGAAAAAATAAAATTTAAAAAAAAAAAAGGAGGTGAGGGCGAAAAGAGACAACAAAGGGGGGAAAGGGGGAAAACGGGAAGAAGAGGGGAAATAGTAGGGGAATGAGAGAAAAGGGGGAAAGTGGGGGATAAAGGAAGGGGGGAAAGGGGAAAAAATTGAGGGAGAGAAGACAAGAGGGGGGAAAAGAGGGAAAGAGGAAAAAGAGGGGAAACCCAGGGGGAAGCAGGGGAAAAGCAGGAGACAAGCGGGGAAGGTAGGGGGAAACTGGAAATAAAATGTGGGTTTAAGGGAACAAAGGGAGGAAAAGGGGGGAAGAGCAAGGGGAAAGTGGGGGAACCAAAAAAAAGGGGAAAGGAGATAAAGGGGAGCAAGAGGGGGAAAATGGGAGGGAAAGGAAAAACAAAAAAGAGGAAAAGGGAGTGGAAGGGGAGAAGAAAGCAGGGGAAACAGGCAAAGCAGGGGAAAGGGGGAAAAGGAGGTGAAAGGAGGGGAAAACAGGAGAAGCGGGGAAATCAGAGAAAAACAGGGTGAAACAGAGGGAAAAAGGGGTAAATGGGGAAAGGAGGGAAATCCGGGGTTAAAGCAGGGGGAAAACAGAGAAAGCAGGGGTAGAGACGGAAAGCAGGGACGGAGAGATGAGCGGATCAGCGCTCGGTGCCGCCGGAGCCCCGCAGCGGGGCGGCAGCGTCCTCTCGCGGCAGCGGAGGGCAGCCCGGGGGGGTCGGGATGCTCTCCGGGAGCCCCCAGAACTGCACAGCCCCCCCAGTGCCCCCACAGCTGTCCAGTGCTCCCACAGTCCTCCTGGAATCCCAACGCTCTCCCCAGAATCCCCCAGTTCCCCCCAGCATAGCTTCCGAGGGTCACCATAGGTCCCCAGTATCCCCATAGCCCTCAGTGACCCCATAGACCCCCAGCGGCTCCATAACTACACCCAGTGACCCCATAGCTCCCCCCAGTATCCCCATAGGCCCCAGTGCCCCCATAGATCCCCTGTGGCCCCATAATTCCACCCAGTGCCCCCACAGCTCTCCCCAGTATCCCCATAGCCCCCCAGTGCCCCCCCATAGCCCTCAGAACACCCACAGCCTCATTGCCCCCTGATCTCCCCAGTGATCCCAGCAGGCTTCCTAGGCTCCCCCCAGCCATTACAGCCCCCCAGTGGCCCCTATGGCCTCCCCAATTCCTCCCCTTAGCCCTCACAGCCCCCCAGTGTGCCTCGCTGCCCCTCACATCCCTTACAGGCCCCCCAGCCCCCTCACAGGCCTTAAAGCCCCCCATAGTCCCTCCATATCCCCCCAGTGCCCCCAGGACTGCCCATAGCCCTCCCGGTGTCCCCAGCGCAGGGAGCAGCTCCTGTCCTCGCACAGCCAGGGGCCGAGGGCACCCCAAGTGTCCTCAGGGGTGACGGAGCCCCGAGGCGAGAGGGCTTTGGTGGCCTCGAGTGGCCCACGGGTGAGCCACGAGACCCAGCGTGACCCCCGGGAGCACCGAGAGCGGTGAGACATCCCCGCCACAGCATCCCGGTGCCGGTACCGAGCGAGTGTGCCCGGAGTGACTCGGCAAACACCGAGGAGCGGAACCATCGCCCCTGTGCCGCAGCATGCCGCCGGTACCGGCGCTGGACACCCTCGGGTGACCCCGGCTGACCCCGGGAAACACCGCGGATCGGTTCCACCCCCTCCCCGCTGCAGCACGCCGCCGGTACCGACCCTGAGCATCCCCGCGAACATCCCCGGGCGAGCGCCGACAGCACCGGGGCGGTGCTACCCACCCGTACCTCCTTCTGCCGGCACCGGCCCGGGACACCCCCGGCGGGACTTTGGGAAACACCGGCGACCGGTGTCACCATCCCCCCGCCAAGTCATCCGGCCGGTACCTGCCCTCAGCATCCCCGGGTCACCCCCGGTAGCGGCGGGAGCTGGTGCCACCATCCCTCCGGGGCAGCATCCCGCCGGTACCGGTGCTGGGCAGCGCCGGGGAGACTCGGAGCGATCCCAAGCAGTAGCGGCATCCCGCCGGTACGGACCCTCAGCATCTCCGGGGTGACTCCTGGAAACACCGGGTACCAGTGCCACTATCCCGGCGGTGCGGCATCCCGCCGGTACCGACCCTCAGCATCCCCCGCGGTGACCCCGGGTGACCCCCGGCGGCAGCAGGGGCCGATGTCACCATCCCCAGGCTGCAGCATCCCGCCCGCACCGACCCTGGGCAGCCCCGGGATTACTCCGAGCTACCCTACACAGCAGAGGGGACCGGTGCCACCAAATTCCCGCTGTCTCCTCGCCCGTACCGCTCCTCAGCATCCTCGAGGTGACCCCGGGTGACCCCCCGGTACCAGCAGGGACTGGCGCTCCCATCCCCAGGCTGCAGCATCCCGCCGGGCCCGACCCTGGGCAGCCCCGGGTGACCCCTGCAACCACCGGGGACGGGATCCCGGCCGCCCCCCGCTCCCCCCGCTCCGCTCCCGGCCCCCTCCCCTCGGCGCAGCCGCTCCCCCTCCCCTCCCCGTTGCCATGGCGACCCGGCTCACCGCCCCCCCCCCGCCAAGGGTTGCCATGGCGAGCGCGAGCGGCAGGCGCGCGGTGCGGTGGGCGGGGCGCGCGGGGCGCCGATTGGCCGGGCCGCCCCACGTGACGCGCGCAGGAATGCAAATGAGCGATGGCCTCGCGCCGCCGCCGCGCCGCCGCCTGAGGGAGGGAGGAGGGAGCGGGCCCGGCCCGGCCCGGCCCCGCCGGGACCCCCGCGCCCCGCGCCCCCCGCTCCGGGACCCCGCGGCGCTCCCCGGGCCATGGCACAGCCCGCCCGCCGCCGCCGCCTCGCCCGGCCCGGCCCGCAGGTACCGCGCGTGCCGCCGCTACCGGGCCCCGGCGGCTTTGTCTGGGCCGGGGGGGGGCTGAGGGGAGGGGGGGCCGCGCATGCGCAGCCGCCGTGCCTCAGTTTCCCCAGCCGGGCCGTGGCCCCCGCCGCTCCCCGCCCCCCGTGGGGCCCCCAATTCCCACCGCTATCTGTGCCTCCCCTCCTTCCTCCTGCGCCCCCTCCTCTGGTTTTGCACTCCCTTCTTCTTCTTCTTCTTCTTATTATTATTATTATTATTATTATTGCCCACCATCATATTCCAGTGCCCCCATGTTATCTCTGACCCCCCATACTATATCTGATCCCCCTGTTTTCTATCCCACCTCTCGCTATCATATTCCACTCTCCATCTTCCACCCCCTTTTTTGATTTTGCAACCCATTATTATTATTTATTATTATTATTATTATTATTATTCCCACTCCCACCATCATGTTTCAGTCCCTACTATTTTATCTGACTCCCCCTTTATTATATCAGACCCCTTCTTTTCTATCCCACTCCCCACTAGTGTTTTCCACTCCTTTCCATCATCTTGCAACCCCCTCTTATTTTGCACTGCCTTATCATTCCCTGTATCATATCTTGCTGCTTCCTATCCTGCACCCCTTTATTATTGCTATTATTATTGCCCACCTACAATCATATTCTAGTGCCTACTGTTACCTCTGACCCTCTCTATTGTATCTGACCTCCCTCACTTCTGTCCAACCCCTTCATTAGTGTTTTCCCCTCTTTCCCATCATCTTACACCCCTTCCTCTGCTTTTGCACCCTTATTATTCCCACACCCACAACCATATTCCAATGCTGCTATTATCTCTGACCCCCCATGTTATATCTGCCCCCTTTTCTTCTGTCCCCCATCTTATCCCACTCCCCATCTTTCATCCCCCTTTCTGATTTCATGCCCCTTTATTATTATTCCCACCTACCTCCATCATCACTTTCCAATCCTTGCTCTTTTATCTCACCCCCTCTCATCTGTCCCACCTCCCCACCATATCCCACCCTTGACCAGCATCTTGCATCCCCCCTTGTTCTGAGCCCCCATATTATTCCCCCCACATTCTTCCATCCTGCTGCTTACTCTCCCATCTTCCCCCTCTCTATCCCATATTCCCCCCATTCTGTCTGTATCCCCATCCCATCCCTCCATTATTTCCCCCTCATCATTCTGCACCCCTATTTTGGGCTCAGCTCAGGGAACTCCAGCTCCTCAGCTCTCCCTGTGCTGGCTGTGGAACTCCCCAGCTCCCCCCATCGTAGCAGGTCCCAGCAGTACCCAAAATCTTCCCTTTTTATTATTTTGGATAGGTCTAATGGTTGAGGGGGGGCGTGGAGCAGGTTTCTTCAGTCACCTCTGGGTCAAAAGTAAGGTGTCCCCATCTGACACCCCAAATTCCCCAGCGGGGTTTGGTGTGGGTGAGGATGGGGGGCTCAGACCCTCAATGGGTGGAAGCTGCTGGGGGCTTCCCGGGCTGTGCCCATCTTGAGGGGATTGGCTCCTGATGGGCCTAGTGTGATCCCTCTGTGCCAGTCACTGCAGTGACCCTGTGTCACCTCAATGCCACCAGAGCAGAAAAAACAGGTCTGTGGCTGTTCAGTGGAAAAGGTGCTACCTAAAAGTTCTCCAATTCATGCCATGGATACAGACCAGGGGGTGGGAAGTGTCACAGGCCACATGCAGGAATCGGACATGTACTGCCACCCTATGAACATGTGGATGTCCCACCCTGTGCTTTGGGACAGTGGCACCTCAGGAGACAAAGCCCCATGGGCCACGTGAGGCCAGGACATCACTGCTGCCATGTCCCTCATGTGCTGGGCTGGGGTGACTTGGTGGGGCTGTGCTGTGGCATGGCCGAGGCCACCCTCAGTGGCCACTGTCCACAGTCTGCAGTGTCCCACACTGTTGTCCCTGATCCTACTGTGGTGGCACTGCAGGGGCTCAGATGGGTGGCACAGGTGGAGCACGGTGGCCATGGGTGGCTGTCAGTGACCATGGAGCCTCATGGCCACCACAGTGGCTGTGGTGACAGAGGTGCTGCCGACAAACTGCCCCCTCTGGCCCCCACAGCACTGTCCCTCTGTCCCTATACCCCTCCTCGCCCTCTGTCCTGCTGTCCATCCCCTTCCTACCGTCCATTCATCCCTCTTCTTCCTTCAGTGTGCCTTTCCCCTCATGTTTTTTCTGTCCATCCTTCCTTGCATCCCTGCATCCCTATCCTATGTCCATCCGGCCTTTCTTCCATCCATTCCTCTCCCCTTTTGTGTCTTTCTATCTGTCCATACTTCCTCCTTCCTGTCTGGTCTGTCTTTCCCTCCATCCCTTGGTCCCTCCCTTTCCTGCTTTTTTTCAGCCTTCCCTTCTCTAGTTGGGTCCTTAGCTCATTCTGTCCGTCTTTCCATCCACCCATCATTCCTTCCTTCCATTCAGAGAGCCATCATTTCTTCTGTCTTTTCTTCTGTCTAGCCTCTTGTCCATCCTTTTTCCATCCCTAATCCCTCCTTCCTTCTGTCCTTCCTGTCCCTCTTTACTCTTCTTCCTTCCTTACTTCTGTCGTTACATCCATCCTTCTTTCCCTCCCTCCTCCCATCCATTTTTCCTTTCTGCCCATCCATACTTCCATTCATCCTTCCCTTTCCATCCATACTTCCATTCATCTCTTCCATCCTCTGATTTGTCATTCTCTCTGTCCTTCCATCCTTCATTCCTTTCCTACTTCTACCTGTCCTAATGTGTGTCCTTTCCTAGTTCCATGTCTCCCTTGGTCTCTCTCTTTCCTTCCATCTCTTTCCTACTTTTTTCTGTTCTGTCCATCTGTTTTTTGTCCCTTTCCTACTTCCTTCCTTCCCTTCCCTCATTTCCTTCTCTCCATCCATCTGTCCCTTTCCTACTTCTCTTGTTCCCTTATTTCCTTTAGTTTGTCCATCCCTTCATCCCTCTCTTCCTCCAGTCCATCTTTCTATCCACCCCTGCCTCCTCACCTCTGTCTCTCTTCCTTCCAGCCTTCCTTGTGTCTTTCTCTCCCTCTGTCTATCCTCCTGTCCATGCTCCCTTTCCCCACTTTCCCTGGGATGCTGACTCCCACTTTGGTGGAGGAGAATGAACCATGGGGCCTCCCATCATTCTTCCTCCACCCCATCCTCCTCCCCCTCTGTGATTCTGGCCCCCATCCCTCACCCGGACACGGGCTGCCAGGGGCACCCCCTGACTGTGTTACCTCCCCCCAGCTCTAGTCTGACCCACACCCCCATCCCGCCCCGCACCTGCCATGGAGAACGAGCAGCTCCCAGCTCCAGCTCCTGCCAGCAGCACGGGTGGCACAGCCCCGACACCTGCCAGCACCACGGCCACGCGCCCGCCCGGGCCGCAGATCTCCGTCTACAGCGGCATCCCTGACCGCCAGACCGTGCAGGTACGGGGCCGGGGGGCACTGCAGGATTAGGGGGTGCCGGGGGGGTCGTGGCACAGCCCGGGGCCATGTTTTCCCCCCAAAGGTGATCCAGCAGGCGCTGCACCGGCAGCCCAACACAGCGGCGCAGTACCTGCAGCAGATGTACGCGGCGCAGCAGCAGCACCTCATGCTGCAGACGGCCGCGCTCCAGCAGCAGCACCTCACCAGCGCCCAGCTCCAGAGCCTGGCTGCCGTCCAGCAGGTACGGGCACCCCGCGGGCACCGGGGGCTGCTCGGGGCTGGCACGCCCCTCACCTTCGGCTTTTCCCCAAGGCAAGCCTGGCAGCGAACCGGCAAAGCGGCTCCTCTGCGGGCAATGGCACCCAGCCGGCCCCAACACAGCAGCCCACGGTGAGTCCCTCGGCCCCTCAGCACCCACCCTGCCCATGCCCACCTGTGCCAGCACCCCGACCTTCTCCTGATGTCCCATTTCAGATTAACCTGGCGACGTCACCGGCGGCGGCGCAGCTGCTGAACCGGGCGCAGAGCGTGGGGCCTGGGGCATCGGGCATCGCTCAGCAGGCTGTGCTGCTGGGCAACACCGCCTCACCCGCCCTCACCGCCAGCCAGGCCCAGATGTACCTGCGGGCACAGATGGTAAGGGTGGGGCTGGGACATGGCATGGCCTCAGCATCCTGGTGGGGTGCCTGTCATCCTGCTGGGGGTGCCCAGGACTCATGGGAGTCCTGTCATCTTGCTGTGGGGTGGCCTGGACCTGTGGGGTGCCCATGGTCCTGGTGTAGGGTGCATAGGGCCCTGTAGGATCCCTGACCCTCAAGGGTGCCCATTGCTCTGCTGTGGAATGCTGAGACCCATGGGGTGCCTGGAACACACAGGGTGCCCACAGTACTGCAGCAGTGTGCCCAGGGTCCATGGGATAGCCATCATCCCGCTGTGGAGTGCCCAGGACCCATAAGGTGCCCACTGTCTCACTGTGGGTGCCCAAGGCCCATAGGGTGTCCATCATCCTGCTGTGAGGTGCCTGGGACCCATGGAACATCCCTTGTCCTGTTGTGGTGTACTTGGGAGCCACAGGATGCTCATCATCCAGCTTCAGGGCATCCGGGGCCTGTGGAGTGACCATTGTCCCACTGCAGGGAGCCTGGGACTTGTAGGGTGCCTGTGATCTTGCAACAGGTGACCAGGACCCATGGGGTACCTGTCATCCAGCCATGGCGTGGCTGGGACCCTTACGGTGCCCATTGTCTCACTGTGGGGTGCCCAGGACCCTTAGGGTGCCCATCATCCTGTTGTGGAGTGACCATAGAGTGCCTATGGCCCTGCTATGACCTGTAGGGTGCTCATTGCTCTGCATCGAGTGCCCAGGACCCATGGTTAATCCATAGGGTGCCCAAAGCTTATAGGGTATCCCCCACCTTCCTGGGGGTCTGCGGACCCCACAGGGTGCCTGTCACCCTGCTGTGAGGTGTGTAGACTTCATGAGGTGCCTTCACCCTGCTGAGGGAACCCAGCCCCCATATAGGGTGCCCCCCATGCTAGTGGGAGAGCCCAGACCTCACAGGGCACCCACAGCCCCATTGGGGGTGCCCAAGCAGGTGCTCTTTGCCTTTGCGGGGGGTGTTGGGACCCTATAGGGTGCCCTTCACCCCACGGGGCACGCCTGTCCTTACCCTACATAGATAGAGGGACACCCATGTGCCACCCTGTAGGGACACAGAGGGGGGACACACAGGGGTGCCACCCCTGACATGGTGGGCCGTGGACCCACTCTCCCTGTCCCCAGCTCATCTTCACGCCCACGGGCCCCGTCAGCGCTGTCCGGCCCGAGAGCCCCGCACCGGCCCCACCACCCGCCCCACCACCCACCACCCCTCAGGTGAGTCCCCCCGCCCCTGCCAGCCCCCCAGAATCTGCCCCCGCACCCCTGACCCACTGCCGTTGCAGGTGCACAGCCTGGCCTTGCGCCCCGCCGGCCCCCACCTCCCTGCCCTGGCCATGAAGCCCCCCGGGGGTGCTCCTCCCCGGGCTGGCCCCCCCCGGGGGCCCCCGCCCGACCCCCCCGCTGAGCACCTCAAAAAGGCCGAGGGGCACGAGGGCCGTGCCCACACCTTGGCCCGTGCCACCGCCCCCGCTGCTGCCCACCCGCTCGTCACCCCAGGTAAGGGGCTGCCCCGGGGTGGGGGACACCCCTGGGTGCTGGGGGAGTCACAGGGTGTTCACTCTGAGACCTAGTGATGGCCCGTGCTGGTGTGTCCTGTACATTGTCACCTGCCTGTATTTGGGACCTTTTGGGTCCATCCTCTCCCTGGCAGGGGCCCTACCTGGGAGGGTCTCAGCACCCATAGGATCCCAGAGTCCTGTGGGGTGCAGGGGGCTGGGGCAGTGAGGGTGTGGGTCAGGGGACCCCATGGAGTGCTGGAGCCTGGGGGTGGTGCACTGGTGTGGCTCCCAAAATTGGGGACCGCCACCCTGGGGCAGTCTGAGCACAGCCTCCTGCAGCAGCAGCAGGAACTGGCAAAGCTGTTTGTCCAAGTGCACCAGAGGGAACAGATGCAGAGTGAGCAGCAGCCTCGTGGAGGGGGATCCTGGGGATGGGTTCCATGGGGCTGAGGTGCTGCTGCTAAGGGGGATTCCCTGTCCCCATCGCTGTCCCTGCAGCCTATGCCCCGCTGCAGTCCCCTCAGTTCCTGCAGCAGCCGCCGAAGCCAATGCAGCCGCAGCCGCCGCAGCAGCAGCAGCAGTTCGTCATCCAGCAGCAGCAGCAGCAGCTGGGCCCCCGTGGGCAGCCCCCCCCGGGCCCCCCTGCCGCCCCCCAGCTCCAGCCCCTGCCCCCTGTCAGCCCCGGCCCAGCCCCCCAGCCCAAAACAGGGGTTCCCCAGGGAGCAGGGGGTGAGGGTGGCCCCAGCTGCCAGGCTGCCCCCCGCAAGTTCCAGCACGCCTCGGCCGTCATCCTGCAGCTGCAGCCGACCGGCCCCACGGTGAGGGGCCCCCAAACCTCCCCCCGTGTTCTTCCAAACTGTTACAGTGAGAAACACCCAAACTTCCCCCAAACCCTCGTGGTGAGTGGCCCTCAAACCTCCCCCCAAAGCACCCAGAAATCACCCACCAAACCCACAGTGAGGGGCACCCCAACCCCCGGGGGTGGGGGAGCTCAGGGGAGGGAAGGAGGGATGGGGGCACTGGAGTGGGAATGGGGGGTGTTGGGGAATCAGGTGTGTGCACTCGCGTGTGGCTGGGCAGGTGCACAATTGCTGCACGTGTGTGTGTGTGCATTCCTGACCTGTGCATGGGGGTCCAGTTGTCATGTGGGCCTTCAGGTGTGCATGCTGAGGCCACACTGCATTGTGACCTGCTCTATGCACGTGTGTGTGTATGTGTGTGTGTGTGTACTTGCTCCATGCACACTTGTGTGCACAGCTTTGCACATCCATGCACACACATGTCTGTGTGCCTGGTCCTATAATGAGGGCAGCATGTGCTGATTGTGTGTGTGTGCACATGTGCTTGATCCTTGTGTGTCTGATCCATGCACATGTGTGTACATGCGCACCGGATCCTTACACCTGTGTGTGCACAGCTTTGCCAGATGCATGCACATGCATGTGTGCACATGTGCATGTGTGCCTGCTCCCTGCATGTGTGTGCATACTCACTCCAGGTCCATGCACACGCATGTGCACGTGTGTCAGGTCCACGTGTGTGCCTGGTCCATGCACACAAGTGCAGACGTGTTTGATCTGTGTGTGCTTGCACATCTGCTTGATCCACATGTGTCTGCTCTGTGCATGTGTGTGACACTCATGCCAGACCCATGCATGTGTGTTTGTGGGGGTGTGTACAGGCTCCGTGCACATCTGTGCAAATGTGCATGCCAGATCAAGTGTGCCTGGACACGCGTGCCCAACTGTGACATGCATATGTGCACGTGCATGACCACTCCAGGTGCACACATGTGCCTGACCCATGCACGGGTGTGCACACTCCAGCCACGCAGGTGCATGCCACTGTGCCACCTGCACACGCGCCTGCCCTGACCCCCGCCCATGCGTGTGCACACCTGACCCTGCCCCATGCGTGTCCCTGCCACCGCAGCCCCCTCTCGGGGTCCCTGAGGGCGCCCGCCGGGACCCGCTGCCCGCGCCGAGGAGCGCCGAGAGCCCGCCTGCCGCCCCGCCGCAGCCCCCCGCCCTCTCGCCGCCCGCCGCCCCCCCGGGCCCCGACACCCCCGAGGGCGAGCGGCCCCCCATGCACGGTAAGCCCCCGCCCCGCTCCCACAGGCACCCACTCGTGGGGGGCTTCACCCCCACCCCTCGTGTCCCGCGGCACGGGGGAGCTGCAGCCGGGGGTGCGCGGGGCCGGGCGGTGCTCGGGGTGTCCCTCAGCCCGCCCGGGGCCAGTGTCACCCACGGCTGCGTGCAGCGCCCGCCGCTGCCGGTAGAGGGAGCCCGGGCGCCTCGGCGTCACACAGAGAGCGCCTGAGGGGCGGAGACGTGGCTACGTAGAGGCCACGCCCCTTTTCTGTGGACGCTCCACTGGCGCCCGGGCTGGGGGTGTGGCCACATCTGGAGGCCACGCCCACAGCCGTGCGGATGGTGCGCAAGCAGGGGCGGGGGCGTGGCCACACCCCTAGAAACCACGCCCCCCGTGGGACGAGGCTCCGCCCCCGGCAGCGGGGGCGCGGGAGGCGGTGCCGTGCGGGGAGGGCGTGGCCACGCGCTTAGGCTCCGCCCGGGCGCGCGCGGCGGCGGCGGCAGCCAATGGGCGCGCGGGGGGCGTGTCCGGGCCGGGCCCCGCCGCCGCCACCGCCTTTGTCCCCGCTCGGCCCCAGCCCCGCTCCCGGCGCCGCTCCCGCTGCTGCCCCGGCCCGGCCCCCCCGCCATGGCCCCCCCGACCCGCTGAGCGCCCGGTGAGTGAGCGCCGACCGCCGGGGCCCGGCCCGGGGCGGCGGCGGTGGCGGCTCTGACCTCACTTCCGCATCCGCCCCCGTCCCCGGTCCGGCCCCGCGGCCCGGGCGAGGGAGGGGCGGGGGCAGCGGGAGCCGCCGCCGGACAAAGGTGATGGGGCTGCCGGGGCCTGCGCGGCCTGAGGGCCCCGCCGGGCCGGGGCGGCCTCGAGGGGCGAGCAGCCGGGGCCGGGCTGGGCTGCGGGAGGTCGGGCCTCGCCGGGCTGTGCGGTGGCTTTGCTGGGCTGTACTGGGCTTCACTGGGATCTTACGGGCGTAGATGGGGCCCTGTCTCGGCTTTATCGGGATGTACTGCGGCCTTACTGGGGTAGCTGGGGCCTGTCTGGGATCGTACTGAGCGTTGCTGGGGGAGATAGCGGCTTTCCGGGCTGAGCGAGCCTTGCTGAGGCCTTTCTGGGGTAGATCGGGGCTTTCCGGGCTAGAGCGAGCCTTGTCGGGGCTGCACCGGGCCAGATGCGGCCTTACTGCTGCCTTGCAGACACGCACTGAGGCTTTCCTGCTCCTTCCTGGGCTCTCCCGGGGCTGTCCGCACCCCCGCGGCTATCCCGGGGGTCTCTCTGCCCCCTTTCCCAGCCCCCCGCGGGTGGCTCGGGGCTCTGTGGGCGGCACTGGTGGCACTGGGAGCGGCAGCAGCTGCTCCCCGCTCCAGCTGTATGGAAATCGCGGCCCCGCGTCAGCAGCGCGGCGTCACCGCCCGCCCCTCACCCGCGCGTGTCCCCCGCTGTCCCCAGAGCCCCCCGAGCGCCTCCATGCGCAGCCCCGCATTCCCGGGATGACCTCGGGCTCCGGCAGCGCTGCCGCCACCGTCGCCGGCGCCGCCCCCCACAATGGTGAGAACAAACCGCCCCAGGCCATCGTGAAACCCCAGATCCTCACGCACGTCATCGAGGGCTTCGTCATCCAGGAGGGCGCCGAGCCCTTCCCGGTAACGTATCCCCGGAGCCGGGGGTGGGAGCGGTGGGGAGGACTTCGTGGGGTTGGGGTGGTGGGAATGGGGTGCGCAGATGGGCTTGGACACCCAGAGCTTCCCCTGTTTCGTCATCCGGGAAAGGACTGAGCTGTTGCTGGTAATATATCCTGCAGTCTGTAGTTTTACCCCGTGATTTGGGGGGTTGGGGAAAGGGCTTCTGGATTTGGGTGTCTGTAGGAGTGACTCTAAATCCTAGCCTGTGCTATGGAGTGATTCATTGTATAGGAAGGGCAGGATCATTCCCAGTAAAGTATCCCACAGTCCCTACTCTGATCCGGGGTTTTGGGAAGGGTCTTCTGGATTTGGGGATCTGGAGGAGTAACCCCAAATCTTCCCCCATGTGATTGAGCATTTCATGGCCCAGGAAGGGGCAAGAACTGTTCCCAGTAATGTACACCTCTATCCCTACCCATATTCCTGGATTGGGGTGTCGAGAAGGTGCTTCTGGATTTTGGGGGATTGGCCTTGGGGCACCCAGACCCTCCTGAGCCCCTAAACCCTCTCCCATATTATTGAGTACTCTGTCATTCAGGAAGGGGCTGAGCTGCTCCTGGTAATGTATTCCCCTTTCCCTGTCTGTATTCCTGGGCTTGGGGAGCTGCAAAGGGGTGTCCAGGTTTGGGGGGCTTTGGTAGGGTTACCTCTGAATCCTCCTCCCCTGATGATTGAGGGCTTCATCATCCAGGAAGGGGCTGAGACATTCCAGATAACATATCCCTTCAGCCATATGCTTATCCCTGGATTGGGAGGGGTTGGGAATGGAGCAGCTGCTACTCTGAACCCCAAATCCTTCCCTATGTTATTGAGCACTTCATCGCCCAGGAAGGGGCAGAACCATTCCCAATAATGTATCCTTCTAGCCCTACCCTTATTCTTGGGTTTGGGGCATGGAGAGGGGATTTCTGGATTTGGAGGAGTTGGGAATGGGGTCCTCATGAACCCCAAATGGACACCCATGTTATTGAGCACTTTGTCATTCCATTCAGGAAGGGGCTGAGCCCTTCCCAGTAACACATCCCAATGTCCATACCCTTCTTCCTGGATTTGGGGGGTCAGGAGTGGGTCACTCCAAGAATTATTGGACCCCAAATTCACACCCATGTCACCATCACCCAGGAAGGTGCAGAGATGTACCTGGTCACACCTGCCCTTATCCTTATCCCTGGATTTGGGGGGTTGGGAGTGGTTCACCCAGACAGCTGTCAGACTCCAAATCCTCACCCACGTTACCACCCAGGGAGGTGCAGAGCTGTAGCCAACACCACATCCCCCTCTCCTTACCCTCACCCCCGGGTGGGTGGGATGCTCCCTGGCAGCCCTGTGGCCGCGGGCAGAGCTCGGTGTGGCACTGGGGCGCAGGTGCAGCCAGCTGTGTTGCACAGGTGGGTCGCTCCTCGCTGCTGGTGGGTGCTCTGCACAAGCAGTATGCTCAGGAGCTGCTGCCGGACAAACTCCCACCTCAGGACAACACCACCACCACCGACTCGGACATGGAGGAGCCGTACCTGCAAGGTAGCGCCCAGGCCCTCAGCCCACCCGGCCTCCCGGGAGCCCCCTGGGATTTCCCCTGGAGCCCCCCGGCTGAGCTGGCTGGTTTCTCTCTCTGGGTGTCCCTCCACGCCCCCCAGAATCCAAAGAGGAGGGGAATCCCCCCAAGCTGAAGTGTGAGCTCTGTGGCCGCGTTGACTTCGCCTACAAGTTCAAGCGCTCCAAGCGCTTCTGCTCCATGGCCTGTGCCAAGAGGTAACCCCAAAATCCACCTGACAGGTAACCCTAAAACCCATCCAGCCTCCCCTTGGTGGGGTAGAGATAACCCCAAAGCCCATGCAACAGAGTAGAGCTAACTCCAAATTCCACTCAGACCCTTCCTCAGCAGGCTAGAGGTAGCGCCAAAATCCATCCAGCAGGGTAGAGCAACCCCAAAACCCATCTGGACCCCCTGTTCAGCAGAGTAGAGGTACCCCAAAATCGATCTACTCAACAGAATAGAAGTAGACCCAAAAATCAACCTGGTGGGGTGGGAGTAACCCCAAAATCTTCTTGACAACCCCAGAGAGGTAACCCCAGAAATCCACCTGTCAGAGTAAAGGTAACCCCAAAATCCACCCAGTGTGATGGGGTAACCCCAAAAAACCCACCCAGCAGTGGAGAGGTAACCCCAAAATCTACCTGCTAGGGTGGGAGTAACCCCAAAATCCGCCCTCCTCCTCTTCTTCAGTGGGGGTGGATCCTTCTCCACTGGGGTGGGTCCCTCCTGACCCCTGGCTCCGCGGCAGGTACAATGTGGGCTGCACGAAGAGGGTGGGATTGTTCCACCCAGATCGCAGCAAACTCCAGAAACCAGGGGGGCCTCCCCATGGGCGACGCCGCAGCTGCAAAGGGACCCTGCCAGCCCTGAGCAAGGACAGCAAGAAACAGGTGAGGGGGGACAGGGGCTTGTACCCAGCTGGGTGGGCCTTGGGGCTGGTACATTCTAATTTTGGCCACATGGGGTGGGCACTGAGGGCACGTTTTGTCCCCAGCTGGGGGGACATAAAGTGAGTGCTGAGGCCAGGGTTTACCCCCAGTTCGGGGGGACACAGGGTGGGTGCTGAGGCCAGGTTTTGTCCCCAGCTGGGGGGACATAGAGTGGGCACCGAGGCCAGGGTTTGCCTGCAGTTTGGGAGTCACAGGATGGGTCCTGAGCCTGCAGCTCATCCCGGAATTTTGGGGACATGGGACAGGCACTGGGGCTGGGGTTTGTCCCTGAGTTTTGGGGACACGGGATGGGCACTGAGGCTGGGGTTTGTCCCCTAATTTTGGGAACATGCGGTGGGTGCTGTGCCCTGCGCTGCCCCCGCAGCCCGTGGGGTCTGTCCCAGCGGGGTCAGTGATGGCGTCGTTGCAGCTCAACCACAGCCAGGAGGATTCCAGCCGCTGCTCTGACAACTCCAGCTACGAGGAGCCACTGTCACCCATCTCTGCCAGCTCCTCCACATCGCGGCGCCGGCAGGGAGAGCGCGAGCTGGAGCTGAGGGACATGGAGCTGCCAGACGTGCATGGCCGTGACCTGCCTGGCCTCGGCCATCGCTTCCTGCCCAGCGAGCCCAGCAAGTGGAACGTGGAGGATGTGTACGAGTTCATCCGCTCACTGCCAGGTGAGGAACCTCCTGGGATGGACAGGGATCTACCCATGGATACCCAGAAATGGGGTTTTGGGGAGAGTTGTGTCCCCCAGGACATGTTTGGGGAAAGATCTACCCATGGATATACCAGAATTGTGGTTTTGGGGAGATACGTGTCCCCTAGGGTTTGTTCAAGGAGGGATCTACTCATGGATAACCTCAGAAATGTGGGGTTTTGGGGAGATTTACTCATGGATAAGCCCACAAATAATGTATTTGGGAGGGATTTACTCATGGATGACCCCAAAAATGTTGGGGGGGGGGGGGATGTTTACCCATGGAGAGCCTCAGAAGTGTTTTTTTGCAGGGAGGAGATAACTCACTCATACCACCCTAAATGTATTTTTGTGTAGGTTTTACTCACAGACACCCCGATAAATACATTTTGGTGAGGTTCACACATGGATAACCCCATGAATACATCTGGTGGGGGGACTTACACACAAATAACCCCCTACATACATTTTTTGAGGGCATTTACTCACAGATAACCTCCTAAATACATCTTTTGGGGGAATTTACATGCAGATAAGTATAAAACCTTGTAGGTATATTGGGGGGAATTTACACATGGATAACCCCTAAATACATATTTTAGGGGATGATTTACACAGGGGTGAAACCTATAAATATATACTGGGAGGGATTTACTCACCAGTAACCCCCTAAATGTATTTTTGGGGGGAAACTGATTGATGGATAACCCCATGAATATTTGCAGGGGGGATTTGCACACAGCCCCATAAATATTTGGAATGGGGGGAGATTTACACGGGGATAATTTCCTAAATATAGTTTTTGAGGGTTATTTACTCACAGAGAATGCTGTAAATATATTTTCAAGTAGGCTTTACACACAGATAACCCCATAACTGGGAGGGGGTGGGAAATTTACTCACAGCTAACCCCAAAAGTCTAATTGGAGGGGGGATTTACACATGATAACCCCTTAAATACATTTTTTTGGGGGCGATTTACTCACAGAGAAGCCCCTAACTCTGTTTTTGGGTGGGTTTTGTGACGCTGCCCCTCCCCACAGGCTGCCAGGAGATCGCCGAGGAGTTCCGGGCGCAGGAGATCGATGGGCAGGCGCTGCTGCTGCTCAAGGAGGATCATCTCATGAGCACCATGAACATCAAGCTGGGCCCAGCGCTCAAGATCTACGCCCGCATCAACATGCTCAAGGACTCCTGAGAGGGGGGGCCACGGGACCCCCAAACCCTCCCCGGGGGAACCCTGACCCTCCCGGGACCCCCGTGGGACCCCCAACCCCCAGGAGGCCCCGGGGAGGGGGTGAGGAGGGGGAGACACTTGTAAGCACACCCCCCCCCTCACCCCCCGGGGGGTGTAAATAGCCCGTAGCTCTAGAGACCCCCAATCTGGGGGGGTCACCCCCTTGCCCAGCAGGGAGGGGGGTCCCTGCGTGTCCCCCCGTGTCCCCAACCCCCCCCAGTCGGCAGGGCCAAGCAGGACGGTTGCCTTAACGTGTGCTCCCTCCCCCAGCTGGGATTGGGACCCGGGGGGGGTGGTGTTGGACTTCCCCCCCAAAAAAGGGGGTCGGGGAGGGATGGGGGTTGCAGAGGAGGTGTCACCCCCCCCATTCACACATCCCCCCACACACTGGGCTGTTTTGGGGGCACCATAGCAGAGGATGGTGGCAGGGCCCCCCCCAGGCAGGTAAGGACCCCCCCACGCCCCCTCAGCCAGCACAGTCTTTTTAAGAAAAGAAAAGAAAAAAAAATTGAAAAAAACACATGGCCCCACTCCCCCTTTTCCTGTTTTTTTTGTTTTGTTTTTAATAAACACTGAAAAAAAAATAAAAACTCAGACCATCCCACTTTTCTTCACTTCCCCCCTCAAATTCTGTCCCAGGTAAACTGAGGCAGCGACGCAGGGATGTCCCCAAGTGCCACTGTGGGTGGATGGAACCCCTGTGGGTGATGGGGACAGGGCTGGTGTTGTGTCCCTTGTGTGACCCCGGGTGGTCCCTGCTGTCCCCATCCCAGGAGCCTGTGGGGACAGTGGGAGGATCCTCCACACCTCCAGCTGATCCCCAAGTCCCTGTGCTTCGCTTCCAAAGAAGGTGAGGGGGGAGGGGGATGGGAGGGGACATCCCCATGGTGGGATGTCCCTGGAGATGGTCCCAGGGGGTGACACATCCCTGGAACTACTGGCCCTGGGTGTGGCATGTGTACTGTGGTGTCCCCAGAGCTGGTGGCTGTGGGAGTGACATGGCTATGGTGCAGTGGTGTCCCCAAAGCTGATAACTACAATGGTGACAGGCCCCCATCCCCATGGAGATGGTACCCACTGAGACATGTCCCTGAGGCTGGTGGCTACAGTGTGGTGACCCCAGAGCTGTGGCCATGATGAGGTGTCCCTGGAGATGGTGACACCTTCCTGGAGGGTCCACAGGGTGGTGGCCACAGTGGGCCCTCCCTGGGGTTGGTAGCCACACTGGGGTCTCACTAGTTTGTGGCCATGGGGAAGTGTCCCAGGCCACAGTGAGATGTCCCCAGCAGTGGTGGCCACAGCGGGCTGTCCCCAGAGCTGGTGTCCCCAGCAGTGGGTCACTCATGCCCCCCAGCAGGACCAGGAGCCACCACCTTCACCCTGAGACTGCAGTGACCCCCCGGGCTGTCACCAGCACTGCCAGCCCTTAACTGGGGACAACCCACCTGCTGGGGGTGACCCATGGCTTCACCCTCCCCTCCTCCAGCCCCACAGGGATCAGGTCACCTGTGTCCCCAAACATCCCCACAGGGGTGTCCCCTCCCCCCATCTTTCCCCAGCCCTTCAAAAACTCCCCCCTCCCCGCTTTCATTAATTCCTGTTTTGGTCTTTTTTTTTTGTTCTCTTTTATTCTCTTTTTTTGGAAAGGGGCTAGGCTGGGGGGTTTCACTCCTTTTCCACACTGTGAGGCCGTGGCCCCCCCAGCTTCTCCAGGAACCACAATGCAGGACGGGGGGGTGGCGACAACAGGGTGGGGGGCAATTTTTGTCCATTTTCTCCTCTTTTCTCTTTTTTTTTCCTTTTTTTCCTCTTTTTTAATAAGGTACCAACTAGCTCTAGGGAGGCCTGGCCTGGCTAGGCAGCGAGAAAAATAAAAAAGCCCCAAAATTTGGGGTAAGGGGGAGAAAAAAGGGGGGGGCTAAGTGTATAAGAGGAGTATTTACACAGTATTAACATGCTGACAAAAAAGGTTACAATATTGATATCATACAACATCGAGGGGGGAAATAATGGGGGGGTAAAAAAATAAGGGGATGGGCAGTAAAAATAATGGGGGGGGGATAAAAAATAACAGGGGGGGCTAAAAATTAATAAAAGGTAAATAAAACACCCTGAAAAAAAAAACAACAAAAAACCCCAAAGAAACGCTGAGTTAAGGCTTAAAAAGTGTATAAAAAATAACACAGTTAATATCCAAAATGAACCAAAAAGTACAGAATATAGATGAGTTTGGGGGGAGTGCCCCCCCCGGCTCTATACAGGGGGTATGTACAGGCAGGCACAAGGCAAAGCAGGGGGACCCCCGAATCCCCCAAAACTGGGGCTGCGGAATGGGAGGTCCAGCCCTGGGGGGACGCGGCTCTGCCCGCGGCTTCGCCCTCGAAAGGGACCCCAAAAGAACAGAAAAAAACCCCCAAAATGGTTAAAAATCAACCCCAAATGGAGGTGCTTGGGCCCAGAGTCTGTGGGGGGGGGTGGTGGGACTTGCCCCCTCCCCCAGCTGCGTTTTGCTCCATCCACGGTTCGTTTTTGGGGTGAATTTCTGGTTTTTAGCAGCACCAAGTTCTTGGCCAATAAATATATATATATATATATATATTTGTATCCAAAAATGGGGGGGTGGGGTCTGGCAGGGGGAGGACACCTCCACCCCCACTGCCCCCCCCCAAAGAAACCAAACCGCAGAGATTCAAAGTGCTCTGAAACCGTCTTTGGATGTCACCAAACCTGCGGGAGCCGGGCGGGAGCACGGCCCGGGCACGGCCCGCAGCACTGGGGGGGGTGCGTCCTCCTCTTCCTCCTCCTCCTCCTCCTCTTCCTCCTCCTCCTCGCGCTGGGCGGGTCCTGTCCCCCTCCCCACTTAGATGAGGGAGATCCGTACGGGAATGCCGGGCGACTCCGTCCGCTGCGGCGAGTGCTGGCTGACCAGGTGCTCCACCACCGTGTGTTTGGACATGTGCTTCATCAGATAGGTCTCCTGCAGGGGGCACGGGGATGAGCAGGAGGCTGGAGGAGCCAGGGATGGGTTTTGGGGATGGATTTTGGGGCTGGGTTTTGGGGAATGGCCCATGCTCACCGAGGTGTAGGCACGGCCGCACATGCTGCAGCAATAGGCCTTGGCGTGCTTGATGGCATGTGCAGACAGGTGGATCTGCAGCGAGGCCGAGTCCGTGTACGCCCGGTAGCAGTTGGGGCACTTGTAGGGCTTGTCCTTGTTGTGCTGGCGCTGGTGGGACTGGGGGGACAGAGGGAGTCAGGGGGGGGCTATGGGGACCCTGTGCCCCCCATCCCAGGTCCCCCCGCACTGACCTGGAGGTTGGAGAGCTGGGTGAAGGCCTTCTCGCAGCCAGGGTGAGGGCACTTGTAGGGTCTGTCGCCCGTGTGGATTCTGGGGACACACAGGTCAGGTCTTTGTCACCTCCCCTTCCACCAGCAGGGACAGTGCTGGTCCCACCCACAGGGTCACATCGGGGTGGGAGGGTCACAGTGGGCACAGCAACATCCGTGCCCCAGGAAGTGCCGGGAAAAGGTGGGGAGATATGGGGCTGAGAGATGGGGGTTGGGACAGGATGGAAGTGTGGGAAACTGTGAAGGAGGTTGGGATGAGGAGTGTGGAGGAGATGGACAGGCTTGCATGGACAGATGACCATGGTGGGGTCAGAGAAGGTGGTGGGGTCAGATCAGCAAGATGAGGAGAGATGTGAAAGGTGGGGATGAAGAAAGGTGTGGGAACAAGCACAGTGGAGATGGCTGAGCATGGTGGGGGCAATAAAGGTGATGGAGATGATGAGCATGGTGGAGATGGTGGAAGTGATTGGGAAGGTGATGGAGACAATGGGGGTGCTGGAGACTATGAAGGTGGTGGAGATGAGGAGTAGAGTAGGGACAATGAAGGCTGTGGGGTCAGATTGGCATGGGGGAGATGAAGGTGGTGGAGTTGAGTGTCGTGGAGACCATGGAAGCGCTGAAAATGATGAGTGTAGTGGGGATGATAAAGGCAATGGGGACAGCCAGCGTGGGGGAATGCATGAGCATGGTGGGGGTGATGAATGTGGTGCAGACTATGAAGGTGCTGGACATGATGAGGGTGCTGGGGATCATGGGTAATGACGATGAAGGGGATGAAGATGGCAGCAGGGCCAACAAGCAGAACAGGGCCATAAAGGATGTCAGGAGAGATGGCGAGTGTGGGATGCCTGCCAGCTGCCCCCCTCCCTGGCCAGCAGGAACAAGGGTCCCCAGCCCCTCGGCAGGGCCCTCACCGGGTGTGCTGCTGGAGGTGGGACAGCTGGCGGAAGGACTTCTCGCAGTAGGAGCAGTGGTAGGGTTTGACGCCTAGGTGGATGCGCAGGTGCTGGGCCAGGTAGGAGGCGTTGGCGAAGGACTTGGAGCAGTGGGGGCACTTGTGGGGCTTGGCCTCTGTGTGCGACTTGGAGTGGATCTGCATCTCCGACTTGGTGAAGAACGTCAAGGGGCAGACCTTACACCTGGAGGGTGTGGGGGAGAACCCCGCAGGGACCGGGCTGGGGTGGGGGGCTCCCCGCCATCGCCCCGGCCCCCCACAGCAGGCGGGGGTGTGCCTACCTGTATGTCTTCCCCTCTTTGGCCGTCTCCCCTGAGGCCAGGATGGGGTAGGGCACCACCAGCACCGGCGGTCCCGAAGGATTTTCCGCCTTGATCTTTTTCCGGCCCCGCTCGGTCTTGGGCGCTCCCAGCAAGCCATGGCCCTGGATTGTCTTGATGGAGTCGAGGAGGGGGGGGCTGGTGATTCCTGAGATTAGGGTGGGTGAGGAGGCGATGAGGCGGCTCTGGCTGGTGGAGGTGGGCGTTGAGGGGGTGGTGGTCCCCGTTCCTGGGCTGGATTCCGAGGTGCTGACGGCGGGTGCACGGGATGCCAGCCCCAACCCTAGTGGGCACGGTGACAGACTATTAGTTTTGAGGGGGTCCACGTCCCCCTCTGCCCCCCAGACTGGTGGGACCGGTGGCGGTACCTGTGACAGTACCTGTGACGGTGCTGGTGGCCGGCCGGGCGTGCAGGGCCACGTCAGGTTGGGGCACAGCCTGGGGGTGCAGCCCTGGCACCTGCTGCAGCTTTGGCAGGGACATGATGGACTGGCTGCTCTCGGCAGGTGAGGGGGGAACCAGGAGGGGCTGCTGGGAGGCCACCGAGGTCGGGGGCAGGTGCGGGGGGCGGATCTTCTCCGCCATCAACTGCTCCTTGATTTTGTTGATCAGGACCAAGTTGTCCAGCTGAGGGAGAAGAAGGCAGAGAGGTGAGTGAGGGCAGAGGACTCTCAGGACCCCCAGCCTCCCCCTGGGTGTTCTCCACATCTATCCATCATCCTCCCTCCTCCCAAAATCCCAGTGCAGGGGTCTTACCTGGCTGGGCATTGTGGGAGGGGGTGGCCAGAAGTAGGGGTTGTTGAAGCGAGGCTCCGCCATCCTGGGGAGAGAGGGGGTGGTTATGGGGCACCGCCAGCTGACACACAGCTTGCCCTCCCACCTTGAATCCCCCAAAATGACCATCACCCCCCACAAGAAGCAAGACACAGACTCTGTGCAAAGGCAGGGAGCAGGCAGGGAGGGGGAAAGGCTGGGGAATCCCCCAAGCATCTTCCTAGATGAAAACTCTTGTAGGATCAGGGGAACACCAAGCACCTGCCTGCCTCCAAGACCACAAAACACCGGTGAGTGCACTAGGACACAATTTGGCAAAGGAGGAAGCTGAAATTTGGGGGAAACCCCCAAATCTCCCAAGCTCTGGAAGTATTTCTCTCATTCAGGAGGGATCAAAGGTGGATGGGATGCTGCCATGGGAGAGGGTGAGCACAGCGGCACATTGAACCCAACACCAATCCCAGCTGAATCCCCCCCACCAAGATACACCCCCAAAGCCAAGTGAAGCACCTGTGACACCCAGGAACAGCATGACAGGAACACCCAGCATCCACGGGGCTGGGAGATTTATGGAGACACTTAAAGGCATTGGGGTAATTAATTCTAAATCCATCTTTGGGTAATGGGAAACAGCTGGAAGGAGGCAGCGAGGGGATGATCCCAGCAGAACAGCCCAGCATGACCAGGCATCACCATCCCGCAAATCCCATTATGGGAGCACAAGGATAAGCGTGTATGGGACCTCAATGGGATGTATCCCCCAGGAGCTCTGGCTCCAAATAAACCAGGCCACAGCAAGAATCCCGGGAGAAACTAGAGCGGCACCTCCAGCAAAGTGCAGCCCCAGAAGCTTTTGGGGTGGCAGGATTCGGGGCCACTAAGCCTTCCTCCTCTTCCTACTCCTCCTCCTCACACTTGCTGCCCAGGTTTCAAACACACCCTGAGCTCCCCACAGGCAGGTGTGCAGCACCCAGAGAAAGGAGATCCTGGTCCCACCAGGATGTAGCATCCCGACAGCTACCCCAGCCCGAAGGACCTGTGGGATGGACCATCCCCATTTTCGGGAGAAAACTGAGGCAGGGATGAGGGAACCACCTGCCTCTTGCGCTACGGAGCAGCCTAACACAGGATGAGGTGTGCTCCAGAGTATCGAGGAACGAGAGCAATTTCCCATGGCAGACCTCAACACCGCAGCCTGTCCAGGACACCACCCATACACCAGCTTTGGGAATTCCCCTTCCCAGTCTTGAACCACTCCAGGTCACTTTCCAGCTGCTCAAGCACCAAATTTTGGGGGGTTGAAGTGAAAGCAAGGCCAAATCCCAGTGGCATGCACAGAGTCAAAGTCCTGCTCCGTGCCACAGAACAGGAATTCACTGGGGATGTTAAATGCACCTTCCCATGCACGGATGCAGCCGCTGCCAGCTATTTTGTGTAATTATATATGTACCCACAGGCCGCCCACAGCGTGCATTTATCCACAGGCTACATGTGTGTGTGTATATATATACACACACACATATATATAAGATCCCTTGGGATCATGGGCACGGGAGAAAGCACTCCAGTGCCAACATGAGGGGCTGGACACCGGGGCCAAAAGCGGAGCTGGCAGCAGGGAAGCCCTCATGATGGAGGCAGGCAGGGAGCAGGAACTCAGGCAGGAGGGCTCTGAGCCCCCTCAGCATGACCACGCACCCCAGCACTGACCCCCTGCCCCAGAGCGGCCGTGGGAAAACAGGAAACCAGAGCTATGATTAGAAAAGGGTTTTTTGGAGCTGCTCCCCCATCTCAGCAGGTGCCCCGTGACCTCTGTCCTTCCCATCCATCCATCTGTCCGTCCTTCCCCCTGTCCCGATAGTGCACTGGGCTCCAACGGAGCCAGCAGCAGCACCCAGACGGATCAAAACCACCGGCGTGGCCCACAAACCATCACCGGGACACGGCACCAACCCCTACCACACCACTCCTAGGATCCTTCCTCAACAGCTGGAGGGGGCTGGAAAAGCACAAAGCGTATTTTGGGGAGAAAAGCATAAAAATTGTGCGTGTTTCCCTGCACCCCCCAAAAAGGAGGGCTTACTAAAGAAATGAGAAATTATTTGTAAAACCACCACACTTGGAGCTGGATGAACAAGAGGGAAGAAATGGTCTGCGTTGCCAAAATAATTATAAAAATCCCTGTTCCTGTCCCGATTTAATGTTACAAATTGTGCAGTGTTTCGTCGGGAGCAGCGTCCCCCTCTCCAGGGCTGGGGGAGGGAGTGGGAGGGGGGAGAAAGCAGATGGAAAAAAAAAATTATATATATATAAAAACTCCCTTTTTCTCTATTCTCAGCTAACTATGAAAAATGGAAGCTGACATGCAGCAAGGGTGGAAAAAAAAGAAAATCCATAAAAATGGAAATTATGAAAGGTAGGGAAGGCTGTGGCAGTCTCCCCCCGGCTCTGCAGGGCACAGGGAGGTGGTACAGCTCTCTGTGCCTCCCAGTATTTGGCTGGGCAGGGGAAACCCCCCTTGGGTAGCATCTCCAGTGGCGTGGGGTCCTGTGGTCCAAACCATGGTGGGAAGAGCCCCTGACATCCTCTGCAAGCACTGCATTTGGGTGCCAAAGGCTTGCCAAAGGTTATCCCCAGGGACAAGGTGGGTGCCCAAAGCATGGTGGAGACCCAAGCAGCCCAGCCAGAGGAGAGGGATGTGGGAAGAGCAAGCAGGAAGATGCAGAGAGACCCAAAACCACGGGCTGAACCCCGAATCCCCCAGAACGGCGCAACACCCAGCATCACCGCTCAACCAGGCCAAGGGGGGAAGCAGCAGCACCCTAAAAAGAGACCAAAAGCCTCCTCGCCTCCGCACCCACAGGAAGGGAAGAGCGGGAGAAGCCGGCAAGCCGGGGCTGGGGGTGGCGAGGGGAGAGCGGGGGCGGCGGCAGTGAGGGGGCGGCGGTGCCGGGGCCGTCAGGGTCGGCGGTGGTTGGTACTCACAGGGTGGCCTCTGGAGCCAGGTGGGCGCAGCTGCCTGGGGAGACGTGTCGCTGAGGCTCCAGATTGATGGGAGGTAGATGATGGCACGGGTGGGCACGAGCTCACTAGAGCCTTCCAACTTCCTACCCAACTGCCGCTAAGTCAAGCTACAGTTCTCTAGGGAACGCCTCTACCTTGGCAGCCCTCTCTGTCTCGCCTTCGCTGAAATAAAAAGAAACAAGAGATTTCTTTTCACGGCACCGCCGAGAGAAAAGGGGCAGCTCCCAGGGACTAGCGAGCGACCACCGACCTGGTACAGCCGGAAAGCAGGGGGGTCTGGGAGGCAAGGGGAGGGATTTGGGGTGACCGGAGAAGCGCTTGGTGGCTAAATGTGTCCTCGACCAAGCGAGACACCGAGTTTGGTGTCCCCAAGTATCCCAGCGAGAGCATCAGGGCAGAGCTCCCACCCTCCGTGCCAAGCGGCGAGCGCAGGAAAGCCGGCGGCGGCCAGAGACGGCGCGGTGGGCGAGAGCCAAGCGGGGGGATGGATGTCCCCTGCACATCCCCCCACCCAAACCCCTGCATGCCCTTCCTGACACAGGTCAGACCAGGGATGGTGACGCTGGCCTGGGCATGTCCCTCAGCCAGGGAACCCAGCTCTGCCTTGTGCCCTGCCTCAGTTTCCCGCCCAAAACGTGAGGCCGTGGCCTCTGTCCCCACTTAAGAACAGGTTTCCCTGGGGTTCACCTGGAGCAGGAGTTTTGGAGGGAAAGCGAGTGCCCATCCACAAAACCATCCCAAACCCACCAGGGTGGGAAGCGGCATCCAGCATCATCCTCGGGGAACGCACATCCCTCCCTGCCCGGATTATCCTCATCCGGGAGTGATTCACCCCAAGGCAGAGGGGGCAGAAGGCAGGCGAGGCCAGGAAGCAGAACGCAGGGCGAGCCCCCCATGGCTCGGGGAGGGGGCGGCCCGCACACCACAAGAATTCACCCAAGATGGAACCAATTAAACCCCCGGCTTCCGCCCCCCGAAGGGCCCTGGGCTGGGGCTTCTCCTTCTGCATCTCCAGCAAAACAAACCCAAAATGAGCCCCCAGGCTGGACTAGGGGTCCCCGTGCGGGAAAAAGGGTGCGCGGGGCAGGGTGAGGAGCCAAGCACCAGCAGCAAGCAGGAGGGGAGGCAAAGCCACACTGGGGACCCCCACGGGGTCCCCAACTCGGGGGTGAAAGAGGAGGGGACCAGGGTGGCAACGCTCCCAAAAGATGGGGGCCGAGGCGGCGTGACCCCAAATCCACAGTTTGGGTCCTGGGACCCAGCAGAGGGGACACGGGGACAGCCCACAGTGGGGACAGCCCACAGAGACCTGACACCTGTGGGGTGACGCACCAGACAGGGGGCACGCATGCCCCCCAAAACACACCACTCTCTGGCCTGGGGTATCCTGCTCTCCCCCAGACCCCAAACACACCCACCCCCAAGAGAGACCAGCCACGCACCCTGCAAGGCAAAGACAGCACAGCACACCAGCCTGGGGGGCAACTGCCCACCCCTGGCAGCACAGGGGGGTCACCCATGGGTGACAGTACACAAGGAAACTGAGGCACGGGCAGGGGATTGCCCTGAGGAGGAAGCGAGCGCACTAGATCCAACATGCACTTGTCTTGACATCGTGCCCAATGACCGAAAATCCACATTTTTAAGGGAAAAAGCAGAAGGTGGGGGAAGCTGAGGGCGAATATTATTGTTTTATGCATATAAAGGCACATTTCTTAAATGGGAAATATCAAGGGGTCACAGGTACACTGGAAGCGGGGTGCCCTCCCTGGGGAGGGGGCAGGCAGGGAGTCCCTTACACCCCCCAAATCCCCCAAGAAACATCATGCCCCTGCTTATATATAAATATACATATATATATGTATATATCCACACATAATACCTGGACTCTGGTGTGCACATATACATTATTTTTATAAGCACACATATAATTACATGCATGCACACCATCAAGTTAGATGCTATTTTAGGACGTAAATACATAAAAGCAGGGATTTTTTTTTTTTTCCCTTATGATCCCCTCAATCCAGCCATCATGCCCACCTCTGCGAGTACTGGCGTTGCTTCCCCTTATCCGCGTCCATCTCCAGCTCTAGCTGAGACCGGGTGCTGCACGTGGGGCGTTTTTCTACGGGGGGACAAGGAGGAGGACAACTTCACACACCCCGAACCCCCCGCCAGCCCCCGGCGCGCGAGATCCCACAGCGGAGGAACAAAAGCGAAGCGGCTCCGACCTACCCGACCCGTGGGAACGTGGGATTTTGCCTGAAAATAGAGAGAAAACAACAAAAAAAAAAAAAAAAAAAAAAGGAAAAAAAAAAAGGAAAATAAAAAGAAATAAAAGAAAAAATAAAATAAAAAAAAAAGTGGGTTTTTTTTATAGCCCCGCTCACCCCCAAGCAGTTGGGAAAGCCGAGGGATGGGGAGCTGGCTGGAAAACTGGGGGTGAAATCCATCCCCTCGCCCTGGACCCTCCGCCTCTCGGCAAATTGCACGCCGGGAGGGACTTAAAAAACTTTTTTACCTCTCTGCTAAAATATCACTTTATAATCTCAAAGGCCTCGGGCTCAAAGCCGCTTTCACCCGCTCCATCCTCCCCAGCTTAAAAAACCTGGCTGCTATCCGAAGGACCGCAGGCTTGGGGGGGAAAAATAACCCAACAAGGAGCATCCTCCAACCTTGAAGGGAGAAAAAGAAATCAAAATCATCAGATTCATCATTCCTGGGTTCAAATCCATCATTGTGGCCACGCCGGTTCTAAGCTCCCCCCCCAGGCCCCCCGACGTGGCCAGGAGATTATGGATGTATAAATAGTATATGGCTAAATATATGTTGGAGAGGGACAGACAGACCTCTGGGACATAGCCACGGAAATTTGGGTCCCTCGCTAAAGCTGCCGCATTCCTGCCAAAAACGCCATGAAAAAAAAATATCCCCCCTCCGTTAGACCTTCCAGCCAGCGAGACCACTTTTCTAGACAAAACCGGTTAATGCGGAAAACAGCGAGGAAAAAGAGGAAAAGAGGAAGGAGAAAAGGAATTTAAATGGTGAAAATTGTAATAATGGTGATTATGATGATGGTAATGATAATATTCAGCCCCTGCGCTGCTTCTGCCACCCCCTGTAAGCAAAAAAAAGTTAAAAAAAAGGCATGAATGCATAAAAAAAGCAAACACCCCCCCCCAAACATGCAACATCCACAAAAATAGGTACGTTTGGCTGCAATTAACTTTTCCATTAGACCATCCAGAGAGAGAGAAAAAGGGAAAATCCTGGTAAATGGGTATTTTCCTCGATGTCCCCCCCCTTTTCCCCCCCTTTTTTCTCCCTCTTTTCCTTCTTCTTCCTGTTTGGAGGGGGGGGTGGTGGAATAATGATGATAATAATGAAAAAAAGAGGTGGAAAAAGGCGCAAGTTTGGTTAAGTGAAGTTGAAATCCTCAACCTGGGAGGGGATCTGCGGGGGGGTGGCGGAGGGGGGAGGTTTGGCAGACAAAAAGGCCGGGGGATGGGGATGGAAGGGGGGAGTTTGGGGCAGGGGGGGTGGCCCGGCTGGGTGCTCCCCCCACCCCCCCTTCCATCCGCCGCCTCTCCCACATTCTCAGACGTTTTTATTAAAATTCGCAGACAAAAGGCAAACAAAAATGGCAGCCCCGGCTTATTTTTAAAACGCTAGGACGGGGACGCCATGTTCTGCAGGGCTGAGGGGAGGGGGAAGGGGGGGGTGAGGGGGGAAAAAAGGAGGGAAAAATTTTTTTTAAATTGATTTAGATGAAAAATGAATAAAAAGCAGCACGGGGGGTGGGGGGGAGTGTGTGAAGCCCCCCCCTCCCCGCTCGCCCCCGGGGTGAGGGGGATTTTGGGGGGAATTTGAGGTGTTTTGGAGAGGGGAAGGGGGGGTGGAAAGGGAGGGATGAGGGATATAAAAAAAAAAATAAAGCGAGGGGGGGAAGGTAAAAAAAAAAAGACACTTCCTATACCGACAGCCATGGTGCCCCGCCGTCCCGCCGGCTCCGCCGCACGGAGGAAGATGGAGCCCCGCGCCGCCCCCCCGCCGCCGCCCCCGCCCCCGGCCCGCCCGGCCCCGCCGCCGCCACCGCCCGCCCAGGGACGGGCTGGGCTGGGGCACCTCGGCCCGGAGGGGCTCCCCGGGGCCCGCGGCACCCCCAAACCGCTGCAGCCCCGGGAGAGCTCCCCAAAGCTCCGCAGCCCCCGGTTCCCTCAGCCCCGGGAGGGCTCCCGGTGTCCGCAGCCCCTCTTGGCTGCCCAAACCTCTTCAGCTCCCCAAAACCCCTCAAGCCCCCTCAGCTGCCCCGTTCCCGCAGCCCCGTCAGGGCTCCTAAACCTCCACAACCCCCGGTTCCCTCAGCCCCGGGAGGGCTGCCGGTGTCCGCAGCCCCCCGAGCCCTCTTGGCTGCCCAAACCTCTTCAGCTCCCCAAAACCCCTCAGGCCCTCAAGCCCCCTCAGCTGCCCGGTTCCCTCAGCCCCGTCAGGGCTCCTAAACCTCTGCAATCCTCGGTTCCCTCAGCCCCAGGAGGGCTCCCCAGTGTCCGCAGCCCCTCAAGCCCCCTTGGCCCCCCAAACCTTTTCAGTATTCTCAGCCTCCGAAACCTCCCCAGCCCCTGGTTCCCTCAGGCCCAGGAGATCTCCTCAGTGTCCACAGCCCCCCAAACCTCCTCAGCCCCATCAGGGCTCCCCAGGTCCCTCTGCCTCCAAAACCTCCTCAGCTCCATCCCCTCAGCTCCAGCAGGGCTCCCCAAATCTCCTGAGCCTCCCAAACCCTCCTCAGCCCCCCCAGACCTCCGTGGCCCTGCAAGCCCCCGAAGCTCCCCTGTCAGGTCTCCCCGGTTCTCTCAGGCCCACAAATCTCCTCAGCCCCTCTGGTTCCCTCAGCTGCCACAGGTCTCCTCGCCCCCAGATGCCCTCAGTTCTCCTCAGCCTGCCCTGCTCCTTAAGTAACACCAGCCTGCTCAAATCTCTACAGCACCCTCAAATCTCCTCAGCCCACTCAGATCTCAGCCCACTTAGTTCACCTCAATACCCCCAAAATCTCCACAGAGACCCATTTCCCCTCAGCCCCCCAGTTCTCCTCAGCCCACCCAAAGTTCCTCAAAGCTCTGGATCACCTCAATTCTCCTCTGACCCCCTCAAGTCTCAGATCCCACAGACCTCAACCCCTGGTTCCTTCAGTGCCTCCAGGAATTCCCAGTGTCCTCACCTCCCCAAATCTCCTCAGCCCCTCCAAATCTCCTCAGCCCCCCAGTTCCTCTCAGCCCACCCAAAGATCCTCAGATCACTCCAGACCCTCAGTTTGCCTCAGACCCCCTAAAATCTCCTCAGAACACCCAAATCTCAGACCCGTCCCAGATCTCATCAGATCCCCAGTTCCACTCAGATTTCCCCAAATCTCCTCAGCTCCTTAAGATCCCTTCAGCTCCTTCCATTCTCCTCAGCCTCCTCCAGCCATCCCAAATCTCCTCATTCCCAGTTCCCTCAGCACCTCCAGGATTCCTCAATGTCCCCACCTCTCCAAATCTCCTCAGACCCCCCCAAAATCTCCTCAGACCCCCAGTTCCCTCAACCCCCTCCAGGGCTCCTCACCTCCCAGATCCCCTCAGCTCCCCTAAAACTTTTCCAACCTGATTCCCCTTAGCCCCTCCAAAAGCTCCTCATGTTCCCAGCTCCTCTCAGCCCCCTCAAGCTGCCACCCCTCCATTTCCCCTCAGCAAAGTTCCTCAGAGCTCCTGATTCTCTTCAGCCCCCTTGTTTTTCCTCAGCCCTCCCAGGTCTCCTCAACCCCCCTGAACTCCCTTAGCCCCCCAAATCTCCTCAGCAGGCCCCCAAGTCCCAGTTCTCCTCAGCCCACCCTCCCCCAGTTGCTCTAGCCCCCATTCTCCTCAGCCCCCAGTTCCCCTCAGTTCCCCGCAGCCCCTCGCTCTGTCTCTAACATCCCCAGCCCCTTTGTGAGGCTCCACAGCCCCCTCAGGGACACTCCCCAGTCCTCCCTGCTCCTCCTCAGCCCCCTGGGGATCCCTCTATTTCCTGGGAGGTCTCCAGTCCCTCTCAGGATCTCCCCCAATCTCAGGGTACCCCCAGCTCCTCTGTGGATCACTTTCAGCCCCCCAAATCCACAGACACTGCCCACAGGGGAAGGAAAAGCGGGGGCAAATTCCACCCATTCCCCTCCTCCTCACAGGTCCAGGGGATGAGCCCTGGAGCTTCCAAGTTTCCACTTTAAAAATTACCTTTAAAAACCCGACAAAATTAGGGATTTTTTAAAATGTTTTTCTGAAATGTTCTGTCACAAAGGAGGAGAGAGAGGAGAGGGATGTCCTGAGGGGAAGTAGTGTGTCCAAGAGAGGTGGGAAATGGGGAAGGATTAGGGATGGGATGGGATGGGATGGGATGGGATGGGATTTGGATAGAATAGGATGGGGTGGGATGGGATAGGATATGAGGGTGGGATGGGATGGGATGGGATGGGATGGGATGGGATGGGATGGGATGGGATGGGATGGGATGGGATGGGATGGGATGGGATGGGATGGGGATGGCAGTGAGTTACCGTGGAATGGAGATGGGATGGGGTTGGATGGGATAAGGTAAAATGAAGTGGAATGGGGATGGGGAATGAGATGGGGATGCGATGAGATGGGATGAGCACCCAAGAGGTCCCCACCACAGAGGGGACATCGCTCAGCAGCTGCCTGGGGCATCAGAAGCCCCTGGAACAGATCCTGGCCACAGCAATGGAGCTGGGACAGAGGCACTGTCCCCTGTTACATGTTCCTGTCCCCAGTTCTCCCCACATTCCCACTGCTCTGTCAGCCCCCCAGCTGGGATCCCCCATCACCCAGCACTTCCCCATCCTGGAAGGTCCCCAGATCCATTAATTATCCATGACTCAACAGAGAACCTCAGCCAGCAGCTCCAAAACTCCCTTTTTATCTGATTTTCAGATGTTGACACCCAGAAGTTGCCACCCAGCACTGGCATCACCCCAAAACAGGGCACTGGGAGAGCCTGGATCCCCCCAGAGCTTCCCTGATGTCTGAGTTCCCCCTTGCTGGGTAATTTCCATCATGGCTTTCACTTCTGCTATGGCATTTTTTTCCCTGTCATTAAGAAACTGGTGGTTTTAAACCTCAGCACCAATTTAGGCATTTCCTGATTTTTTTGTGGGGGGAGTGGAGTTATCCAATCCCAAATCTGCACTGGGAGGAGACACTGTGGGTCACTGCTGAGCTTGTGGGATCCACAAAGGATTGGTGAACATCTCCTGGGATTTTCCTTGTTGGGACTGGCTGGGATAAGTGACACTGGGCTTTTTTTCCACCCCTGCTTTGGGTGGATTAATCTTGGGTGTGGGAAAGGGGCCCCTTTCCTGGGAAGGTGGTTGGTATGCAGGGGAAAAAAAAAAAAATAAACCTATGCCCAGCTCCATCCAGGGCTGGAAAATGAAGGAAATTAGCTCTTGCCTGCTGAAAAAAATGTGATTCCAAGGCTGGTTTTGCTCCCAGGATAGATCCAACTGTGATTAAAAGGAAGGGAAGGCAGGAGTGGAGGGAAATCATGCTGGAATCACCACCACAGGGTTTCAGCAAAGCCGTGGGGCCACTAGACCTGCACAGAGCAGCAGATCCTTCCCATTCCAGCAGCACCAGGAAGCTGGATCCATCCAGAATCTCCAGTTGACTCAGCAGAGAAAGGGAGATTTTTATGGATGGCAAACTGGGATTTCCCAGTGTGAAATGTGGTCCCTAAGTGGTGACACTGGGATCCCCTCGAACTTTTCCCAAATCTTGTGTCCCTGATCATGGCACACTGGGAAGGGAATTCTTTGGGAAACACCTCCATCCCATCCACCCGCTTTTTTCCTTTACCAAAAATCCCTTGTTTTCCGTAAAAAAACAGTTGAAAGCACCTACCAGAGTGGGCTCCCCTGGGATGGGTGGGCACACCAGGCATTGGAGATGCCAGTATTCCCAGTACCCGGTATCCAGATGAGTGAAAATCCTCATTCCAGGCTTCTCGGCATTAGCAATCCCAAAAAGTAGGTTTTTCTCCCTGGATTGGCAGTGATGGGGACTACAAAGGGCATTATCTGATGCCGGTGTGAAGCCAACATGAAGATTTTGGGATGTTTAGTAAATGCTGGAAAAAGAATCCCCTGAGGTGCCAGAATTTCCCATCTCCCTGCAAAGGGGAGGGCCCTTGGGCTCTAATTAGGTAACAAGTTAATTAGGATTAATTAGTTACTGTTTGCAAAGCACTGTGGAGATGACAAACGTCGGTGTGGGGCAGCTTCCTGCTTCCTCCAAGGAGGGGTGCAGGATCCTCCTTAGGAAGGGTGTCCCCGAACAAAGTTGGGATTAAATCCAGTGGGATGGTGGGCTCTGGGAGCAGGCTGGCATTCCAGCAAGGGTAAGAGCCACGCTGGGATGGAAACACACATGCCAAGAGCCGAGTGGGCACGTCCCGGCGTGCCCATCCTGCCGGCGGCAAGGGGGAACATTCCAGCACCGCAGCTCCTCGGGGCCTCCCTCCCTTCCTGCCAGCATTCCCAGCACACGCAGCACACGTGGGGAGGAGACAGGTTTTCCCTGCCCGCCGGCTTTGCCGGATCACCCAGGCTCTTGCCACATCCTGGAATCCTCCAGCATGCTGGAACCGCAGCTGGGAAGGGCTGTGTATCCCATAAAAAGATCGAGAATCAAGGCACGGTGGAGCCCCCCGGCTCATACAGGGTTTACCAGGAGGTAACAAAGCCAATTTACTAATTAACCGGGATTAATTTCCCTGTTTGCCCAAACCGCCCCGCGGTTTCCGTTCATTGCCCAACAATCCGCCAGGATGAGTGTTGGCAGTGCTGGCTGAGCGCCATGTGCTCCGGTGGGATGATGCTCTCCATTGCCCCAAACTCCTGGAAATTTCGTCCAAATGCTTAGGATACAATTAAATAACCCATTAACTAGAGAAGATGGGACCCCCTATGCCTGAATCTGGGTCTGGGATGAAAAAAGAGGATTTTTCCCTCTTTCCATGGTTATTTGATATCATTCCAGCCGTTCCTCAGTCCCCGGAGGGTCCCGGAGGGGAGACATGACCTGAATTCCTAAAGCAGGAAAACAAGCAGGAAAAAAAATCTAAATCCATGTGGGTTCGTTATTTTTTTTAGCTGTTTCCAAGCTTTTGGGTCCTAATGGGAAGAGGAACAGAACGGGTGGTTATTCCACGGAAGGAGATGGGGATAGACGGGAGATGGGGTGTACCTGAATTTGGGGGGAGGAAAGGGAGGTGCCAGCAGTAAGAATGGGGTGATCCAGCTGTGAAAGCCACGGAGTTTGTTCCTGTTGGCTCCCAGCCAGATGGTCACGCCTCTTCCCAAATATGCAGCTCAACTTTCCCTCAGGAATTGTGTCCCCTTCCCCACTGCCCCCTCCATCCTCCAGCTCCTCTTGCCCCCACCTTGGGGGTTCTTGCTTTGTTTTCCTGGGAAGCTCCCAGGGAAGCATCCCTGAGGATTCCAGGGGGTGGACACCTCGTTTTGGGGCACTGGTCCCAACTGGTCCTGCCTCATCACGGCACAGCCAGGCATCACAATAACATGGGAGGGGACAGAAGATGCATGGCACCTGAAACTCCTCTCTGTGATTTTTAGCTAAATCGGTTCATTTTGTGGGAAAGCAGTGTTTACTCAGTGATAGTTTTGTCAGTGTCACCTGTGGGGTCACCTGGCTCACTGGTCACTGGTGGGTGCATAAAAGTGGGAGGAAGAGAGGGATGGAGAGACAGGAGTACAGGGGGAAGGAAGGATAGACAGGATGTATAAACAAATGGAGAGACAGAGGGATTAAAGGCTGGACAAAGCAAATGGGTGGATGGGAGAGCAAGGGTCATGCAGATGGATGGATGGATGGATGGGAGCCCAGGAGGATGGACAAATGGACGGATGAAGATATTAAGGGCTGGATGGGGAGATGGGTCAATGGAATAACAAAGAGATGTGGATGGATGGATGGACACAGGGAGGGAGGGAGGAGTGGACAGAGGGATACACAGTGGGAAGCATGCATGGTTGGACAGAGAGATGGATGCATGGATGGATGGTGGAATGGATAGAGGGATGAACAGACAGAAGGATGGTTGGACAGAGGGATGGACAGAGAGATGGGTGCATGGATGGATGGATGGAGGGACAGAGGAATAGGACAGACAAATGGGTGGATACAGAAATTAAGGTCTTGATGGGGATATTGTTGGACGGGGGACAGAGAGATAGGTGGAACAACAGATGGACAGAGGACAGATGGAGAGATGGGAGTACAGAGGGACAGAAAGGCAGATGGACAAATGGATGAATCAAGGGCTGGACAGGGATATGGCTGGATGGAATATAAAAGGATGGACGGAGGGACAAACAGGGACAGAAAAAGGGCCTGAGGTTAGGATGGGGAAGGGTCAATGCCCGACTGTCCGGACAGACGGAGGGGACACGGCTGGCGAGGCCGTGGCTCCTTTAAGCGCCCCCCCGCGGGCGGGCGATGGTACGCGCCGGTGAGGCCGCGCCGCGCGGGGGACAATGGGGTGGGGGCGGGCCCACTGTGGGCGCCGGGGGGGCTGGCAGGAAGTGCCGCGCGGCCGCGCCCCCTCCTGCTCGCCCACCCCCGGCCCGTCGCGGCGGGGCCGCTCTTGAGGCGGCGGCGGGACCGCGGATCGCACCGGCACCGGGAACCGGGCACGGCACCGGAACAGCACCGGGCACCGGCTTGGTGAGGGCAGCGGCGCCGGCGGCTGAGGGAGACGCGGGGCGGCATCAGACGGGGGTTGGCGGGGGCCGGTTTCGAACCCGGGTCTTGCTGGGAGCGGGGGGCGGGCTCGAACCCGGGCCCCTGTGCAGCCGCCGGCAGCCCCAGCCCCGATCCCCCCAAATCCAGCCCCAGCGCCGACCCCTCCAAATCCAGCCTCACCCACGGACCCCCAGTCCAGCGTGAACCCGACCCGCTCAAATCCAGCCTCAGTCCCGACTCCCCAGATCCACCCTCCGCCCCGGACCCCAAATCCAGCCTTAGCCCCACCCTTGTGCACCTAATTCAACCCCATCCCTGCCCTGCACTATTGAACCTCAGCCGGGCCCCCCTGCTCCAGCCTCAGCCCCACCCTGCCAATATCACCGGTACCCCCAGTTCCCCCTGTCAAACGGCCCCGCACCGTCTGTGTCAGACTCACCCTCAGTCCCACACCTATGGCAGCCCTATTGTGTTCCCTCCCAAGTGTTGCTCTGATCACCTTCATTCCAAATCCCCCCAATACATCCTGATGCTCCCATTCTTCCCATTGCGTCCTGACCCCACCATTGCATCCTGATCCTCCTATTGCAATCCCTCCAGCCCTCCCATTGTATCCGGACCCCTGGTTCACCCCCCCTGCACTTCAACCCTATTGCAGTTTGATCCCCCATTGCAACCCCCCTATCCCCCTTTTGTGGCCTGATCCTCCCATCCCCCCAGTGATACCCTCCCAGCACCCCCAATTGCATCCTGACCCCTCTGTTCTCCCCTTTGTAAATTCCCCAGTCCTCCCTTGCTTCCTGACACCCCCATTTCCTCCACTGCAGCCTTCCAGCCCCTCCATTGCATCCCAATCCCCCAGCTTGCCCCAATACAAACCTTGCAACCCACCATTCCCACTGACCCCCATCTCCCTCATTATCATGCTCACCCCTACTCCCCCATTCCTCCCCACCCCAAGCCCCTCACTCACCCCCTCCCCATCAATCCCCCCTTCATCCCCTCAACCCCACACCGCAAGCCCTCACCCTCTCACCCATGACTTCCCCCAATCCCAAACCCTCATTCACCGTCTCCTTCCATCCCCAGCCCCCCCACTCACCCTTCCAACCTCCCAAGTCCCCATTCACCCTTTCACCCTCATCCCAAGGCCTCTACTCATCCTCTCCAGCCTCAGCCTCCCCCATCTCAAGCTCCCCTTTTACCCTCTCCACCTCAAGCCCCCTCATTCACCCTCTCCCCATCACAACCTTCACTCACCCTCTCACCACAAGCACCCCACACAACTGCTCCCACACTGA
Source organism: Lichenostomus cassidix (assembly GCF_008360975.1). Lineage (NCBI taxonomy): Eukaryota > Metazoa > Chordata > Aves > Passeriformes > Meliphagidae > Lichenostomus > Lichenostomus cassidix. Next base: position 5,389,962 of record NC_139501.1, read on the forward strand.
GCCCCCCTTTTACCCCTTCCCTCTGAAGCCCCTCCCCATTCACCCTCTCCCCTCACCCCAAGCGCCCCTTTTACCCTCTCCCCCTCAAGCCCCCTCATTCGCTCTCTCCCTCTCCCCAAGCCCCCCAGTCATCCTCTCCCCCACAACCTCCCCCCACTCCAAGCTCCCCTTTCCCCCTTTAAGTTCCCCATTCATCCTTTCCCCCTACCCAAAGCCCCCTATTCACACTCTCCCCATCACCCCAACTGCCCTATTCACCCTCTCTCCCCACAGTCCCCCTGCCTCCAATCCCCCATTCACCCTCTCCTCTTCATCCCAACCCCTCCACTCCCTCTCTCCCACCCTCCCCAAGCCCCCACTCACCCCATGCCCCTCTCCCCAGCCCCCAGCCATGGCGTGCAGCCTCAAGGATGAGCTGCTGTGCTCCATCTGCCTGAGCATCTACCAGGACCCGGTGGGGCTGGGCTGTGAGCACTACTTCTGCCGCCGCTGCATCACGGAGCACTGGGTGCGCCAGGAGCCGCAGGGCACCCGCGACTGCCCCGAGTGCCGCCGCACCTTCCCGGAGCCCACGCTGGCCCCCAGCCTCAAGCTGGCCAACATCGTGGAGCGCTACAGCGCCTTCCCCCTGGATGCCATCCTGGGGGCCCAGCGCAGCCCTTTCCCCTGCAAGGACCACGAGAAGGTGAAGCTTTTCTGTCTCACTGACCGTGCCGTCGTCTGCTTCTTCTGCGATGAGCCGGCCGTGCACGAGCAGCACCAGGTCACCAACGTGGATGACGCCTTCGAGGAGCTGCAGGTGGGTTGCTGTGGGATTCTCTGCCCCAAGTGGCTCCTCGGGGCTGCTGTGTCCTGCTGGTCCCTCTTGCTCCTGTGGTAGTGCCCATCCCGTTTGTCCTGAGCTTGTGGGAGTCAGTCCTGTGGCTTCCTCCCATCTGTCTGTCCCTGCACACCTTCTTTTCCCTCTTGGTCAGCCTTGTGCCTTCCTTCTGTCTGTCTGTCCCTGCACCCCATCTCTCCCATTTGGGGCCAATCCTGTGGCTTCCTCCCATCCATCTGTCCCTGTACTCTTTTTCCTTCTCAGGGTCAGCCCTGTGCCTGTGTCCTGTGATTCTGTCTGTCCCTGCACCCCTCCTGTCCCTGTGGGGGTCCAAAGGGGTCAGTCCCATGGCTTCCTCTAGTCAGTCTGTCCTGGCAACCCTCCTGTCCCTGTGGGGTTCAGCCCTGTGCCCTCCTCCTGTCTGTTCCTGTGTCCCTCCACCTCTTCTTTTCCCTGTTGGGGTCAGTGCCATGCCTTTCCCCATCAATCTGTCTGTCCCTGCACCCCTCCTGTCCCCATGGGGGTCATTCCTGTGGCTTCCTCCTGTCCCTGTGTCCTTGCACCCTGTGTTTTCCTGCACTCCTTCTTTTCCCCATTGGAGTCAGTCCCATGGCTACCTCCTGTCTGTCTGTCACTGCTCCTGTCCCCATTGGGGTCAGCTCCACGCCTTCCTCCCATCTGTCTCTGTCCCCACAGCTCTTTTGTCCCCACTGGGGTCAGCCCCATGCCCTCCTCCTGCCTGCCCATCCATCCATCCATCCATCCATCCATCCATCCATCCATCCATATATCCATCCACACTTTTGCCACTGCCCACCTGAGATTCTCTTTTTCCCTCCCCACTGGGAGTCTTGGGAACCCTCAAACCACCCCATAGCTCTGCTGATCTGCCCCCCAAGAAGGACCTTCTAATCCAGGACCTGTCCCCCCCACCCAAGCCAGTACCCTCATCCCACAGGGTCCCCCCATGGCCTGACCATTCCACAGCCCCATAACCCCATGGTTGCTTTGGGTGGGAAACCTCCCTGTGGGTTCCCTCTTTTCCCCAAATGCCCTGTTTATGGATTTTTCCTCCCTGTCCCCAGCGAGAGCTGAAGGAGCAGCTCCAGGGGCTGCAGGAGAGCGAGCGTGGCCACACAGAAGCCTTGCAGCTCCTCAAGAAGCAGCTGGCTGAGACCAAGGTACGTGTGGGGACACCACTGTCACCCCTGGGGATTCTCCATTTTCTCCCAGCCCTTCACAGTCCCCCAAAGCAGAATTGGGGTCAATCCCATTGCCACCCTGATGACACCCTAACTCTGACCCTCACCAGCCTGGTTTTGGGACTTCCAAACACTCAAATTTCCACAATTTTGTGGATTTGCCCCATTTTTCCCTTCTGTGGTACCCCAAAATCCCTCCATGGGGCTGCTGATTGCTCTGTAATTTTCTGCAGAGCTGCTTTGATTTAGCTTTTAATCAATTTAATTAATTATCTCCTCACTTAGGAGTTCAGTGTCCAGCAAGGTTCAATTTTCTCCCCATCCCCATCTGTGACCGAGGGGCGTTTTTTTTGGGGGGGTTAGGTTTTAGGGGTTTTTAGGGGTCATTTTAGGATTTTTTTTCGATTTAGGTTGGCTTTTCTGGTTTTGGTTTTTTTTTTTTAGAGCATACTTGAGGGGCTTTAGAATTTATTAAGGGTTTTTTTAGGGTTTTTAGAGGGTCTTGTTAAAGGTTATTTAAGAGCTCTTAGTTTTTTAGGAGGTTTTTTCAGAGCTCTTTTGGAGGTTCTTTGGAAGATTCTTTTAGGGTTATTTTAGGTTTCTTGAGGAAGTTCTTTTGGGTCTTTTGGAATGATCTTTGGGAAGTTCTTTTAGGTTCTTGGGGAGGTTCTTTTAGGGTTGCTTTAGGGCTCTTGAGGGATTTCTTTCAGGGTTCTTTGGAAGGTTGTTGGGGAGGTTCTTTTAGGGTTCTTTGGAAGGTTCTTTGGGAGGATTTTTTAGGGTTCTTTTAGTTTTTTTGGGGTGAGGTTCTCTTTGGGTTCTTTGGGCAGCTCTTGTAGCATCCCTTTAGTCAACTTCTTAAGGATCCAAGATCAAATCCCCCCTTGTAGCTCCCAGAACTCCCCGAGCTGCTGCCCTGTAGGGATTTATTTGGGGATTCAACAACTCATGGAGCAACCAGCAGTGCTTTAGGTGCTTCTAACACCCTTTGCACCCCAAGTCCTCAGCCAAGAGCCTGCGGGTGACGATCGGGGAGGCGTTTGAGCGGCTGCACCGGCTGCTGCGGGAGCGGCAGAAGGCGATGCTGGAGGAGCTGGAGGCTGACACGGCCAGGACGCTCAGCGACATCGAGCACAAGATCCAGCGCTACAGCCAGCAGCTCCGCAAGGTGCAGGAGGGCACCCAGATCCTGCAGGAGCGCCTGGCCGAGGCGGATAAACACGTCTTCCTGGCTGGCGTGGCGTCCCTCTCCGAGAGGTGGGTGGCAGCGAGGGGGTGGTGGTGTCACTGGTGTCACCTCCCACCTCGGCACTGTGTGTTGTCTGCAGGCTGAAGGGGAAGATCCACGAGACCAACCTGACCTACGAGGATTTCCCCACCTCCAAGTACATGGGACCCCTGCAGTACACCATCTGGAAATCCCTCTTCCAGGACATCCATCCCGGTGAGGGTGCAGGGATGGGGGAGTGGGGAGGAACAGGGATGTCACTGGTGAGGGACAGGGACACAGCAGTGAGGGATGGGAATAGGGACATCACCAGTGAGAAATGAGGACACGCCAGTGAAGGATGGGGATGGGAACATACTGGTGAAAGACAGGGACATACCAGTAAGGCATAGGGATAGGGGTGAGGATAGGGATAGGGATAGGGATAGGGATAGGGATAGGGATAGGGATAGGGATAGGGATAGGGGTAGGGATAGGGATAGGATGGGGACATCACCAGTGAGAGATAGGGACACACCAGTGAGGGATGGGGACACACTGGTGAGGGACAGGGACGGAGACATCACCAGTAAGAGATGGGGACAGGGACATCACCACTGAGGGATAGGGATGGAGACATCACTGGTGAGGGAAAGGCATGTCACAAGCAAGGGATGGAGATGGGAACACACCAGTGGGGGATGGAAACACCCTGGCAAGGGACAGGAATGGGGACATCACAGGTGAGGGTTAAGGACACACCAGTAAGCAATGGGGACATCCCTGATAAAGGGCAGGGACACACCAGTAAGGGAAGGGGTTGCAGTGCCAAGGGACAGGGACATCACTGATGAGGGATGAGGATGAGGACAGGACACCCCAGTGAGGGATGGGGACAGGGTCACCTCAGTGACCTCCCCACACTGGTTGTCATCCGGGTGGGACAGAGCACCTGGCTGGCTCTGGGACTGCACTAACCCTGTCCCCCCCGTCCCTGCTCTGTCCCAGTGCCAGCAGCACTCACTCTGGACCCTGGCACAGCCCACCACCGCCTCATCCTGTCGGACGACTGCACCATTGTGGCCTATGGCAATCTGCACCCCCAGCCGCTGCAGGACTCGCCCCGGCGCTTCGACGTGGAGGTGTCAGTGCTGGGCACCGAGGCTTTTGGGGCCGGGGTGCACTACTGGGAGGTGGTGGTGTCCGAAAAAACCCAGTGGATGATCGGCCTGGCCCACGAGGCCGTGACCCGCAAGGGCAGCATCCAGATCCAGCCCAGCCGCGGGTTCTACTGCATCGTGATGCACGACGGCAATCAGTACAGCGCCTGCACCGAGCCCTGGACGCGGCTCAACGTCAAAGGCAAGCTGGAGAAGGTTGGCGTCTTCCTGGACTACGACAAGGGGCTCCTCATCTTCTACAACGCCGACGACATGTCCTGGCTCTACACCTTCCGGGAGAGGTTTCCCGGGAAGCTGTGCTCATATTTCAGTCCTGGGCAGAGCCATGCCAACGGGAAGAATGTCCAGCCGCTGCGGATCAACACTGTCCGTATCTAAGGAGGGGTTTTGGGGTGTTCCCCCCGCCCTGCCAGGTGTTTTCCCACTCCAGGAACTGGTCCTGGTGCTGGGCAGGATCTGACATTCCGCCCGCTTCTCTCAGTCCTGTGCTTCCAGGGAATCCCGGCGTGGGGGGCTGGGATATGGCAATAAAGGATTTGGAGAGAAGGGGCTGGGTGGTGGACAGCCCCGGGGTGGCAGTGCTGGGAGGGGCTGGGGGCACTGTGGGGTGCCATGGCAGGGGTGTGTGCTGGGGGCATTTTGCCCCTGTGGCACTGTGCTGTGGTGGGCTGTGCTCTGGCAGGGGTCTGTCACTGTGCCAGGGGTGCCACACTGCTGAGGGACACCATGTCCTGGTGTGTGACACTGTGCCATGGTGGGCTGTGCCATGGCAGGGGTCTGTCACCGTGCATGGGTGCCACACCGTGTCAGGGGTCACTGTGCCATGGGACATGTACTGCGACGTGTGCCACATATACAGCACTGTACCCTGGTGTGCCATGCCATATGTGCTGTGCCATGTGTGCTGTGCCGGGCCTGGCTGTGCCAGACTGTTCCAACCCTGGGCAGAGCTCTGTGTGTCCATGTTGGGGACATGGCATGCGTAGGGATGTACAGGGGGAATGTATAGGAGGTGGGCTGTGTAGGGTGGGCTGTACAGAGCATCTGATATATGGGGAGTGGGCTGTATACAGGAGGTAATATAGAGGGGGTGCTGTGTGCAGGGGGTATGATATATAGGGGATAGGAATCCCCTATATAGGGGGTGATATATAGGGGCTGCTCTATACAGGGGGTGTGATATGTTGGTGTGGGCTATATAGGGATGTGGTGTATGAGGGCTTGTATGTAGGGGCTGGGCTATATAGGGGCATATGGTGTATGGGGGTTATATGTAGGGGCTGTGCAATATATAGGAGTGGGCTGTATAGGAGGTGGTGCCCCTCCATATAGTGGGCTGTATGGAGGGAGATGTATAGTGGGTGAGCTATAGGGGGCAGTGATACATAGGGCTGGGCTGTACAGTAGAGTGATATATAGGGGCGATATTTAGGGTCTGGAGGGCTTTGGGACAGGGTTGTCTGTGGTGTTGGGGGTGCTCTGAGACCAATAGGCTATATAGGGAATATGGTGTAACGGGGAGATATGTAGGGGATGAGCTGTATAGGGTGATACACAGGGGTGGGCTGTTTAGAGGAGAGTTGTGTAGAGGGCCGATATACAAGGTGGGCTGTATGGGGGTGGTGCATAGCGGGTGGGACATCGCAGCGCTGGGCAGTAAAGGACAAACGGGGACACTGGGAACAGCCCCCGCCGTGCCCCGCCCGCCCGCCAGGCGGCGCTGCTCCCCGCGCTCGCGGCTGCTGCTCTGCCCGCCGGTTCCGCGCGTGCGCGCAGGGCGAGCAATCGAGCGCCGAGCGGCGGGAGGGGCTCCGCCGCCATCTTGCTCTGGGCACAGCCCCACCGGTACCGGGAGCGGGGGAGGGGCACCGGGGGCTGGGGGAGTCAGGGGGCTGAGGGGCTTGGCTGGGAGAGTGAGGGGGCACCGGGGCCTTGGGGGAGGCTGGGGGAGTCAGGGGGCTGGGGCGTCACTGTGGGCCTGGGGAGGTCCCTGTGGGGCGCTCAGGGCTGGGAGTTGCGGAGCTGGGGTGTCTGTGGCGATGGGGGAGGCTGTGGGGCACTAGTGGGGCCCTGAGGGTGGTGGGGTTTGCGGAGTTGTGGTTTATGAGGGGCTGGGGAGATGGAGTGGCTTTGAAGGGCCTAGGGGGCAGTGGTGTCTACGGGCAGTGGGGCGCAGGAGAGCTGTGGGGATGGAGAGGGGTTGGGGGGCTTTGGGACAGGAGTGTCTGTGGGGTTGGGGTGCTCTGGGAGTGATAGGGCCTGGGGAGCCCCTGTGGGGAGATGGGGGCGCTGAGGGGGCTGGGAATGGGGGTGATGGAGAAAAGCCTTGGGGTCACCTGTGGGGCTCAGTCTGTGGGGTGTGGCACCTGAGAACCTCGGGATGGATTTGGGGCTCAGGATGGGGTCGGGGCATTGTCTGCTCTGGGGCTCAGGATCGGTCTGGGAGTTTCCTGTGAGGCTCGGGATGCATTTGGCAGTCACCTGTAAGGCTCAGAACGGGCTTGGGGTCACCTGCGGGGCTCAGGATGGATTGGTTCGGGCGGGTCCGTTGGGGCACCCTGTGTGACCCTCGGCTGTCTGGGGGTGTCACGGCCCTGGGGGGCTGCGGGGTGTGTCCGGGGTGCCCTGGTGACCCCCGCCTGCCGCAGCCATGGATCCGGGCACGGGGGCACGGAAGGAGCGGCCGAAGCCGCGGGAGCCGGCGGCTCGCCTGGAGAAGGCCAAGCAGAGGTCGGCGCAGCAGGAGCTGAAGCAGCGGCAGCGGGCGGAGGTGGGAGCTCGGGAATGGGGAGGGACACGGCCCAACCTGCGGCCGAACCACCTTTGCCATTCGCCCTTTTCCCATCCCAGATCTACGCCCTGAACCGGGTGATGACAGAGCTGGAGCAGCAGCAGTTCGACTCCTTCTGCAAGCAGATGCAGGGATCCGGGGAATGACAGCCCAGCCCCCGCCCTGCCCCCCCTCTTTTCTAGCCCCCCTGGTATTTATTATCAAATTGTCCTTTTTATATCAATAAAATCTGTGCTGGTTCTGCGTCTCCCGGCTGCTGCTCACTGCGGGTGGGAATGGTGTGGGGGAGGCTGGAGCAGGGCTGGCGCCAGAGCAGCTGCACTGCAGTGCTGATTCCAGCCACGGCCCCATCCTGGCATTCCCTGCCAAGGGGAAAGGTCCTGCCCTCCCGGTGCTGGGATTTATCCCGGGGGGATGCAGCAGGAGCCACATCTTGCAGCTGCTGGAGCCTCCCTGGGGATCCCGAGTGTTCCTCCAGCGCCAGGTTTGACCTTCGCTTCCTTCCTCCACCCACACCCTCTGCACTCCAGCCGCCGCTGTCCGGCAGCCGCCGACTTTCCAGAGACTTTGGATCAAATCCTGCTTCCCCCCTCCCTGCCACAGCAATGTCACACTCGGGGTGAAAATAAACTACTTTTGAGATGGTATTTCCCTGCAGCCACGGGTTAAGTGGTGAATTGTAAACTGCTCCTGGTGAATCCCATGTCCAAAACACTCTGGAAGTTTGATCAGCATCTCCCTTTCCCCACCAAGGGGAGGCTTTCCTCATTTTTGGAGTGTGAACCTCCCTTTGTAATAAATTCCCATTGGGCAGTGGGAGCAATCCCTAAACTTCCATTTTCTCTGAAGAGAATGGCTTGGGGGTCTCTTGTGGCAGCAGCCCCTAAGTTTCCTGTTTCTCAAGGATTTGGGGGTCTCTGCTGTTGGTGTGGGGAATGGGGGTTCCCTTGCCCGCCCCCTCCAAGGGATGGGGATTTTGGGGCTTCCCTGAAGTTGAACCTTTCCCTTTTTTTACCTGAGCAGGCTCCCTTTACCACACGGATTCAGTGGGAAGAGCGAAGGGAGGAAGCAACACTCAGAGCAAGGACGAGGAGGATAAGGATGAGGAAGGCTTTACTAGGCTCTAGAGATGGCTCAGGCCTTGCAGCTCCAGAGGGCGAAGGGGAAGACGATGTAGGACGTAGCCCAGGCCAGGCAATAAACCGCAGACACCGCCGCTGGTGCCAGCAGGACAGCCACCACCCCTGTGGAGCAGGAAAATCCTTGGGGATCTGCTCTTCCTCCCCTTCCATCACCATCCCGACAGGTTCATCCCCACCCTTACCTCCAGCATAAACCAGTTTCTTCCACAGCTGTGACTCCAGCACCCTGTCGTGGGGGTAGAAGCCGCAGTCGGCCATGAAGAGGATCATGGCGGCCGCGGCGACGCGGAGCAGAGCCACATGTCCCCCGGTGAGCAGGAAGGTGCTGGCCAGCAGCGCCGAGGCGTAGGGGCAGGGCAGCCCCCGGTAGGTGAAGGGAATCCCTGTGGGGTGCCAGGAGTTCAATATGGGGGGCTACACCCCAAACCCAGCCACCCCAAGGGCTCATCTTACCGCTGGAGAAGAAGCAGAGGCGGGCGAAGACTGCCAGCACGTAGGCAAGGGTCAGCAGCCCCCCCAGCACACCCTGGGGCTGCAGCAGCAGCGCCGTGCCCAACCCGAACGTGGTGAAATCCGCAAAGTCATCCAGCTTGGCACCTGTGGGGCAGCGAGGGGCAGGTGCCAGGTGGGCACCGGGCACGGGGGACACCCCAGCAGGCCACCCCCGGGCCGGGGGGACACACTCACCCAGCGCTGAGCAGGCGTCGAGCTGCCGGGCCACGGCGCCATCAGCCAGATCCAGCAGGAAGCCCAGGAGCAGCAGCCAGCAGGAGTGCTGGTATTGCCTGGGGGGGAAACCCCACTTCTCAGCCTGTGTTACCCACTTTTTGACCCCATTTCTCCCTTTTTTACCCTATCCATTGAGGATGGAGGTAAGCCCAGCCAGCAGGTTGGCCACAGAGAGAGCAAAATTGCAGTGATCTCCACTTTTCATCCCGTCTTTGCCCCATTTCCCCTTTTTTCCAGCAAAACAGGGGTGACTGCCACTTTGCAACCTGTTTTTTCATCCTGTTTTTCTTTTTTTGGCCCAATTTCCCCTTTTCTCCACCCCACTTTGGATGGAGGAGAGCCTGACTACAGAGGTTGACCATGGAAGGAGCAAACCCAGGTTGACCCCTGCTTCCCAATCCTCTTCTTCATCCCTTTGCAGCCCATTTCCTCTATTTTCCCCCTCATCTATTGATGCTGCAGAGGCCAAAGGAGAGAGCTTTTGATCACGGTGTCCCACACTTTTCATCTCCTTTTCCCTCCCATTCCCCCATTTTTCCAGCAAAACCAGGCTGGCTCTCACTTTTCTACCCCATTTTCACCCTATTTCCATATTTTCCCCCTTTTTTTCCCTTTTCCCAGCAAACCAGGGCAAACCACACTTTTCTACCATCTTTCCCCTCCCATTTCCCCCTTTTTCCAGCAAAACCAGGTTGACCCCCACTTCTGTGCATCTATTTCACCCCATTTCCCCCCTTTTCATCCCATTTCCCCCTTTTTTTCCCCTCACCTATTGATGCTGCAGAGGCAGGAGGGGAGCCTGGCCACCAGCTTGGCCACACAGAGAGCAAAACCAGGGCGACCCCCACTCCCCACCCCCATTTTTCACCCCGTTTTTCCCAGTTTCCCCCACCTGTTGACGCTGCAGAGGATGGAGGAGAGCCCAGCCAGGAGGTTGGCCACTGAGAGCCCGTTGGCTGCGTTTTTCCGGAGGAATTCCAGCGCCTGTCCCCGTCCCACTTGCTCACTCAGCACCAGCTTCTTGGTGGACTGGAAAATACCTACAACCCCCCACAGTGTTCCAACCACGGAGGGGCTGCAGCCCCGCCCCCCCAAAAATAGCAAGTTGGTGCAGGGGTTCCCCCTCCTCAAACCAAAATCCCCCAAAATCCATTTAGGAAGCAGCGGGGGGTTGATTTGTGCAAGCTCTGCTGCTGAGCTCCCCACCGGCGGCCAAAAACGGAATAAAAGAGGCCGAAAAAGCGAAGAAATGAATTAAAGAACCGTAAAACATAAAAAAAATAAAGACAAATTAAGCCAAACCCAAGCTTAGACTAAAAGCCAACCCCGGTTTAAGCTCTATGGATCTTATATACCTATCGGGCTAAGCTTTAGGGAAAGAATTTAAGGGTCCTGTCCTTTGCCCCCCGCCTTGCCGTGTCCCAAAGCCAGGCAGATCCTTCATCTGAAAAAAAACAGGACGTCAGAGCAAAACAAACCCCCCGAGCCCCCTCAGAGCCCCCCCGAGCTGCTCATCGCCTTAATGCCACCAGAACAGCTCCCCAGGTGGGAAAACCAGGAAGAACTGGAGGATAGCTGCGCTTTCGGGGGTCGGCGGCTCCGAGCGCCGCGGCGGGAGCGACCTTTGGACACCGCGCCCGGAGCCGCCGGCACGGGCTGAGCCGGGAAAATCCCCCCTGAGCCCCGCGACGGGCGCTGCATTTACCGGAGCCAGGGATTTTTGGGGGGTCTGTGGCCGTGCTGGGTGCTGCGCCCCCTCTTTACCTCTTAAACTGAGCTAATGGGTGAGTTTTGGATCTCTGAAAGCTAAACGGGGGAAAACGCGCTGGGTTCGGGATTTGCCCGTCCCTTCCCGGCGCCTGGCAGGATCGGGGCCTTGGGAATGTTCCCGAGCTGTCGCGGCACCGGATCCAGGCACCTGTGAGCCTCACAACACCGGGGCTCCCAAACTCGCCCGTTCCTGGCGTTTCTCGCCCCAAAATCAAAGCGCCGGAATGAGAGGGAATTCCTTAGCCCTGCGCTGCTCCCCCTGCTTTTATCACTACTTTGGGGGGTGAAAGCAAGGTGGTTTTGGTTCATCCCAGGTGCGTTAGGAGGGGATTGTGCCCCCAGGGCTGTCTCACTCTCCCAGGGCGCGGGAAAAAGGGGTTCGACCACAGGAAGCACAAAATTAACCTATTTTTGGGGCCAATTCATGTTTTTACCGCTTTTCTGCCCCAATAACCCTAATTTTTCTACTTAACCCCCGCCAAATGATGATTTTTAGGGATGGGGAGCACCTCGCAAAGGGGCCGAGCGGCATCCAGATGGCACTTACCGGCCGGCGGTGACACCATCCACATGGCAGCGATGGCTGTGGCAGAGGTGACGGTGACGCCCCGGTGAGGGGAAACTGAGGCAGGGGCCGCTCCGTGGGGCTCCGCGCCGTGCCGCGTTATATAAGGAAAAGCCTCTCGGGCTGAGTCACCCGGCGGGGGTGGGTCCGGCCAGAGGCCACGGACACGGACACGGGGGGTTCGCAGCGGCTTGGCACCACCGGCGAGGGAGGAGCTGCCCCGGGGGGCCAGGGGGCTATGCCAGGCTAGCGGTGCCCCTGCCAGCCTCTCAGCACCCCTGCCAGCCTCCCAGCGCCCCTGCCAGCCTCCCGGTGCCCACGCCAGGCTCACAGCACCGGTGCCAGGCTTGCGGTGCTTGTGCCAACCCTGCAGCGCCGGTGCCAGGCTCGCAGCTCCCGTGCCAGGCTCGCAGCACCCGTGCCCAGCCACATCACTGGTGCCAGGCTCGCAGCACCCACAGCGTGCCCGCAACACCAGGAGCGGGCTGGCAGCACTGAGAACACCTGTATCACACTCACAACGTGTGTGTCACGCTGCTAAAACCTGCACAGGCTCACAGCACCCTTGTCAGTCTGGTAACACCTGGATGAGGCTCACAGCACCAACTCCACCTCACTCCTCACCTTCTGCAGGTGTGGACCACCCGTGCCATGCTCACAGCACCTTTGCCAGCCTTGTAGCCCCTTCGGCAGGCTCACACCACCCACACCCAGCTCATGGCACCCATCCCACACCCACAGCACCCATCCCACACTCCAGCACCCATCCCACACTCATGGAACCTATGCCAGGCTCTCACAGCCCATCCCAGGATTGCACCATCCGTGCCAGGCTCACAGCACCCATATCCTGCTCACAGCACCCGTGGCAGGCTCACAGTGCTCACACCACACTCACAGCGCCCAAACCCAGCTCACAGCACCCACACCATGCTTTGTATTGCCCAGGGCAGTCTCACAGCACCCATCCCACACTCACAACACCCATCCCACACTCACAACACCCATCCCATGCCCACAGCACCCATCTTATGCCCCCAGGACCCATCCCACACTCACAGCACCCATCCCATGCCCACAGCACCCATCCCACTCTCACAGCACCCATCCCACTCTCACAGGACCTGTGCCAGGTCTGTACCACCTGTATCACAGCAGTCATGCCATGCTTGTAGCACCCACAGCAGCCTCACAGCACCCATGCCAGTCCCACAGCCCCACACCAGCCCCCCAGCACTGTCACACTCCTGTCCCTGCACCCCATTGCCATCCCAGGGCGATTGCACCCAAAAGGTGTCACCACCAGGTGCCATCCCGCCGATTCACGCTGGTGGCACCGGGATCATGGCTGGCGCCCCCCACCCTCACCCCCGTGCTGGGCTGGGTCACCCTGTTCCCCACCCTGGGCCTCTGCCAAGTGGCCCCAACTTGTGCAAGGGTGTCACGGGTTGGGGGGCTCAGCCTCCCCCTCCCCCGGAGCAAAGGGCCGGCGATAGCGAGGGGCTGCTGGGGCGGGCGACGCCGGGGCCACCAGCGGCAGAGCAAAGGTCCCCGAGGACACGGTGACGAGGGGCCCATAAAACTTATACAGCCCCGGCGCGGGAATTTTCCACCCGGATCCCAGCGGGGATTGAGGGGTGCCGCAGCACCCATGGCTGCGAGGCGCCTGGGCGGGAGGGGAGCCCTGGGGTGGCCCGTTGGGGGGTCCCAGGGTGCTGGTCACGGCGGGGGCACCGGTGAAAGGGCTCTTTGTTCGCTGGTCACGCGCTGGTGCCGGCGGTTGCGAAGCGACGGCCGGGCCAGGAGGGCCACGGTCATGGGCGTCCAGCCCTGGGGCACCCCAAGGGGGCCATCCCGGGGCCTCGGGGGGGCCCAGCCCCGTGGGGGGACAGGACGTCACTGGGTGCCCGTCACCGTGGCATCGAGGCCATCCCTGTGTCCTTAGGGCACCCAGAGCTGCTGTGCTGATGTGTCTCGGGGTGCCTTTGGCAGCAGGGTGCCCACGCCGGTGGCACAGGGCACCTTGGGGTGCTTGGCCCTGTGGCACCTGGGTGTCTGAGGGTGCCCACGGCACCTAGGTGACTATCCCTGTGGGATCTGGGTGTTTGAGGGCACCATCCCTATGGCATCTGGGCACCTGTGGGTGTCCATCCTTGTGGGATCTGGGTGTCTGTGGTTACCTATCTCTATGGGATCTGGGTGTCTGTGGTTACCTATCTCTATGGGATCTGGGTGTCTATCCCTGTGGCACCTGGGCACCTGTCAGTGTCTATCCCCATGGCATCTGGGTATCTCTGGGTCCCCATCCCTGTGACACTGGGGTGTCTCTGAGTGTTCTTCCCCATGACATCTGGGTGCTCCCAGCACTGTCAGGTGGCAATGGCACAGCCCCCACTGCCCCCAGACCCCTCCCCAGCACAAGGACACAGTGATTCCAGCTGTTGGTGGTTTATTTCCCCAGTGCCAGGCCAGGGGGTCGATGACAAGGACGCTGCCACACTCAGTTGTCTCTGATGGTCTGAAAGGGAGAAGCTTCTAAGGGGGGAGGGCAGAATCCCAACACCCTGACACCCCAACACCCTAATAACCCAACATCCCAGCACCCCAACACCTTGGCACTATGGTATCCTGACACACCAAGAGCCTGGCACCCCAGCACTCCAATTCCTGGTACACCAACACCATGTCATCCTGGCACCCCAGTACCCTGACACCCCAATTCCCTGGCACCCCAGTTCCCTGGTACCCCATCACCCCAGACCTCTGGCAACCCATTGTCCTGGCACCCCAGAGACCTGGTGCCATGGCACCCTGACTCCCCACCCCCTGGCATCCCAGCAATCCAGAGCCCTTTTCCCCAGCTCTGTGATACCCAAGCATCCCAGAGACATGACACATCTGTGCCCTGGCACTTTGGCACCCCATTGCCCTGGCACCTTGGCACTTCTGCACCCCAGCACCCCAGAGCCCTGTTATCCCCGCACTGTGGCACTCTGACACACCCCAGCACCATGGCACCAAGTCTCCTAGTACCCCAGCATCAGAACACCCCAATACTGCACCCCAACAATCTGGCACACCATTGCCCTGGCACCATGGCACCCCAGCAGCCTGGTCCCTTTGCCCCCTGGTACGCCAGCACCCCAGAACCCTGGCACCTCGTTGCCCTGGCACCCAGCACCCAGCAGCATGGTACCCCAGTTCCCTGTCACCCTGACACCATGATTTCCCAATTCTCTGGTCCCCTTGCACCCTGCCAACCAGGTACCCCATTCCCTGACATCCTGGCAGCTGTGCCCACCTCTACAATCCAATCCTCAAAGGCAGACACACGGGTGAACACGGTGGGTTTCTTGGCGGCATTGCAGCCCAGGGCTGACACGAAGCTGGCGATGCCATGAACCTCCCAGGTGCCATCCTCAGCCTGGCAGTTCAGGGGGCCTCCAGAGTCACCCTGGGTGTGGAAAGGGGCAGGGTCAGCACCATGGGAAGGTTTGGAGTGTGTCCCTCTTGTCCCCAGCATGGTACCCACATTGCATCCAGACTTCTCAGCGCCGCCGGCACAGATCATGGTCTGGCGGATGGCCAGGGCTCCCCACCAGTCAGGCTTGGTGCAGTGCTCATAGTCCACCACGGGCAGCTCTGCCTGCTGCAGCCGATCCGGCAGAGACCCCCCAGCTGTGGGATCAGAGCATCCCGGTGTGTGTCGATGGCCAGCCATCCACCATCCATCCATCCGTCCGTCCATCCATCCATCCATCCATCCACCTTCCTTCTATCCATCCATCCACCTTCCTTCTATCCATCCATCCATCCACCTTCCTTCCATGCATCCTACATTCATCCACCTCTGCATCCCTCAAGCCCTCCAGCCCTCCTTCCTTCCCTCCATTCTGGCATCCTTCCGTTCCTCTCTTCACCTCCCCATCCATTTCTCCATCTCTTCTCCATCCCTCCATGCCCTCATCCATCTTCCCAAACCTCCCTCAATCCATCCATCCATCCATCTCCCCATTCATGTCCCTGTCTGTTTTTCTATCCCTCCACCCAACCCTCCCTTATCTCCCCATCCCTCCATCTGTTCAACCATCCCCAACCATCCCTTCCTCCATCTCCCCATCCATCCGTCCATCCATCCATCTATCCATCCATCCCCCAAGTCCAGCCAACTCTCAACCGCCCCTCATCCCCTCCCTCCATCTTCCCAGTTATCACTCAACCATCTCCCTATTTCTCCATCTCTCCCTCTATTTTCCCATCCACAACCCCATCTATCCTTCCAACACTTCACCATCCTTCCACCCATCCCTCCACCCACCTCCCCAACCATCCCCCCAGCCACCCCTCCACCGCCCCATCCATCCCCCATCCATCCCCTATCCATCCCCCATCCATCTCCCCATCTCTCCATCCCCCATCCCTCCATCCATCCCCCATCCAACCACCTCCTCATCCCTCCACCCACCTCCCCATTTCTCCATCCCCAACCCTCCCTCCATCTTCCCATCCATCTCCCCATCCATCCCTCCATCCCGTCCCTCCCTCCCGCTGCCCGGACGCACTGGTCAGCAGTCCCCAGCCGCTGAGCACGCAGGGGTACCCGTTGGGCAGGATGGAGCCGGCAGGCGGCAGCCGCCCCACCTGCACCTCTGTCGAGAGCACGGCCGGGCGCTGCAGCTTCAGCAGGGCGATGTCATTGCTGCGCGCGGGGACAAGAGTCAGAGGGGTGGCCGGGGGGTCACGGCGTCCCTAACCCGCCTGGGACCCCGCTCACCCGCAGGCCGCGCAGAAGCTGAGCCACTTGGGATGCACAAAGATGTCGTCGGAGTTCACGGGGATGCGCTGCTCGGTGCCCTCCCCGGAGCTCATGTCGTACTCGCCCAGCACCACCTGGTACGTGCGGGTTTTGCTGCCGGGAAAGGAGGGGTCAGCGGGTGGGTGCCCCCCGGCATCCCTCCTGTACCGGGACCTTTCCATGCACCCAAACGCTCTGCCCTGCACCTTAAATCCGTGCCCTGCACCTCCTCATGCGCCAAATCTGCACCCAAACCCCCTGCCCTGCACCCTGAACCGCCTCTCTGCACCTCCCCATGCACCCACCCTGCACCCAAGCTCACCTCCCTGCCCTCTGAGCCCCATCCCTGCACCCATCCTGCACCCATCCTGCCCTGCCCGTCATCCCTGCACCCACACTGCACTGTTCACCTCATCCATGCGCTCCTTCCGTGCCTGTGGCAAGCCCTCCGTGCATCCAGAACCCTCTCCCTGCACCTCACTGCACCCCTCCTGCGCCCAGGATCCTCTTGGACCCCCATGAACTCTCTCCATGCACCCATCCCTGCATTCCCCTGCACCACTCCTGCACCTCAGCACCCACCTGCACCCCCAGCACCCTCCTGCACCCATCCCTGTACCCCACATCCCCCCCGCACCCATCCCTGCACCTTGCACTCGTCCTGCAGCCCTTCCACACTCCCTTGCACCCTGAACTCGCACTGCACCCACCTTTCCAACCTGCACCCTTGCTTGCAACCCCCCATGCCCCCCTGCAAGCCTCCTACACTGACCCCTACACCCTGCACCCCTCCATGCACCCATTCTGCACCCATTCTGCACCCTAACACCCGTTCCTGCATCCTCTCCCCTCTGCGTCCCTCCCTGCACCCTTCCTGCACCATCCCTGCATCCCACACCCCTTTCTGCACACCAACACCCATCTCTGCACACCGCATCCCTTCCATGCAGCTCTCTGCGCCCCTCTCTGCACCCTGCATCCTCCTGCACCCTGCAGCCATCCCTGCACCCCTTCTGCAGCCCTCCTGCCCCCCCCCAGCCCCGGCGCCTCACGAGATGCAGTGCGCGGCTGTCATCACCCAGTTGGCAGCGATCAAGGTGCCCCCGCAGGTGTGGCGGAAGGTGCCATCCCGCTCGTACTGCAGCGAGATCTGGGGGGAGAGACACCGCTGGGTGCCACCGCCCCTCCCAGGGGTGCCACCGCCCCGTCCCCCTGGTCCCCTGCCCCCTCACCTGCCAGGGCCAGCTGTAGGGCTCTGCATCTTGCCCGTTGACCACCCGGGATTCCGGCAGAACAGCGGCGCGAACACCTGCGGGACATGGCCACCGTCACCCACCGGGCAGCCACCCGAGCCTGGGGACACGGAGTGGGTCAGGGGACACCTCACCGCCAGCCACCAGCAGCAGGACGAGGCTCAGCATCGCGGCCATGGCTCAAGTGTGGATGTCCCGTGCTCCCGCCGGCCTTAAATCCCCGCGGGTATCGGCAGCACCCAAGGGCACCCCTGGGAATGGGCACCGGGTGCCCAGCTGGGTGTTGGGGGCGTTAAACATTAACCTTGCCCTTGGGGGACGTGGCACTGGGACCTGGCCAGTGGGGACCCTACAGGTCCCAAACCCCCCTGTCCCTGCTGACCCCTGCTGCCTCTGTACCCCCTGTGTGCACCCAGAGTGCCCTTGTCCCTCACAGGCCCTCTGGTCCCACTGTACCCCCATAGTCCCTCTAACTGCTCCTGTGCCCCCCAAGCCCCGATGACACACCCTGTGCCCCCATAGCCCCCATATCTCCTTGTGTGCCCCACAGCCCTTAGAGCCACCCCAGTGTCCCCCAAGTCACCTCCGTGCCCCCCAGAGCCCCTCCAAGCCCCCTGTAGCTGCAGGGTCCCCATAACCACTCTGTGCCCCCATAGTCCCCACATTCCCTGTGCCCCGGATGGCCCTCAGACCCCTCATATCCCTCCCCACCCCCTGGACCCCAGAGCCCCCAAACCCCTATAGCTGCCCCTGTCCCCCCATATCCCCCGTGCCTCTGGGGTGCCCATATGGCTCCTATAGCCTTCATGGGGTCAGTGCTCCATATATCCTCGCCTCCTGGACCCCCATAGCCCCTACAGCTACCCCTGTGCTCCCATAGCCCCCCTAACCACCCCCATCCCCCCACAGTCCCTCCCAACCAGCCCTGTTATCCTTCTATATCCCCCATGTTCCCATATGGCCCCCATATACACCCCCGCCCAGACCCCATAGTCCCTGTGCCCCCCATATACCCAGTGCCCCTGGCAGCCTATTCTGATCCCCCCAACCCTCATGTACAAACCCCCCTAGTATCCATAGCCCTATAACCCCCTCATAGACCCTATATATCCCTTTGCTCCCACAGCCCCCCATAACATCTGTATACCTGGTGCCTTATAGCCCCCTATAAACCCCTGTGCCCCCACAGCCCCCCGTGTCTGCCATGCTCCTTCTGTTCCTCACATAGCCCCTATACTGCCCTGTGCTCCAACAGCCTCCCACAGCCCCCTGTGCCCCCATAGCCCCCATACCACCTGATGTCCCTGCTGCCCCCCATAGACCTATAAACCTCAGTGTCCCTATAGCCACTCACCCCTGGTACCCCCATAGCCCCTACAGCCCACCTGCACTCCCATAGTCCCCACCATATCCTACACCCCTGTGCCCCCATAGTCCCCTCTCTACCCTACACCCCTGGTACCCCCTCAGCTCCCCCCATGCTGTCCCATAGCTGCCCCAATAGCCCCCAAACACTCCCAGAGTCCCTATAAACCCTGCCTTATCCCCCATTGCTCCCAAACTTCCCCACGTGCCCCAGAACCATCGTGGAAGTTCCCACAGGACCCCCTTGTGCCCCTCTGGTGTCCCCACACACCCCCATGACCCAGTAAATGTTCCCAGAGGTGACTCCCGCGTCCCAGTAGAAGTTCCCAAGGGTGTCTCAAGGTGTCACCATGCACTCCCATGTCCTTTATTAAAGTTCTCAGAGGTGACCCCCGTGTCACCCCGTGTCCCCATAACAGCTCCTACAGGTGCTCCACAGTGTCCCCATGCGCCCCTGTGTCATCCTGCAACTTTCCAGAGGTGACTCCCGTGTCCCCACATGTCCCTGTGTCCCTGTAAAAGTTCCTACAGGTGCTCCATGATGTCCCCAAGCATCCCATGCCCCTGTAAAAGGTCCCAGGGGTGTCCCCATGCACTCGTTGTCCCCATAAATGTTCCCAGAGGTGCATCCTCATTCTACCCCCACATTTGTGTCCCCATAAAAGTTCCCAGAATTGTCCCACGGTGTCCCCACTCACCCCTGTGTCCCTCTGCAAATATCCACAGCTGCCCCACGGTGTCCCCACGCACCTCCATGTCCCAGGAAAAGTTTCCAGGAGTGTCCCGCAGTGCTCCCATGAACCCATATGTCCCAGTATGTTTCCAGAGGTGACCACCCGTGTCCCCCCGTGTCCCCACGCACCCCGTGTCCTGGTGTAAGTTCTCAGAGTT
Organism: Lichenostomus cassidix; assembly: GCF_008360975.1. Classification (NCBI taxonomy): domain Eukaryota; kingdom Metazoa; phylum Chordata; class Aves; order Passeriformes; family Meliphagidae; genus Lichenostomus; species Lichenostomus cassidix. Next base: position 5,409,673 of record NC_139501.1, read on the forward strand.
GTACCCTGTGTCCCCTCGTGTCCCTGCAAAAGTTCCCAGTAGTGTCCCTCATGTCCCCGTGTCCCAGTGCAAGTTCCCAGGGGTGTCCCAAGGCGTCCCTGCAACTCTGCGTGTCCCTCCGTGTCCCCCTGGTGTCCCCGCAAATGTTCCCAGGGGTGTCACCTGTGTCACCACACACACCCCGTGTCCCATTATAAATTCTCAGAGCTGCCCCTCGTGTCCCCCCGCAACTTCCCCGTGTCGCTGTAAACGTTCCCAGGGATGTCCCCTGTGTCCCAGAGGTGTCCCACGGTGTCCCTGCATCCCTCGTGTCCCTGCAAAAGTCTCCAGGGGTGTCCCCCATGTCCCCGTGTCCCAGTGCAAGTGCCCAGGAGTGTCCTGCGGTGTCCCTGCGCCTCCCTGTGTCACCTCGTGCCCTCCCGTGGCCCCGCAAATGTTCCCAAGGGTGTCTCCCCGTGTCCCCTCGGGTCCCAGTGCAAGTTCCCAGGGGTGTCCCAGGGTGTCCCTGCACCTCCTCGTGTCTCCCCGTGTCCCCTCGTGTCCCTGCAAATGTTCCCAGGGGTGTCCCACATGTCCCTGTGTCCCTGTGCAAGTTCCCAGAGGTGTCCCAGGGTGTCCCTGCGCCCCCATCTGTCTCCCCCTCGTGTCCCCGTAAAAGTTCCCAGGGGTGTCCCGCAGTGCCCCTACCCCCCGCGTGTCCCCGGTGACGGCCCCCCGTGTCCCCGTGTCCCAGTGCAAGTCCCCAGCGATGTCCCACGGTGTCCCCGCGCCCCACCGTGTCCCCTTTGAAGCCCCCCCGTGTCCCCCCCCGCCCCCCTCGCGTCCCCGTAAAAGTTCCCAGAGGTGTCCCACGTGTCCCCGCAGCCCCGCAAAAGTTCCCAGGAGTGTCCCCGCGCCCCCGCGCGTCCCCGTTGACGCCCCCCCGTGTCCCCCCGTGTCCCCCCGTGCCCCCCCGTGGACGCGCGCTCCGCGGCCCCGCCCCGCGGCTCGGGGGGGCTCGGGGTGGGGCGGGGCGGTCCTGGGGCGGCGGCGCGACCGGAGCGGAGCGAGCGGAGCGCTCTCGGAGGGGCCGGAGTGGGGCCGGAGCGGCGATGGGGCGGCGGGGCCCGGCGGCGCTGGGGACCCTCCTGCTGCTGGGGACTCTTCTGGGGGTGAGTGGCGCCGGGGGAACCCGGGGGGTGCGGGGTTGGGGTCTCCCCGCCGAGCTGGGAGGTCCCGTAAAGGAGTTGGGGGCCCCGGAGTTGGGGTCCTGCGGAGGAGTTGGGGACTTCTAAAGCAGTTGGGATCCCTGAAGGGAGTTGGGATCTCCACCCGTGGATTTGGGGCTCTTAAAGGAGTCGAGGTCCCTTGTAGGAGTTGGAGTTTCCCCACGGAGCTGGAATCCCCGAAGGGAATCAGGGAGTTGGAATTCCCGAAAGGAATCCTGGCGTTGGAATTCATTGTAGGAGTTGGGGTGCCCTGCAGGAGTTGGGGTCCCCGGAGCGGGAATTCCATAAAGAAGTTGTAATTCCCCTGTGGTTTTGGGATCCCTGAAAGTACTTGGGGCCTTTAAAGGAGTTGGTGTCCCCACACGATTTTGGGAGCCCCTAAAGGATTTGGGTACCACGGAGCTGGGGTCCCCTGAAGGGGTTGGGGTCGCCTGGAGGAGTTAAGAACCCTTTCCCGGAGTTGGGGATCCTTGTAGGAGTTGGGTTCCCCCATGGAGTTTGTGTCTCATGAAGGTTTTGGGGTCCCTTGTGGGAATTGGGGTCCCCCTAAAGGAGTTGGGGGAGTTATGCTGTGCCCTAAGGGAATCGGGGTGTCCCCCCAGGGCAGTGACCCCCAGCGTTGTGCTCTGGCCGCTCAGGGAATTGGGGTGTCCCTCCACGTGAACAGAGGGGGTGCAGGGATCCCAGGGTTATCAGGGAATTGGGGTCCCCCAGGACACCAAGGAGATGTGGGGGTCCCTGTTCCTTAAGGGATTGGGGTGTCCGCTCTGTACCGGGGGGTCCCTGGCACCCTGCCCCCCTTTCTAAGATACTGGAGGTCCCCCCCGTACCGGAGTCACATGGGGACCCCAGGGCCCAGCCTGTCCCGTCTGGGAATTGGGGTGTTCTCACAAGGGTCCCTCTCCCCACGCCCTGTCCCATCTGGGAATGGGGTGTGTGGAGTCCCCCTGCCTGTCCCCTGACACCCTGAACTTGGGGTCCCCCAGGGACTGGGAGTACATGGGGTCACCCCTCCCTGTACCCCATCAAACTGGGGTCCCCATGACCCCCATGTGGAGAGCTCCACTCGGGGGGTCCCCATCACCCCACCCTGTCCCTCCAGGGAATTGGGGTCCCCTGTGATCCCAGGGTGGAGATGGTTCCCATCACCCCAAAAGGCCGCCCGTGGTGGTCCAGCCCCACACCTCCCCGTAGGTGGGGGTCACCTATAGGGGATCATCCTACTTTTGGGGTGCGTCCCCACTCCTGTCCGCACTCCCCACCCCATCCCCCGCCCCAGCTAAATTTAAAGGGTGATGGTGGCGCCGGTCACCCTAAAAATAACCTTCCCAAAATACCCCCCCGGGGGGGGCGCTGCGTCTGGGGGTGACCCTGGGGGGGTCCCCACCCTGCTGGGGGCAGTGGGGCAGGGGGTGACACCTCCGGGTGATCCCCCCGGGGGGTTGCGGGGGGGGGTTTGCTCCGTGGAGCTGCGCAGTCCCGATTTTCGGGGGGGCTCCCTTCAGTGGGGTGCGGGGGTGATGGCGAGGTGGGGAGGGCCCCCCGAGGTGGGGGGGTCAGGGGGGTGGTTTGGGGCTGGGCGGGTGCCCGGGGTGGAGAACAGAGGGGGCCTTGTGCTCGGGGCCATGCTGGCAGCGCTGCCCCCCCCTTTCTGTGGGGCTCCCACCCACGTCCGGGGGGGCTGGAGAGGACAAAGGGGGGGGATCCCCACTTTGCAATCCCCCACCCCCCGTTGTGCTGAGGCACAGGAGGGGATTTGGGGACCGAGCACCTCAGTACCCCCCCGGCCGGGATGCTGGGCCCTACAGCCCCCCGACAAACGCGGGGCTGGGGGGTTTCCCACGCGCCCTACGGGGTATTTGGCGTGGGCTGGGGGAGGGGATGCCGCCCCAAGGGCAGCAAAGGGTTAATTGGGGGGGGAAGGGGAGGGCGAAGCAGGAATGTGCGATAAGATCACCCTGCCCGGGGGGAAGGGGTGGGGAAAGGGGGGGGGACACCCCACGCACACACGCGTGTGCACGCACACCCCCCCGCGTGCACGCGCGCTCTTGCACACCCGTGTGTTCGGGGCACGCGTGGGATGGGGGGGCACGGCCAAGGCCGCTTTAGGGGCTCCGCGCTGCTAGGGGGGCTCGTGTAACCCCTGGGGGCACTTGGGGGCATTTGGGGACACCTGGAGGCAGTTGGGGCCACCTGGGGCTACTCGGGAGCACTTGGGGACCTCCCGGGCCCCCAGCGCACATGGCCTCTCGCCTTCGGCTCTTTCCCATCGCCAAAGATGGCCCGGCTGGGATGAGGAGGAGGAGGAGGGGGGAGAGGAAGGTCAGCTCAGACGCTGGGTCCTTGCCAGGACTCCCGGGTCTTCCTCTCGCCATCAAAACCTGACAACCCCCCAAAAAAGACCTTGTGACCCCCCAAAAAATTTACTCCCCCCCAAAAAATCTGTTTACCCCCCAAAAAACCCCAACTCCATCCCCATATCAGTCTGCCCCCCAACCTGTCTCTGCCCCTAAAAAAAAATCATATCCCTCCCCCAAAATGTCCATTTCCCCCCACAAAACCCATCAAACCCCCCAACTCATCTCTACTCTCCAAAACCCATCTCCCTCCCCAAAAAACCCATCACCCCACCAGACCAATCTCCCCGCAAAAAAACACCCCCCAAATTTAACTCCCTCCCCCAAAAAAACCCATCTCCTGTCCAACACCCATTTACCCCAAAAAAGCCCAGAGCGGCCCCCCCAGTCCAAGTCCTTTCAGGATAAATTAGGCAATGCCAGCAGGCAGGAATGCAGCGGGGGGAGCACATATTTGGGGCCCCCCCTGCCTCCCCGGCCGTGGCTTTGACTCCGCAGCTGTTTCACCCCCAAATCCCGGGGGCGGCAGTGTGGGGGAAGGGGGGAGCAGCTGCCTGTGCCCCCCCGGGAGCAGCATCCCGCCAGCTGTGCTGGCAGCCCCCCCAAATCCTGGGGTGACCCCCATCCCCCCAAACTGGCGGTGGCTCAGTCCTGGGGGACCCCCGGGAGGGGGGAGGAGGGGTTTTTTGGGGGGGAAACACCTTTTAACATGACCTTGGGGGAACAATAAGCCGGGGGGAGACTGCTATTAATAACCCCCCCGGTTATTATTCCTGTGCTGCGTCACCTCCTCTTCCTCGCCCGGATGAATTAACGGGGGGGTCACATGCAGATTTGGGGGCCACTTCAAGATTTGAGGAGACACATCCAGATTTTAGTGGGGAACATCCCAACTAGGGGCGGGGGGCAGCCAAATTGAGCTGGGGACACCCTCATAAGGGGGGTCTGAGGTGTCCCCCCAATTTGGGGCGCAGTTTGGAAGCGGGAGGTGGTCAGGGTGGTGCTTCCTCACCCTCCTCTTCCTCGGCTTCCCCCTTCCCCTCCCGCTTTTCCCCAGGGTGCGGGCCAGGATTTGGGCCGGGGAGTGGAAAATGTGAGCGGCGGCGGGGCCGTGGCGTCCGGCCGGGCGCGGTGCCCCGGCGGCAGCGGGGGGGACCCGGGTGGCCGGGGGGGCCCAGGCGTCCGGGGGTGCGGGGCCGCGGCGCGGAGAGGCTTCCGGTAACCGGAGAGGGGGGATTGTCCCCGACCCTGCTCGGACACCACCGGACACCCGACACGCAGCTGCCCTTCCGCCGGCCGGGCTGAGGCTGCGGCGCCGGGGCTGAGCACCCGCGGGCTCGGTGCACGAGTGTCGCGGCGACTCCAGAGCACCCGCGGGCTGGGTAGAGGGGGCCGAGCAGCCACGGGTCGGTGCGCGAGTGGGGGACACGGTGGCAGAGACGCCACACAGTCCGTGCGTGCGAGGGGATGAGGGGCTGAGCACCCACCCTCTGTGCTGGCTGAGCTCTCACACACTCGTTGCACATGTGGGGAGCAGCAGAGAACCCCCCAGCACGCACGGCCTGGTGCCTCAGTTTCCCCCTGCACGGGGGCTGCGGTGACACCCGCGGAAGGCCCCCCAGCAGACCCCTTGGGGTTCTGGGTCCCCCCATCGGCGTGCCCGCGTGCCCCGTGTGCCCCCCTCTGTCCCCACCCCTTGTCTCCCCGTGTCCCCCCCGTGTCCCGTCCCCCCCAGCGCCCGCCTAATCCCCCGGCGCTTGTTTGCACAGCAAAGTGCTGCTGCGACGGATTCCTGCCGGGGCCGGGGTGGGGGCACCCGCCGAGCCGCACACGCGTGTGCACGGGCTGTGGGCAGCGGGCACACCCAGCTGGGGCACACGCGTGTCCGGGTGCGGATGTGGCAGCGGCAATGCGTGTGCACCGTCACCCGTTGGCCACTGCCGCGGTGTGTGTGTTCACACACATCCTCGTGTTTGGGCACAGCGGTGGTTGTGCAAACACGCGTGTGCGCAGCCCCACGCGTGTTCCCTTGTTAGTGCACACGTGGGGTGGCGCAAACACGCGTGCACGAAGCGTGCAAGCGCGTGTAAGTGTGCACACACCGCTCGCGTGTGGCCGTGCAAACACACCTGCACACGTGTCGCTGCACACACACGTGCTGCCGCAGACGCGCGCACAGCCAGGTGTCACCGTGCACGCCTGTCCCCGCGCCTGCGCGCGCACGCCGCGGTGCAAACCCACGTGCACGCGCGTCCCCGTGTCGGCTGCTGCGGGCGGCGGTGCACACACGTGTCCCCGTGTCACTGAGCGCCGTGTCGGTGCACACGTGGAGCGGTGTAAACGTGCGGGCACGCGGGTCCCGTGTCGCTGCACACAGGTGTGCACACCGCGGCTCCCTGGCCGTGCCCCCCACGCGTGTCCCGATGCCGGTGGTGTCCCGCTGCCGGTGGTGTCCCGCTGCCGGTGGTGCCGGCGGTGCCCGCGGCGCCGGTGCCGGTTGGTGCAGGAATGCAGAGTGCGATGAGCTCATCCCGCTCCCTCTTCCCGCTGACGCCACCGCACAGCCACGCACCCCCACCCCTGTCCCCCCCGCGGGATGACGTGGCGGGCACCAGCGGGGCCGTGTCCCCTGGGTGGCCCCGTCCCATGGTGGCCCTGTCCCCCAGGTCACTGGCGGCGCCCGCGGCTGGGCCGACGCCTTCCCCGAGGACACGGTGGCCGATCACGTCGGGGACACGAGGGGACGGCGCTACTACCGCCACCTGTCAGATGACGAGGACCTGGTGGCCTCCGGAGGTGAGGCGACCCCGGGGGGCCCCAGGGTGGGTGGGTCCTGATGCCACCATGGGTGCCATTTGCACAGCCACTGCAGGTTGCACTGGGACTGGGTTGGTTGGTGCCACGAGGGGTGGTTGTCACCCTGAATAGGTGTCACCATGGGTTGGTGTCCTGTGAGTGGGTGTCACCCTGGTGCCACCACATTGTCACCATAGCAGATAGGACTAGGACTTGGTAGCATCTAGTGGTAAAGTGTCACTGGGTGGGAAAAAGCCACCTTGGGTGAGTGTCAGCATGAGTGGGTATCAACATGGGTGGGTGCCACTCTGGATGCCACTTGCACTGTCCCGATGGCAAGTGGCCCCAGGACCTGGTGCCATCTAGTGCCAGTGTGGCACTGGGTGCCACCAGGGGTGGGAGTCACTGTGGCTGGATGTCACCATGGGCGGGTGTGACATGAGTGGCTGTCACCAGGTTGGGGGGTGTTACCATCAGTTGGTGGCACCATGGGTGTCACTCACCATTGCAGGTGGCACTGGGACTTGGTGGCATCCACCTGTAAGTTGTGGGTGTCGCCCTGTGTGGGTGTCACCAAGAGCAGGTGCCACCCTGAGTGCCACTTGCACTGTCCCTGTCTCAGATGGGACTGGGACCTGGCGGCATCTGGTGATAAGGTGGCACTGGGTGGGTGGATGTCACTGTGAGCCATCCCCCCCACAGATGCCACCAGGACTTGGTGGTAGGGTGGCAGTGAGTGGGTGAGCGTCACCCTGGGTGAATGTCACCATGACTGGGTGTCACCATGGGTCGATACCACCCTGGGTGCTCCTATATTGTCCCCAGGGCAGGTGGCACCAGGACCTGGTGGCATCTGGCAGTAAGATGTCACCAGATGGTTGCCACCACGGGTATGTGTCACTATGGGGGTGTGTTGCATGTGTGGGTGCCACCACATTGTCCCCATTGTGGATGGCACTGGCCCTTGGTGGCATCTGGTGGCAAGTGTGGCACTGGGTGCCACCATGGCTGGGGTAGTGTCACTGTGAGTGGGTGTTTGTCACCTTGGGTGTGTGTCCACACACGTGGGTGTCCCCGCGGGCGAGTGCCACCCTCACGCTGTGCCCACGGCAGATGGCAGCGGGGAGGATGGCAGTGGTGTCCCCTGGCCACCGGCAGTCATGATCCCGGCTCCTGGCAGCGGGCTGGCACCCACCGGTAAGGGGACACTGCGGATGGCACCTGGCCCCGGGCTGGTCCCCGCTGGCACCGCTCTCAACCTCTGTCTGCTCTTCATCCTCCTCCTCCTCTTCCTCTTCCTCCTCCTCCTCCTCGGGGGCAGCGCCCGGGCCCCGCCCCGCGCCCGCGGGCATGGTGGTGGCCGAGCCCGAGGATGATCCCCCGATCAGTAAGTGACACTTTTTGGGGACCTCCCCTTTGCCGCATCCCCACTTTTCTTCCTCCTGTGCTTCACTGGGTGGGATTGCAAACACAGCTGGGGGGTGGGAGGAACATCTGGACGGGGGGTCACAGCTGGGTGAGGGTCACGGGGGGGATTTTTGGGGGGTGCAGCTGCCAGCCCCCCATTTTTGACACCCCCATCCCCCAATTTTTGCCACCCCCCAGTTTATTTCCGGGCGCTGGTGAACTTCACCCGCAGCATCGACTACAGCTCCCGGCTGGAGGATCCTGATTCTGAGGAATTTCGGGAGATTTCTGAGGCTGTGGTGGATACGGTGAGGACTGTGGGGAATTAGGGGGGTGCCGGGAGTGGGGGGCACCCAAGGAAGCACCCTGACCCCCCGTTTTCTGCCCCCCAACAGCTGGAGTCAGAGTATTACAAAGTGCCTGGGGAGCAGGTCGTCAGCGTGGTCTTCATCAAGTAAGTTGGGGGGCTTTGGGGGGCTTGGGGGAGCCTAGGGGGGGCTCAGAGCATTTTTGGGGGACTCAGGGGGTTTTGGAGGGTCAGGGAAGCAGGCGGGGAAGGGGGAGGGTTGAGGGAGCAAGGGGTCAGCTGGGGACATTTTGGGGTGCAATGAGGAAGTTTTGGGGTGCAATAAGGAGCTTTTGGGAGCGCAGGGAGATTTTAGGGTGATGTAGACATTTGGACTGATGGGGCAGATTGGAGGTGATGAGGATATTTTGGGGTGCAATGTTTGCAATGCTTTGGGGACTCAGGGCTGGTTTGGGGGTGCAGCATGGCTATTTCGGGGTGCTGACCCCTCGTCCCCCAGGCAGCTGGATGGGGATGTGTTCGTGGAGCTGGACGTGGGCTCGGAGGGGAACAGCGACGAGGCGCAGCTCGGGGGTGTCCTGCGGGACCTGCTGGCCGGCGGCTCCATCGCCTCCTACCTCACCTCCCCTCACGGCTTCCAGTTCCGCCGCCTGGGCGCCGGTGAGCCCGGGAGGGGCTTGGGGAGGAGCCTGGAGTGCTCTGGAGCAGTTTGGGAGGGATTTGGGGCAGGGGGGCTCAGAGCACCACGTCGCAACCTGTCTTAGTCTGCTAGCCCCCATGTCCTGACATGTGTTGACCCCCGGCCAAATTGGGGTGGGGGGCGTTTCGGAGTGACCCCCTGACCGTGTGCCCTGCTGTCCGCAGTGACCCCCCAGCCCCGTCCCTGCACCGCGGGGGAGTTCTCCTGCAGGAGCGGGGAGTGCGTGGCTCTGGAATATCGCTGTGACCGCCGGCCTGACTGCCGCGACGCCTCCGACGAGGAGGGATGTGGTGAGGAGCCCAGCACCCCTGGAACCTCCTCTGCCCCCTACGAACCCCTCAAACCACCTCCCACACCACCTTTTCCCCTCTGTACCCCTCTAAATCCCCATTTCTTACTTTAATCCCCCTGCATCCCTATTTTACTCCACCAAAACCACCTCCACACCACCTTTTCCCCTCTATACCCTTCCGTCTCCCGCACCACCTTTTCCCCTCTCTACCCTCTGCATCCCCATTTCTCACTTGAATCCCCCTGCACCCTTATTTTATTCCTATACCCCCAGAAACACTCCTCACACCCCTTTTTCTACCCTATAACCTCTCTGCACCCCATTTCACCCCTACACCTCCCCATAAACCCCCCTTGCACCCCTCCCCTCAGCCCCCCAACCTCTTCACCTCCATTCCCCCCTAAATTCTGCCATAAATCCCCTTTTATCTTCCCCCAGAGCCCCCCTCTCGGCCAGCCCCCAGCACCGCCCGCCCGGCCACCACTCGCCCGCTGAGCACTGTCCCCGCGGCCACCACCCCGGCGTCCCACCCGCGCCCCTTCACCCCGCGCCCCCCAAGACCAGCGGCTGGCGGGTGCCAGGGGGGTGAGGCTGCCTGCAGGGACGGGCGCTGCGTCCCCCGGGATTACCTGTGCGACGGAGAGCGCGACTGCGCCGATGGCTCCGACGAGGACTCCTGCGGTGAGTCCTGGGTAATGGTGAGGGCTTGGGGGGTTCTGTCTGGACTTCAGCAAAGCCTTGGACATCATCTCCCATGGCAAACTCCTGGAAAAGCTGGCAGCCCATGGCTTGGGCAGGTTCACGTTTTGCTGATTTAGGAACTGGCCCAGAGAGTGCTGGGAGGTGAGATGGTGCTGTGTCCAGTCAGTGTCTGGTCACCAGAGGTGCCTCCCAGGGATCAGTGTTGGGCCCAGTCCTGTTCAGTATCTTTACTGATGATCTGGGTGAGGGGATTGTGATCCACACCAAGCTGGCTGCAAGTGTGGATCTCCTGGAGGGTAGGAGGGCTCTGCAGAGGGACCTGGACAGGCTGGATCCAGGGCCAAATCCGAGGATATGAGGTTTAACAAGACCAAGTGCCACATCCTGCACTTTGATCACAACAACCCCTGCAGTGCTAGAAGGTTAGGAACAGAGTGGCTGGACAGTGGCCAGGCAGAAAGGGACATGGGGCACTGATGGACAGCAGTTGGACATGAACCAGCAGTGCCCAGGTGGCCAAGAAGGCCAATGGCACCCGGCCTGGATCAGGAATGGTGTGGCCAGCAGGACCAGGGCAGTGATTCTGCCCCTTTACCCAGATGGTGAGCCTCACCTCGAGTGCTGTGTCCAGTTCTGGACCCCCAAATTTAGAAAGGATGTTGGGATTCTGGAGCATGTCCAGAGAAGGGCAACAAGGCTGGTGAGGGATCTGGAACACAAGTCCTGTCAGGAGAGCTGAGGGAGCTGGGGGGGCTCAGCCTGGAGAAAAGGAGGCTAATGGGGACCTTATCACAATACAATTCCCTGACAGGAAGGTGCAGCCAGGTGGGGGTTGAGCTCTGCTTCCAGGGAATGAGGGACAGGATGAGAGGGCACAGCCTTAAGTTGTGTCAGCAGAGGTTTAGGCTCTATATTAGGAAGAAGTTTTTCACAGAAAGGGTGACTGGGCATTGTAAGGGGCTGCCCAGGGAGGTGGTGGAATCACCATCCCTGGAGGTGTTTAAGGAAACCCTGGATGTGGCACTCCATCCATCACACACGGTCTGGGTGACAAGGTGGTGTCAGGTCATAGGTTGGAGTCGATGATCTCAGATGTATTTTCTGACTAACTGATTCTGGGATTCTGCATGCTGACCTCCCCCGTGCCCCCCAGGCACCCCATCCCCCTGCGAGCCCAACGAGTTCAAGTGTGACAATGGGCACTGTGCCCTCAAGCTCTGGCGCTGCGATGGCGAGAATGACTGCGGCGACGGCTCTGACGAGAGGGACTGCCGTGAGTACAGGGGCTCGGGGAGACCTGTGGGGACTTGGGGACACAGCTGACGGGTGGCACCATGATCCCCCTGCAGCCACCAAGGCGCCCGGCGCGGCGTGTGGACCAGCAGAATTCCGGTGCGTGTCCAGCGGGACTTGCATCCGCGCCAGCTACCAGTGCGACAAGGAGCCCGACTGTCCCGACCGCAGCGACGAGGTTGGATGTGGTGAGTGACACTGCAGGGGACAGCTCGGCAGGGGAGGGGACATGGGAACCAAGCTGGGCTGGGGATGCTGTTGCAAGGGTGCTGTGCGCAAGCTGTGGGGTCATGTGGTGCTGTGGCATTGGGAAGGGGATGTGCCCAGGGTTCTGTTGTGGCACCAGGATGAGGACATTGTGCCCAAGCTGTCCTGGGGATACAGGGCTGGGGACGCTGTGTCTGAGCCGTGCCAGGGGCTCTTTGCTGTGGCGCCAGGCTGGGAGCATTGCCTGGGGACACTGTGCCATGGCACTGGGCTAGGGACATTGTGTCATGGTACCAGGCTGGTGACACTGTGCCTGGGGACGTTGTGCCGTGACACTGGGCTGGGAACATTGCGGACAAGGACTCTGTGGCATAACACCATTCTGGGGACACTCATGGCACCGGGCAGGGGACACTGCACCCAGAGACCCTGTGCCATGGCACCGTCTTGGGGACATTGTGCCCAGGTGCTCTGTGACAGCACTGGGCTGGGGACTCTGTGCCCCAGCCATGCCAGGGATCCTGTGCCACATACTGGGGACCCTGGGCTGGGAGCTTGTCCCCAAGTGGTGCCATACTGCTGGGGACATGTCACAGAACCAGGCTGGGTATCAAACTGGGGACCCTGTCTACAGGCTGGACTGGAGACTCGGTGCCAATGAGCCTGTCCCTGGTGAGCCTGGGATGGTGGTGGCAGTGTCCCCATCCCCTAGTGGTACCATGCAGAGCAGGTGGCAGTGACAATGACAGGGTGGCAGTGGCAGTGTCCCAGTTCCCTGAGGGGCCAGGCGGGGCAGGTGGTGCCAGTGGTAGTGGCAGTGAGAATGACAGGGGTGGCGTGATGACTGCACCAGAGGTAGTGGCGGTGACAATGACAGTCTGGTGGTGGCATCGTCCCTGTTGCCTGGGGGTGCTGCATTGTGCAGGTGGTGCAGGTGACAGTGACTAATGACCGGGTGTTGGTGGCAGTGCCCCCACAGGTGGTGACGCTGCCGCGGGAGTCGGTGCGGGCGGTGCCAGGCCAGACGGTCACCTTCACTTGTGTAGCCACCGGTGTCCCCACGCCCATCGTCACCTGGCGCCTGAACTGGGGACACACCCCCAGCAGCCACAGGTGGGCGGGGCCTAAGGGATGGAGGTTGTGGATTGGAGGGGGTTGGAGGAAGGGGCGTGGCTTGCTATTGGGGAGGAACGTGTGATAGGGTGTGGTCTGAGATGGGCGGAGCTTCCATATGGGGCGGGACCGGGGGCGGGGTTTGTGTTTGGGGCTGAGGTGATTGGAGGAGGGGTGGGTCTGGGGGCGGGGCTTGTGGAAGTGGGAGGAGCCTGTGGCAGGAGGGGGCTGTGGTGGGAGGGGATTGCACAGGGGGTGGGGATTGTGTGCAGGGTGCGGTCTGTGTGGGCGGAGCTAGCAGTCAGGGATCCCCATGGTGGGTGGGGCTCGTGCAGTGGGAGGAGCTTGTGCTTAGGGGCGGGGCCTGAGTGTAAGCAGGTCCTGTAGAGGGAATGAGCTGCTGTGCTGGGCTGGGCACTGGGTGTGCTGGGTGTGCAGAGCACCAGCTGTGCCCGGGGCTGTGTGTGGCTCTGGGTGTGCTGGGCTCCATCTGTGCCCAGCTTTGGGTACCAAACGTGCCACACAGGGTGTCCATCGTGAGCGAGGCTGGGCAGGGCACGCTGACCATCCGGGATGTGAAAGAAGCTGATCAAGGCGCCTACACCTGCGAGGCCATCAACACCCTGGGCATGGTGTTTGGCATCCCCGACAGCATCCTCACTGTCACCCGCCCTGGTGAGTGGCCCCTGCTATTCCCTCTGTCTGCCACCGACCCCACTGTGGCACTGTCACCATCACCCACTGTCTCATCTCTCACAGGGCCATGTCCTGAGGGCCACTTCCAGGTGACGGGGACATCCCGCTGCCTGCCCTGCTTCTGTTTCGGTGTCACCACCTCCTGCCGTGCCACCACCCGGCATCGCCACCGCATCCACCTGCGCTTCAACCGCCCCGACGACTTCAAGGGTGAGTTGTGGGGACAAGGGACGGGGGGCAGGGGACACGCCAGGGGCTGAGTGTTTCCTTGCAGGTGTCAATGTGACAGTGCCGGCGGCGCCATCCGCACCGGTGCTCTCGGCCACCCAGCTCCACGTGGATGTGGGCCTTGAGGAATTCCAGCTCCTGGACTTGTCCCGCCGCTTCCTGGCACTTGACGCCTTCTGGACACTGCCAGAGCCCTTCCTTGGGGACAAGGTGATGCCGGGGTGGGGTCAGGGCTGGGGACACCAGTGGCACGGCCACTGACAACCCGTTGTGCTGCCAGGTGGATGCCTACGGGGGAGCGCTGAGCTACGGGGTGCGGTACCGGCTGGGCCGGGGACCCCCCGAGCCCACTACCCACCCCGACCTGCTGCTGCGGGGCCACGGGCGGCAGCTGCGGGCGCGTGCTGGTGACACCCAGCCAGATGTCCTCAACAGGCGGCACGTGCCCCTCACCGAGGTGGGTGTGAGAAGGGATGGTGATGGTGGCAGTGGTGGCAGTGATGGTGGGGAGGGGCCAGCGGTGGCAATGATGGGGAGATGATGCTGGTGGTGATGGGTGAGTGATGCTGGTGGTGGTGGGTAGATGATACCAGTAATGGTGGGTGATACTTGTGATGGGTGGGTGATGCTGGAGGAGATGGGTGGGTGGTGTGGTGGCACTGCCCAGTGATGGGAAGGAGATACCAGCAGTGAGTGTGTGAGACCAGCAGTGGGTGGATGATGCTGGTAGTGATGATGATGATGGGTACTGATGCCGGTGGTGGCAGGTGGGTGATGTCAGCATTACCACCACCCTGCTGTGACACCACTGTCACTGTCCCTGCAGGACCACTGGGAGGATGAGCAGGGTGCCCCCGTGAGCCGGGAGCTGCTGCTGCTGGTGCTGCAGGGGCTGGAGGGCATCTTCATCCGGGCAGTGTATGATGGGCGCATGGCCAGCGTGGGGCTCAGCGATGTGGCCATGGACATCACCAGTGCTGGGGACACTGGCCTGGGGCCAGCCAGTGACGTGGAGGAGTGCAGGTAACCACTGGCAGCAAAGTTACGGGCTTGGTGCCACTGCTGCTGTGATGCCACCATCACATTTCTGTGTTCCCAGGTGCCCCGTGGGCTACACGGGGCTGTCATGCCAACACTGTGCTCCCCGTTTTGAGCGAGTGACAAGGGGACCCTACCTGGGGACTTGCTCCGGTTGTGGCTGCCATGGCCACTCCAGCACCTGTGACCCCGTTTTTGGGCACTGCCTGGTAAGGAGTGAGGGGGTGATAAGGTGACAAGGGGACAGGGACACAGCATGGTGTGACTGCTCCCCTGTGACCTGTGTTCCCCTCCCAGAACTGCCAGCACAACACAGAGGGTCCCCAGTGTGAGAAGTGCAAACCCGGCTTCTTTGGTGATGCCACCAAGGGCACAGCCACTGCCTGTCACCCTTGTCCCTGTCCCTACACTGAGCCATCTCGCAGGTGGGTACCAACCCCAGGGACCATCCCCTGATATCACTGCCCCGGCATCACTGTCATTGTCACCCGCAGGTTCTCGGAGTCATGCTTTTTGGACACGGATGGCCAGGCCACCTGCGATGCCTGTGCCCCTGGATATGCCGGCCGCCGCTGTGAGAGGTGGGTAGGAGGCATCTGTAACAGACCCCACCTGAGACCCCCCACCTGTCACCCACCTGTCCCCCATCCACCCATAGGTGTGCCCCAGGCTACGAGGGAGACCCCATCCAACCAGGTGGCAAGTGCACCCCGATCGGTGAGTAGAGGGGTGCTGGTTGGGGGTGTCCCCTCCCCACCCATGGGTGCCCCCCACCCTCACCCTCACTGCCTGCAGGCCAGGAGCTCGTCAAGTGTGATGCCCGTGGGGGCCAGGACGAGGCAGGTGGCACTTGTCGCTGCAAGGTGAGCACAGGGGGCTGGGGGGACGTTTTGGGGGGACAGTGGGGGGACAATAGAAGGACAATGGGAGGGTAATGGGGGGCTGGGTGCTGCCATCCCCCACTGCACCCGTCTGGTCCCGGGTACCCTGCCCTAACACCCATCCTACCTCTGCCCCATAGCACCCAGTCCACCCTCCCAGCAGGACCCACTCCAATCCCCCAAAACACCCAGTCTGACCCTTGGGACACCCAGTCCAATCCCCCCAGCACCAATGTCTGACCCCCCATAGCACCCAGTCCATCCCATCACGCCCAGTCTGCTCCCTGGGATACCCAGTCCTTCCCCCAGCACCCATCTCACCCCTTGCTCCATGACACCCAGTCCATCCCCCATGTGATCCACTCCAATCCACCACAGCACCCAGTCTGACCCACCACGGCATCCAGTCTGACCTCTGGAGCACCCAACCTGACTCCCCACAACACCCAGTCTGGTCCCTGGGGTACCCAGTCCCACCAATCCCCCCAGCATCCATCCCACCCACTGCACCCAGTGCCACCCATGTCCCTGCTCACCCTGGCACCCTTTGCCCCCAGCCCAACGTCCGTGGTCGGCTCTGCGACTCCTGCGCCGCTGGCACCTTCCACCTGAGCGCTGCCAACCCTGCGGGCTGCCTGCCCTGCTTCTGCATGGGGCTGTCCCGCTCCTGTGCCAGCTCTGCCTGGCACCGCCACCAGGTACCCCAGGGCACTGTGTCATGCCATGCCTTGTCATTGTCTTGTGTCATTCCATGGCTTAGCATTAGCGCCATGTTGTGCCGTGCCAGGGCCATACGGTGTCATGCCATGCCATGTTGTGCCATGCCTTGCCACGTCTTGCTGTGTCATGCCATTATGTGCCATTATACGTCGTATCATGCCACATGGTGCCATGCCATGCCATGTACTGTGTCATGATGAGTTACTATGTCATTGCATGATATGATATGTTACACTGTGCCATGCTGTGTAATGCCATATAGTGCCATGTTGTGCGGTGCCATGCCATAATATCATGTCATCCATGTCATTCCTGCCATCCATGCCATGCCATGCGATGCCGTGCGATGCCATGCCATGCCATGTGGTGTCATCCATGCCTTTTCATGCCATGACATGCCGTTATATGTAATGTAGCACCATGCCATACAAAATACATGTTGTGCTTTGTCATGCCATGCCGTGCCATGTAATGCCATGCCATGCCCACCCTGATCCCTCCCCCAGGTGCTGCTCAGCTCTGAGGACTCGGCGCCGCTGCCCCTGGCCAACCTGTCGGGCACACGGCTGGTGGGAGCAATGCCACACTTTGTGTCCCCAAGGGAGCTGCGCTTTGATGCCTTCCGGGACCTGCCACGGGGTGTGCACTACTGGGTGCTGCCTGCATCCTTCGCCGGAGACAAGGTGACACAGCTGCTCCAGGGGACACCTCTGCACCTCTCCGTGTCCCCAGAGCCCAGCTCGGGGGGCGGGTGACCCTGAGCCATGCTGCGTGTCCCCACAGGTGACAGCATACGGCGGGGAGCTGCGGTACACTGTGACACACAGGGCCCCAGCGGGTGCTCCCTCACCCCCCCGGCACCCCGACGTGCTGCTCCAAGGCAATGGGATCTTCCTGGAGCACTTCTCCAGTGCCACTCCCCCGGCTGGTGTCCCCACCACCATCACTGTGCCCATCCGTGAGGTGAGATGGGTCTCTGTGTGGCACCCAGCAGGAGGGGTCATGGAGGGAGGGAGCCAGACTGGGTGCTGGCGAGGGGTCAGTCTGAGGGGTCTGGGTGCTATGGGGGGTCAGACTGAGTGCCCCAGGGATCAGACTGGGTGCCATGGGGGCTTTTGGAATGGGGGTTGGAATTGGTGCCATGGGTGCCATAGGAAGTGCCGTGGGGCTTGGAATTGGGTGCCCGCTGATCAGACTGGGTGTCCTGGGTGCTGAGCAGGGTTGAACTGGGTGCTGTAGGAGGTTGCAGTGGGTCCCAAGGTGTATCAGACTGGGGACCCAGGGATCAGAGTGGGTGCCACGGGGGCTTTTTGGAATGGGGGATTGGAATTGGTGCCACGGGGGGTGCCATGGGAATTGAGTGCCTGTGGATCAGACTGGGTGTCCTGGGTGCTGAACTGGGTGCCCCAGGGGGTTGCAGTGGGTCCCAAGGAGGGTCAGACTGGGTGCAGTGGGGGATGACAGCCCCCATGTCACCCTGGTGCCTCAGGGCGCCTGGCGCCGAGCGGATGGGCACGATGCCACCCGCGAGCACCTCCTGATGGCCTTGGCCGACGTGGACCTGTTCATGATCCGGGCGTCCTACTCGGAGCAGCCAGACGAGAGCAGGTGGGTTCCTTGCGGAGTCAGGAGGGGACACGGAGGCGTGGCAAGGCAGTGATGACGTCTCCTCTGGCCCCGCAGGCTGGCTGATGTCACCCTGGACGTGGCTGTGCCACACGCCACCGGCCGCCCGCCTGCGCTGGAGGTGGAGGATTGCGCCTGCCCCCCTGGGTACCGTGGGGCCTCGTGCCAGGTGAGATCCTCAGTTCCCTCACCGCCACCGTGGGGACGCTGAGCCGTGTCCCACCCTGCTGCCACCGTGTCCCCTCTAGGACTGCGACACCGGATACACCCGCAGCTCCGCCGGGCTCTACCTGGGCACCTGTGAGCCGTGCCAGTGCAATGGTCATGCCAGCGACTGCCACCCTGACACCGGTGTCTGCCAGGTCAGCTGGGGACAGCCAGGGGACACCCCAGGGACCCCCATGGTGGAGACACCGATGCCATCACCCCTTTCCTTACAGGGCTGCCGGGATCACACAGAGGGTTCCCAGTGTGACAAGTGCCAACCTGGCTACTACGGCGATGCCACCCGCGGCACCCCAGGCGACTGCCAGCCCTGTCCCTGCCATGGACCCCATGGGGACATCCAGTAGGTGCCATTCCGTGGTCTGTCACATCCCTGAGGACACTGACAGAGTGTCACCTGTCCCTTTTTCCCCTCCACAGGGTGACAAAGATCTGCTTTGAGGATACGGATGGGCAGCCCACCTGCAGTTCCTGTGCCCCGGGGCACACCGGGCGCCTCTGCGAGAGGTGACAGGGACACCAGGGTGGGGTGGGGGGTGTTTTTGGGGTGACCCCCCCCTCACTGCCTCGTTTTGGGGTGTCCCCATAGGTGCTCACCTGGGTACGTGGGGGACCCACTGCGAGGAGTGCCATGCCGAGGTGAGTGTCATAGGGGGGACAAAGTGGTGACCCCTGTGGTGACACTAAGGGAGATTGTGACTGACTGTGTGTCACCCCTCAGTGCCCGGTGTCCCCGGTGGGCAGTGCCAATGTGACCCACGTGGCAGCACCGGCGAGGGCTGTGATGCCAACGGGCAGTGCCACTGCAAGGTGAGCCTTGTGTGTGTGTGTCCCCAACCCCGGGAGGGTTGACAGGGAGATGTCACCATGCCGTGTCCCCCCCAGGCCAACGTGGAGGGTCCCCACTGTGCCACGTGCCGTCCCCACCACTTCCACCTGAGCAGGGACGAGCCGGCCGGCTGCCTGCCCTGCTTCTGCATGGGCATCGTCCAGCACTGCACCAGCACCAGCTACGCCCGTGGAACTGTGAGTGTCCCCTGTGTCCCCACGTGTCCCCAGGATGTCCCCAGGTGTCCCTGACCCCGCTTACCCCTCGATCCTGCAGATCCGGACGTCCTTCACCCTGGGGGATGCCCAGGGGTTCACCCTGGTGAATCGCCAGCGCAGCACCCGTGTGAGCAGTGGCTTTGGGGTGCAGCCAGGGCACCCTCAGCCCCACCTGACCTACGAGCGCTTCGGGGAGCTCCCCCCCGACTCCTACTACTGGCAGCTGCCATCCCCCTACCAGGGGGACAAGGTAATGGGGTGACACCCTGGAGGGCAGGGGTGCCCATGGGATCCCTGGGAATGTCTAGCCAGGGGCTGCACCCCTTCCCCTGGGCACCCCTGGGCACTGGCAGAGGTGGGGTGGGCACAACCTTCTTGTCTCTGCCCTATTCCTTTTTCTTCTTCCTTTTCCCTTTTCCCCTTGGCATTTTCCCCTTTCCCTTCCCTTTTTTCTCTTTTCCCCTGTCCTCCTTTCACCTCGTGTTTTTCCCTTTTGCCCCTTCTGCTTTCCCTTTCCCCATAATTTTCACCTTTCTCACCCCTGTCCTGTGCCATCCCCTATCCCCATCATCATCCCCATTCTTTTCGTCCTCCTCTTTCCACATCCCATCCCCTCCCCTCCCCATCCTCCTACCTTCCTCATCCCTATCCTTTTTCTTTCTCCTTTTCTCCTTTTCCCCTTTTTCCCCCTTCCACTTTCCTCTTATCCTTTTCCCATCCCTCTCCTCTTCCTCATCCCTATTTCATCTCATCACCTTCCCCATCCCTGTCCCGTCATGCCCATCCTCTTCCCCTTCCCTTTCCCCTTCCCCTTGCCCATCCCATCCCATCCCATCCCATCCCAATCCTCCCATCTGGTACAGGTTGGTTCCTACGGCGGTCGGCTGCGCTACACCCTGACCTACACACCAGGAGGACAGGGAGCTCCTCTGCCTGACGCTGACGTCCAGATCACGGTATGGGGGTGCTGGCTGGGGTGTGACAGGGACACACTGGGTGACACCAGGACCCCCTGACCTCCTTGTCCCCCTTGTCCACAGGGCAATGACATCACGCTGGTGGCCTACCAGCCCGACCTGCCCCCGCGGACCCCCCAGGCCTTCGAGATCATTTTTCGGGAGGTAGGAGGTGGTGGGTGGCTCTTGTCCCTGCTGTCCCCCTTTCCCACAGTGTGTCCCCCTTAACCCCCCTGTTCCCACAGCAATATTGGCAGCGGCCAGACGGGCAGCCAGCGACACGGGAACACCTGCTGATGGCACTGGCTGACCTGGATGAGATCCTCATCCGAGCCACCTACTCCACGAGCACAGCCGTGGCTGCCATTGCTGATGTGGCCATGGACACCGCTGTGCCCCCCCAGCCCGGCCTGCCCCCAGCCCTCGAGGTGGAGGAATGTCGCTGTCCCCCTGGATACCATGGGCTGTCCTGCCAGGTGAGCCCAGAGTCACCCCATAGACCCTCCCAGTGTCACCCCATACGCCCATCACCTCCCCACGTCCACCCCAGTGTCCCCCCACCACCTAAGTATGACTCTCCATCACCCCCATCGCTCCTTCCCTCATTGCCCCCATCATTCCATCATCCCCCCATCATCACCCTTCCATCATCTCATCACCCTATCAAATCCATCACCACCCCTTCAGCCTCACTCCCACCACCCCTTCATCCTCCCCCTGAGTACCACCCCCTCATCACCCTCCATCACTCCCCAGAACTCTCCCATCACCCCAATTATCCCCCATCATCCCTCCGTCATTGTAGCATCATCACCACCAGCAGTCCCATCACTGCCCATCAGCCCCCAGTATCCCCCATCACACCCCATATCACACCCCATCATCGCCCCCCATGACCCCAAATGACCCCTCATGACCCCATCATTCTCCCTGTCATCCCCAGCATCACCCCCACCACCCTCCATCAACCTCCAGCACCCCCATCATCACTCATCTATCCCCCAGTCCCCCCATCATCTCCTCATCACCCTTCAGCCCCCAGCATCCCCCAGCATCCCCAGTGTCGCCCCCCCTCACCCTCCATCAGCCTCATCACCCCTTCAGCATCCCCCCAGCATCATCCCATCACTCTTCATCCCCTCACAGGACCCCCATCATCACCCATCTGTCCCCCAGCCCCACCATCACCCACCCTCCTTCCCCGGGCTCTGGGGGATGCTGACGCTGTCCCTTCCTGCAGGATTGTGCCCCTGGCTACACCCGCACCGGGGGTGGTTTGTACCTGGGGCACTGCGAGCTGTGCGAGTGCAACGGCCACTCAGAGACCTGCCACCCCGAGAGCGGCGCCTGCTCCGTAAGACCCCACATTCCCAACGTTTTGGGGGGGCTGTGGCATTATCCCAGCCGTGACCCCCCTCAATTTGTGCCCCCCTATCCCCCAGGGATGCTTGCACAACACGGCAGGGGACTTCTGTGACCAGTGTGCCCCTGGCTTCTATGGGGACGCCACCGCTGGGACGCCCGAGGACTGCCAGCCCTGCGCCTGTCCCCTCCCGTACCCCGAAAACCAGTGGGTGACTGTGCTGGGGTGGGAGTGCTGGGCTGGGGGTGCTGGGGAAGGGATGTGTCCCCATTTTGCTCTGTCCCCACAGGTTTTCCAGGACCTGTGAGAGTCTGGCAGGCGGTGGGTATCGCTGCACCGCTTGTGATCCAGGCTACACTGGGCAGTACTGCGAGCGGTGAGGCTGCTGGCACCCCAAAACCCGCCTGAAAAACCTGCCCCTGTGGGCTCACCCCCATATACCCACTCCCAAAACCCATCCCAGTATACGCCTCCCAAACCCAACCCCTAAATACCCCTCCAAAACCCACCCCATGGGCTCACCCCCATATACCCAACCTACCCAACCTGCCCTGATTGGTTCCCATATAGCCACCCCAAAAACCCACTCCAATATGCCCCCCAAAACCTCACTCCATGGGCTCACCCCATATACCCACCCCAAAACCCCACCCTAATATACCTATCCCCAAAACCCACCTCCATTGCCTCACCCCCACATACTCACTCTGATGGTCTCACCCCATATACCCACCCCAATGTACTCCTGGTGTACCCACCTGTTGTGCTCATCCCCTATGAGCTCAGCCCAATATATGCATCCTAGAGAGGATCAATGTACTCACCCCAATATGCTCACCCCAATTTATGCACCCCAGTATACCCCAATATACTCACCCCAATGGCCTTCCCCTTTATACCCACCCCAAAGTGCTCATCCTTATATCCACCCCAAAATACCCTGATATATCCACCCCAATGTGCTCCTGCTAAACTCACCCTCACGTACTCATCCCTATGAGATCACCCCAAACTTTGCATCCTAAAGGACATCAGGCTCAGTCTGACATATGCACCCCAATACAGAGTGCACCTACCCTGATGGCCTCACCCCGACAGAGTCACCCCACAGTGCCCACCACCCTCATATCCACCTTGATACAGTCACCACCCCACTATACCCATCCTGATGTACTCACCCTGATGTGCTCACCCCAATACACCCACCCCAGCCCACCCAATCCCCGCCATGCACACCCCACTACGCCCCGACAAACCCAGTGTCCCCATTGTCCCCCACAGCTGCGCCCCGGGTTACACGGGTGACCCCACAGTGCGGGGGCAGGGCTGTGTCCCCGCGGGGCCCCTGCCCGCGCTGGCTGTGCGCGTCCACCCGCCTCGCACGGCGGTGCCACAGGGCAGCGCTGTCACCCTGCGCTGCCAGGCCACCGGGGAGCCCCCGCTCTACTACCACTGGGTGCGAGAGGACGGGCGGCCCCTCCCCGAGGGTGCCCAGAGCCGCCGACAAGGTACTGGGTGGCTCCGGGGGGGTCGTTGGGGTGTCCCCAAGGTGTGGGGTGTCACCTGCGTGTCGCCCCCGCCAGGCGAGGAGCTGCACTTCCCCAGCATCCAGCCCTCCGAAGCCGGAGTCTACGTCTGCTCTTGCCGCAACCTCCGGCACACCAACGCCAGCCGCGCCGAGGTCATCGTCACCGGTAGGTCGTTGTCACTGAGGGAAGGGCACGTGAGAAAGGGGGCAGGAGCAGGGCTCAGCTCTCTGTGTGGCCGCAGAGACCCCCGACAAGCCCATCACCGTCACCGTGGAGGAGAAGCGAGTACAGCGGGTACAGCCTGGCGCTGACGTCACCTTCGTCTGCACTGCCAAGAGCAAGGTGAGGGGAGGGGGCACAGCATGGCAGGGGGCTGCAGGGCACCCTTGGGTGTGGTCAGGAGCATCCAGGTAATGGGAACATCCTTGGGTTCCCATGGGGACAATCAGGGCATGGGAACACCCCTGTGTGCCCAGCAGGACATGGAGGGAATGGTGACACCCATGGGTTCCTATGGGGACATGCAGGGTGCACAGGGATACCCTTGTGTGCCCACCTAGTCACACAGGGCATGTGAGCATCCTTGGGTGCCCATGGGGACATGCAGGACACAGCCTTGGGTGACCACAGGGACATACAGGGTGCACAAGGTCACCTTTGGGTGCCCTTGGGAACATGTGGGGCGTGAGGACACCCTTGGATGCCCACGGGGGCAGGGATGCTTTTGGGTGCTTATATGGATTTCCCACACACCCCTGGGTGCCCATGGGGATATCCAGGGTACAGGGACACCCCTGGGCATGTGCAGGGACATTTAGGGTGTGGGGATGGCCCTGGGTGCCCACAGAGCAAAGGGATACCCAAGGATGTACTCATGGGGACATCCAGAGCACAGGGACAGCTGTGCCCATATGGACCCCTCAAGCATCCTTGAGTCCCTGCGTGGCTCTATGGGACACACCTGGGTGCACAGCTGGACATGTGCCCTCCCACGTGCCCATCCCAGTGACC
This sequence comes from Lichenostomus cassidix, assembly GCF_008360975.1. Lineage (NCBI taxonomy): Eukaryota > Metazoa > Chordata > Aves > Passeriformes > Meliphagidae > Lichenostomus > Lichenostomus cassidix. Next base: position 5,433,375 of record NC_139501.1, read on the forward strand.
ACAGTCTGTCCCCCCAGTCTCCTGCCTACACCCTGGTGTGGACAAGGCAGAACCATGGGACGCTGCCAGCGGGTGCTGTGGACTTCAACGGGATCCTGACGCTGCGTGGGGTGCGGCCCCAGGATGCTGGAGTCTACGTCTGCACTGGCTCCAACATGCTGGACATGGACCAGGGCACTGCCACGCTCTACGTCCAGAGTGAGCCCTGACGCTGTGGGGATGGCAATGGGGTGATGGGTAACGCCAGGTGATGGGTATATTGACTGCCCAGACAGCAGGGTGATGGGCACACCCAGGGCTGAGGCACTGGTGTGGTGGTCACGCTTGGCCCCCATATGCTGGGTTTGATGAGTCCACTTGGATGTCGATGCCCAGATGCCGGGGTGATGGGCATGTTCAATGCCTGGATACCAGGGCGATGGGTTTGCTCGGTGCCCAGTCCTTCAGGTGATGGGCACACTCACCACCCTGGCTCTGCGGTGATGGGAATGCACAGTGCCCGGATGCCAGGGTGATGGGCACATTGAATGCCCAGACACTGGAGTGGTGGGCACACTTGGTGCAGGGCCAGGGCCTTGGGCAGGTTTGGTGCCTGGATGCCAAGGTGATAGGAGGGTTTGGTGCTCAGACACCAGGGTGGAGGGCAGGTTTGGTGCCCGGACACCAGGGTGACAGGCACACTCCCCTGAAACTTTCCCCCTCTTGCAGCTGCCTCAAAGACTCAGATGTTCTATGGACCTGTTGAGTTCATGGAGGGGCACAGACCGGGTAAGTCACTGGGGGGCTCCTGAGGGTCCCACATTCCCTGCACCCACTGCATGTCAGGGCTCCACCATGCACCCCGCTGCCAGCCATGACACACCACCCCGCTTCCCACCGCCCCACCGCCTGGGGACAGCACCGGGGGGGCCCAGCGAGCCCTGAGCCCCCCCGGGTCTCACCACAGCCGGCACCGCCGCCACCCCCACCGCCACCGTGGAGCCAGCGCAGCTGAGCGTGGCACCGGGGCAGCCGGCCGAGTTCCGCTGCGTGGTCACCGGCAACCCCCAGCCCACCCTCGAGTGGCTCGGTAGGTGCCCACTGGCTGGCGTATGGGTATGGGGGGACACTGGGACTGGGCACGGGGACATGGCGAGCGGGGGTGACACCAGGCTGTGTCCCCACAGGTGCGCTGCCGCCACAGGCCGTGGTTCAGGGCGGGACGCTGCGTTTCGGCGCTGTCGAGCCTGCCGACCAGGGACACTACGAGTGCCGGGCACGGAGCAGTGCCGGGCAGCACACAGCCCGCGGCTTCCTCCACGTGCAAGGTGAGCGGCATCACCATCATCCCTGTCACCCCGTTCTCCTCTTCATCCCCACCCCCATCATCTTCATCATCACTGTCATCTCATTGTCCTCATCATCCCCATCGCCATCATTTCCATCATCCCCATAACCCCCATCATTCCCATCACTGCTATCATGTACATCACCCCTGTCGTCCTCATCATCCCCTTCATCCCCCATATCCCCACTATCCCATCATCTCATTATCCCCATTATCCTCACCATCCTATCATCACCACCATCTCTGTCACCCTCCGTTCATACCCATCACCCTCATTGTCCCCATCATCCCTGTCACTCTCATTATCCCCATAGTTCTCTTTTTCGCTTTCACCCTCTGTTGTCCCCTCTTCTCCATCATCCCATCATTCCCCATCATTCCATTGTCGCCATCATCCTTATCATCCTCATCATCTCCATCATCTCTGTCCACCCCTTTTGTCCCCATTGCTCCTATTGCCCCCATCACCCCCTTCATCTCTATCACCCCCATCACTCCCATCATCTCTATCATCCCCATCATCCTCATCATCTCCATCACTCTCATTGTCCCCCATCACCCCCATCATCCCATGGTCCCCTTCACCCTCATTGTCTGCATCACTCATGTCCCCCCCATTGTCCATTGTCCCCACCCCCACTGCCCCCACCCCCCAGCACCGCCCTGACCCCCCTCCCCGCAGGCGCGGGCACCCCGCAGGTGCAGGTGAGCCCGGAGAGGACAGAGGTGCAGGAAGGCTCCACAGTGCGGCTCTACTGCCGGGTCTCGGGGTCACCCACTGCCACCATCACCTGGGAGAAGCAGGGGGGCACCCTGCCGCCACAGGTGAGCGGGGTGCTGGCACCCCTGGGTGCTCTGGGGGTAGTGGGTGCACCACAGGCACCACTGACACCTGCTTTTGTGCCGCAGTCCCGCACCGAGCAAGGTGACATTGCCACGCTGGTCATCCCTGCTGTGACGGCAGCTGATGGTGGCATCTACCTCTGCGTGGGCACCAGCGCTGCTGGCACAGCCCATGCTGCCATCGACGTAGCCGTGGTGCCAGGTGAGGAGGGTGGGGGACACCAGCGGTGTTTGGGGATAGTTTTGGGTGGCTACAATTCACCCATGTCCCTCCTTTTGCTCCCCACAGGGGCAGCACCACCCGTCCGCATCGAGTCCTTGTCCCCATCTGTCACCGAGGGACAGACCCTGGACCTGGACTGTGTGGTGGCAGGACCTGGCTCTGCCACCGTGATTTGGTACAAGCGTGGGGGCTCGCTGCCTGCTGGCCACCAGGTAGGGCACAGCAAGGTGGGCAGCACCCCAAACCCTGCCCTGCCCCTGCTGTGTGACACCCAAGTGTGTCCCCATCTGCAGGTTTCAGGGTCCCGACTGCGTGTCCCCCACATCACGGCGGCTGATTCAGGGGAGTACGTGTGCCGGGCGAGCTTGGGCTCCACCATCCAGGAGGCGTCTGTTGTTGTCACCGTTGTGGCTGCATCCAGCTCATCCTATGGTGAGACTGGGCTCAGCAGCACTGGAGGGGACATGCTGGTTCTCAACGGGTGGTCACAGCTCTGTCCTCCTCTGCAGGACCACCAGCTTCAGGTGTCCCTGTTCGGATTGAGGCGTCCTCATCCACCGTGGCGGAGGGACAGACCCTGGACCTCAACTGCATCGTAGCCGGGCAGGGACAGGCCACTGTCACCTGGTACAAGCGTGGGGGGTCCCTCCCAGCCAAGCACCAGGTACGGGACGCAGAGGGTGATGACGCAAAAGGTGGCCAGGGTTGATGCGCAGCCCTGTGCAAGCCCAGGTGGCTCTGGTGACCCCTGTGTCCCCTCCCCACAGGTGTCTGGCTCCCGGCTGCGGCTGCTGCAGGTGACAGCAGTTGACTCGGGCGAGTACGTGTGCCGGGTGACCAGTGGGGCCACCACCAAGGAGAGCGCAGTCATGGTGACCATCCAGCCCAGCAGTGCCAGCGCCTACTGTGAGTGGGGTCAGGGGGTGGCAGTGCCAGCGGGGGGTCCCCATGTGTCACAGCACTGAGCTGTAGCTCACATGCCCTTACTGGTGAGGCCCTGCTGTGGTCACTGGTGTCACTGGTGTCACCCTCCTGTCTCGGTCCCCAGCCCCAGGCAATACGACTCCCTTGCGCATTGACTCGCCATCCTCTGCCGTGGTCGAGGGACAGACCCTGGACCTCAACTGTGTCATCGCCAGCCCTGCACAGGCCACTGTCACCTGGTACAAGCGCGGGGGAACCCTCCCAGCCAAGCACCAGGTAGGGGTCACAGGGCGGATGTCACCAAGGGGGATGAATGGGGTTCACCCACAGTTCTGGGCAAGCCTAGGTGGCCCATGCAAGCCCTGGTGGTCCCATTCAAGCCCACGTGGCCCCATGGAAGCCCAAGTGGCCCCCATGACCCCTGTGTCCCCTCCCCACAGGTGTCTGGCTCCCGGCTGCGGCTGCTGCAGGTGACAGCAGCTGACTCGGGCGAGTACGTGTGCCGGGTGACCAGCGGGGCCACCACCAAGGAAACCTCCATCATGGTGAACATCCAGCCCAGCAGTGCCGCTGTCTACCGTGAGTGGGGACAGGGGACATGGGAGGTTTCCCAGGAGGGGTGACACTGCTCCACAGTGTCCCCAGGTCTGGGGCTCACTGAGGAAGACACCCATGCGCATGTCCATCTCTCGGTGTCCCTGGGAGGGTCATACATGGTCATGGTCACAATCTCTAATCCATCTTGGTCCCCAGCCCCAAGCAGCACGACCCCCCTGCGCATTGAGTCCTCATCACTGTCATCCCCTGTGGCTGAGGGACAGACCCTGGACCTCAACTGTGTCATCGCCAGCCCCGCGCAGGCCACTGTCACCTGGTACAAGCGTGGGGGGACTCTCCCAGCCAAGCACCAGGTAGGGGACACAGAGCGGGTATGTCACCAAGGGGGGAGGACAAGGATGACACACAGCTCTGGGCAAGACCAGGTGGCCCATGCAAGTCCTTGGGACCCCCTGCAAGGTTGGCTGGTCCTGGGCAGGCCCAGGTGACCCCATGACTATGGAAGCCCAAGTGACCCCATGGAAGACCAAGTGGCCCCAGGGAAGACCAAATGATCCCAAGGAAGCCCAAATGACCCCATATAAGCCCAGGTGGCCCATGCAAGCCCAAAGCAGGCTTGAGTAGCCTTGTGCAATCCCAGATGACCCCTTGCCAGTGCTGATGGCCCAGTGACCCCTGTGTCCCCTCCCCACAGGTGTCTGGCTCCCGGCTGCGGCTGCTGCAGGTGACAGCAGCTGACTCGGGTGAGTATGTGTGCCGGGTGACCAGTGGGGCCACCACCAAGGAGATCTCCATCATGGTGACCATCCAGCCCAGCAGTGCCAACACCTACCGTGAGTGGGGGCAGAAGGAGGAAACCAGGGACTGGGGGACAGTGCCAAAGTCCTTGGGGTGACCCTCCTGTCCTGTCTCTGTCTCCAGCCGTTGGTGTCACCCCTCCGGTGCGCATTGAGTCCTCATCCTCCTCCGTGGCCGAGGGACAGACCCTGGACCTCAACTGCATTGTGGCAGGGCAGGGACAGGCCACTGTCACCTGGTACAAGCGTGGGGGGTCCCTCCCAGCCAAGCACCAGGTAGCGGATATCAAGGAGCATTTTGTGGTGGAAAAGGGATTTTTGGGGGTGTTGAGGGGTTTATGTCCTCATTCTTACCTGTGTCACCCCACCAGGTGTCAGGCACTCGCCTGCGCATCCCCCAGGTGACAGCAGCCGATTCGGGAGAGTATGTGTGCCGGGTGACATCGGGCGGTGTCACACATGAGACGTCCCTCATTGTCACCATCCAGACTGGCGCTGGCTCCTCTTACGGTACTGGCATGGGTGAGAGGTGACACAGGGACATGGTGAGGACACAGTGGTGCTCCTACTGACCCTATTGCCACCCCCAGCTGTCGGCGTCACACCACCAGTGAGGATCGAGACCTCGTCTGCTGCTGTCACCGAGGGACAGACGCTGGACCTCAACTGCATGGTGGCAGGACAGGGTCACCCTCATGTCACCTGGTACCGGCGTGGGGGGGCTCTGCCACCAAACAGCCAGGTGAAACACAGGGGAGGTGGCTTCACCCTGCAGGCCACAGCTCCGCATCAGGCACTGATGTGTCCCCATCTTGTCACCTCCCCAGGTGGCGGGGACCCGCCTGCGCCTTGCCCAAGTGGCGGTGGCTGATTCAGGGGAGTACGTGTGCCGGGTGACCTTGGGGACTGTCACCCAGGAGGCATCTGTCATTGTCACCGTGCCCAGCAGCGCTGGCACCTATTACAGTGAGTGTGAGGGAGAGGGCAGCGCTTGGGGACAGTCAGGTGTCACCTTGGTGATAAACGTTCCCTTTCTCTGTCCTCCCCCAGCCTCTGGCATCACCCAGCCCCTCCGCATCGAGTCCCTGTCCTCGGCCATTGCCGAGGGACAGATGCTGGACCTCAACTGCGTGGTGGCAGGGTCTGGCCCCACCACCGTGACGTGGTACAAGCGTGGTGGCTCCCTGCCCACTGGCCACCAGGTAAGGGACAGGGGATGGTCACCCTGAATTTGTCCCATCTCCTGCTCTATGGTGCTGACTTGTCCCCTAATTGTCCCCTCCAGGTGTCAGGCACCCGCCTGCGCATTCCCCAGGTGACAGCAGCCGATTCAGGGGAGTATGTGTGTCGGGTGACATCAGGTGGTGTCACACAGGAGACGTCCCTCATCGTTTCCATCGATGATGGAGCCAACCCATCCCACTGTGAGTGCCACCCTTCAGGGGAGAGGTCCCCACTGGTGTCAGGGACCACTGGGGACACTCACCCTCAACCCTGCCCATGCAGCTGCTGGCATTACACCACCCATCTACATCGAGTCCTCGGCATCCTCTGTCACTGAGGGACAGACTCTAGACCTGGACTGCGTGGTGGCTGGCCAGGGACAGGCCACCATCACCTGGTACAAGCGTGGTGGGACCCTCCCAGCCAAGCACCAGGTAGGTGGGGACACTGGTGGAGTGGGAGACAGCAGTGTCTATGCATGGCTGGGTGATGCCACCACCTTCTGTTATGATGTCCCCAGATTTCAGGGTCCCGGCTGCGGCTGTCACAGCTCTCGGTAGCCGATTCAGGGGAGTATGTGTGCCGGGCTGAATTAGGCAGCGTCTCCCGCGAGGCCACTGTCTCTGTCACCGTCACCTCCCGTGACAGCTCGAGCTACCGTGAGTGCAGCCACAGGGTGAGGGAGGCTGCTGGGGGGAGATGGGTGATGTGAGTGACTTCATGGCCTCTCTGTCCCTTTGTCCCCACAGGTCTGCAGAGCCCCATCATCTCCATCGACCCACACAGCATGGCAGTGGCACCAGGTGAAGATGCCTCCTTCAAGTGCCGTGTCCACGACGGTGCTCGGCCCGTCAACATCACCTGGCGGATGGGGCCTGGCCAACACCTCCAAGGTATGGTGGTCCCCAGGGTGGCCCTGGCGCAGTCCCCAGGGTGGCCCTGGTGCTGATGGCTCCTCCTTGCCCAGATAACGTGAAGATCAGTGCCAATGGCTCAGTCATCTCCATCACCAGTGCCCACGTGGGCAACCAGGGTGCCTACCACTGCGTGGCCTCCAACGGCTTCGGCGTCGCCAGCAGCGTTGTCAACCTCGTGGTGCAAGGTATGAGGTGGCCAGGGTGGCCCTGTCCCAGTCTCCAGGTGTCCCCAGAGTGATGGTATTCCCGTCCCCATGTGCTCCAGGTGCCCTCAGGGTGGTCTCCCTGTCACCATGCTGGTGTCCTCCATGTCATCCACATACCCCTAGAATGATGGTATCCCTATCCCCACCTCCTTTCCATGCTTCAGGTGTTCCTGGAGTAGTGGTGCCTGTGTCCCTATGCTGGTGCCCTTCCAGGGGCCCCATGGGTTGTGGTGTCCTCCATCCCCATGCTGATATCCTCCATGGGCTTCAGATGTCCTGGGATGTTGTGTCCCCGTCCCCATCCCCATCCTCACCCTTGTGCCCATTTCCTCCCATGCTCCCAATGCTCCCAGGCTGATGGTGCCCCCATGGCTAGGCCAACGTCCTTCATGGTGGTGTCACCATACCCACCCCAATGTCCTCCTACTTCTCCAGGTGCCCCCACGGTGTCAGTGATGCCACCAGGCCCCGTGACAGTAAAGGAGGGCAAATCCCTGAGCCTGGAGTGCCTGGGCCGGGGTGAGCCACGACCACTGGTGCGCTGGAGCCGACTGGGCTCCCGGCAGAAGGTGGAGCACCAAACATTGCTGCACATGGACAGCCAGGCCATCCTGCAGGTGAGGGGACACCCAGGGACACCACAGGGCACTGGAGAGTGCCTGGCACCCATCCTCACCCTGTCCCCCCTGCCGCCAGCTCTCGCCAGCCAAGCTGGAGCACGCTGGGACCTACGTGTGCACAGCACACAGCGCCCTGGGCTCAGCGCAGGCACGGGTGGATGTCAGCGTGGAGTCAGCACAGCAGCACCCTGGGGCTCCCGAGGTCACCGCACCATCCACTGTCACCGTGGTGGCTGGGGAAACCGCCACACTGCACTGCACGGCCAGAGGTACGGAAAGGCTGGAAGGACTGTGTGGAGAAGGAGTGTCCTGAGTGGCACCTGACACCACGGTGACGGGCACGTTGTGGTCATAGGTGACCCAGCACCCCGGATCGAGTGGTCGAAGCTGCGGGCACCTCTGCCCTGGCAGCACCGTGTGGTCAACGGCAGCCTAGTCATCCCTCGTGCTGCGCAGCAGGACTCAGGGCAGTACATCTGCAATGCCAGCAGCCCTGTTGGCTCCACTGAAGTCTTCGTCACCCTCGATGTGGAGAGTAAGGAGGGGACAGCAGGGGTTTGGGGTGCCCCTGGGTTCCTCCTACCACCTCTGCTGTGGCCATTGCCTGTCCTTCCTTGCCACTTCCACCCTCACATCCAGTCCTTTCTCATGGGACCATACTTGCATCATCCCAGCACTCCTCCTCATCTCAAGCTCCTCTCAAGCTCCATCACCCATCCCTTCCTGTGGATGTGTCCACCTGCTTGTTCCATCCCTGTGCATGTCCCTCTCCACTTCTGCTCTCCCATCCATCCATCCATCCATCCATCCATCCATCTATCCACCCACCCCTTCCTTCCTTCCTTCCTTCCTGGTGGATTCATCCATCACTCAGCCACCCATAACTGCATCTCCTCTCACACTCTTCCCTCTACCCCTTCCTCATGGATCCATAGAGCTCTCATCCATCCCAAAACATGCCCATCTCCATCACCCCCTATACCCCTCACTGACACCCTCCCTGCCCTGCAATGACTCATTCCTGGCCCCAGCCTGGCTGACGGCACTGTCCACCCGCAGCACCTCCATATGCCACCATCCTCCCGGAGGACACGGCGGTGCAGGCAGGTGACACGCTGCAGGTGCAGTGCCTGGCCCACGGCACACCCCCACTGCACTACACCTGGGACAAGGTGAACAGCAGCCTCTCGGCACGTGTGGTCCACCGCGCCGGCCTCCTCCGCCTCAGCCCCGCGGCACCCGCCGATGCCGGCACCTACCGCTGCCGCGTCACCAACCGCGTCGGCACCGCCGAGGCCTTCGCCCGTGTGGCTGTTCATGGTGAGCTCATCCCCAGCCTGGGAACTGGGGTACCATCAGAGCTCTGCACTGGGTGGTGACAGTGCTGCTCGGTACCCTCAGAGTTCTGTATCCTGCCCAGGCAATCCTGGTGCTGCTAGGTGCTACTGGGGCTCCACATCCTGCCTGGGTGGTGCTGTTGGGTAGCACTGGGTCTCTGCATCCCACCCAGGTTATGCCGGTGTTGCTGGGTACCACTGGGGCTCTGCATCCCACATGGATGATCCCAGTGCCACTGGATACCACTGGGGCTCTGCATCCCTGTTCGAATGATCCCAGTGCCACAGGGTACCACCAGGGCTCTGCATCCCTCATGGATGATGCAAGGGCCACTGGGTACCACTGGGGCTCTGCATCCCTTCCAGGTGACGCCGGTGAAGGTGGGGACATCGCCAGTGGTCCCTTGGTAGTGCAGGTGACACCAGGGAGCCTCGTCAAGGGGGTGGGTGGCACAGCCGAGTTCTCCTGCTCTGTCTCTGGGGATCCCCGTGCCCATGTGGAGTGGCTGAAGGAAGGTGGCGAGCTGCCCACCACCCACAGCGTGCGGGATGGGGTGCTGCGGTAAGGAACGGGGGATGGGGGGACAGGGACAGGGAAGTGGGAACCCCCCCACTGGCCCCCTGCGGGGTCCCTCACTGTGGCTGTGTCCCTGCAGGATGCCGGAGCTGGCGGCAGGGGCACAGGGCGTGTACGTGTGCCGGGCCAGTGCCCCAGGCGGGCAGGCGGAGGACAGGGCCACCCTCACCATCCAGGGTAGGAGCATCGCCCTGGCACCAGGGGACATGTGCACCCCCTGATCTGTCCCCCACAAACAAGGGCACCCGGGTCCCCCATGCCCCCACACCGAGGGGCACCCCAGTACTTTCCATTTCCCTACACCCACAGGCACCCTGATACCCCCCATCACCCCCAATGCCCATGGTGACCCCAAATCTCTCCTCATTCCCACAGGCACCCCAATACCCCCCACCCTTCCCATGCCTGTGGATACCCTGTCACAATCAATCTCTCTCCACACCTACAGACACCCCAGTCCCTTTATCTCTTCCCATACCTGTGGAGGGACCACCCTGGTACCCCTCATGTCTCTCCATGCTCATGAGGACTCCAAAATCTCTCCCCATTCCCACAGCCACCTCAATTCTCCCCATCCCCTCAGGAACCTCATTTCTCCCTATCTCCCACTTTGGTGCCAAATCGCAATGCCTCCCTGTGCCAAGGGTTCACCCCAAAACCCCACTGTCCCCCCAAGCTCTCCCCAGGGCCCTGATCAACATCCGGACCGCGGTGCAGACAGTGCTGGCAGGGACAACAGTGGAGCTGGAGTGCCTGGGCTTGGGGGAACCCCGTCCCCATGTCACCTGGAGCAAAGTGGGGGGCCGCATCCGCCCCGGGGTGCTGGTCCGCGCCGGCACCCTCACCATCGAGCAGGTGGAACGGGCAGACGCCGGGCAGTACCGCTGCACAGCCACCAACGCCGTGGGCACCGTCCAGTCCCATGTCATCCTCCATGTGCAAGGTGAGTATGGGGACACGGAGGTGGGGGCACACACTGTGTCACCGCAGGGTGGTGACACCTCCGTGCGTCCCCAGCCGCTCCTCAAATCGCCGGGCAGCCGGAGGTGAAGGAGGTGTCCATCGGATCAGCGGCTGTTTTGCCATGCTTGGCATCCGGTTTCCCACTGCCAGAGATCACCTGGAGCAAGGTGCGATGGAGGGGTGGAGGGTGGGGGTGGCAGGTGGTGTGAGGGCTGTTTGTGGGTGCTGACCCCCCTCCCCTCTGTGCCACAGCTGGAGGGGGAGCTGCCGGCAGGTGCCAGGGTGCAGGGGAATGTGCTGACACTGCCAGCTGTGCGCCCCGAGGACGCTGGTGTCTACACCTGTGTGGCTGCCAACCACCGCGGCCAGCAGACAGCCTACTACGTGCTCAAGGTCCAAGGTGAGGGCAGACAGACAGACAGACAGATGGATGGGAGCTGGGGGTGACATGCCCCATCCCTCCTGACCCCCCATCCCCGCAGAGCACGTGGTCCCCTATTTTGGGCAGTCGCCCCGCTCCTTCCTTCCCCTGCCCACCATCAAGGACGCCTACAAGAGGTTTGAGATCCTCATCACCTTCCGACCTGATGCTGCTGATGGTGAGCCTGTGTCCCCCATGTGTCCCCTGTGTCCCCCTTCATGTTCCCTCCATCATTTCCCCTTCCCTTCCCTTCCCTTCCCTTCCCTTCCCTTCCCTTCCCTTCCCTTCCCTTCCCTTCCCTTCCCTTCCCTTCCCTTCCCTTCCCTTCCCTTCCCTTCCCTTCCCTTCCCTTCCCTTCCCTTCCCTTCCCTTCCCTTCCCTTCCCTTCCCCCTCCCCTTGCCCTCCTTTATCTCCCATTCTCTAGTCATCTGGGAGCCTCCACTTTATGGGGCATTTCTCCTCCATCCTGGGAGGATTTTGGGGTCCCCTAGGATGTGACCCCCACCTCAGGATCCCCACCTGATCCCCTGCCACCCCTCAGGGCTTCTCCTCTACAATGGGCAGAGGAAAAACAGTGGTGCCGATTTCATCTCCTTTGGATTGGTGGGTGGACGCCCCGAATTTAGGTAAGACCTATGGGTGGGTGCTGTGGGAGAGGTAGGAGATGGGTGCCAGCACCCACCCACACCCCTTGTACCCCCAAAAAATCAGGTTTGATGCCGGTTCAGGCATGGCCACCATCCGTCACCCCACGGCCCTGCGGCTGGGCGAGTACCACACTGTGCGGCTGCTCCGCAATCTCACCTGGGGCTCGCTGGGCCTGGAAGGGCACCCTGCAGTGAACGGCACCTCCCAGGTATTGATTTGGGGGTGGGGATGGGTGTCGGGTGGGGGTCAGGGTGCTGGAGGTGGTGCTCACCTGCCTGTGCCCGCAGGGAAAATTCCAAGGGCTGGATCTGAATGAGGAGCTCTACCTCGGGGGGTACCCCGACATCGGTGCTGTGACAAAGACAGGGCTCAGCCAGGGTTTCATGGGTGAGTGGCTGGTTTTGGGGGGCACAGGGGTGGGGTGGGACTTGGCATTGTGTGACAGTTCTGCCCATGTCAACCACCCTGCAGGCTGCGTGCGCCAGCTCCGCATCCAAGGGGAGGAGGTGGCCTTTGGGGACATGGACCTGCAGGCACATGGTGTCACCAATTGTCCAACTTGCCAGGAACGGCCGTGCCAGGTCAGGATGGAGGGGAGGAGGTGATGCCCACCCATCCCTGCCCACTGCTGACACCTGTGTCATCCCTAACCAGAATGGCGGCGTGTGCCAGGGTGATGAGAGTGGCACCTACATCTGCCGATGTCCCCACGGCTTCACTGGCAGCAACTGCGAGTACTCGCAGGCTTTGCACTGTCACCCAGGTAGGTGACACCACTCCCTCCATGGGGACGTCATCCCAGGGTCCCTCCCGGATGGGTGCTCATGGCTTGTCACCTCACAGAGGCGTGTGGACCTGATGCCACCTGCGTCAACCGGCCGGATGGGCAGGGCTACACTTGCCGCTGCCACCTGGGCAAGACTGGGGAGAGGTGCACCGAGGGTGAGTGACACAGGGACACAGCTGGAACCATCCTGAGACATAGGGACAGGGTGGGGACCACCCTGGGGAAATGGGGACATGGCTGGGACCACCCTGGGGACATGGGGATGGGTACCACCTTATGGACACTGGCACAGAGATCACCATCAGCCTGGAAAGATGAGTGCCGGGGGGATGGAGGCTGAGTCTCAACCTGGGGATGTAGGCTGGATCTCACCATCAGGTTGGACATTGGGCCCACGGTGGGGTTGGAGGTTGGGGAGGGAGTGGGGGTGCCATGCTGGGGATGCATATTGGGGTCCCACCCTGAGGATGGAGCTGGGGGTCCCATGCTGGGCACTGACTGGGATGTGCAGGTGAGGTGGTGAACGTGCCGTCCTTCGATGAGGAGGGAGCCTTCGTCTCATACCCACCCCTCACCAACGTGCACCACGAGCTGTGGCTGGAGGTCGAGTTCCTACCCCTGGCGCCAGATGGGCTCCTGCTCTTCAGTGCTGGCAAAGCCGCCCCTGTCGAGGACTTTGTGGCCTTGGCCATGATCGGTGGCCACCTTGAGTTCCGCTACGAGCTGGGCTCAGGTGGGTGGCACAGGGACAGGGGGCACTGTGGAGGGGTGGCACTGGGGACCCTGGGAGTAAGGGGGTGACACGGCGTTACCAGGGTTCACTGGCATCAAAGGGGTCCCTGAGCCACAGTGGGGTCCCCTGGCATCTTTGGGGTCCCCAAGTGTCCCTGGGGTCCCTGGGAGTCATTGTGGTCCCCAAGCATCTCTGGGATACCCTGGCACCAGCAGAGTCCTTTGGCCTCATTGGTGTCCCCAGGTTCTGCCAGAGTCCCTGGATGTCAGTGGGGTCCCCTGCTGTCCCCAGGGGTCGCTGGGCATTCTAGAGGTCCCTTTGGCATCTCAGAAGTACCGTGGTACTTCTGGGGTCCCCTGGCATAACATCCCTAAAGTCTCCCACCATCCACTGGGTCCCCAGGTGCTGCCAGTGTCCCCAAGCATCACTGTCACACCACTAGGGTCCCCTGCCATCACTTATATCTCCAAATTTTCCTGGGTTGCTTTTAACCTCATTGGGATCCCCAAGTATCACTACAGTCCCTTGACCACGTTGTGGTCCACAAGTGTCACTGGAGTCTTCTGGCACCACTGGGATCCCCAAGTGTGACCCTGGTACCTTGATTTCTTTGGGGTCCCCAGGTCCTGCCAGTGTCCCTTGTCACCCCTGGGGTCCCCCAGCACCACCCAGGGCATCTCTCAGGTCCCTGAGCATCCCTGGTGTCCCTCGGTGTCCCCCCATGACACCATCCCCTGTCCCCACAGGCCCAGCAGTGCTGCGGAGCACGGAGCCCGTGACCCTGGGCCAGTGGCACTGGGTGACAGCTGAAAGGGTGAACAAGGACGGGACGCTGGTGGTGGACGATGCCGCCCCGGTGAAACGCTCCTCGCCTGGCAAGAGCCAGGGGCTCAACCTGCGCAGCCCCCTGTACCTGGGGGGCACTGAGCACCCCCTGCGACCCCCCACCAATGCCTCCTTCCGCGGCTGCATCGGAGAGGTGAGACCCCCTTGTCCCCTCCAGGAGGGAGGTGACCCCCCCAGGAGGGGAGGTGACACCTCCATGTTGGATGCATGATCCCCTTGGTGAGGAGGGAGGTGACCCCCCACGATGTCCCCTTACTGGGGGGATGACCCCTCTTGGTGTCCCCTTGGGAAGGTGACCCCATTGTCACCATTCCATCCCAAGGTGACCTCCTTGGTGGGGAGATGACCCCGTTGTTGGGGAGATGAACTCCCTTCCCATCCCCTAATTGGAGTTCCCTCACTGGGCTGGTGACGCCCTACCTTGGTGTCCCCTTGATGGGAAGTGACCCCCTTGGCAGGGAGGTGATGCCACTGGTGTCCCCTTGTTGTCCCCTCATTGGAGAGGTGACCCTCACCGGTGTCCCCTTGGCGGAGGATGTCAGCTTGGCGGACTGTGACCCCGTTGGTGTCCGGGACGGGAAGTGACCCCGCAGGCAGGGAGGTGACGGGTGGGCGGTGTCCCCGCAGGTGTCCATCAGCGGGAAGCGGCTGGAGCTGCGGGAGCGATTCCTGCGCAGCCGAGGTGTGCGACCTTGCGGCCACCGCGCCCCATGCCGGCCGGGGAGCCGCGGTGAGAGCGGGGACAGGGGCTGGGGGAGTTTGGGGTGGGATGTGGGGCGTTTGCACGCGTGCGTGTGCACTGCGTGTGCATGTGCTGCGTGTATGTGTGCAGGGCATGTGCGTTTGTACGTGTGTGCATGTGCTGCGTGTGTGTGCAGTACATGTGTGTGGGCTTTGCATGTGTGTGTGTGCACTGTATGTGTGCACTGCGTGTGTGCACTGTGTGTGTGTACGTATGCTGTGCATCCATGTGCACTGTGCACGTGTGTGTGCTCTGTGTATGTGTGCTGGGCATGTGTGTGTATGTTGTATGTGCTGTACCTGTGTGTGTGTTCACTGTACACACGTGTTCTGTGTGCACACGAATTTCACATGTTCTCTGCACACACGCAGTTCACACTTATCAGCTGCACACACCTGTTCTGTGTGCACACGCATGTCACACGCATTCACTGCACACGTGTTCTGTGCACGCACACAGCTCACACATGTTCACTGCACACACATGGGCCTGGTGTGCCCCACGGGTTCTGTGCCTGTTTGTGCCGTTCACACTCACCCGTCACCCCCCGGTGACCGTGTCCTGCTGTCTCCAGGCCCACGCTGTGAGGAGGAGGAGGAGGAGGAGGCTGAAGGCTGTCACCCCTCCCGGCCCTGCCTGCACGGTGGCTCCTGTGTCCATGGCTCCTGCCGCTGCCCCCCTGGATACAGCGGGGCCCGCTGCCAGCACCGTGAGGGGACAGCGCAGGGACACGGGGGAGCACTTTGGGGACACAGGGAGCATGTGGGGACACTGCCACTGCAGTGAGGGGGGAACACGTGGAGGGGCAAGGAGGGGACACCTGGGGACACTTGAAGACACAGAGGGACACCTCAGATCACCAGGGTATGTGGTGGGGACATAGGGGGACAAGGAAAGGCAAAGGAACACTCGGGGACACAAGGGGCGCACTTGGGGTGACTTGGAAATACCTGGGACCTTGGTACATGTGGGGCCATGGGGGGAAACATGGGGATGTGGGAAGGCACTTGAGGACATGGGAGGAGGTCACTTAGGGACACTTGGAGGACACTTGGACACTTGGGGACATGCCTGGAGACACCTGGGGACATGGAGGGACATGGGACACCTGGAGCCCCTTGGGGATTGACTGGGGACACAGAGGGACATCTGGGGACATGGCAGAGACACACACTTGGGGAATACTTGGGAATAATTGAAGCCACTTGGGGACATGGGGGACACCTGGGGATGTAGTTTAGGACACATACTTGGGGAATCCTTGGGGATACCTGGGAACAATTGGAGACACCTGGGGACATGGCGGGGGAACACTTGGGGACAGCAAGGGGATACATGCCCCCCCTTTCTGCTCCCTCTTCTCCCACAGGCTCAGCGCTGGCAGAACTGGAGCAGGACTGGCAGGAGGGCAGCGGGGGTGGCGGTGGGTCCCTGCACCCATTTCCCCTTTTCCCCCTCAAAATGCGGGTGGGGTCTCCTCCTCCCATCCCCCCCTGACCCCCCATCTCCCCCCAGACGCCCCCGGGCAGTTCAGCGCCGCATTCCAGGACGGATCCTACCTGGCCCTTCCTGGACACCTCTTCCCTCGCGGGTGAGTGACACAGGACAGCCCGAGTGGGTGCTGCACCCCCTACCCATGGCACCACCCCGTTTTTGGGGTGCTGCATGCCCCCGCCCACGGCATCACCCCCTTTATGGCTGCTGCCCCCCATTACCCACCCCTCCCCTCGCAGCCCCCCCGAGGCTCCCGAGACCATCGAGCTGGAGCTGCGGACGCGCAGCGCCCAGGGGCTGCTGCTGTGGCACGGCGCGGTGAGAGGCGGGGACAGGGTGACAGGGAGGGCACCGGGGTGTGACACCCCCTCGGGATGGGGGTCCGGATGCCCCTCCTGCGCTCACCCCCTGCTGTGCCCGCAGAAGCCCAGCGAGGGCGGCAAAGCCAAAGATTTCCTCGGACTCGGGTTGAAGGATGGGCACCTGGTGTTCAGGTGAGTGGGGGACTGGGGTCACCTGGCGTGACATATGGCACCTTGGAGTGACATATGGCACCCAGGGGTCCCCCGAGCCCCACCAGGTGCCTCCTGAGGTGCACCACACGCTGATCCCGTGCCCCCCACAGCTACCAGCTGGGCAGTGGTGAGGCCACAATCACCTCTGAAGACCCCGTCAATGACGGCGAGTGGCACCGGGTGATGGTGACAAGGTGGGTGGGGGTCTGGGGGTGGGGTGGGGTGGGCTCGGGGTGGGGTTGGGGTGCAGGTGCTGATGGTGCCCCACAGGGAGGGCCGGCGTGGGCAGCTGCAGGTGGACGGAGAGGAGCCAGTGAGTGGGGAATCACCCGGAACCAACATCATGGCCAACACGGAGGGCAGCGTTTACGTGGGTACGGTGGGACATGGGGACATGGGGGGTGTGGGTGGGGACACAAATGGACACAGGGTGGATGTGGGATGGACACGGAGAGGACAGGGAATGAACATGGGATGGGAGATGTGGGATGAAGATGAGATTGAACAGGGGATGGAACATAGGATGGATACAGAATGGAGATGGGATGGACACAGGGTGGACATGGGATAGATGGGGAGTGAGGCGTGGGACGGGACGGGGGATGGACATGGGGTGGGACATGGGGTGGACACGGGAGGACACTTGGGATGAGACACCAGGTGGGACGTGAGATGGGACACCGGATGGATATGGGATGGGACAGGGTGGAATGCAGGGTGGGACACAGGGAGTGATGTGGGACAGACACGGGATGGGACACACGGTGGGACGTAGGGTGGGGACACTTGATGGGACACAAGATGGTCATGGGCAGGTGTCCCAGGCCAGGACACGGGTGGGCCCAGCAGCTGCCCCCCACCCAGGTGCCCCCCGTGTTCCCCCGCAGGCGGTGCCCCCGACCCCCGTGCCCTGACCGCCGGCAAGTTCAGCTCCGGCTTCTCGGGCTGCGTGCGGGGACTGGCGCTGGAGTCCGCCGGGATCCCCCGACACCCCATCGACCTCCGGCACGGCGCCGTGCAGGGCTCCCCCGTGCCCCCCTGCCCCTCCTAACACCCCCCGAAACAGAGTGTGGGGGGAATTTGGCCAATTTTATTATTTTCCAAAAAAAACCACCAGGAGGAAACGGTGCTTCGCTGCCCCGGGGTGACTCCGGGGGGGGGCCGGGACCCCCAAAAATGTTTACACCCCCCTTCCACCGGCCCCCCGAAGCTGTGCCGGGGCGGCCGGGCCGCCTGGGTGTCCCCCGGGGTAGCTGCGAGGTGGGGGCGCGAGGGACAATCGGGGTGCTGGCGGGGACCCCCCCGCGGGGACAGCTATTAAAGGAGAGACAACCAGCTCGGCTGCCATGTTTGGGGATGTGCGCCAGGGCAATATCGGGGTACGGGATGGGATGGGAGAGTAGGGGGGATTGAGGTGGGAGAATATTGTATGGAATTGGGGTGCAGGGGAGATGGTATGGGGGGCATGAGGGTTGGAGGATGTTGTGAGGATACAGGGGGGCTGTGATATTGGGGTGCAGGAGGGTATAGAATGGACGAGATGGTTTGGGGGTGCTGCGGGTGTATAGGAGAGGGGCTACAGTGGGAGGATTTGGGAGGGCACGGTGTGGGAGGAGCAACGGAGTAGGGGGCCCCGGGAGGTTATGGTGTGGGGAGCTGTGGTACGGAAGGGTGGTATTGGGGTGCAGGGGGTGCGGTACAGAAGTGTATGGTATGGGGTGTGGGGGCTCAGGGAGTCCAGGGCGTGGGAGGCTGTAGGATAGGAGTTCGGGGGAATGGCACAGGGGTACAGGGCTGGGGGGCTCTGGTGTGGATGGATGGGGGACGAAGGGACTCAGCGCGGCCCGCGCCACAGGCCCCGCCCACCTACCATATAGCCCCGCCCCAGCCCTCGCAGGCCACACCTCCTCCCGCTGCTCACACTAGCCACGCCCCCGCTGCGCCGTAGCCACGCCCCCCCGCTCAAGCCCCTCCCCCTGCGGGCACGACCCGGTGCCTGCCGAGAGCAAGCCACGCCCCCGTAGTGGAGGCCCCGCCCCCAACAGCCCGCGCGTCGCCGCTCGGTAACGTCAGCGCCTCGCGCCGTCAGAGCGTCGCGCTCGTGGCGTCACCGGCCCTGACGGCGGCGGGAGGGGCCGGGCGGGATCGGGATCGGGACCGGGCCGGGACCGGGCCAAGAACCGGAGCGAGGACCGGGCCGAGCCGGGGCAGCCCCGGGGAGCCGGCGGCAGCGATGGCTCCGCGGCTGCAGCTGGAGAAGGCGGCGTGGCGGTGGACCGAGACGGTGCCGCCCGAGGCGGTGGCGCAGGAGCACATCGAGGCGGCCTATCGCGTCCGGCTGGAGCCCTGCCAGCGCGGCGCCTGCCGGTACCGCGGGGCCGGGCTGGGCACCGAACCCCCGCCTTGCACAGCGTGCTTGGGGTCTGGGGGCTCCCCCGGCCTGCAGGGCTGGGGCGGCTCCCCGTGTTCCCTCCCCCGTGAGGCGCGGGGCGCTCCCGCCCCTGCCGAGGTGCCGCGGGGTCGGTGGAGGCTCCCCGTGTTCCCTTCTTGGGGACTCCCATTTCTCGGGGTTGGGGCGGCCCTCAGCACGGTGTCCCTGTGTGGCTCCTCAGATAGAGGGGACTCCCTAGGGGTGGTGTGGATCCTCTGTCTGCTCAGACATAGGGGACCCCACCCGGGTTGTGGGGGGACTCCTCTTGTTCTCTGGCTCCTCAGATGTAGAGGAACTTTCCTGCGGTAGTGAGGGACCCCTCTCTCTACCTGGTTCACCAGACACAGGGCTCCACCCGGGTATAGTGGAGGGCCCCTTGTTGCTGGGCCCCTCAATACAGGGGAGCCCCCATGGGGTTATGGGGTACCCCTCTTCTTGCTTGTTCCTCCCCATTTGTAGGGAATCTCTAGGGTTGTAAGGAGTCTTTCTTCTTGCCTGGCTTCTCGCATATAGTGAAGCACTCCCACCCCAGCGTTGTGGGGACCCCTCTCTCTGCCTGGCCCCCCATTTATAGGGCATCACTATGGGTTGTAGGGAACCCCTCTCCTTGCCAGTCACCCTGGAGTTGGGGAGACCCCTCTCCCTGCCTGGCATCCCAAATATAGCAAACCCCCTTGGTCCCATACTCTCCCCTGGGGTCCCCTGTTTTACCAGCAGGGGGTTGGTAAAACCCTTCCAGTTCTCCACCTCCTTCCTCCCCCATAACCACTGCTTGTGGGGGGTTTGTGTTCCATGTCTCACCCCGTTCAACATTATGGGGTCCCCCTTATCCTTGCCCCCAAATCCCCCACTGTCACCCCTCCCAGCCCCCAAGGGACATGGGGGTGACAGCTGGGGTCTGGCTCCCCAGGAGGAACTGCCGGGGGAACCCCAACTGCCTGGTGGGCATCGGGGAGCACGTGTGGCTGGGCGAGATCGATGAGAACAGCTTCCACAACATTGACGACCCCAACTGTGAGCGCCGCAAGAAGGTACCCCCCAAACCCCACCCCCAGCCCTGGGGGAGACACTGGGGACGAGGGGAGGTGACCCCTGGCCCTTTCTCTGCCCCCCCAGAACGCGTTTGTGGGCCTGACGAACCTCGGCGCCACGTGCTACGTCAACACCTTCCTGCAGATGTGGTTCCTGAACCTCGAGCTGCGGCAGGCGCTCTACCTGTGCCCCAGCGCCTGCGGGGACGGCGTTCCCAAGGACACAGGTGCGTGGGAGAAAGGGATTTGCTCCTTTCCTCCTAAAACCATGTGCTGGGATAAGGTTTATTAGGAGAATCCATGCGTAAAGCTGCAGCCTCACATCCTGTCATTACACTGTTGGTTTTGAGGCGTCACCTGGATTTTGGGAACAAAGCAACCTTAATCCACGTGATTTCTTAGATCAGAGTGATCTGAGCTGGTTGAAAATGATGATTTGGGTTGGTTTCTTGCTTCCCAAAGTGGTTCCTAACCTAGTGGTGGTGCTGGGGGTGGAATATATGGATCAGGGCTGGTCTGTGCTGTCACAGAGCTGCAGTTATCCCATGGCAGGGCTGAAATTTGGGTCCCAGGTAGGATTAAGGCTCCCAGTTTTTCCTGGCCTTGGGTGCTTTCCTTTCCTTGGAGGAGCTCTGGCTCAGCGCAGCCACCTCAGCTTGGCTCCTGTTTCGAGGTGGTTTTAAATGATGTTTCACATTTTGGGGTGAATAAGAAGCTGTTTCTGGGGGTACTTGGCACGTGCTGTGTAAACCCTTCACTCACAGTTCATGCTGGGCACTGTGGGATGGAATCTTGGAATCCCTAAGGTTAGAAAACCCCTCGAAGATCATCAGCCCAACCATTCCCCCAGCACTGCCAAGCCCACCATTAACCCATGGCTCCAGGTGCCACATCCAGACATTTTTTGATCACTTCTGAGGATGGTGACTCCACCACTGCCCTGAGCAGCCTGTTCCAGTGTTTGACCACCCTTTCAGTGAAGGAATTTTCCCTAATATCCAACCTAAACCTCCCCTGGTGCAATTCAAGGTCATTTTTCCTCATCCTGTCACTTGTTTCCTGGGAGTAGAGCCTGGCTCCACCCTCCTGTCTGGAAGTTCCAGAAAGCAAATATTTACAGTTGGACTTGATGATCCTAAGGGTCTTTTCTGACCTAAATTTTTCTCTATTTAGCTTATGCTGGGATTTCCCATCATCACCTACATGATTCACTTCAGTTTTCCTGACAACTCAAACCACCTTCCACCCCCATCACTTTTAATGGTTAATTTCCCCTGACAAAACCAGAGCAAATGAAACACTTGGAGTGATCCTTTCTCACCCTGAATTCCTGCTGTGCCTTGTGTTTTTCCCAGATTATGAGCCCCAGAGCATCTGTGAGCACCTGCAGTACCTGTTTGCTCTGCTGCAGAACAGCAAGCGGCGCTACATCGACCCCTCGGGCTTCGTCAAGGCGCTGGGGCTGGACACAGGGCAGCAGCAGGTGTGTGGGAGGGGATTCCTGACACTTCCAGAAGTTGGGAATCACCCTTGGGTGGTCACTGGGCAGCTCCCAGCTGGGTCTAGCTTCTGGGTGCAAACAGGAAGGGGAAGGTAGGGCTCCAGGCTCCTCCCAGAGTGCAGGGGAAGCGCAGAGGGATCAGGAGGAGATCAGGGAGCAATGAGATGGAGCCAGGGAGATCGGTAGGATCCCAGGGAGGAATGGGATGAGGACAGGGAGATAGGAGGAACCCAGGGAATGATGGGATGGGTTTAGGGTGCAATGGAATGAGGCCAGGGAGGTTAGGCAGAGTCCAGGGAGTGATGGGATGGGACCAGAGAGATTGGGAAGAGCCCAGGGAGCAGTGAGATGAGGACAGGGAGATAAGGAGAAGCCTGAAGAGTGATAGGATCAGACATGGAACAATGGGATCATGACAAGGAGATAAGGAGGAGCCCAGGGAATGATGGGTTCAGGATACGGAACAATGGGATGAGTATAGGGATGTAAAGAGGAGCTCAGGGAGCAATGGAATGCGGCTAGGAAGTGATAAGTGCAGAAGATCAGGAGGAGCTGAGGGAGTGATGGGATGAAGAGCAGGAGTGGTGGGATGGGGCCAGGTGGGAGTAGGAGCTGCCTTGAGGACCTTTCTGTGGATGTTCCATGGGCTGCTCTTCCCCTGGGGGTGTTGGGTGGTCAAAGGGCCCTCCCAGGGGTGAGGAGATCCTGAGGCTGAGATGGATCACCAAAAGCCAGCCAGGATCTGAGTGAAGCATGTGGGAGGTGAGTGCTGCAGGGCCCTGTGGGGCTGCAACTGCAGAGAGCTTGGGAGAGGGGCAGAGCTGGAAATTGGCTTGGAGAGTTAATGGGAGGTTTTGGAGGAAGAGATGGAGCACCAAGTTTCCTTGGGAGGGTCAGAAGAGGAAGGAAGCTGATCAGGGGCACCAAAGGGCAGCTGAGAAAGGCCAAAACCTGTTTGTTTTTGGGAGAGGAGAACCAGGGTGGGAGAGAAAGGCTCTGAGCTGGGCGTGGGGAAGCTCCAGAGCCTCGCCGGGATCACCCACAGGGCAGCTTCTCATTTTTGGGGTGTTTTTATTTCTCTTCTCACCTCTGATCTGAGTAGGGACAGCTGCAAAAATGAGGATCAAGGGGCTCGAGAGCTCCACAGGAGGGTTTTTATCCCTTCCAGAATCCTGGGAGGAGCAGGGCAGGAGTCAAAGCCCCCAGTGGGGCTGGCAGGGAGCCAGGGCAAGTCCCGCTGTGCTCCCACATGGAGGGCCTCACGCTCCTTTTAGCCAAATTCCTCTGTTTTCCTTAGTTCTCCTGCCTGCTCTTTATTTTCCATGCAGTGCACGGAGCCTCAGTGCAGCCTGTGTGGAGGGCTCAGGGTAATTAGCAGTGAATTAGTGACAGGGTTGGGATTGTGCTGTGGTGGATTGTTAATGAACTTGGTTTTCTCTTTCAGGATGCCCAAGAGTTTTCCAAGCTGTTCATGTCCCTGCTGGAAGATACTTTGTCCAAACAGAAAAACCCAGATGTCCGGAATATTGTGCAAAAGCAGTTCTGTGGAGAGTATGCCTATGTCACTGTGTAAGTAATAGTTTTGGGAAGACTTTTTTTGTAAATATTTAAATTTTTAGAAGGATTTGGGAGGGGAAGATTCCTCCTAACAACCAGAGCAGGCAGTTAAGCTGCAGCAGAAACACTTTGTGAGAAATATTTACCTTCTCCTTTCCTGTTCCTGCCTGTGTGGTGTTGCTGTGACAGTTCTCCAGCTGCTTTTAATCCTTTAATGAGTATTTACCAATTAAACCTGCAAATGAGTTAATGGAGTGGCAGGTCCTGCAGCCAGAAAACAAAATCTTGGGTGTTGTATTTTAATTCCTTTTTTTGTCAAAGCTGTGGATTTCACCTTAAAAATTATATAAAATGGTGCATGCAAGTTGTGACAGGTCCTGGTATGTGCTGTTAAGCTG
Source organism: Lichenostomus cassidix (assembly GCF_008360975.1). Classification (NCBI taxonomy): domain Eukaryota; kingdom Metazoa; phylum Chordata; class Aves; order Passeriformes; family Meliphagidae; genus Lichenostomus; species Lichenostomus cassidix. The sequence goes on from NC_139501.1 coordinate 5,456,996, forward strand.
TTTGAACCTTCTCATGGAGTTTTTGTGGTGTGGAGGTGTGAATCTTCTTAGCCCTGACTTCATTTTTTCTCCTGATTTTATTCAAGGGATATTTTACTAAAGGCTGGGGATCTCCAACACATAACCATGACCTGTCCTCAGATACATTTTTGTCTTCTTTCCCACCCCAGCTGCAACCAGTGTGGCAGAGAATCTAAACTGGTGTCTAAGTTTTATGAGCTGGAGTTAAACATCCAAGGACACAAGCAGTTGACAGACTGTATAACAGAATTCCTCAAGGTATGAGCTCGTTGGGGTTGAAGTCCTGCTATTTTTAGCAAGGAATTTCAATTCCTTCCTCCAATTCACAGCCTTCGAGGTCGGTGTCAGAGCGAAGCCACTGACTTGGCTCAGTGAGATGCATCCAAGTGAAAATGTTTTTTTCTGCAGACCCAAAAAATGAGGATTGAGGCATGGAGGAAGGAATGGCTCAGTAATATCACATGCTCCTGTTACAGCTTTAAAAAGCACTTGAAAATTGAGTTTTTAGTTAAAATACTTTGCCAGGAAAGTTAGGGAAAAGTCCCTGCTTGCTTTGTCATGGGTAGCACTGGGAGAATCGCAGCTTTCTGTGTTTTCTGTGTCAGTGCTCATCTGCATAGCAACAGGAGACATTCCCTGCTGAAAAATGTGCTCTCAAAAGTACCAGGGAGTGCCGGGAATAGCTGCAGGAACAGCTGCAAGTGCTCTCAATTCAGCTTGAAAATTTGCCTTGATCTGAAGTTCAGCTCTGGCATACTGAGGTGTGGGTTCCACTCAAAATATTTAGGACAGAACTAACCTGAACCACTTTGCTGAGCTCCTTGGCTGCTGGTGCATTCAGCAAACCAGTTGCTCTGCCTGGAAGGCTTGCTGTGAAAAAAAAAACTGGTTTCAGTGCACACATCAAACTCCTGAATTGGTGAACTTGACATTTGTCTGCTCCTCCTTCACAAAAAAAACTTGTGATATTTTTTAGGGGTGTTGGAATTTTCCTCTGGCCTAATCCTGGCCTTGGATCTGCTTAGGCAGTGAGTGACTCTTGCAGGGTGATTTTGGGTGGCTGAGCAGAGGGTTGTAGTTTCCAGACTAAATTGTGGCTTTACATTAACTGGGTGTTTGTGAACTTGTAAAAGTGGTGATTTAATTATTTTCTTTGGTATAAACCAGCTCAGTCAAGCGAGAAGCAAGAGTAAGAGACCTGAGAGCTTGGAATGGGGCTTGATTCAGTCTAAAATCTGCCTTAAAGTGAGAGCAGCCCACTATGGCCATGCTGTAAAGTGCAGTTATTAGTGTGTCTTCAACTCAGAGAATAATTTGGGAAGCAGCTGAAAAGAGACTTAAATAGTTAAAATAACTTTGGTGCTTCTCATTCTCCAGCTGTTGAGTAGCTCAATTGACTTTTCAGTGCTGACATGTTCTCAAGACCTTTCCCTCTGCCTCTCCACACTCAGGAGGAAAAATTAGAAGGGGACAATCGTTATTTTTGTGAGACTTGTCAGAGCAAGCAAAACGCCACGAGGAAGATCCGACTGCTCAGCCTGCCCTGCACCCTCAACCTGCAGCTCATGCGTTTTGTGTTTGACAGGTGAGTGGGAACACCCTGGAAGTTCTTTGGGATGTCACCTACCCTGCTCTTCCTGCTTTAGGTTGAGGGGTGACAGGGTGTCTGAGCATCCCTGGGGATGCTTGGGGGGTTCAAGGAAATTATTTTGGGATTTGAGCTGTTATTGCTGTGCCCTGAGCCAAAGCTTTGCCTCCGCACAGACAAACTGGCCACAAGAAGAAGCTGAACACCTACATTGGCTTCTCAGAGCTGCTGGACATGGAGCCTTTCATGGAGCAAAAAAGTGAGTTTGAGGCACTTTTTTGTTGTTTTTGCCCACTGCCTTTTGACAGATCTCCTCTGTAATTCTGTTTAGGATAGAATTCCTCCCTTTGAGGGTGGTGAGGCCCTGGCACAGGTTGCCCAGAGAAGCTGTGGCTGCTCCATCCCTGGGAGTGTCCAAGGCCAGTTTGAATGGGGTTTGGATCAACCTGATCTAGTGGAAAGTGTCCCTGCCCAAGCAGAGAGATGGAGCAAGATGGGGTTTAAAACCCTTTCCAACCCAAACCATTCTGGGATTCTGTGATTCCTCGGAATCCTGTTTTTGATGGAAAATTCTGTCAAGAAGCCTGTGTTTCAAATGATATATATGTTGTTTGAAATACATACATTTCATGTATGTATGAATATAAGAAGGCAGTGGCTTAATAACTTGAACGAATAACTAAATAACATAGCAATGTCCTGGAGAGACATGAGTTCAAGTGCAGGCTTTGCTGCCTGGTGAAAACACGAAGTCTCAGGATGGAAGGATGAGTGCTGCTGGCTGCAGAGCTGTGTGTAAATGCTGCTTGCCTTGCAGATGGTGTGTATGTGTACGAGCTGAGTGCTGTGCTCATACACCGTGGAGTAAGTGCCTACTCCGGGCACTACATCGCCCACGTGAAGGACCCGCAGACGGGCGAGTGGTACAAGTTCAACGATGAAGACATCGAGAAGATGGAGGGGAAGAAACTACAGCTGGGGATTGAGGAAGATCTAGGTAAAACCTTTCAGTTGTGAGTGCCCTTTTAAAATAACTCTTTTCACCAAAACCACGGGCGTCCCTGGATCCAGCCTTCTCCTCCCCAGAGTGCTCCTACACGGGCTGTCACGGCTCAGAGGAACGTGGGAAATGGCAATCCTGGTGATTGCAGCCAGATTTGCTTCGTTTCAGCCCCGTGTGAGTGTTTACACCTCGTGATCAGCTGCTCTAGTATTTCTCTGGCTGCCACATGGCAGATAAGACGCTGATAACGCGGGCAGCAGGTTCCTATCAGGGAGCAACAGGCAAGTGCCACTTCCTTGGAACAGATAAGGAGAATGCTTTCAGTTTCCTTAACACATTATGGTTCTATTTCAACTGAGGTGTTTTACTTGGAGGCAGTAAAAAAGATTTCGATCCAAATAACAACTTGGAAGCTAAAACTGCCTTTTTACTCTAGCTTTTTGCTTGTGTTTTCTGTTTTACTGGCTCATTGTGTGCTGCCCAGATCACCGTGTTGCTGGACTGGATTTCTTGGAGATTTCTTAGACAGCTTGGGCTGAGGCTGGACCTGTGGGTTTCTCACTCTGCAGTCAATAAATAAGAAAAGCTCAGTGTTGAATTGGCATTTGGAGTGCTGGGTTTTGTAGTGACTCAGTGTTCCATAATGTAGGTGCTCCCAGGGGGAGAAAAACAGGGAAATTAGTAAGAAGTTCACTTGCAGTGCAAGCAGTCCATTTCCAGGAATTCTGGTCCACCAGGATGCTTTGCTGTGGTTGGAATTTATGGAATGTTGCTTTTCTTTAAGGCATCCTTAGGGAAAAAAACACCTGCAGATTTCAGTGCTCCCTTGGTTTGGTGTAATGGGGCATCAGTCTTCTCTCGTTTCCTTGTCATTGCCTGCACGATGTTGCTTGAGGTGCTGGAATGTGTCCAGAGATGGGCAGTGGAGCTGGGGAAGGGTCTGGAGCACAAGGAAAAGGATCTAGAGAACTTCTGAGGAGCAGCTGAGGGAGCTGGGGGAGCTCAGCCTGGAGAAAAGGAGGCTCAGGGGGAGCCTTGACAGGAGGGTGCAGCCAGGGCAGGATCAGGCTGTGCTCCCAGGGAACAGGGACAGGATAAGAGGAAACAGCCTCAAGCTGTGCCAAGGGAGAGGTTGGATATTGGGAAAAATCCTTCATGGAAGGTGTAGTCAAGCATTGGAATGGGCTGCCCAGGCAGGTGATGGAGTCACCATCCCTAGAAGTGTTTAAAAACCAGGTGGATGTGGCACCTGGGGACATCAGTCAGTGGTGACCTGACAATGCTGAGTTAATGGTTGGACTTGATGATCTTGGAGGGCTTTTCCAGCCTTAGTGATTCCATCATCCTGCCCGTGCCAGCAGCTCTGTCCTGTTCCTGTTGGCTCTGCTCACTCCCAGCCCAGGCTGGAGCTGGCTGGACATCTGGAGCTGGCTGGACATCTAGTGGTGTACAGAGAAACTGAGCCCTGAAAGGCACCAAGAGCAACTCAGCCTTTGTTTTTACCCTCCCTGCTCAACCAATGCAACAAAATGAGATGCAAATAAACCCCCATGACCTCAATTTTATAAAGTTTTATGCTTAACTGCAAGTAAATGTTCTTATTTCTTGTATTTCAGTTCAAGGTTGTTTGGAGAATAGAAATAAAGTGTGTTTAGGAGCCTGTCTAAGCTGGGAGCTTAATATTTGTATCAAGTTTTGATGTAATTTGCCTGTTCTGGGCAAAACTGAGGCTTTTCATTGTTACAAATACATGTAACAGCAGGAGAAGGTCAGTAACATAAAGTGAAGGTCTGTGGAGGGGAGAGAGTCTTGGCCATGCAGATGGGAATAGTTTCAAAAATACTTGGATAAAATGCAAATAAATAGAGGCTGGGAAGTCCCCTGGATGGTGTCAGGGGAGAGGCACACATTCTGAATTTTTTCAGAATCTGGGAAAAAGAGACTTAATCATTCAATGGTCCATTCAGAGTTTGACTTATGGAACATTGCTCCTTTACATTTTTTCTTTGTTAAAAATGGTTTTATTTTTGAAGCTGCAACTGTAGATCAGTGTTTTCCTTGCCTGAGAATCCATCTGGAAACAGCAGCTTTTGCAACACAGCTTTGCATCCCCCACCAGCTGCTCCAAAACAACCTTTTCCATGGCTGTTGGCTCCCTAAAAGCTTCGCTGTGTTTTTTTTCATATCCACAATCACCTGTAAATATGATTTTCTTCCCTAAGGATTTGACTCTTTTCTTTGGAGTCAGAACACCAGAACAAGAGGCGAAAGGGAAAAAGGATGTTTTTCCAAGAGTGGCTTTTGGCTCAGAGAAGTTCCACTGGGGAGAGAAGAAAGGCTCTTGGAGAAGGGAGGTTCAGAACAGGCTCCTAAATTTAGTCCCTTTGATTTACCCAGAAAGGCTGGAGAGATTTGGGGCTTTCTTTGGGATACAATTTTGAGTCATGCCAAGCCCAGTGCTTGGCACAGAGGCCTGGCTCAGGGAAGCTGGCTGGGTGGCAAACTCATCCCATTGATGAAGGACTGGGGAAGGAGCTTGTGGGTTGCTGAGGTTTTGCCTTTTGTTCCCACAGCGGAGCCATCGAAATCCCAGACCCGAAAACCCAAGTGTGGGAAGGGCACCCACTGCTCCCGCAACGCCTACATGCTGGTGTACAGGCTGCAGGCCCGGGAGAAATCCCTCACAGTCGAAGTGCCAGGTGAGTCCCTTGGGGATCCATCTCGTCCTGTGATGCTCCAGGTGGAGCAGGAGTTGGGATTTTGCTCAAAGCCCCATGCTGGGGCTACGAAATTTCTCCAGAGCCAGGCTGGGAGAGCTGGAGAAGGCTCTGGGGAGATCTCAGAGCCCCTTCCAGTGCCTAAAGGGGCTCCAAGAGAGCTGGAGAGGGACTTTGGACAAGGGATGGAGTGTCAGGACAAGAGGGAATGGCTTTTCACTGCCCGAGAGCAAGGTTAGATAGGATATTGTGAGGGAATTCTTGGCTGGCACACCCTGGCACAGGGTGTCCAGAGAAGCTGTGGCTGCCCCATCCCTGGAGGTGTCCAAGACCAGGTTGGACAGGGCTTGAAGCAGCCTGGGCTAGTGGAAGGTGTCCCTGGGTGAAACAAAATGATCTTCAAGGTCCTTCCCAACCTAAACCACTCCATGATTCCATGATTTTTGAGTGCTCTCCATGAGCCCCAGAGGTGCCATGTGGCACCTGGGTGTCTTGACCTGTGAGTCCCCTGGGTTTTCCCAGCACTTAATTAACATTAACCTGCTGATCCCTCCTCTGTGCCCACTCAGACCTTGCTATCTTAACCAGCTGGTCAAGCTGGGAAGGGGTCAGGAGGAGATCATCCCACTGGGATTTGCCACCAGGATCCTGCTTGGATTCCAAAGGCACAGGAGTACAGCGTGGTTAAATGTCATCAGCAATGCACGAGGAGGTGAATAATCCTGACAGATGTCAGGTTCCCTCTGTGACTGCTTCAGCTTTGCCACATCAGGAATAAATGACATGAAAATAAAGAGGCTCCAAGCCCCGAATGGGAATTTGGGCTGAGTGCCTTCGTGTCGTGCTTTAGGATTATGGGGGTGCCAGAACTCCCTGTGGACTTGGCCTGTGGGTTTAATGGTGCTTCACGTGTGGCTGCTCATTGATTAGAAATATTAATTAGTCCCCTGGTGCTGAGGTGTGTTCCCCCTTCCTCCTTTTTCTGCGGAGCAGGGACAGCAGAGGTGGCAGGTCCCTTTGGGTCTCTGCTGAGGGGGTAAATCATACACCTTATTCCCCCCTAATTAACCCCAAACCTTTCCCAACCCCCCTACCCATTTAAAGCACACCCTCCAAGCAGTAAAACTTCAGGAATTAGCACTAATTCCTGCTTGGATCTGTATTTTCAGCCTGTTTCCTGAGCTTTCTTGCTCTCCCTTTCCTCCTACCCCTCTGCCCAAAACAATAACTCAACAAAAACCTCCCCACCCAGCTCCAAATTCCTGCGCAGCCCCGCGGTTGCCTTTGTTTCCCGTGGAATCCTGCCAGGGAACAGGGAGTGAAGGGCAGCAGTTGAGCTCTGTGGTTGTGGGAAGGTTTCATGGAACTGTAAATTTGAGGCATTTCGCTTTGATGCTGTTAAAAAGCGGCTTTTCCGGGACAGTGGAGAGACGTAACTTGGCTCTGACCTCAAGGAGGTCAAGCTGGTTATTTTTTAATAGTGGATATTCTCCCAAGGTGGATATTTTGCTCAGGAATTAACCTTTCTGTAGATATTTTAGCTCTTAAAAATAATTCTAAATAGGAAAAGGCCTCAGATAAGCAGAGCTTCCCCCCTCCCTCCCTCACACCAGCCCTGTGAGGGAAGTGGTTTATCTTCTTTTTTCCCTGCTGAGGTTTGGTTTGCTTGGGGTTTTTCCATGAGTGGCAGCAAAAATCCCCATTTCCCTCACCTTTCTGTTGATCTGCCCTGGCTAATCTCCCATCTCCTGAGGGCTCTTTGCCCTTGGGTTTGTAACGTGCTGAATCGCAGGTCGCGACAGGCTTTGGGTGTATCCATATGGTGAAAAGCTCCTGTTTCCCCCTGGGAATGATGAGGCAGGACAGAAGAGCTGCACTTAACACAGCAAAAAACTCCAAGTAAATTATTTTCTTGGGTGCAAAACTTAGCATTTAATCATCTGCAACCGTCAATATCAGACAGAGCAGCATCCATGCGCTTGGCTTGGGCAAAGACCTCACCCGGCAGAGCTGCGGGAGGGAATTTTTAGGTTTGTTATCCCCAGATAACCCGTGGTAATTAACATAGCTGGCATTTTCCCTTCAATTCCTGGGGTTTTTTTTTCTTTCCCAGCTTTTCTGCAGGAGCTGGTAGAGCGGGATAACTGCAAGTTTGAGGAGTGGTGCAACGAAATGGCCGAGATGCGCAAACAGAGCGTGGCCAGAGGCAAGATCAAACACGAGGAGGTGAAGGAGCTCTACCAAAGGTTACCCGCCGAAGCTGGTCTGTAAGACATTGTGGAGTATTGCTGTAGTAGAGCTGTTAAGCTTAGGAATGATTTGTGACTAACCCCCAACTCATGTGGCCTTGCTGGAAGGCATTCCCACAGCCTTCTGGAAGGGGAGAGCTTCATGCATGCTTACATTTGTTTTCCCTTGTTTCTTTTCCTGCCTTAACCTATTTTTCTCCTTTTTTTGCTCATTCTCGTGGCCTCTGGCGTCGCTAATTCCCTCCTGCTCCTTCCCCATCCGTCAGCCTCATGCTTTGTGACTCTTTTCTTCTGCCTGGTGAGCAGCTTGGCTCGTTAGGAGCAGCGAGGCGGAATAACTGCCTGCTCCCAAATTGCCAGCTCACGGCAGGTTTGGGAGCTGGTGAGTCCGATTCATCAGCAGGTAACGGGCTAAGAGAGTGCCTGACCTCCAGCAGAAAATTACTGGATCCATCCCTGCCAGTGCTTCGCTGCTCTGTGTCTCAGCTTTGTAGGGAGATTGGGGTTATGCTTTTCCTCCTGCTCTTTGTGTCATGTTGCCTCAGCACAAGGAGTTTTATTTCCCACTTTGTTTTTCTCTCCTATCTCCCTCAAAACTTGCTCTATCCATCCAGCCCAGGGAATTTCTCGTTCACTATATGCCTCTCCTAAAAAATCCAGGATAATTATACTTAAAAACTTAAAAGTGAGTTTAATTGTGTAGCCTGTTAGAGAATTTGCTGTTTAGCTTTTATTATTGAATGCTCAGAGTCTACAGTGAGATTGGAGTAGCCCAATAGTGAACTCCTGTTCCTGTAAACATCTGCTTCTCTAATTTGGGAATGCAGATGCTTAACTCTGGAGCAGGAAGGTGTCACAGCTCCCCACGAGCCTGAGCAGCACTCAAATGTCACTGTGAGATCAGAGTTGTGCTGGAGGGATGAACCTGCCCTGAGTCACCCGTGAAAAGGAGCAGCAGCACAATTCCTGTGTGGTTTCCCTCAGCAGGAACAGAAGAGTTTGCTCTCGGCATTTCTTATGTGACAGAGGAATAAATCTCAAAAAGATGGTTTTTACAAGTACAGGTGAAGCTCCTCTGCCGAAGTTTAGAGATGACAGGACCTAAACCTTTGCCCTGAGGCACCCTCTGCCTGCTGCTGGCACATCCTGGGCACAGCACTTCCAGCACAGCTGGAGGCAGCGTCATTCCAGCGCTGCTCCAGGTCCTGTCTCTCCGGAGCTCGGGGCTCTCTCTGCAGCTGTGCAGACACGTTTTCCAGCTTTGTGGAGCCTGCCCCAGAAAACCCTCCTTTCTGGGGGAGGCAGTTTCATCCCAAACTAGCAAACCAGTTCTGACAGCGATGCAATTCTCTGGAGGTCACGGCTGCGGAGGGCGTTGCGTAAGATGAAAACACCATGGATTGAGGCTGTGGAGGAAAAGAGGCTTCACAGAGCTCCAGTGCAAGCTGGAGACACAGTGTTTTCCTGTCTTCTGTGTTTTCCTCTCACTTCTCTGTTGCTCCTTCCTAGGAAACATGAAGGATTTGTGCTCAGTAAAAGATGTCACCAAAGGGTGTGTTTCCCCATGGCTTTGGAGCTGCCCTCGTGGCAGCACAGAATGGGTTTTAATCTTCCTAATTTCCTCCTAATTTCCTAGTCATACTGCAGGAGAGTTGTGTAGTGATACTGTGCTTCAGTATTGAGGTTCAAGGGTTTCACTGCAAACTATTTCCCTGCTCATACAAGCACTGACCTGCTCCTGAACCTCAGCTTTCAGCAAATAAGGCCAAGCCTACTGCTGTGCTTCACCAAAAAATCTAAGCAAGTTTCCATTTGCACTGTAAATTTTAAAAATTTCTCACCTGGAATTGTAAGAGACACTGAAATTTTGGGTTCTGAAAGGATGGGTGGGGGGATCACTGCCCTCATCTCTTTGCTATTGTTACCTTTAATTTTCAAATTACCCCAGTGAACTCTCTCTGTTGTATAAAAAGCCTTTAATGTATGATCACAATTTAAATATTATATCAGTCCCTTGATGGATGATAGGAAAGCCTTCCCCTTTCCTCGACTGCTCTCCAGTAATCCCCAAAAGGTTTGAAAGCACTCCCATTCCTCCTTGGAGTGATTTCATATTGATTGCTGAATCCAAAATGATCTGCACATCTTGATCTCACGTAGCTCCTGTCTTCTAAATCTGTGACACTGAGATCAGAATGGGATGGGAGAAGCTGGATCAGACCTTTAAAAACTTGTACCTCAGAGATTTAGTCAACAGTGATTACCTGTTAATTTTTAAGAGTAATTATAAAATACCACCTGGTGTTGGAGCTGACATGTCTGGCCTTGTTTCTCTTTACGGTTTTTCCCCGCCCAGGTTCCCCCTACGACTTCATCTCTCTGGAATGGCTGCAGAAATGGCTGGATGAGTCCACTCCTCCCAAACCTATTGATAACACAGCCTGCCTGTGCTCCCATGGCAAACTCCATCCTGATAAAATATCCCTGATGAAGAGGATATCAGAATACGTGGCTGACTTCTTCTACCGGCGATACGGAGGAGGTCCCCGACTCAACGGTAACATCCTCTCCAAGTCACCTCCTGAGATATGGTTTGGAGTCTTGTTCTGGTCTCAGACCTGTTTTAAGCCATCCTTTATCATCATAAGTTTATTTCAGTGCATGGCTTTAGAGCTGCCCTGTTTCCAGGGGATTTTTTTTAATATCACTTAATTCTGTTAGCATTCCCCAAACCCAGTTAGGCTGATTGCAGGGTCTGCTTTGGTCCTGAGCTCTGCTCAGGGATGGGCTGTGCCTGAAGGAATTGCTGAGGAAGAATGAGGCACTTAGCTTAGGAAACACAATGTTTGGAAAGTTTGAAGGCGATTCTAGAAAATAAAACTTGCACATGCAACACCCCAAACTCTTCATAATTATTTTCCATGCCTGCAGCACCCACAGCTCCTGTGTGGGCTGGGTCTCATGGAGTGTTCAGGCCAAAAATATCCCTTCCTGTCTGCCACCTCATCCAAGGAAGCACTTACCTGCTAGCCTGCATGCTCCTGTTGAAGCACCTATCACACATTCTGCTTTTTTGGTGTCGGCCCAGCCCCTCCAGGCTTTGGACATCCCTTCGTCGAGCCCTGGGTTTCATTCCTTTTAGGAAGGAGCTCAGTAACTCCCACTGAGACCAAATTAGCTCAGCTCCTACTGGAAGCTTGTAGGGAAGAAACTGCTTGTGACGCAGACAGCCTTTGTGGGGAAAAACAGGGCAAGGTTTATTAGTCAAGTGGAAAGATTGCCTGAAGGGTTGTGGGTTGAGTATGGCTGGCAGGGAGGCAGGGATGGATAAAAGGATGGATGGACACGCTGCTTCCCTTCTCCTCTTGCTCCAGGATGAAAATCTATAAAATACACGCCCAGCTGAAGGATTTCCACTCCTTTGGTCCAATGCAGCTTTGCAGGAGGGTGGTTTTTCTGGGTTGAATTGGCAAAGTGCCACAATATAGGTGTTTTCCTGGCTTTTCCTGCCCCTGTGGCTGCGTGCTGGGCTGCGTGCTGGGCTGCCCTGGGCTGCCCTGGCTCCCTGTGGCTGCAGGCTGTGGATTCCAGGAGCTGTGAGAGCAGAGCTGTGAAGCAGTGGAACAGATCATACCTCATTTGAAGTATTTTATGCTTCTTTAAGCTTCAAACATGGCCTAATATGGCTGTAACCCCTAGGACCTACTCATTTACACGTGAGCTCACCCATCCTGAGGCAGGATAGTTGGTACACACCTGTCTGAGGTCCTCCAAACCAGCAGGAAACTATCTGTGCACTAAATTACACAATAAATAGTGTAAAAAAACTGTGTTTCTTTTCCCCCCCACCCCAGTCAAAGCACTTTGCAAGGACTGTGTGGTGGAAAGGTGTCGAATCCTGCGGCTGAAGAACCAGCTGAACGAGGACTACAAAACCGTGACCAACCTGCTGAAGATGACAGTCAAGGGGTATGCAAGTCCCAAACGTTGTCAAAAATGCTTTTTAGAAGTGCTTAAACAGCTTTTTCCTAAAGATTTCCGTTTGGGGTCTAAAGGGAACTGTGATTTTGGGGTACCAGTGCTGTTGTCTCCCTGCAGGAACGATGGGTTTTGGGTTGGAAAAGCATCCTTGAGGAGTTGGCGTCAGCTGGCTCTGGAGCAATTAAATGAGCAAGATGAAGATGCAGAGCACAGTAATGGAAAAATGAATGGAAATGCACAAAACAAAGGTATTTACTCCTGATTTCTGCTGCTGTAGGGACCTACCAGCTCTGCCTGATCCCTCCTAACAAAAGACACGTCAGGGCTTTCTGTAGCTGTTTTGTTCCCCTTGTGTGAGTAGGGAGGAAAGGACAATAAATCAAATTAAAAAGTCCTCCATTTAAGGAGCCTTTTCTTTGCTAAGCTCGAAAACTGCGGGGTGATCTTCATGCTGCAGAGGGAGATGAGGTGATAAGTGGTTTTACAAAGCTGTGTGAAATTACCACCCCAGACACATGATCTTTTCATCCACTTTTCTCTGAATGAGAGAGCACAGGGAAGGAAGAAACATGAAAATTACCTTGGGGAATGGATGATGATGATGTTTATTGTGAAGGTGGAGAGATGAAACAGCACAGCTGATGCACCAGCACTGAGAAAACACAGCCTAGGAACAAAAATCATGAATTGCACTCCATTCTGTGCCCATATCACGAGAATAGATGGAGGTTTTATTTGCCTTCTGCTCTTTAAATGTTTGGAAATTATATTTAGTTGAGCTTCTTTGAACTGGATAAGAAGCTTGTTGGGATGAAAAGTGGGAATGATGGCTCAGGGCATTGATCTTGAGCTGGAAGGTTGGAGGGCACCCAGCCCCCCTGATAAAGTGGAGCACTCATGGAGAAAAGGATATTTCTGAGTTACCACTCATCCTTCCTCGGGGGTGACTTTGATTCACAACAGGTTGCAAGTCCCAGTAGTGCATTTGAATTACTCACAAGCCAAGTTGCTCGTTAGGCAGCTCATTAGAGGCTCTTGCTGACACGTCCTTGTCTTGATGATGCTCCATTCAGTGGCCAGCGCTTGATTTTAACTAATTTAGAGATTGATGCAGAGCTTGTCAACCCCCTGGAAAGCTCCCCCTCGGTTTGTCAGGCCAGCATCTGGTTTAAATCAGGAATTTTGCTCCTTTTGCTCTTACCTAGGCTTGTGTTTAGGTTAAACTCGGAGATGTCTGGGAGCAGGGAACCCCTGCGGTGTTCCAGCCCTAACAAATGCATCCTTTGTAATCTCACAAAGGCCTGGCTTGTGCTCCATGCACTTCAAAGCCCTCCTACGTGGCCTGGAGGCTGTAATCCCTCCTGCCCAGAGGCCAACACATCGGAGAATAACACATTTCCTTCCAGATTTTCTCTTGGGTTGAAGGGGTTTGCTGTAATTTGAAAGGCGACCAAGCACCTTTCCCAATAAAATTGTTTTTTCCTTGGGAGAAGACCTCTGTGCAATCCTCTTGTATTATTTTTTTTTAAATCAGATGAATCTAACGAAGAAAAGAGGGAGGAGGAAGAGGAGTTAAATTTTAATGAAGACATCGTGTGCCCACATGGTGAGTCTCTCTGGGGGATGGAGCTGAATATCTCCCTTGTTGCCCACTGCTCCACGCATTAACCTTGTAGCCTTTGCACCAGCTGTGGCCAGTTTGAGGAGACACTGCAGAAATGTGCTCAATTCTCATTTTCCTGGTGTTTCTTGCACTCAAAAGTTTTACTTGCAGGCAGACTCTGTAAGGACTCAGCCAAGCAGAGCTGTCAGGTGCTGAGCTTCCCTTCCTGGCACAGGCAGCCCCGAAGTTCTGCAGCCATTTGGAAGCTCTAAAAGTAGTAAGAGAGGAAGAGGTGGTGTAAATCAGTCCAGGTGGGAGCTGAGAGTATCCATTTAATCTCCTGGTTTCCATTAAAACAGGAGCACTCACCCAGCACCTGGGCCAGGACCGCTCCCGGATATCGATTTCCCAACCTGCTGTGCTTTGGTGTCTGTTTACGTAAGGTTTTGACCCCATATCAGCTGTTTTGCAAGTGATGCCTCATTAGCTGCATCCTTGGCTACCCTGTTGGTTAAATCTCACTTTTTAAAGCTTGTGTTCCCAGCCATAAAACCCTGTTTAACTTAAGCTCCTGTTTGTAGGAATCAGTTTGTAGGGATGCTCCAGCTTATCTCTAAACAGAAGGAAAAATGGCATCAATTAGCCACGCACCTCCTGTCATCAGGGCTAATCAAGAACCTGGAGTAAGGCTTGAGAAACCTCGTTTTCAAGCAGAGTGTTTAAGTACTTTGTCACGATTTTAGCTGTTACTCAGAGCTTTGAATGCTGCATTTCCCATTGCCTCGAGGCTGCTGCTGTTCAATAAAAGCATGGAGCGTGGGGATGGAACATTTATGGAGCCAGATGCGATAAAAAATAGGCCAATAGGCCTTTGGAAAATGTATGGTGTTAAATTGCTGGTTGATCTGTGACTTGGGGTCATAGCAGAATAAATAATACTAAATAAGGGGGCTGCTGGCAGGGCAGGTTTTGTTGTCTTGAGTTAACCTCTGATTATTCATGGAAAACAACCTTTCCACCTTGAAAAATTCCCTCTAGAGTGGATCAGCAAATCTGTAGTCTTGTTCCTACAGCCTTAATTTTGTGGTGGAGGAGGTTCCTGCCTCCATGGCAGGCTCTGGAAAAGGCAGTTCTGGATCTGGAAGGTCTGGCTGGCCTCCAGGAATGCCACCCGGGCGTTCCCTTCACAGCTCCCTTTGCATCTTTGCTGCAATTCCTCGCTCCCCAGTAGCTGCCTGATCCCAGTGAATAATTTTTTCCAGATACCAAGTTAAGCCTTCTTTGATGTCTGTGCCCAAAACATGTCCCTGGATGGTGGGAGTGGGAAGCAGGGTCAGCAGTGGCTGGGATCATCTTCCAGATGGCAAAGCACTTGTTCCCTGCACACCCAGAGCTGATTTTTCCACCTCTTTCACTCACCATATTAATCTGTTTTCATTAATCATGTGGTGTCAAGGCACTTATTTGTCCAATCTCCTTTTTTTCCCCATCCTTGCTGGCTCTGGACAGCATCCTGGGCCAGCTTCTGGAGCCATTTGGCCTTGTTGGATGAAGCCCAAGTGGCCAAGTGCTGCATCAAGGCCCAACCTTTGTTTATTAGAGGAAAAGCAGGAGGGGAGCACTGCTATTTTTTCCTCTTCATGGCTGGCCAAATTCCAGGCTCGGCTGGAGCGAGTCCGTGGGCCTGAGAGCTGCTTGTCATGTTAAAGAGCTGCCGGAGGGTGGGGAGGAAGGAGTTTCTCTCTCTCCTCTCTCTGCAGCTCTCCAGGCTATAGAAAAGCAGATAATAAGGGATTGTACCCTTTGGACACCGCAGTTGCTGTTTTCCTTCCCTCTTGCTGGTGCAATCCCCACCGAGGCACGGATATTCCCAAATCCGGTTCTCATCCCGGTGTCGCAACGGCTGCTCCTTGTGTTTCTCCCTGTGCCTGCACAGGGACTTCCCAGCTGCTGTCTCCGAGGGAGATGTGGTTGTGTTTTCCCTTTGGCCATCATCAACCCTGCAAGTGGGCAGCTGGTTGGATCCTGGAGCCTTTTCCCATCTTTCCAAGCCTTGTTTATCCGGCCAGCACGTGTCATCGTTGTGCATGTGGCGTACAAGTGCCTGAGTGTGCCTCCTGCTTCCATCCCTGAAATCACAGGCACAAATGGCTCCTGAAAAACCTTTCTTGGGGTCTTGGAGCTGCCTGAGCAGCAGGATGAATAATCCTGATGGATAAATAAGTTGTCTGGGGGATGGCTGGTAAATCTTATTTGGTATCTTCACACCCAGTTATTCTCCAGAGCAGATATAGGGTGCAAAATTTGCCCTTTCCACATTTTCAGACACTTGAATGAAGCTGTATTGAGATTCTACAGTGGGAATTTTGGGTTTTCAAGGATGTGGAAAGCACTTGGTTTCATGTGACACAGGGTTAGCCCGGGGCTCAGCAAATGAAGTCACCATGAGGATGTAGGTATGGATAGCCAGGATCAGAAACCAGTAGCCCTGTGCCCTCTGGCTTTTCCCAACATCCCTACTTGTGTTCGATCAGCTGTTTAGACCATGAGCTTGGAAATCTAAAGGATATTTTTATGAATTAAAGTCATACTATTACTATTATTCTCTGTCTAAAGGAAGTGAGGAAGGAGTTGAAGGTGACTTTGCTGATTTTTGCTGATGTGGTGTTGGCTGATAAACATGTGGATTTCTTCCCCCACATTTGTAATCTCTTCAATCAAGGGCTGCAAAACATCCCTGAGCATGTTGTGATCAAAGCCTTTCCCTTGATTCTGTCCCTGCAGGTGACCTGTGCATCTCTGAAAATGATCGGAGGGTGGTTTCCAAGGAAGCCTGGGAGAAACTCAAGCAATATTTTCCAAAAGCCCCTGAATTCCCAAATAACAAAGAGTGCTGTTCCCAGTGCAAGGTATTTGCCAAATATTCCCCTTTGTTGACTGTAAATACTGGTTGTATTTCTGGTTTTCCTTTTTAACGCAACTCTGTGCTGTGGAAAAGAAAAACGTCACCTTTAATAGCAGCTGGGAACAGGAGCTGGAATGTAATTATCTGTTTCCTGCAGATTTTGGAGCGTGAAGGGGAGGAAAATGAAGCTCTGCATAAGATGATGGCCAGTGAGCAGAAGACTTCTCTCCAGAACCTGTTCCATGATAAATGCAGACCTTGCCTGGGCAGCTGGCCTCAGGTAGGGAAGGAGGGAGATCAGGGAATGCAGCCAGGCTTGGGAGAGGGTTTTTTGGCTTTCATCCTCTCCTACCCAGAGAAACTGTGGCTGTCTCATCCCTGGAAGTGTCCAAGGCCAGGTTGGATGTGTGCTTAAAGCAACCTTCCTCCCTGCCCGTGGAAGGAGATCTTTAAGGTTCCTCCCAAGCCAAACTGTTCCGTAGCCATTCACTCAGTCCGTGCCAGCAGAGCTCTCACGTGTGTTGTGCTGAGGTGTGATTTCCCTGGATTAGCTGTGCTGGCACAAAGCCCCAAAGAGCCACGGGGATGGCTGCTGTGCCAAGGGAGCTGTGGCTGGCCCAGAGTCAGGGAGATAACAGTGACAATGTTGCTGGCGTGGCTGTATGGTTGTATCAGTCCCTGGAAGGAAGGAAACAGCTCAGCCACTTCCCACAGCTCTCCATCAGCTTTCCCGTGCAGCAGGATGCTCGAGCATCCTGAATCTTAATCTTACCTGAATCTTATCCCGCCAAATTCAAATTTCAGCTGTGCTCCAGCATCCTCTTGCATCCCAAAAGCTCAGGGAGCGTCTCAAAGTGCTGGAGCCCTCCAAAGAGAGGCAATGGCTGAGCAAACGCTCTCCTAGAGGCTTCTCCAGGAATTCTTGGGGATTTGAGGTGCCCAGAATGAGCTGTTGGCTCCAGTCCTTGGCTCCTGGGAGTCTCGTGGTGCTGATTAATGATTAAATCTTCAGTCCTGCTGAGGTGCTTTGGCAGGTGTCTGCCTGTGTTCCTCACTGCTCCAGCTGGGAATAAATACTGAGGCAACACAGATCCAAGGAGACCTAAAAGGGTTTTAAAGGAGTTTTCTTTTTGTGCGGAGCTGGAGAGCTCCAGGTCCTGCTGGGTGGTTAAGGCTGTATCTGGTTGGATTTGCTTTTGGAGCTGCAGCTGGAGAATGGAAGGTTGGAGCTCATCACTGTGGATCAGAAATAGGAGGGTCTCCATCAGCAGGGCTATATCCTCCTTTCCCTTTTAATTTTCCAATTAAAAGAGCGTCATAGAAGAGAGCTGAGGATCATCTCCTCAAGCCTTTGGAGTTTGCCTGATCCAAAGCAGTTTGATGTTTGGGGAAGAAAATAGGCAGAGTGAAAAACAAGCAGAGATAAAGGGAGATTAAAAAGTAGATATATATTTTCCTCTATGTATGTATTTGTACATGTATATATGTTCTTCAGGTGTGCTGAGTTTTCCTGCAGAAAGATGGAGCAAACCCTTAAATCTGTTGTAGGGAAAGTGGTGAGGATATAGGAGAGCATGGAAGTAATTTTGTCACCCAGCTTTTGGAGTCTAGGTGGTTTCTTGTCCAGGAGCAAACAATTTAAAGGAAGCCTGGGACAAAACCCAGCAGGTTATCCCAAAAACACTGCCTCATTTGGTGCACAGTTGTGGTTTTGTATCCCTGCTGCTGCCAAAAGGAAAAACTTGTGGATTTTGATGTTGGAAGCAATTGAGGGATGTTGGGGTGGTCTCACCCCACACCTGTGGGAGTGCAGGGATTCACCTGCTTCAGACCCTGAGAAGCCAGCAAGAGAAAACAGTGCTGGGGAGTCCTGGCTGCTCCAGGGAAATGCCCTTTCCCGCTGGGAATTAAAGCTAATTGGATCGAAAGCTCAAGTAACTTCATAATAAACACAAGATTAGCAATGCCAGTGCTTAATACCTGATCCCAAATCCTTTTCCTTGGCTCTCCCAGCCCACTTGGATGGAGTTGTCATGGTAAAGCAGCGCCGAGGTCTCGAAGGGAGCGAGCACTGCCGAAAAACCGAACAGTCATTGTTGGATTCATTAAAAAGATCCTTTTTCCTCCTCTTTTTCCTCAGGAGACGGATGAGCTGTATATTGTTTCGCAGTTCTTTGTAGAAGAATGGAGGAAATTTGTCAGGTAACTTGGCTGGAGGGTTTTTTTATCCCTTATTTTGAGGTTTGTAGATAATACTTTGCTTCCGACTCCCAGCATGGTGAGCTCATGGAAACAAGCTGATTTTTGTAGGACTTGTATCAATTGTAATACACTGAAAGACACTGAATTTCCTTGTTTGCTGTGTGTTAACCAGATGGTCGGATTAGCTGGTAACCTGATTAGTTTTTCATCTGTCTGGAGCTCTATCCCAAAGGTCACCGCTCGGGCTGGAGATAGAAATCTCTGCTGGACAGAGTCATTCTGTACCACAGAGGAGCCCAGATCTGATTTCCTCATCACCAGTAGTTACTATTCCTTGTTGGAATGCCTTCTGTAAATACTCACCTGTGATTTCTTGCTGACTGCCTGAAGAATTGTGGGGGTTTTGGTGGAATAACCTGATCCAGCTTTCCAAGCCTCTCCCCTTTTGCAGGAGGCCGACGCGGTGCAGCCCCGTGTCCTCCATAGCCAACAGTGTCCTGCTCTGTCCCCACGGGGGGCTCATGTTCACCTTTGCTTCCATGACCAAAGAAGACTCCAAACAGTGAGTTTTTTCCCTTCACACACTTTCCTTTTGCCAGGCGCCTCGGGAGAACATTGTCAAAGGAATGCTCTTGCTGCTGAGCCGCAGCAAGATGAGGAGCAAATCCGTTCTCTCAAAATTAAGACCAAGGCTTTCTCAGTGCCACCTCAGCCTTCCTGCAAGGCAAGGCTTAAATTGTGCAAGGATGCTGGGTCAGGAAAAAAGAGCTTCCTTCAGCTTGGTTAGTTCGTGACAATAACCACCCTGGATCTGGCTGGGGCACAGAAACATCCTGCTTCCTTACAATTTGCTTTCCGTGAGCCTAACCCCCTGGAGTGCTGGCTGCAGGGCTGGACTTCATGCTCTGTAGCCTTGCTTTTGCAGTGATGCAGCACTAAAAGTAGGAAATCTTCCATTCCTTTCCTCCTCCATCCCTCCCTCCGGCACGATGGGAGCACAACAGCGTCACTAATCACAGGCTGCTGTTATCTGGGTGTACAGGCCCTCCCGTGTAGCTGGGTTTTGGAATGGATTTTGCAGTTTTTCTTTCATTGACAGACCAGCAAGCCAAAGGGGGAGGGGTTTTTGGGAGCTCAGTGCTTGGCTTTTCCATGTCATAAAGCACCTGCCTGTTCCTTTGCACAGTATAGCTCTGATATGGCCCAGCGAGTGGGAGAGGATCCAAAAACTCTTCGTCGTGGATCACGTCATCAAAATCACTCGGACACAGGCAGCTGGGGCTGACCCTGAGAGTGCCCACTACGCCTCTGAGCCCCGTGAGTGACCTCTGCTCCTGGGAACAGCTCCCTTGGGGATAAAAACTTCAGTCTAAGGGTGGGAAACACGGAGCTTGGCAGATTCCCCCCCTGCAGTGCTGTGTCCAGCTCTGGGGTCTACAGCACAGGGAAGGGTGTGGAGCTGCTGAGTCCAGAGGAAGCCATGGAGATGCTCCAAGGCTGGAACCCCTTTGCTCTGGAGCCAGGTTGGGAGAGCTGGGGGTGTTCACCTGGAGAAGAGAAGGCTCCAGGGAGACCTTAGAGTCCTTTCCAGGGCCTAAAGGAGCTCCAAGAGGGTTGGAGAGGGACTTGGGACAAGGGCTGGAGTGCCAGGACAAGGGAGAATGGCTTCCCACTGCCAGAGGGCAGGGTTAGGTGGAATATTGGGAAGGAATTCTTGGCTGGGAGGGTGGGGAGGCCCTGGCATAGGGTGCCCAGAGAAGCTGTGGCTGCCCCTGGATCCCTGGAAATGTCCAAGGCCTGGAGCAACTTGGGCTAGTGGCTGGTGTCCCTGCCCATGGCAGGCAGTGGGATGAGATCCAGAAGGTCCCTTCCAACACAAACCACTGTGGGATTTGATGTAATTCACTCTGGGTTAGCAGTGAGGGGCCCTCCACTGGGGCCTTTGAGGAGCTGGAGCCATGAAAATATTTTTTCCCTTTGTGTTTCCCTAGAACTGTGCCCGGAATGCCGGGAAGGGCTGCTGTGCCAGCAGCAGCGGGACCTGCGCGAGTACACCCAGGCCACCATCTACATCCACAAAGTGGTGGACAATAAAAAGGTAGGGACTCTGCCCCCATCCCTGCTCAACCTGGCTCCAGGTGCCCCAGAAATGCCCCAAGGGAGCTGTCCCAGCTCCTGTGTCCCCACAGCTGCTGGGGGTCCTGCTGGTCCATGGTGGTGGTGAGGGTAGAAATCTCCCAGCTCTGCAGCTCTGGGCAGCTTTGGCAAAACCAGCAAACTGGGACACTCTGGCTCTGAAAATTCCATCTCCTCGAGGCTTCCTTTTGCCAAACCAAATCCTTTGTGTTTTCAGGGATGCTTCTAGCTGGTTTTTTTCTATCTTAGCTGTGTTCACAGGCTCTACCTGCTCTCCTCCCCCTCCAATATTTGTCATTTCCTTTCTTCTTGCTCAAGTGACATTTTTATTCCTGGATAGAAATGAGCTCTTTCCCTCAGTGCTGGTGAGACAGTGAACTCAGAGATCATTTTCAGGATCCCCTGAAGCTGTGAATTTTGTTTTCACTGATCTTAAGTGTCAGCACCAGCTCTAGAACTGGTTTTCCAAGTACCCAAAAGCTGATTCTGGTAAATCTCCCTCCTTAGGGCTCTTAAGGAGGGAGCCAAGGGTGGGTGAGCTCAGATAACGACAATCCCTGCACCTTTGCAGTGTGGGGGTGGGTTTTTCTGGCCTTTCCTTGATTTCTACCTCCCTGCCAATCCCAGGGAGGCACTGGAGCCTGGGGAACCACAGGGAGCCAGAGGCTGGATGGGCTCCTCCCTGGCTGGTGAGATGTGGGGCACGCAGCACCGTCTGGAGCCATCAGCCACGGCCTTTCAGCCTGAATCCCCAGCCTGAATCCCTCTTGGCTCTGCTGCAGGAGAGGGTTGGGTGTTGTGTTTTTCTGGCACTGGACAGGACCGTGCTCACACATGGGGCTGGCAAAAAAACAGGGAGCTATTCTTTGTGGAGCAGCTGGAGCTGGAGAGAGGGGGCGAGAACATGCCCACGAGATCCCCCAGTACCAGGGCAGCCTCGGCAGGATGGGAAGCAGCAGGAATGCTGGCCAGGATTGCTGTCGGCAGCACTGGGAGCCACTGTGTCCTTCCTGCTGGGCTTTGCAAAATCAGGGAGTGTTTCCCAGCCCCTCAGCCCTTTTCCTCCCTCCTCTGCACCACCTGGTTCCTCCTTGGGGTGGATGATGCTGCAAGAAGGAAGCTCCATCCAGATAAAATCATTGTAGGGTGGTACTGCTGGAGTTCAGAGGGCTCTGGGGAATGTTTGGGAGCTGGAATTGCATCATTAATTGTAAATACGTTGATGGAGAAGTGAGCTCTTGGCATCCAGGTCTCCTGGGCTCCTGCAAAGCCCAGCTCCAGCTACAGCATAGCTGGGAATTCACATCCAGGCAAATCTATGCCTGGAGTGACTTTCACTGACCTGAACAACCTTTTTATTTATGTATTTGTGCAAATTATTTAGGTTTCATTTACTTAAAACCTCCAGCCCACAAGTAATGGTGCTGAGTGTCCTTGCCAGGCTGCTGCAGGGACGGCTAAATGTCTTAATTCGTGGAAAATACTCCTTTCTCCATGTTGAGGCTTTTGTCATACACTTAGATCAACCAGCTAATGAGAAAGGAATCAGTCCAGGTCTCGGGAGACTTTCCCTTTGCCTGGAGAGGAGGGCAGGAAGCACCTGCAGCTCCACAGAGGGGAATTCCTGAGGCGAATCCCGCTGAGGTTCCACACAGCTGGGGAGGGTGGAGGAGCCTTTGCAGAGGTCATGGAGCAGCTCCTGGGAGTATTCCTGGGCTCTCTGGATGGAGGTGGCACCCAGTGGTGTCTGGGAGCTGTTTGCCATGGTTGGGCAGTCCAGGTGGGTGCTGTTGGTTACGGAGAATGATTTTTATGACTCCAGGTAATGAAGGACGCGGCTCCGGAGCTGAACGTGAGCAGCTCGGAAGCTGAAGAGGAAAGGGAGGAAAACAAGCCAGAGGGGGAGCAAGACCCCGATTTTAACCAGGTAGAGATGAAAAATCCCATCAGGTTCCTTGATTTTTTTGTAATCCTCTTGAGTCAGCATGATGGGATCACCACCCTCCTCCTCTGCATCTCACTGGCAGCAGGAAAGTGTCTTAAATTGTCATTTGAACAGTCAAACCACACCAGTGCTGGGTTTCAGAGAGATAAAATGTGGGTAGGGATTCATGTGCATGGGGAAATCTGCCCCACACTGGCATTAGGACCAGGAACTGAGGTTTGAAGGCAAATCTTCGGTCATCTCCACACTTGCATGCTTCAATTGGCTTTCCAAGAGGTTTTCCATCGCTTCCTGCCTTCCCTCGCATGACCAACTCACCCAAAACACTCTCAGGGCTCTGGGAAAGTTGTGTTTATCCCTAAACATCCTGACCTGTTTTTTGCCTCATCTCCAGGCCAACGGCGGCGCGAAACGCCAGAAGCTCTCCCACCAGAGCTACATCACTTACCAAAAACAGGGAATCAGGAGGAGCACGCGGCACAGGAAAGTCCGGGGGGAGAAGGCGCTGCTCGTGTCAGCCAACCAGACCCTGAAAGAGCTGAAAATCCAGGTGAGGCTGCTCTCCTTCCAGGAATGAGGGGGAAAAAATAAATGAGTGGGGGGGTGCAGGGGAAGTGTCACCCTGCCAGGAGGTGGGGATGGTGCTGGGGTAGGAAGTGCTGCAATTCCCAGGATGAGGTGTCTGTGCTCCCCCCAGATCATGCACGCCTTCTCCGTGGCTCCCTTCGACCAGAACCTGTCCCTGGATGGGAAGATCCTGAGCGATGACACAGCCACGCTGGGCAGCCTCGGAGTCATCCCCGAGTCTGTCATCCTGCTCAAGGTAACGCCAGGGTGGCATTTGGGAATGCCATGGGGTGGGAGAGAGCTGAGAAAAGTGTGTGGTGGTGTGTGGGAATGGGGACAAATGGAATGAGCTCCTTGTGGAGCTCCTTGGAGGAGGAAAATCCTTTTTTTTTTGTCTTAGCAGAGGAAAATCCTCATTGTTTTTTGTTTTGGAGGAGGAAAACTCTTAATTTTTTGTTCGTTTCTTTGGAGGAGGAAAATCCTTCATTTTTCGTTTGTTTCTTTGGAGGAGGAAAATCCTTAATTTTTTTTTGTGTTAGGGGTGGAAAATCCTCATTGCTTTTGTTTTGGATGAGGAAAATACTTCTTGTGTTTTTGTTTTGGAGGAAGAAAATCCTTAATGGTTTTGTGTTGAGGACAGATATCTTCATTGTTTTTTGTTTTCAAGGAGGAAAATCCTTAATTTTTTTTGTGTTAGGGGAGGAATGTCCTCATTGTTTTTATTTTGGAGGAGGAATATCCTTAAATTTGTTTTGGAAGAGGTAAACCCTTTTTATTTTTTTTTTGGAGGAGAAACCCCATTTTTTTATTTCCAATAGCCCTTTGTAGCTGATTTAGCTGCTGAGCTCTGTGGGTACCAACCCAAAACATGGCTAAATTAGGGAGAGAATTCCCTAATTTAGCCATGGAGATGGATTTAGTGATGGAGATGGAACTCCCATTGTTTGGAGTTCCCAGTGTTTGGGCAAGAGTGCCATTCCCTGCTCCAATGTCTTTTCCAGGCTGATGAGCCCATTGCAGATTATGCAGCCATGGATGATGTTATGCAAGGTGAGAGAGGTGGGGAAGAGCTGGGCTTGGCTTGGTGGCCAAGGATTTGGGATGGGAAGGTGGAAAATGGGGATTGTGACATTCCTTGTCACCGGCTGTGTGATACTCAGAGTGACTTCTAACACCTTCCTTCCCTTTCCATCCCAGTTTGTATGCCTGAAGAAGGATTTAAAGGTGAGTCCAGGTGTTTTCCCTTCTTTGTATCCCCCCACATGAATCCCACTCCCATCCCATTTTCCTGCTCATCTTTCCCATCTTTCCTCCCCAGGGACTGGTTTACTTGGCCACTGATGGTTTTCCAAGAGGAGCGACCAGAAGGGAAGAGGATTTGTCACATGGTAGGGCATTAAAAGAATCAAAACAGGTGGATATGGGACTTTTTGACTCTTCCAGAAGGCAGAAATCCATCATGAGACGTTTGCTCCCCAAAAAAAAACAAAACAAATGCCTTATGTCAAAGCAGATTGCACTGAAGGACATCCTGCTTCAGGACAACGTTCCCTCGTTTATTTAATAAAAAAACAGGAAGGTTGGGAAGTTGAGCAGCAGTTGGTGTGTTTGGGACAAGGGGGTGGCCCTGTGTGTCCCCCAGCCTGGCCACAGAGGGGTCATGATCCAGTAGATCCAAACCATCTTGATCATTCTCTTTAGGATAATCCCATCTTTGATCCACTCTCGCGCTTTCAGTCCAGCATGGAAGTACAGGAATTGTGACTTTGTGAGGAATGTCTAGCGCTTTCAGACAACAAAACTTCATTTATTTAACCCAAAATGGAAGCTGGGATTTGCCTCTCAAACCCCCCAGGGGCCGGGAGCTGCTCCCTCTCTGCATCCCTCCACCGTCACTTCCACACCTTGGACGATCCAATAACCACCTGGGCTCTGGGAACTGTGGGTTTTTAGAAATATGGGGTATTTTAATGACTCTGGAGAACATTTTCCTCCAGTCTGGCACTGCCAGGAGCATTCCTGGCTCGGGGCAGCTGGAGCCAGCAAGGGGGTGTGGGTTGGGTGCTGTGTTTCCCATGGGAAGAGGTTTTTTTTTGCCTCTCATTTTTCAGCAATGCACTAATTTTTTTGTTGTTGTGGTTTTTTTGGTTGGTTTTTGGGGTTTGGTTGGGGTTTTTTTTTGCAGTTTTTTTTTACATCTCCCAGCAAAGTTTTCTCTCCATTAATATTTAGCAAGATATAGTATCCCACTTCCAGACTGATCCACATCAGGCACTGCCAAGGGATCTCTTTAATAAAATTCCAGTTTCCCCTTCCTTTTCAGCCTTTTCCCTCGTTTCCACAGAAAAATGCAACCCGGAGATCACATCAGTTTTATTTTTTTTCAAGGTTTGCAGGAATTTGGGGTGCAAGAAGACAGTGGGGGCCACAGATTCCATCCCCAAAACCCCACCCACAAGTTTTGATTTCTAATGATTTATTTCCAATGTTTTATGCGAAGAATTCCAGCTGCTTTTTGTCCAACCCCCTCCTCCCTGTCCCTTCTGGGTTTGGGGGTGAAGCAGCAGCATTTGAGGGGCTCTGAAGTTCCTAAAAAGTGATATTTTGGAGGCAGTTGGAACCTGTGGGTTTTTTCCCAAGGTACAGATGTGATGAATTCCATGCACCGAAGCCACAGGAGGTTTTTCTTCCCAGCCTGAAGCACTCGCTTGTGTACATATTCCTTGGAAATTCCATCTTTTCGAGTTGCTGTTAATTTTTTTTTTAATGTTATATATAAAAAAATCTCTTCTTTGAGCTTATACTGTTGTGGGAAGGAATCCCGTGGGGCCGTGGGGGTTTTCCAGGGCTGTGGCAGTTCCGGCAGCGCCGGATCCTCCAGAGGACACAGGTACAAGGTGTGAGCCAAGGCCCCAGACGTTCCTGTTTCGTCTGTTCTTTGCAAATATTATCGGATTAAAGTTGTCATTGGAGCTGTGGCAGCCTCGTTGCAGCGTGGACACGTGGGCTGAGGGGGTTGGAGCAAAGGGGGGTTGGTTATCCCATACATTTCACTTGGAGCTGTCCCAAAAAGGAATGTGGGTGCTGTGGGGTGGGATGGGAGCAAGAGAGACCCTGCTGGAGCAGGAATCCCCCTCTCTTTGGTACAGGGAATAGGTTTTATGGAGTTTGGGTGCTGCGTTTGGTGGCCTTGGCCCTGTCACATCCACCCCTGTCCCCACCCTGATGTGTCCCCAGGGGGTTCCCTGTCCCCCTGGGCCCTTGGGGGAGAGAAATGGGTGCTGGAGGTGGGGGGAGGAGAGAGGCCTTGGGGTGCTGGGTGTCCCCTGGGTGACAGGGAGGGACAAGGGATGCCCTGGGTGCCAGGGATGGGCACTGGGGACAGGGGGGGCAGGAATGGGGTGGGTTTGGGGGGGCTGTAGGGGTGGGGCAGTGATGGGTGGGAGTCCCAGGTATGGATGGAGGCCACCCTGGGTGGGAGAGAGGGAGGGCTGAGGATGGGGGTACCCTGGGGATTATGGAATAGGGGGTACCAGGGATGGAGAGCTATAGGGGGAAGGGCTTCGGTACCAGGGATGGGGATTAGGGATGAACGGGCTACACCGGGAAGCAGGGCTGGGGAGCTGGGAATGGGGAATGGGGAATGGGGAATGGGGAAACTCTGGGTCCCGGGGAGAGACCTAGGGGGAGCCCCGTGAGCCGAATCTGGGGGGATGTGGGTGATGGGCAGAGCAGTGCCCAGGCAGCAGCCGCGGGCAGGGGGATGGAGATGGCGACAGGGAGGAGTTCGGGAGTCCCCCGGTCTGCGGGGACCTGGGCGCTGCGGAGGGAGGGGACAGCCAGGCGGTCCCGGGGGGTGACATCAGGGATGGAGAGGGGGATCCCCAGTTCCGGATCCCAGTTGCCGGTGCCGTTTTCCCGGTGCCGGCGGCCGGAGCTCCGTTCCCGGTGCCCGGGGCCGTTCCCCGGTGCGGTGCCCGGTTCCCGGTGCCGGTACCCGGTCCCACCGCCCTCGGAGGGGCCGCCCCGCCCCGCCGCACGTGACGCTGCGCGGTGGCAGCGAGCGCCGGGGCCCCGCTCGGCTCCGCTCGGTACCGGCCCCGCTCCGGGACCGCCCCGGCCCCGCCGCCCCCGGTAAGTGCCGCCCCGCGGGGTCCGGGCACCGCGCTCCCCACGGAGACCCCTCCCTCGGGGTGTCCCCCATCCCCGCCGCAGCACCGGGGGTCCGTCCGCCCGTGACCTTCACCGCTGCCGGTACCGGGGGGAGGGATGGGGGGAATGCTCCGGGCCTGGGGGACAAGAGCCGGGATGGGGAGGGGTGGGGGGAATGACTCCCCCATTTGCCCCCCAAGCTGCCTCCCGCAAATATCTCCTCCATAATTACACCCTACTACTTGCCCCCCACCAGACCTGCCCCCCCTCTCGGATACCCCAAAACCTGCCGCCTCCTTCTGCTCCCCATCATCTCTTCCCCCATCATCTGCTCCCTCTACCCCAGTCTCCCCGGTTTGCCTCCCGTGTCCCCCCAAACCCAACCTGCCCCCCCCTTTCCCCAGTCTGGCCCTCGCATTTAGGACATTCTATTCGCCCCACCCGGTGCTCCCCCCACCCTCCCTGGACAGCAACCCCCCACCCTGGCTGCTGGGGAGGGTGGGGAGAGATAGGGGAGCCCCCCAGGGTCGCCCCCAGCCCGGAGAGGTCACGCTGTGGCCCAGGGGGTGCACGGGGAAGGGTCGTGTTTGCACGAGGGTGGTGTTTGCATGGGGACGGGAGGCAATGTCGCATTGGCACGGGGGGGACACCGGGGTCGCGCTTGCACGGGGACGGGTGACACCTGCACCGGGGCTGTGCTTGGCTGCGGTTGTGTTTGCACCAGCGCCGTGTTTGCACAGGGATGGGTCACACCTGCGCTGGGGCTGTCTTTGCACAGGGACAGGGCTCATTTGCACCAGTGTCGTGTTTGCAGAGGGCCGGTGACATTTGCACGAGGGTCCCTTTTGCCCCAGGGACGCACTTGCACGTCATTGTGTTTGCACAGGGTCGGGTTACATTTGCACCAGAGCTGTGTTTGCACCAGGGCTGTTTGATGGGGACAGTGGCATTTGCATGGGGACCGTGGCGTTTGCTCGAGGATGGTCGCATTGCCACGGGAAGAGTGACACTTGCACGGGGCTGGTGACACTGGCGTGGGGCCAGTGACACTGGCATGGGAATGATCATACTTGCACGGGGAGAGACCCCGGGCAAGCGGTCGGTGGCACTGGCACAAAAATTACAATGCTTGTGTGGGGTCAGTGACACTTTCAAGGGGTCGGCGGCAGTTTCACGTGGAGTGTGGCACTGGCATGGGGTCGGTGACACTGGCGGGGGGATGATCACACTTTCACGGAGTGGGCGACACTGGCACGGAGTCGGTGACATTTCCGCGGGGTCGGTGACACTTTCTCGGGGTCGGTGACACTTCCGCGGGGTCCCGGCGCTGTCCGTGGTGCTGCCCCGCGCCACCGCCTCCCGCCGGCAGAGGGCGCCCTTCGGGGCGGGGTGGGGTGCGATGAGTTCGGGGGGTCTCAGCGACCCCCATGGAGTGACTCCGCCCCGCCGCTCCCGCCCCGCTGGCCCCTGGCACCGGCAGGGTGGCACTTGGCTCGCTGCCATCAGTTGGCTTCAGGGGCAAGGCCGCTGGCCGGGCGTCCCGGCGAGGGGCTCTGGGGGAGCTTTCCTCTCCCCCAGGAAGCGCCATGGGCCCCCCCGGACCCCCTCACACCACGTAGACGAGTCTTCAGCCAGCAGCACCTCCCAACCCTGAGGTAAGCGCCCATGGGTGCCCCCCACCCAAGGATGTGACCCCAAGGCGGGGTGACAGGCACCCACAGCCCCTCTCTCCCCAGGGCAGCAGGATGGCCCAGCAGCGCCACACTGTCCCCCCGCCGCTCAAGGTGGGTGTTGTTGGGGTGGGGGGCAGGCAGCCACCACCCATGTGTGCCACTGTGGGTGTCACTCCCCTTTGTCTTGCAGACGGAGGAGGACTACATCCCCTACCCCAGCGTGCATGAGGTAGAGCACCCATCCCCTTTCAGAGAGGGGTGCAGGGGCTGGTGGCAGAGTGGGTGGGTGGGTTGGTGCCCAGAGCACCCACTGTGGCTCCCTGTGGGTGCAGGTGCTGGGCCGGGAGGGGCCGTTCCCCCTCATCCTCCTGCCGCAGTTTGGGGGTTACTGGATTGAGGGCACCAACCACCAGCTGAGCGGGGCTCCTGACTCGCCCCCTACCCCGGTACCTGGCACCCGGGCAAAGCTGGAGGGCAACCACACAGCCAAGATCTACCGCAAGCACTTCCTGGGCAAGGTGAGGCCCTGGGGTGCTGCAGGTGTGGGGTCTGGGGTGGGGCAGGGGGTATCCCATGGGTATGGATGGGCAGGAGCATGGAGACCACATTAGCTTGAGTGTTTGTGGATGTGGATGTGGGAGCCCTGTGGGTTGACATGGGTGCTCATGGATGTGGGTATCCCTGGGTATGGGTGCCCCATGACAAAGGTGTTTGGGGTGGGTTCTCCATGGGTATGGAAGGACATGGAGACCTCATAAACATGGGTGCTTTGGCACATGGGTGCTTGTGGCCATGGGTGCCCCATGGGGTGGGTGGCCAAGGAGGTGGCTGTTGGGTCTTCATGGGCAGATGTCCTGGCATGGGTGCCCATGGACATGGGTGCTCCATAGGTTTGCATGAACATGGGGGTTCCATAAGTTTGGGTGTCCATGGAAGCTGGATGCCCCTTGGGGTGGGTGGGTCACCAACTGTAGGTGCTCCAAAGGTGCTACCTGTGGGTGCAGATGCTCATGGACCTGGGTGCTCCATGGGGAAGGGTGCTCATGGGTGTGGGTATCCCATGGGCATGGGTGCCCTAGAGGTACAGGTGCTCATGGACACAGGTGCCCTACATTATGGTGGTGCTCCAGGTCATGGGTACCCCATGGAATGGGTCTTCATGGACATGGGTGCCCCACGGACACAAGTGTCCCATAGGATGGGTGCTCATGGACACAAGTGTGCTATGGCACAAGTGCCCCCAGCATGAACGCCCTTGGCCATGGCTGCTTGGCCCTTTCCCCCAGGAGCACTTCAACTACTACTCCCTGGACCCAGCGCTGGGACACCTCGTCTTCTCCCTCAAGTACGACGAGCAGGAGCATCTCCACCTGCTGCTGCGGTGAGCGGGGTGCGGGGGGCACCCATGGGAGCTGCCCGGGGCTGGGGGCCCCCTGACCCCCTCCTCGCCCCGCAGCACCCGCACCCGCACCCTGCACGATGTGGTGCCCATCTCCTGCCTGGCCGAGTTCCCCAACGTGGTGCAGATGGCCAAGGTGGGTGTCACCCCTGTCCCTGGCAGCACCCACGGGTGTCCCCCAGCCCCAGGCGCCTCATGGCATCACCCCCCTTCCCACAGCTGGTGTGTGAGGATGTCAACGTGGATCGCTTCTACCCCGTGCTCTATCCCAAGGTGAATGGGGTGCAGGAAGGGGGCACGTGGGCACCCATGGGTGCCCCTCCCCAACCTCTGCCCCGTCCCCACCCCACAGGCGTCCCGCCTCATCCTTGCCTTCGATGAGCATGTGCTCAGCAACCACTTCAAATTTGGGGTCATCTACCAAAAACTGGGGCAGGTAAGGGGTGAGGGGGGCGGGAGTTAGGGTGGGGGAAGTCCCTGGGTGGGTGCTGGCACCCATCCCAACCCTCGGCTGGCACCCATCCCAACCCCACGGCAGACCTCCGAGGAGGAGCTTTTCGGCACCACGGAGGAGAGCCCAGCCTTCGCCGAATTCCTCGACGTGCTGGGTCAGCGGGTGCAGCTGCGGGACTTCAAGGGGTGCGTGAGGGGTGATGAGGGAGGGGAGCCCACGGGGTCAGGGTGTCTGTGTCACACACCTACCCACTCACGCAGGTTCCGAGGGGGGCTGGACGTGACCCACGGGCAGACGGGCAGCGAGTCGGTCTATTGCCACTTCCGTGACAAGGAGATCATGTTCCACGTCTCCACCAAACTGCCCTACACTGAGGGGGACGCCCAGCAGGTGAGCACTCATGGCTTCTGGGGGTGTCTAGGGTGGGCAGGAGCTCCTGGGACACCCACGGGTACTGGGGGGTGGAAGGAGGGGGAATGGGGGGATACTTGGTTGGGTGACAGCAGGGGGGTGTAGGTGGTCCTGGGGCACTTCTATGGGGTGGAAGGGCTGGTGGGGCTTTGGGGATGTCCCATGAGATGGAGGGGACTCCTGGGTCTCCCATGAGTGTCAGGAAGCTTCTGGGAGGCCCAGGAGGTGGCAGGGCACTCATATGGATATGGGGAAATGTCTGTGGAATGCAGGGGGCTGGTGGAGCACCCATGGGTGCTGGGGTGCATCTATGGGGCACAGGGGCTTTTATTCCTTTTGATGCCCCTCGTGTGACCACTCTCTGTCCCTCCTGTCCTGCTGTGTCCCCCCTATCCGCTATGTCCACCCTATGTCCCTCCACGTCCCCCCTGTCCCCGCAGCTGCAGCGGAAGCGTCACATCGGCAACGACATCGTGGCCATCGTCTTCCAGGACGAGAACACGCCGTTCGTCCCTGACATGATCGCCTCCAACTTCCTCCACGCCTTCGTGGTGGTGCAGCTGGAGCAGGGGGGCACCCAGGGCACCCTCTACAAGGTACACCCCGTGCCTCAGTGTCCCCATCCCCATGGGGGCCCACGGGCTGCCCTGCCAACACCCCCCGCCGCAGGTCTCTGTCACCGCCCGGGATGATGTGCCCTTCTTCGGCCCGCCGCTGCCCGACCCCGCCATCTTCAGGAAGGTGAGCGCCCGTGGGTGCCGCTGAGGGTCCCCAGTGACACTGACCCCCCCCACGCACCCACCCAGGGCTCCCCTCGCCCCGCAGGGCCCCGAGTTCCAGGAGTTCCTGCTGACAAAGCTCATTAACGCTGAGTACGCCTGCTACCGCGCCGAGAAGTTCGCCAAGCTGGAGGTGCGGGCATGGGGGTGCGGGGTGGGCACGGGGAGCTGGGGCGCGATGTGGGGCGGGGCAGGCTGTGGGGCACAGCACGAGGCTGTGAATGTGGGTGCCGTGGGTGCTATGGGTGCCGTGGGTGCTATGGGTGCCGTGCCCACCGTGGGACCTGTACACACTGTGGGGCTGAGCGGGGGTGGGCAGGCGGTGGGTGCTGCGGGTCTGTGCGGGTGGGTGGTGCCTGGGTAGGGGATATCGTGGGGCAGTCTCACGTGGGGGGTGCGTGGGGTGGCCCGGTGTGGGTGCAGCGCTGCGGTGCGGGTGGGTAGGTGGGTGTGTGCAGCAGGGCGGGCAGTGGGTGCATTGGCGGTGCGTGGGCGGCAGCAGTGCGGTACAGGGCTGCGGGGGCGGTGCGGGCGGCCTGGCGTGGGCGGGGCGGTGCGGGGGCTGGTCCCGCGTGGGCGGCAGCTGTGCGGCGCGTGGGTGGGTGTCTCGCACGGCGCAGCAGCGCGGATGGTGTGCAGGAGCGGACGCGGGCGGCGCTGCTGGAGACGCTGCACGAGGAGCTGCAGGCGCGCAGCCAGGCCATGCTGGGGCTCGGGCCCGACGACGAGCGCCCCGACAACGGCGGCACCGCCCCGGGCTTCTTCGAGTCCTTCAAGGTGGGGCCCGGGGGTCCCGCACCCCCCACAGCCCCGCACTCGGCACTGCGGGGCTCAGCCCCTCCCTGGGGCCCGGGGGGCTGTGACCCCTCCCCGTGTCCCCTCCCGACCCCGCCACACCACCCCAGGGCCGCCCGGGAATGCCCGCCCAGGACACGCCCCCTCGGGGCTGGCCACGCCCCTGAAAGGCCCAGACCACGCCCACCCGGGGGCACGCCCTCCTATGGACCATACGGTCTCGTGTTCTCAAGCCACGCCCCTTTCCCATCAACCCATGTCGCGGTAAACCACGCCCTCTATCTGCATAAGCCCCGCCCAGGTCGCACACCGCGCCCCGCCCAGTACCCGAGCCCCGCCCATTAATCCCCGCCCCTCAGCACAGGCCCCTCCCACCCCGTCCCTTAGCTCCGCCCCGCCCCCGGTGCCTGGTTCCCCCCCTCCCGGTAACGGGAGTTCCCCCCGGTCGGTGACGCGGTGTCGCCCCCAGTCGCTGCTGGTGCCCGGGAGCCGCCGGGGACGCCGCGGCAGCGCCATCGGGCTGGGCTCGGTGGAAGAGGTGGGTACCCCGCTGTCCCCCCTCGGTGTCCCCCCGGTCCCCGGTGTCGCCCCGGTTAACGGCGCCCCGCAGGCGCTGCTGGTGCCCGGGAAGAGCCCGTCGCGGCGGCGGCCCGGCCCCCTCGGCTCCCGCCGCTCCAGCGCCATCGGCATCGAGAGCATCCAGGAGGCGCCGGCCGGCAGGTGAGCGCCGGTACCGGCACTGCCTCTGTCCCCTCCCGCTGTCACCTCCCGCTGTCACCTCACTGCCGCCGCCTCCCCGCAGGGACGGCCCCGCCGCCCCCGACGGCTCCAGCTCCACACACAGCTCCCCCGAGAGCCGCCGGAACCCCGACAGGTCCCGCAGCTGGCACCGGGATGGGGGACACGGGGACAGGAGGGCACGGGAATGGGGTGGCACTGGGGTGGGAATACATGGGGACCGGAAGGCACTGGGATGGTGTGGCAAGGGTACAGGGTCGCAGCAATATGGGGTGACATGGGGACAGGGTGATAATGGGGTGACATGGGGACAGGGTGATAATAGGGTGACATGGGGACTGGAGGACATTGGGATGGGGCAGCACAAGAATGGGGTGGCCCTGGGTTGGAGTGGCACTGAGATGGGGTGACATCCTAACGACACTGGGACAGGGTGACATGGGGACTGGAGGACACTGGGATGGCGGGGTGCAAGGGCAAGAGGGCACTGGGATGGGGTGACATCAGGGTGACACGGGCACTGGAGGGCACTAAGATGGTGCAGCTCAAGGACAGGGTGACACCAGGATGGGGTGGCACAGGGATGAGGTGGCACTGGGACGGGGTAACAGGATGACACAGGGACTGGAGGGTACTGGGAAGGGACAGCACAGGAATGCAATGGGCTGGAGTGACCTCGGGGTGGGGTGGCACAGGGATGGGATGACACTGGGACAAGGTGGCACCAGGATGGTTGGCACAGGGCAATATGGGGACAGGACACCAGAGGGATGGGGTGTCACAGGGACGGATTCACCCAGGAACTGACTGACACAGAGTCTGTATGTCCCAGGGACAAGGTGGCAGGGGGCTGTGGGGTGCCACTTGGGCACAGGCTGGTGTGAAGGGGGGTGGCACAGGGACACATGGCATGGGGACAGGTCGGTATGATGAC
This sequence comes from Lichenostomus cassidix, assembly GCF_008360975.1. NCBI lineage: Eukaryota > Metazoa > Chordata > Aves > Passeriformes > Meliphagidae > Lichenostomus > Lichenostomus cassidix. Next base: position 5,491,248 of record NC_139501.1, read on the forward strand.
AAGAGACATGGGGACAGGATTGCATGGGGCTGGGACCTCCCAGGGGTGGGATGGTGTGGGGACAGGGTGGCACAGGGATGGGACCTCCCAGGGGTGGGATGGTGTGGGGACAGGGTGGCACAGGGATGGGACATGCCAGGGATAGGGTGGCATGAGAATGCCGTGTCCCGGGACGGGGTGGCATGGGGACAGTGTGTCCCGGGGCCAGCGCAGCATCGCGGTGGGCCGTGGCGGTGGCCACGAGGCACGGTGCCAGCCTGTTGTGGCCTTGGGGACTGTCCCTGGCCTTGGGGACTGTCCCTGGCAGGGCCGAGAAGCCGGAGCTGCCGGATTTCTCCCGCTCCTCCTCCAGCGCCAGCAGCTTCGGCAGCGCCGCAGAGGAGCCCGGCGAGCCGGGAAGGGTACGGGCAGCCCGGGCGGGTGTCCCGGAGGGGCCGAGGGGACAGTCCGGGGTGGGCAGCAACCCTCTGACCACCTCTGCACCCTCAGGAGAGCCGCTCGCCCTCGGGGAGCCACCGCGACGCCTTCGCCGACACCCCCTGGCCGGATGACCCGCCCGGGACCCCCCCAGGTAGCCCAGCACCCCCGGGTCGGGGTGCTGCGGGGCTGGGGGACCCCTCGGGGTGCTCATGACACCCCCTTTCCCCCAGGCCGTCGCCCACCTGATCCCCCCTGCCCCGAGATCAAAATCCAGCTGGAGCAGCCCCCCCATAATGCGGTGAGGCTGTGCCCCCCCTCCACCAGTGCACCCCAGTATGGGGGTGCCCACATTGGGGTGCCCCCGCTGATGTCCCTCCCACAGGGCTCATAGTCATCCCCCCACCCGCGGGGGGGTCACCACTTCGCCTCCTCCATGTGCCACCCCCGTGCCAGGAGCTGAAGCCATCGTCCCCGGTGCAGGATTTGGGGGGACCCCTCAAAGAAAATTGGGATGTCCCCCTCTCCAGACAATCTCTGTCACCCCAAATACCCCTCGGGTGGGGGGTGATGCACCACGAAGGGCCCCCCCTCTGCCGTGACCCCAGAATGAAGAGTGGGTCCAACCCCAGCATCATTCCCTCCCTAAAAAACAAAGAGGGGACTCAAATCCAGGGTAACCCCAAAGTGGAGCTCCCCCTCCCCCCCTTTATTTTAAGGGAAAAACGTTCCGGAATGGGCTGGAGGCTGGAACTGGGGGGAGGGGGAGGAATATTTTTTCACACCCCCCAAATTGTGTTTGTGTTTCCCGTGAGTCCTGTATAAAATAAAGGTTTATTTATCGCTACAGTTGGGGGTCCCCAGTATCTAGGGGTCACCAAAACCCCAAACATCAGTGGGGGCTGTAAAACCACCCCCAAGTTCACCCATTTTAGGGGGGTCATTAGCCAAATGTTGGGGTTTCACAGCAGCCAGGCCAAGCAAAGCCTTTCTTTGATGCTCCATATTTTTGGGGTGCTGCAGGCACCCCAAATTACAGCAGGCAATGCCCTCACACCCCCCCCCCAAAAAGAAAAGCCTCTCTTTCGGCTCCACTGGTCAGCCCGGCGTCGGGAGTGGCATTTGGCCACCGCCCTGGTGGCCACCGGCGCCTTGCCAACCCCCCGGCCAAGGGAAAGTGGTTCCCCCCCCGCACCCCTAAAAACCACGCGGCACCCCGGGAGTGGTTAAACATAGCTCAGGGCTGCCCGAGTTCTGGGAAGCGCCAGAGGCTGGGCGGCGGTCGGGATCTGGTGACGCCGGAGAAGCTGGGGGAGCAAAGGGCACCAGGCAAAAGGAGGGGTCAGAGTCCCCCCCAAATCCAGCCCCACCGGGGTCACCGCCTGCACCCGCTCTGAAGGGTCCTGGTTAATGAGAAACTGGATTTTTAATTATAAAACTGGTGAATGAATTTAAAAAGTGGGAGGGGGTTTAATGGGGTTTTGGAGGGGCCCTGGGGATTTGGGGGGTCCAGGGGATTTTTGGGGTACTCGGCAGGGTGTTAGAAGTGCCTGATGCAGCCCGGGCATGTGAGGGACTGCTTGTGCATGGGATTTGCACGGGAACGTGGTGTTCTCCCAGCCATTTGCACAAGGAAAGGAACTCACTCATTAGCACCAGGGGGCTTTCATGTGCCCCTAGGAACATCTGCAGGTGCACAGAGCCTCTGCCTGTGCAAGGGATAATTTGCACAAGCACAGTGACTTTGGCACGCGTTTGCACTGTCCATTTTCACCGTATGGACATGCACAGTAACAGTCACACGTGCACAGTGACTTTTGCACAAGCACGGTGACACCAACACGTGCAAAACACTGCATGCACCTGCCCAGGTGACTTTGGCACATGGAAAGGGGAATTCAAGCAGTGACATCTTGCACATGCAAGGCACTACGTACAGTGACATCTCAGTGAGATTTGCACTCAAGGCACCTTTTGCTCATCTCAGGCAGCATTTGCGAATGACAAGTGACATTGGCACAGTGACGTTTGCACGTGCAAGGCACTGTACACACTTGGAGTGACATTTGCACAAGCACAGTGACGTTTGCATGCTCCCAGCACCATTTACCCACCCAGGGTCTCTCTCCCTGCTCAACCCTCACCCCCCCAGCACCCTTCGAGCTGCACAAGCCCCTTCCCCTGGTACCCCACCTACTAATTACCTCCCTAATTACCTCTCCATAATGAAGGGGATGTGTCTCAGCACATCCCACCCCTTACATCCCGCCTTGCTGCCTTTAACCCCCTTCCACAATCCCACCCCCAACCCCTCCCAAATCCCTCCCAGGGCAGCAAATTGCCTTAACCCGAAGAATTTCAAAGCAAAATAAATCACTGAGGAGACAACAAAACCCAACTTTAGGGACAAATTAACCCGGTGAGTTAATTTTTTTTCCCATCTTCGTGTGGTTTCTGGCTCCCCACACAGATGATGAGTTGGGCACCAGGGTCAGTCCTCAGCCAAGGCTTTTTGGGACCCAGCCCCATCACGTTTCACTCAAAGAGGGGGTTTTATCCGCCGAGGCTCCGGCTGCCATCCCAAATCCCACAGTGGATTTGGGATTGGGCAGGGAACGCTGCTAATTATAGGGAAGGAACCATGTATTTACAGAGGCAGCTCCCAGCACCAAACCGCCGGCGGCTGCTTTTGCTCCGCTGAGTCTCTCTGTTCTCTCTCTCCTCTTTCCCGGGCGCTGCTGTCCACAAAAAAATAAAAAGGGGGGATGAATTAAGAATAAATCCCCCTCGGCGATTTGCAAGAGGCACTTTAGCAGAGGAGGAAGAGGAGGCCGAGGAAGGGCAGGAGCAGGGGGGCGGCGGGGTGGGCGGCGGCGTTGCAGTGGCCTCGGTTGGAGCCGATGCAGGCGGCGTAAGCCATGGCGTGGGGGATGTAGTTCTGCTCGTGGACCCCGTGCAGCAGGTGGGCCATTGGCCCGCGGGCAAACACAGCCACGTCCTCACCGCCGTGGGTCTCCTGCCGCAGCGGCACAGCCGACTGCGCCTGGTAGTCGGCGTGTGCTGGGGGAAGACAGCAGAAGTGAGAATCGTTTAAAAACCCAGCTCATTTTAGCCAAGCTGGGATGATTTTAAGGAGTTTTGGCCCAAAATGTACTCACCAAAATCCACGGCAGAGACGTTTTCTCGCTCGCCCGCCACGATTTTGTAGCCGGGGCCGTTGCCATAGAGGATGGAGGTGAAGGGTTTGCGGTCCACGTCGCTCTGCATCGGGGCCAGACCTGGCGGTGTGGCACAGTCAGCAGGATGGAAGTTCCCCAGGGTGTCCCCAAGCTGTCCCCAGCACCGTGGCCGGGCAGAGCTCACCAAAGATGGGGTTCCCGCGGGGGGTGTAGCCGCCGAAGGTGAAGACGTGCGAGTGGTCAGCAGTGACGACACTGAGCGTGTCCTGGGTGGACGTGAGGCGCGTGGCCACCCCGATGGCTCTGTCCAGCTCCACGGCCTCGTGCAGCGCCTGCTTCGCCTTCCCCTCGTGGTGCCCATGGTCGATGCGGCCGCCTGTGAAACCCAGCAGTGTTTGGCATTGCCCTCCTCTTCCCAGCCTTGCACACCCCTTTATTCCTTTTCCTGCATCCCCCCTCCACTCCATTTATCTCCCCTTTTTTACATCCCATATCCCCCCTTTTGCACCCCCATAAGCCCCTTTATTTATCCTTTTATCCCCCTACTCTTTATCCCTTTTAGCACTCTACCTTCACCCCTTTCATCCCCCCCCTTTTTTGCACCCTCATTGCCCCTGTTATCCCTTCTGTTTGCACCCCTCATATCCCCTTTATCTGTCATTTGTGCGTCCCCCATCACCCCCTTATCCTCCTTTGTCATCCCTTTTTTTTGCACTCCCATCTCCCCATCATCCTCCCTTTTTGCACCATCTCCCTTCATCCCCCTGGTTTTGTTCTCCCATCATCCCCTTTATCATCCTTTTGCACCTTCCAGTCCTCCCTTTTTGCACCTCCCCTTTATCCAATTCCCCACCTTTCTACACCATCTTTTACACCCCATCACCCCCTTTTATCCCCCCTTTTTGTACCCCCATCACCCCTTATCCTCCTTTTGCACCCTTCTTTTATCGAATCCCTTTTTTAGCACCCCCAGGACCTCCTTTTATCACCCATTTTGGCACCTCCTCGATGTCCCCACCTTCAACCAGCAGGAAGAACCCCTTGGGATTTTTCTGGAGCATCCTGATGGCCACGGAAACCATCTCGCTGAGGGATGGATCTGTCTCGTTGTTCCTGTCCAGCTCGTACACCATGTCCCCCGGCTCGAAGAGGCCTGGGGACAGTGACACTGCTGGGGACATCCTTTTCCCGCCAAAAGAAAAAGGGGGAGCCAAATCCTGCTCCTTGTGCTGACTCAAGTGTTTCACACACCACCGGATTCAGGAAGATTAGATAGAAGCTGGGGGACAATCCCAGCCCTTCCTTCCTCCTGCCTGGCTGGATTCCACATTCCAGACAGGATGGTAATTTCACTGCTGACAAAGGAACTGCATCCCTAGGAGGGAGAAGTGTCCCAGGGTGGGAGCAGCAGAGTCCTTGGTGGGCAGCATATCCTTGAGGGCACACCAGCACTCCCAGGGTGGGGCACCAGCATTCCCAAGGAAATTGCAGCATCTTGGGGAGATAGCAGCATCCCTGGGGGGGTGGGAGTGGGGGGGCAGTAGCACCACCCTTGGGGGTGTAACAGCATCCCTTTGGAGTAGCAGCATCCCCAGAGAAGTGAGAGGATCTTTTGGGGAGCTACCAGCATCCCCAGGCCAGGGTACCACCATCCCTTGGAGGCAGCAGCACCCTTTGGGGGAGATAACTGGCCACTGCAGCTGCCCCAGCATCCCAGGACAGGCCAGGGGTCCCCTTAAAGCACCCAGCTGAGGCCAGGACACCCTTGGATGCAGGGACTCACCCAGCAGGAAGTCGACACGGCTGAGGTTGAGTGCCAGCAGCCCTCGCCGGTGCCACACGTACTCAGCAACCTGCGGACAGGGGACACGCATTGTCACCTCTCATCACCTCTGCCATCCCCTCAGCCGCTCCCCAAAAGATTCCATCCCCCAGGAATGGCTCTGTAGGGTTACTCTGTGTATCACCCCCCCCACAGAGTCCTTGTCACCTTGCCGGGGGTCTTTGCATTGCGCCATTCCTGGACAAGGTTCCTGTGGTCCAGGCGGGTGCCCCGATGCTTCTCCTCGTGGGGATATTCCACATCACTGACATTCTTGGGGTACATATATTTCCGCCCTCCACCCATGATCACCTGCAAAAGAGGAGAGGAAATGAAGTTTTAAATAATGTTTAATTATTTTTAATCATTTCCCCCCCCCAGTTGGGGTTTAATGGGGGAAGACCCCAAAGGGGAAAAGCAAGATGTCCAGGAAAGCCCTGGCATTGTGGATGAAAACACCCAAGGAATTTCACCTCACTCAAAATAACCCTGAATCTCTTCCTATTAATTAAAACCCAGGACAAAAATAACCATTTCCAGCAGGGATTTGGCTTTTTGAGTATTTTTTTTTCCCCCATCTGTGGCAAGGATGCTCCACATCGGGATCCCCACATGAACCCGCCGGGATGGAGCCCCATCCCGTGGCTCTCCCTGTTTGCTTTGGAGCCTGATTTATTTGGCCTCTGTTATTTATAACCTAGCAGAGATTTTATGGTTTTTTTGTATTTTCTCCCCCTTTCTCTGCGTAGAAGGTGAATTATAAAGCTGCAAAACACCAACGCCAAAATTATTAACAAAAAAAAAAGGGAAAAAAAGTCTTTTCCCCACTATATAATTATTTCCAGCCTGGGACAGAGTTAAAATTATATTAAAGGGAAAAAAACAGCAAAAGAGGCTATTAAAGAGCTAAATAACAGACTGGGATGTTTTGCTTTGGGGCTATTTTGAAGGACAGAAGAAGATTTATTTACAGGGCAGAATTACTGCATAAATCCACAGCGAGGACCAGAACTGGGGGGGAAAGGAAGAGTTTTTGGTCTGGGAAGTATGGGAAGGGAGTGGGCTGCTGTGAAGCAGGGGGTTAAGAGGGATTTGTGGGCCTGGGGCTTGGTCCTACAGGTGCTTGTGGTCCCAGACCTATGTTTTAGGGTTGTGGTCCCATGTCCACCTGAAAGTGCTGGTATGCCACCCATGGTGGTCCTAGTCCCATATCTGATGAGGATCCCAACTCTGCACCCATGGGTGGTCCTGATCCCTCGTCTGCACCATTGGGTGGTCCTGGCTCTGCACCCAAGGGAGGTCCCAGTCCACCACCTCACAGGGGTCCCAACTCCAGACCCATTGGTGGTCCTGTCACCATATCTACCCACAATCCTGGTCCTGCACCCATGGGTGGTCTCAGCCTCACATTTGCAGGGGTGCTCCTTGTCTTGTACCAACTCACAGTCCTGGCCTTGCACCCCTTGATGGTTCCAGCCCAACATCTCCTGGGAGCTGTGGCTCTTCAATCATTGGTGGTTCCAGCCCAGTATCTCCTGGGAGTTGTGGCTCTTCAACCATTGGGTGGTGCCAGCCCAACATCTCCTGGGAGTTGTGGCTCTTCAACCATTGGTGGTCCTGGTCCCACATCTATCCACAGCCCTGTCCCCACCCTTGAGTGGCTCCAACCCCCACCCCAGGTGGTCCTGGTCCCATCCCCACTGACTCCAGGGCACATTCTTGTTGTCCCCATCCTACCTCAATGTCGCGGATGTTCTCCACCATCTGCCGGGCAATGTCTTTGCAGCCACCCTCCAGGGCATCTGGGGGCATCTCTCCATCCGAGTACCAGTCACGGTTGGCAGAGTGGGCATAGGCAGCACTGGGTGTGGCATGGGTCACGCGCGTGGTGGTGACAATGCCCACGGACTTGCCTGCGCCACCAATTCAGGGGACAATGATGAGAACACCCATAAAACCCACGCTTGACCCTCGGCCCAGGGGCCCACCAGCCCCTCACCTGCATCCTTGGCCCAGCGGAGGATGGAGGTCACCTCCTGGCCCTTGGTGGTGTTGCAGCGGTCCCGGGTGACACCGGCGCTGACCCCCAGCGTGCCCTCGTTGGCTTTGACACCGCAGAGGTAGGCAGTGGCTGTGCCCGCACTGTCAGGCACCTGGGCATTGGTGTTGTAGGTCTGGAAGGTGGGAGAGAGATAAACCACCATAGTTATCACCACCATCGTTGTCACCACCACCATTGTCACTACCACCGTCATTGTCATCACCACCACCAGGACCATTGACACCACCATCATCGTCCCCCTGGGGCTTCCCTCCCTGTGCTGTTTGGCTGCACCAGACCCCCATCCCTCCTGTGTCCCCCCTCTTTTGCCCTATATCCCCCATTTTACCCCTGCTCCCTCCACCGTGGTGGCACATCCTCCCCTCACTGCATTTTGCTGCTTTTAGCCTTTTTTCAGTCCATCTTTTGGCAGGGAGAGAGAAACCACTACCACGGGCATCCCCACGGGGTGAACGGAGGTGGCTGCTGACTTCCAATTTAGTTATTATTTAAAAGTGTTTTGTTCAGCAAAACGACCCCAGGCGAAGCAGGGGGGTCCCGTGGCGTCCCGCAGCCGGCGGGCTCCTCCTGCCCCCCCTCCCCGTTCCCACTGCCGGCCCCTGGCACGGCCAGCAGGCACCGGAGCCAGCTCCCTTCGCCCGCCCCTGACCTAATTTCGGCTCGGTCGATGCCGCCCGCCCGTGACCTTGCGGAGGGTGTCGCGTCCCCCTGGGCGTCCCGGGGGGCTCACCTTGGCCAGGGCCACGAAGGGGAACTTGTCCATCTCCAGCAGGCTCTCCTCGCCCTGCCCGTGCTGCAGCTGCCCTTTGAGGATGCGGGCGGCCGTGACCGTGGAGACGCCCATTCCTGCGGGACACCGTCAGCCGCGCACGGACAGCCCGGCGGCACCGGGCAGCACGACCCGCTCCATGCAAACCCTGCTCATCCCAGGTTACTGCAGACCCAGTTTATCCCATCATCCAATTTGTCCCATTGCCCAGTTTATCGCAGCATCCAATTTTTTGCAAGCCCAGTTTATTGTGCAAGCCAGTTTATCCCAACTCCCACTTTATCCCAGCAGCCACTTTCATCGCAAAGCCAGTTTATCACGGAATCCAGTTTATTAAAGCACCCAACTTTTTGCAAAGCCAATTCATCCCAGCACCCACTTTATCCCAGCATTCACTTTTTTGCAAACCAAATTTATCCCAGCACCCAGTTTATTACAATCCCAGTTTATCCCAGCAGCGAATTTATGACAAAGCCAATTTACCCGAACACCCAATTTTTTGCCAATCCAGCTCATCCCAGCACCCAGTGTACTGCAATCCCAGTTCATTACAGCACCCAGTTTATGCCAGCACCCAATATATTGCAACGCAGTTTGCCCCGGCACCCAATTTCATTGCAAACCCAATTTATTGCAGCACCCAAGTTACTCTAAATCCAGTTCATACCAGCACCCAGTTTACCCCAGCACCTAACTTAACGCAAACCAAACTGATTGCAGCAACCAATATTTTTTGCAAATCCAGTTTATCCAGCACTCAGTTTATTGTAAACTCAATTTACCGTAGCACCCATTTTTTTGCAAATCCGGTTCATTGCAGCACCCAGTTTACCCCAGCACAGAACTCCTTGCTAACCCAGTCCACCCCAGTACTTAGCACCCAATTCACTGCAACACCCAACACTTTGCAAATCAAACTCATCGAGGCACCCAGTTTACCCCAGCACCCAACTTACCCCGCTTCATCACCCCCCGTGCCCCCAGCCCCGCTCCCCCTGCCCCGGGGTGGGTGTCCCCATCCCATCTCACCGTCCCCCAGGAAGAGAATGAGGTTCTTTGCCACGTTCTGGTTGAGGCGCTGGAGCCGCAAGGCGTTCCGCAGGGTCTCCTGCGCCTGCCGCCGCCAGTACTCGGGGTCCTTCTCCCTTTCTGCGGGAGAACCGGGCTCATAGCACCCAACAGCAGTCACTTTAGGGGTGCTGCCCCCCCAGACCTCACCTACCGGGGACCAGCGATGCCGAGCAGAGCTGGGCGAGGAGGAGGAGGAGCAGAGCCTTCATCCTGCAGCGTTGAGCAGGTGCTGCCAGAAGAGAGCTGCAGGACAGGTGACACCCGTTCGTGCCTCAGTTGCCCCAGTGAGACCTTCGCCCCGGGGTCAGCCAAGCGAGGACAGAAAGAAATGTCCCCTCGCTGCGCAGTCACCGATGTGACCCCCTGGGGACATGCCAACTTCCCTCCCGCCTTCCCCGGCCATCAGTCCCATGAGGCGTCACCTCACTGTCACCAGCCCGGGCACAGCCCCCGTGGCACAGTGGGGTCCCCATCACATGACCATGTCCCCATCCTGTGTTCATGTCCCCATCACACAGCCATCACGTGTGTCCACCTTCCATCCCCATCATGTGCCTGTGTATTAGTCGTGTGTCCCCATCATCTGTCCCTGTCATGTCTATGTTCCCATCCCATGTCCATGTCTCCACTGCACACCTGCAAACCTATCACACACCCGTGTCTCCACATGTCCCCCGTGTGTGCCCATGTTCCCACCGTACCCCCATGTCCCCATCACACACCCCAACCCCAGTCTAATTTCCCATCCCCATCACACACCTGGATCCCTGTTGCATGTCTGTCCCTGTTGCACACCCGTGTCCCCAGCACATGACTATGTCCCATCACACACCCATGTCCTTTGCTGCATGTCCGTGTCCCCATCACATGCACATGGCCCCATTGCATGCTCGTGTCCCTACTGCATGTCTGTGTCCCTGTTGCATGTCTGTGTCCCAGTTGCACACTCGTGTCCCAATTGCACACTCGTGTCCCAACCACATCTGTGTCCCTGTTGCACATTCACCTCCCCATCACATGTCCATGTCCCCATGACACCCCCGTGTCCCCACAACATGCCCACGTCCGTGCTGCACACCCACGTCCCCTCCACACTCCCGTGTCCCCATGGCACCTCCAAGTTCCCATAGCACTCTCCTGTCCCCACCACACCCCACATCCCAATGGCACCTCCCCTCCGCTGCACCCCCCGGCACCCCTCGCTCCCCGGGGACCCTCCCCTCCGCCGGGATGGCAGCGGTGGCCCCGGGGGGTCCTTACCGGTGATGGGGGGTGTCACACACGTACCCGCACAAACTTGGGTCCCGACACCCACGTCCCTCTGGGCGGCGGGAGGAGACCGGGCCGGGGGGACCGCGAGCCCTTAAATCCCCCCGCACCCGGCCTTCGCCTCCTCCTCCTCCTCCCCTTCCTCCACCCTCCCCCCGCTGCCAGCAAGGGGCGGGAGGGGGGAGAGAAGAGGCCACAAACTGGGCTTACTGGTGCCCTCTGCCGGGTTATACTGGGAGGACTGGGAGGACTGGGGTGGTACAAGCCCGGCTGTAAGTGCTGATCAATCTTTCCCCGCTCCACACGTGGGAGTTTGGGGTGCCCCCTGGGGGGACTAGATGTGTGTTTTGCCGGATTTTGCATTATTTTCACCCAAACCATGCCAGCGACATCAGCGAGGGGTCGGGGGAAAGTGATGGAGACGAGGGAGTCTCCCTGCCTCAGTTTCCCCACACGGGCTCCTGCAGCAGCCCACGAGAGATCGCTGCTGAGATCCCGCGGCGTTACTGCAGGTCCTACAATAAACACGGTGTGGTGACAAGGGCGGAGAGTGACCCCCAGCCCCTCCTCCGTTTCCCCACGGCGGGGGCCTGGGGGGGCTCCGTGACCCGCGGAGCCGCGCGTGGCTTCCCAGAAGGTGGCGGTCTCAGCCCAAAAATCCGCTCCCCGGGAGCTCGGGGTGCAACCAAGGGCGCCCCAACACCGCCCCGATGCCACGGGGATGGGCACGGCACCAGGCGGAGCCCCCAAATCCCTTCGGCGCCTCCAAATCTTTCCGGGATCCTTTCCCCCTGCCACCCTCCTTTCACCCCTTTGTACCCCCCGGCACTTTCGCAGCCTTGCAAAGCGATTTGCAGCCCGTGGGTGTGATGAATGTGTCAGTGCTCAGCCCGTCGGTGCGCTGCAGGGGGTGGAGGCACCGCGGGGACGAGGTGGCACCGCGTGTCCCCATCCCTGTCCCCATCCTTTCACCACGGCAGTGCAGCCGTCGGTGCTTTTTGGTGTGGGAAAGCTCACGCTGGGGCACTTGCACAACTGCAGGCGTGCACGGGTGTGTGTGCTCACACGCAGCAGCACGGGTGCCAGCGGCATCCTCGCACAGTTCTCGCACACTCGCACGTCTGCCCGTCGCAGAAGCGCGCCCTGGGCTGTTGGTGGCACCGCTCACTCGCACACGCGTGTCTCTGACGGCCACCCACTCGTGTGTTTGCACCACCGCACTCGCGCGGCCGGAGCACCGGGCGCTCTCCCCGCAGCCCCACGTGCTTTCGCCCTTGCACAAGCGCACGCCGCCGGGATCGCGCCTTGCCCGCTCCCCGCGAGACGTCACATCCCCCGCCGGCCGGTGAGCCGGGGGTTCCCCGGGGGGATGCTCCCAGCAGCGCCGGCGCACGTGGGGTCCCCCCAGACGGGGCTTGGGGCCCCCCGAAAGAGTTAAAGGAGGCGGGCGGGAAGCCCGTCCCTCCGTGGCCCCATTGGTTTCCCATCCCAGGTACATCCTTTGCTCGTCACCCTCGCCACCCTCGCTAGGCCGCAGCGGCGTCACGAGCGGTGTCGGGGCTCAGCGGGCGCTCGCCCCATCGGGGCCGGGGCCGGCGGGAGTGGGGTGACGGCCATGGTGAGTGGGGGGCTCAGCGACACCACCAAATCCGGGGGCGGCTGAGTGGGGGGCGTTTGGCCGAAGCGGGGCGCCGGGTGATGCATCTCCCATGGGATGCTCTTTGTAACCCCATGGGACCCCCGTGTTGCATCCCAAGGGACCTCCTGGCATTTCCGTGGGAGCCCCTTTGCACCCCCGAGGGACCCCCATGAGACTCTCAGTGGACCCCTAAGGGATCCCCCATTGCATCCCAAGGGATCCCACTAAGACCCCCATGCACCCCCACAGCACCCCCAGGGACTTCCACTGCACCCCGAGCAGCCCTGGGTGTCCCCACTCTGCCCACCCCCCGCCGCGTGTTCTTTTTGGCTAGTGGGTTCACCAGGTGGGGAGCCCAAAGTGGGTGCCCCCCTGAGCCCCCCAGAATCCACCCTTGACCCAGACCCGCGGGGCTTTGCACCGTGATTCCCTCTGCAAAGGGGGTCGGGGGGGTAGGAGTGCCCCCCACCCAGCTGAACCCACTGTTGTGGGGCTGTTTGCAAACACCCCCAAACCAGGCTGTTCTCCCCGCTTTTTTTTTCTATTTTTTTTTTTTTTTTTTGTAAAGTTTAACCCTTTTTTCCCTCATTTTTAAGCTTTTTTTTAAAAATTAATTTATCTTCAGCCAGGGCTCTCTGCAAAACAAGAGACTCCCCCCCAACCCCCTTTCCTTGCACCCCTAATTAACACCAGGGGTTGCTAATTATCCCCGAACATCCTAATTAGCAGGCTGAGCCTCGCTGGGCGCTGACTCCAGGCTGTGGAGGTGCGGGGGCACCCATGGGTGCTGGGGGAGGGCCGCGTGGGCACCGCTTCGCCAGGCGGGGCTTTGGGGGTGCGGGGCTGACTTGGGGGGGCTCGGGGTGGAGTTGGAGGGTTGGAGGGGCTGGGGGGAGGCGAGGAATCGCCATCGCGATCGTGGCCGTGGTTGCTCCGAAATGGCGCCCGGGCGGGAGTTGAAAGCAGCCGGCGGAGGCTCGGGGTGCCCCGGGACTGGCCAGGGGTTCCCCCGGCGGGCCGAGCCGAGCGCTGGGTGCCCCCCGAGCTTTCCTGGGGGTGTGCGGGCTCCGAGCACGTGGGGCTTATTGTTTATAAAGCGAAGGAGCGATTTGGGGCAAAACCAGGCTATTTAAGGTAATGCTGAGATTGTTATAAGTTGTAAAGTGAGTGAGAATCCCTTGGGTGGGGGTTAAAGTGTGTGCCCCCCCTGGGTGCCCCGCACCCTGTTGGAGCAGGGAAAATGCGGTTTTATTCGGATTGAAGAAAACAACAGCTTGGGAAGGGAGGAGGTGTATGACAAAAACTGCCTCTTTTTGTCCCAAAAAAAGGGGTGCTTCCGCTTCACGAGCTGGAGAGGGGCAGGGAGCACCCATAGGTGCTACTATGCCCCCAATATGGAGGGTACGGATGTTAGAAATACCTCCCGGGCCCAATTTCCCCCCATATTAAGGATGCTGAGGGTCGATCCCGGTGCTTCCCGGGGGTGTTTTGGGGGAGCTCGGGCTCAGTTTGGATTTTCTGATAGCTGATACAGGGTTGAACCAGCACATCCCTTGTGAAAGGAGAACAGAAAGGGATTTTTGTTTTTTGTCTTTTTCCTTCTGTTTTCAGACTGGGGTAGGTGGGGTGGGGGATCGCTGAGAAAAAAAAATTGCATTTCCTCAGGAAATGGAGTGAAAGCTGGGATTCCAGGAATTTGGTGTTGCGGAGCCATGGGGACTTTATGGAACCCCCCCACCGTGTGAGCGGGGATTTGTGCCCGGAGCTGCCAATTTCAGCCATGTGCGAAAGTACTAAAATAGGTGTAAGAAAGTGAAAGGGATTGGAAAAAAATAGGATCTAAACGCAGATTTTCCCCACGATAAAATCTTGCTGTTGAGGCTCTTTCACCGCACGGTTCTCAGGCTCCTGCCAGGAGCCCAGGGGAGATTTTGGGGCTGCAAACACAGATTTTGGTACAGCCAAGGAAGGAAACCATCTTTTTGTTTTAACCCCTCCTCTCTCCCAGGTGGGTTTTGTGGTTAATTAAACTGAGGTTGGGATTTGGGATCCAGGAAGAGGATAGGATTTGTTGTTAAGTATGCAAGGGGAGGTTTGGAAATGCCGCTATTGGAAACAAGGCAGATAACCGGTGCTTTGCCAGGGGAAACTGAGGCACGGCTGTGCCGGGTTTGGATCAACTCATACCGTTGGGATTTATGGCAGCGGGATGGGGATATCCAGATGGGTGTAAACCCCTCCCTGCACTGACTGGGGGTGAAGGGATGTGAGTGGTGCTTGCTCAGGCCATCGGTGGCAGGGTCAGGATGGATTTTGGGGTGCTCAGCCCCTTGGTGCTGAGTGGAGGATTGTTTTCTCTGTCGGGAGACAATCGGGCTGGATGGCAGGGCAGTGCCAGGGGGAAGGAAACGGTGGCGGCGGCACGATAAGAGCTGGCTGCCAACCCGTGAGGTTTTCCTTGTTTTTCTGCTGGGGATGAGATAAGAGTCGGGCACGGGCACAAGATAATGCCCGAGGGATATGGCGCCGGGAGGGAGCCCGTCTGCAGCTGAAATTCCTGGTGCTGTCACCTTTGGGTGCTCGCAGGGACCTGGCCGGGTGTTTCACGGTGTGCAGGGTTCACAGACGGGGCGTGGAGCGCGAGTGAGCTGGTAGAGTCAGGTGAAAAGCCATTTTCTCTGCTGCCAGCCTTTCCCAGGTGCCTGGCACTCCGGGGCTCCCTGGTACAGGGGGGTCCCCCCTCTCCTCGCTGCAGGGCGGAGGTGGATCCAGCTTTATTCCAGCCTGAAGGGGAGGTTGCACAACCCGGCCCCGGGGGAAAGCGAGGCGGGTTCGGGCTTTACTCAGCTCTTGGCTCTAGCCCTCTTTGCTTTCCATAACCTTCCTCCGGCGTTTGTGTAGTGCTTTGCTACCTCAGAGCCATTCGGGATTTTGCTCCCCGGAGGAGAAGGTGGCTTTAGAAGGTGCGTAAACCTTCCTTGTCCTTCACCCTCCTCTTCTTCCTCAACCCTGGGCCACTGAGGACCTCTGTTACCAATCTCTGTGTAGATGTCGACCTACAAGCGGGCGACGCTGGACGATGAAGACCCCCTGGACTCCCTTGGTGATGGAGATGGATACCCCAATGGCTTCCAGGTATAGCTTCATGTGTCTTTAGAGGGATAAAAGGGGGATTTTGTATGCTGGCAAGTGGCAAAGGGGGTACAAAAGGGTTTTCCACCTGGGATCAGTGTCTGTCTGGGGGGTAAAGTCCAGTGTGGGCAGAGCAGTGTTGGCTTCTGCCACTGCTGCCCTTTGCTCCCCTACTGGCATGGGGAGCCAGCAGGGCTGTATCCTGGCTCCACTGTTTAAACTCTCCACCTCCCAGTTTTTCTGCTGGCTTCTGTTGGTTTCACTGTTCACCCTTCTCAGCATGGCCAGGGTGAGTAATTATCGCAGCACTGGGAGTTTTGTCCCCACACAAAAGGGGATTAGGTTAATTCCTCCCCAAGCAGTGAGAAAGCAGCTTAAAGAGGGCCGAGGGTGGCTAGAAAAAGCCCCATGGCTGCCAGTGTCCAGCTTCACCAGGAAAGGTTTGGGTCTGGCGAGATGCTCTCTGTCCTGGCCCCAGTCCCAGCTCCATCAGTTTCTAGAATGGGGGTTTCTGCCCCAAATGTGTTTTTACTTTTCCTGGTGGGGCTGTCTGCACTTGCCGTCACATTGAGATGTTTCCTGGGGATGTTTTTCGGCTGAGTGGGAGTATCCTGTTAAGGCACTTCCCGGTGCAGCCCCCACCCTGTCCCAGTGCTGGCAGCGGGGACAGGGACAGCCGTGGGGTTATGCTGTGCTTGAGGAGGGGTTCAGGGTGGCACGGGACAGCAGGTGAGCCCTCCAAAACGCTCGTCCCGCTCCCTTTCCTGCCATTGTGCCGCCCTTCCTGCCCGGTTTCTGGAAGGCAGCTGCTGCCTTTCCCAGCCCGATCCATGACGGATCCCTTGCCGGGGCTAAATTCTCGCTGTGGTCTGTAGGAAGCAAAATGGGGGCTGTGTCAGTGAGTTTTTCTGCCAGCGGGGAGACGACGCTGCTCTTCCCGCAGGTGAACTTCCGTGGCTCTCGGAGCAGCCGGGGTTGCTGGGCCGAGCGGACACGTGCCGAGAAGCAGCTGATGGTGCTGGTGGGGGTGCTGGCAGTGCTGCTCATGGCCTGTCTGCTGGGACTTGTCTTCCAGTACAGAGCCAGTAAGTCCTCATGCTGCACAGGGATCCTGCCCCCTTTACCAGGGTGGGTTGCTGGGGAGCTCCAGAACGGATTATTTGGTGCAAGGGTGGGATGCTCACCCGCACTGCTTGCCCCAGGACTGTATCAAACAAGGTGTTGAGGTATGGGGTGGGATCTTTGGGCTCAAGACAAGATGGTCACTTCCATCTCTTGCCCCAGGGCAAGATGCTCAGAAGCAGGATAAGGTGTTCCTCTGATCCTTTATCCTGGAGCTTGATGCTTGAGCACAGGATGGACTGTTTCCCTGCATCATCCACCCCAGGGTGGATGACTAGGCACTGGGCAGGATGTTTGGGCATGAGATGCTTACCCTGGGATGGGATGGTTGGGTAGGATGCTCAGGCACAGGTCAAGATGTTAGTCCATATTGCTTGCCTTGGAGCAGGATGATAAGGCAAAAGGTGGGATGCTCAGTTACCAGGTGGGGTATTTGCCCACATCCTTCGGTGTGGGGCAGGATGCTCTGTGGTGCCGCTCATCCTGCTGCAGTGGAGGAGCTGAACCTGTCCCTGCACCTCCAGGGTCGCCTGCCGTGTGCCTGTCGGAAGCCTGCATCTCCGTCACCAGCTCCATCCTCAGCTCGCTGGACCGGGCAGTGAATCCCTGCGAGGACTTCTTTAGCTATGCCTGCGGGGGCTGGATCAAGGCCAACCCCCTCCCCGATGGTCATTCGCGCTGGGGCACCTTTAACAACCTCTGGGAGCACAACCAGGCCATCATGAAGCACCTGCTGGGTGAGTGCATGGGAGCAGTGGGACCCCACAATGCTCAGGGGCCCTGTTAGGTGCAGGGGATGCCAAAAACATGTGCGTGGTAATAAGAGGTTGGAATTGAACTCCAGCGTCAAACCAGCTTGTGACACACATACTGTGAGGACATTGAGAAACAGATCCTGGCTGTGCTTGCTCTCTTAGATGGTCCTGAGATTTTTGGCTCTGGTGTTGCTATTCTTTGGTGTGGAATAGGGAAAAGGTCCTGGCCTCTGCTCTGTAAACCCCATGGTGGCATTCCCAGGAGTTCTGAAATTCAGGATTTGTGCTCCAGACTGCACCCAGAGGCTGTAGTGCCCCAATATTACCCCAAGAATATGTGTTTTTCCTGCTCCTATAGCTTCCAGCCTTTGTGAGCAGCCTTTTGGAGGGCTGGCTGCCAATATGGCCATTTTTGGGGGGCCAAAAGTCCCCCAGCAAAGGGAAGATCCTGGGGTCAGCCTCTGCGTGCAAACACCGAAGCAGAGCAGCTTATCCGAGCAACCGGCGGGGACGGTTTGTTCAAGCTTTGAGCAAACAACTGGCTCCTTATCAGCACTTTCCACTGCGCCAGGGCTGATTATCTGGAAAGAGGTTTGGGAAGAGTGTTGTCTTTTGAGAGAAGGGGGGTGGCGCGGGAACAGCTTCGTCCCTGGCTTTTCCCGCAGAAATCTGGCGCTGGTTTTACCGGGAGAAGGGACTGGGCCTCCAGCCAAGTGGTCGCGTTCGGCATTTCCTTGAATTCCTAGGAGCTGAGGGACCTTTAGTTAATAAAACCACACAGCTGGGAAACCAAAGGTGCAAGCTGTGTCATCAGGAAAATAAATAAAAAAAACCCAAAAACCCTCTGGGGAAGCAGAATTTTAGCTGGGGAGATAAAAGGAAGGTTTTGGAGGCCAAGGAGAAAAATGGGTTTATTGTTCCATTCTGCAGGAATAAATAATACAGGTCTGGGGGGCACCAGCACAAAGGCAAGGGCAGCACAGGGGGTTGGATGATGCTGGGAATATCAGAGCTGCTGGAAAAATACTTCATGTTTTTTCTTTCTTTATCTTTTGTCCCCAAAGAGTTGGAGTAGTCGCTGTGGGTGGGAAAGGAGACTGGGGCAGGAGGCCAGGAAGGGCTGGGGCCAATGGAATGCTCTCGGGGGCATGGTGGGGACCATTGCGACAATCCTTGGCGCCTTTTTGGAGCCTGGCCTTCCACAAAATGGGGCTAAATCCCTCTGGTGGAAGGATGGAGGCTCCAGTATGCTTCAGCAGCCCCCACAGGAGCTGGATGCCTATCCCTGGGGACCCCTTGTGATTGCCCCTGGGTATCTCCCACAGAAAACACCACGGCCAATGTGTCGAGCGAGGCGGAGCGCAAGGCACAGCGCTATTACCAAGCCTGCATGAATGAGAGCAAGATCGAGGAGCTGCGTGCCACCCCACTCATGGAGCTCATCCAAAAGGTTCGTCCCAATCCTTGTGGGAAAGCCATTTTCCCTCTGCAAAATGGGAGGAAAAGCTCAGTCATGGGCAGTCCCAGCACCCTCCAGATTCCATTCTTGGTGCTTCCTGCAGAAGAGCATCCCCCAGGGCAGACAGGCAGAGGCAGGGATTTATAATTCTATAATGGGGCTTTTTAGCCCCCTTGCAAGATGTTTCGCCCCAGAATGGATATTGAGGGGATATTGAAGCAATTCCAGGTGGCTGTTTCTTACCCAAAAGTTTGTTGCTGTCTGTCCTCAGCTGGGTGGCTGGAACATCACGGGTACCTGTGCTGGTAACAACTTCAACGAGACGCTGCGGGAGGTGACGGCACATTACCGCACCTCGCCCTTCTTCTCCGTCTACGTCAGTGCCGACTCCAAGAACTCCAACAGCAACGTCATCCAGGTGGATCAGTCAGGGCTGGGCCTGCCATCACGGGATTACTACCTGAACAAGACAGAGAACGAGAAGGTGAGGGTGTCGGGAAATGTGGGTTGGCTGGGGGGATGCTGTGGATTGGTGGCACCTACCATGCTGTTCCCACCTGTCTGACCACGCAGGTGCTTGCTGGGTACCTGAACTACATGGTGCAGCTGGGGATGTTCCTGGGAGGCACTGATGAGGAGTCAACGCGGCAGCAGATGCAGCAGATCTTGGACTTTGAGACGGCCTTGGCCAACATCACCATCCCGCAGGAGAAGCACCGGGATGAGGAGGTCATCTACCATAAAATGACAGCAGGAGACCTAAAGGTAGGGATGGAGCTGGTGAACTTCCCCATTCTGCTGTGATTTGGGAAGTGGGGTGGACGGGTGGAGGTGACGCAGCTGCTCTGGCAAGCCTGCCTCTGGCTGACACAGCCTGGGAAGGTCTTGTGCAACAGCTTGGCCATGTCCTCCTTGGGGAAATCCCACCCTGACCGTTCCTCCCAGCTTTTGGACCACCCCTGGGGCCAGCAGCCATCCTACTGCGGCACTTATGTCCTCCTGGCACTGCTGCCCCTAGACGTCAGCCTGGTCACCTCCCAGTGTCCCCAAAAAGGGCTCTAATGAGTTGTGTCAACATTTCTGACACCTACCCCACTTTCTTTTCCTCTGTGAGAGGAAATTGTTTACTCCCCTCTGACCTTTTGAGGATGTTGCTGTTATGGGAACTGGCCTCTGCAAAATCAGCTGAATCCATCAAACAGGGACTGATGCAGCTGATTCCAGCTTGAGAAGCAGCTGCCACCCCCTCTGACGGTTTTTGGGTCCATAGCAGCACTGTGGCTTTTGCAGGAGCTGGCACCAGCTGTGGACTGGATGCCCTTCCTTTCCACGGTCTTCTACCCTGTGGAGCTCAATGAGTCAGAACCCGTCGTGGTCTATGCCAAGGAGTACCTGGAGCAGGTCTCTGACCTCATCCTGCACACAGATAAGTGGTGAGAACCCCCAGCCTGTACAGAGACCTGGGTACCCAGGGTGGGCAGGAATGTGCTGCTGCCTACTCACCGCCTCTCGCCATAGTCTCCTCAACAACTACATGATCTGGAACCTGGTGCGGAAAACCAGCCCACTCCTTGACCAGCGCTTCCGGGACGCTGAGGAAAAGTTCATGGAAGTGATGTATGGGACAAAGAAGGTGAGGGTGGAGTCCCCAGTGCCCCTGAATCACTGTTAAAAGTGGTGATGGCTTTTTATGTCAAGGCCCTGTCATGTGGCATCCAAACAGTAGAGATGTGGGGCAGCTTTTGGGAGGGCAAGGGGATGGATGGGATGGATGGGCTGGATGGAGCAAGGAGTGGGAATGTGGAGAGCTTTGTTCTGTGCCATGCTGATGACCACCTCTTGTCCCATGCAGAGCTGCCTCCCACGCTGGAAGTTTTGCATCAGTGACACTGACAACAACCTGGGCTTTGCCCTGGGGGCCATGTTTGTCAAGGCCACCTTTGCTGAGGACAGCAAGCAAGTGGTATGTCCCCAAGGCAGCAGTGTGTGAGTTCCCATGCTGGGAAAGCCGCTACAATGGTGGAACTGTCGGGGCAGACAATGTTTCTGTGTCCACCTTGTTGTGTTCACTGTGCATCTCCGTGTGCTGGGTTTTTCACCATGTGTTGTCTTGGCCTCCCAGCCTCTTCCTCCCCCTGGTGTGGAGGTCATTGACCTCTCTGGGACAGGAAGCCGGCTCTCTGGACTGACGCTGTGCTGTCTTATTTTGTCTAGGCAGAGGAAATGATTGCAGAGATTAAAACTGCCTTCGAGGAAAGCCTGGAGACCCTGCAGTGGATGGATGAAGAAACGAGGAAATCAGCCAAAGAGAAGGTGAGGCGCTGGTGGAAGTGCTGGGGAGAGGCTAAGGGTGGAGTGTGGTGGAGCCAAGCCTGCTCTTTCATCCCTGACACCAAAAACACTCTGGTCCTTTTTGCCCCTCAGGCAGATGCCATCTACAACATGATTGGCTACCCCAAGTTCATCATGGACCCTAAGGAGCTGGATAAAGTCTTTAATGACGTGAGTTGGTCAGATATGTCCCCTGGGTCTTCTATAGGATGTACAGGATGTGTCCATATCACAGTGGCTACAGGGCAGCCTTGAACCCCACGTTTCCTCCAGAAGGATCTCATTGATGTCCTTGGCCCTTCTCTGGGGACTTCCAGAGAGCTGTGGGGCAGTCCTGGGGTGGCTAGGGCTCTTGGGATCCCTGCCTGGGAAAAGGAGGAGTCGTTTTCCGTAATGGTGATTCATTGCCCTCCAGAGACTCCGCAGATGTTGGAGAGGAGGAGAAACAGGAGCAACCGTAACTCTGCTGGCTCCGGAGGCTCCGACGTAACCGTGGAGGGAGGAGTGAGGCTGAGCAATCGCCACACACCACTCACGCCTTGTTCTTTTGCAGTACGAGGCTGTGTCCGACCTCTACTTCGAGAATGTCATGCAGTTTTACAACTTCTCAGCCAGGGTCACGGCCGACCAGCTCCGGAAACCGCCAAACCGGGACCAGTAAGTCCTCTGCTCTAGTTCCCTGTTGTAATCAGAGGGGAATATCAGTATGTCTGGAGCACTGGGATTTGGTGTTCAGTCCAGCCTGTGCTGCTTTTGGCGAGTTAAATTTAGGACACCCGCTTTGCAACAAAAGTGGATGTTGTTGGAGCAAACAGTGGTGCTGGTTTGTGCTGCCATGTTAGCCATGTTTGTGTCCTTGCAGGTGGAGCATGACACCTCCAACAGTGAATGCGTATTACTCTCCCACCAAGAATGAGATTGTCTTCCCTGCTGGCATCCTCCAGGCCCCCTTTTACACCCGTGCATCCCCCAAGTAAGAGCCTTGGGAAAACAGAGAGGACAGGATTCCCAGCTTTCCTCCTGTACCCAAATCTGAGGTTCTTTCATGGCTGTGGGGAGCAGAGGCTGCTCTCTTAATCTCTGCATCACCCTCCTGCAGGTCCCTGAATTTTGGTGGGATCGGTGTGGTGGTGGGCCATGAGTTGACACATGCCTTTGATGACCAAGGTATGACCAGGGCCAAGTGGGTGGGCAGCTGGAGGGGTGGCCAGTATGAGATGAAGAATCCACTGTGTCTTCACAGGCCGGGAATATGATAGGGATGGCAACCTGCGTCCCTGGTGGAAGAACTCCTCGGTGGAGGCCTTCAAGCGTCAGACAGCGTGCATGGTGGAGCAGTACAGCAACTACACAGTCAATGGTGAGGCAGTCAATGGCAAGCACACCCTTGGGGAGAACATCGCTGACAACGGGGGCCTCAAGGCTGCCTACCGGGTAGGACCACAGGGCTAGGGAGATACAAAGGGGGACATGGTGTGGTCGGGATCAGTGTTGTCTCCTGAGCCCACTGTGCTCCCTGGTCTTCAGGCATATCAAAACTGGCTGAAAAAGAATGGGGATGAAGAAACACTCCCAACTCTTGGCCTCACCAACTACCAGCTCTTCTTCGTTGGCTTCGCTCAGGTATGTCATGTGACCTTGGGTGGGTGGGTATATAGGTGGAGCATGCCCAGATGGGGTTGGGAGGGTGTGATGGCAAAACTGAGTCCCCCAAAGATGATGTAGTGGATGAAGAACAAGATCAGGGTGGTGCTGGTTACAAAGCAAGACAAAGCTGAAGCTTGAGCTGCCTTGGTGCCCATCGTGCAGACAGAGAGGTTGGATTCGGCGCCGAGCTGGCTCCATGGTGGTGGGTGTCAGTACTCAGGCCGTCGCACTCCATTTGCAGGTGTGGTGTTCGGTTCGCACACCAGAGAGCTCACACGAGGGGCTCATCACTGACCCCCACAGCCCCTCGCGTTTCCGTGTCATCGGCACCGTCTCCAACTCTCGGGAGTTTGCGGAGCACTTCAGCTGCCCCCCGGGCTCCCCCATGAATCCCCTCAAGAAGTGCGAAGTCTGGTGATGGGCGAGTGCCCAAGGGAAGCAGCTGCCGGTTGCTTCGTCCTCTGCTGATGGCTGGATTTCCCCGGTCCTTTGAGGCTCAAACCACTTCTCTATGCCACGGAGAGCCCAACTCTTTAGCCGTAGTGGCATTTGCATCCCCGGCATCGTCCGAGGTTTGATCCACTGTGAAAACTCCTCATCCCCCCCGCTTGTTGGTGAAATGACTTCGGTTTGGGGGTCTCTTCCACCATGACTGGGCCACGTGTCAAGGCACACGCATCCGTAGGCACTGCCTGTATTTACACACATAGTGCTCCAGCCTGATCCACCGCGCCAGCAAAACCTCTCTGTTTCAGAGGTGATAAAGGGAACCCCTGACACCAGCAGGTTTGTCTGCGTGTCTAAATACACCCGATGTACCACCTTCTCTCCAAAGATGCGCACATGAGAGTGGAAAGTATTTTAAGATATATTTTTTTTGGGGGGGGGAAGAAATATATATTTTTTTCATGTGTTGTGGAATACACTGGAAATCTTCAGGGAAAATGCATTTAAAAGCCTTTTTTTAGTACAAGATTAGTATATTTATTATTTTTTTTTTTTTACTTAGTGCAGCTCTAGTGCAGTACCCTGTGGTGACAGTCCCTTGTCCAGGGAAGCTGGATAGGGCCACAGATATAACTTTGAAGCCTTGGATCCTGTGTTTGTCCAGGAGGGACTTTCCTAAGAGGGTGCTGATGGGAAAATTAGGGACAGCAGGCCTGGGGACAGGTATGGAGGATGCTGCAAGTCACAGAGGCTGTGCCAGGATGCTGTGGCTCCTGGGTTTATCTTTAATTTCAGAATGTCAAGGGAAAAATTGACGTGCCAAAGATGTAATCAAGGTGGTGACAGGGTGGATAAAGCATCCTGTTCTCCCTCCTGTCCCCTCTGAAGCGAGGCCAGCCAGGATTTCCTGGTCCAAAAGCTTCCCCAGACAAGTGCAGGCGGTTCCTGCCACTGCTTCTCTTGCGCCAAGCCTGCCCTCTGCCCGGGAAACTGCAAGCCCTGGAATCACCGTGTGGCCCCAAGACTCCATCCCTCCACAGCTGGTTTGGCACCAGTGAGAGAAGTGATCAGGATGGGGCTGAGGGACTTTTTAAAGGGATGTTTTTAATACTTGTTTTGACAGGAAAGCACTGACAGGAGCTCAGATGCTGCATGTTGATACCTTCTTGCTCTAGACAGAAAGCAGAGACATAGAGGGATTTTTAATATTTATATATAAAGGGAGGGATGGAAGGGGCTGTTTTTTTTGTAACTTTTTCACCCTATGTGTGGGGCTTATTGTAACTGAAATAATAAATACTTCTTACTGGATTTGGAGCTGATCACAACTCTCATTTTCTTATAGTAGGAGAGCCTGCATCCCTGCATTTGTGCTTTTCTCCCTATCCATGCCAGTGAGACCATCCTGTGCTGACAAAACTGAGCCAAGGAGGCTTTTCCCAGACTGCACTTTGTGATTGCTGAATCTTTTGGAGGCTAAATCCAGGGTTTTTTCCAAAAAACCCCACTCTCACTGCGGGTGGCTCTTTGCTTTCCATCTCTGTGGCATGGCCCCATGCAGCTCCCCGGTAGGGAGGTCTTTCCCGGATGCTTTTCCTTCCTCCCGGGTGAGTTTTTGGCCAGCTGGGCTGTGCTTGGATCCAGCAGCATAGGCCCCACACAGGTTTCTCTCCAAACTCCCTTATTTATAGCTCCGTGATGCTGGTGGGATGCTGCCAGCTCTGTAACACAGGCCAACGTTTGCTCCGCGCAGATGCTCCATGGCTTCACCCAGCTTGCCCAAAAAATGCAAGGCAGGACCTGGACTGCAGGCTCCCTGCAAGCCTCACCCAGCAGCTGGCAGAGCTGATGGCCATGTAAACCAAGCCAAGTGCTGGGTACTCCTTTGCTATTTAGCCTTGAAATTTTTGTTGGGGGCTGGATTTTGGGCAAAACCAGGAGGCTGTGGCCCATTGGTAACAAACTTCTGGGAATACAGGGTCTTTCTGCTGCTGGCATGGGCAAGACAGCCATCAAGCTGGGGAGCGGGCGTTAATAAGACATAAAAATATACCTCTGACTGTTTTTACCGTGTTTTCTCACCCAGATGGAATTGAAATATAGTGATAGCACTCACTTTCTGCCTGCACGACTCAGTGTGAGGCCCTCGGTTTCCTGCAGCGCCGGAGAGCGTCCGTGGCCATTGTTTTCCCTGGGATCTGCCTGGAAATGGCGCAAACCCGCAGAGGGCGGTGGAGCCGAGAAAATCGCTGCCTGCGCGCTCCAGCGCTGGGCTGGCAGGAGCCAGCGATGTTAGCAGAGTCCTGTTTTGGTCTGGATGTGGCCCCACGTGTTTAAATTGCGGTGGAATACCTGCATTCCTAGGGAAAGAGAGGAGCAGCGTGGGTGTAAGGCAAAGAGGAATGAAGTGGGGAGAGTGGGTCTGGGGTGAGAGGGCGTTTTCCCATCTGCAAGGAGCAGGGAAGGGAGCACAGCCATCACGTGGAGATGCTGTTAGAAGTGGTTTAACCATAGAAAAAGGAAGTACTTTTCTTTCTGGGACTTACTCAAAGGGAGGGACCAGGCAGATGATGATGGCTCAGGGATAGCCCCAGGGCAGGAAGGACTTCGAGGGTGACCATCAGCTGTGTTGTGGTGGGGAACACCATGGTCAAGGCTCCCCGTGCTGGGCTGGGAGCCAGTGGTGGGAGTTTTCCTCCCTGGGAGGCTGCTGGGCATAGGGAGAGCGGGCAGGAGGTGAATCATCCTGATCTGTGCCAACACCTGGTGTGGGCTTGCCTGGTCCTGGGTGGTATTTGCTTTATTTTGGGCTCAGCCGTGCCCTGGAGGGCCGAGACGTTTGCCAAGGGCTGAGCCCAGGCAGGGAGAGGAATGGGGAAAGCTCCAAGCAAGACTTTTTTTTTTTAATCTTGGGTGGTTTTGTTTGGTTTTTTTGTCTTGAGGGTATTGGAAGAGGATCAGCGGGGAAAAACGAAGTAGAAGCCAAAAGAGGGAGGCACTGCCATGCTGGGTGGAAGTGGGCACCTGGAGCATGATGGAGCCTCCAAACTGAGCTGGAAATGGGGGCTGTTCATGGGTTTGATGGGGCCGAGACAGCCTTTGAGAGGTGAGGAGTTGAACCCAACCATCTGAACTGCCCTTCTCCTTCCCGCTTTGTTCCCCTCGGTAGGATCTAACCCCTGACACATCACAATGGTGCTGAGGTCACCTACTGGGACAACCAGATTTTAGGGCCAAAAGCTTCCCTGAACGAGGGAAGCTTTCCATCACACCTTCCTGAAGGAAGTAGGATGGGGAATGGGAGATGGTGAGCAGGTTTCTAAATCCCACCTCACAGCTGGGACATGCTCATTCGGATCACTGTGAGTTTTCACTCGGAGCCAAGCAACAACAAGGCTGTGTCTCCTCACTCACTCCCAGGACCATGGCTTTGTGCTTTATGCTTTTCTCTTTGTGAGTATCCCTCCAGGAAAACAGCCATTTTCTGGTGATTCCCCAATCCTGTATTTTCCTAAGTTTGCCAACGGCTCCAGCATTCCTACCACACTCTGTGCTGTGGGGTAGTGTCCCTGCTCTTGTGGCAGGTACAAAGGAGACTGGTGGGACTGGAAAAAGGGTTGGTGATGCTCCAAAACAGGAGCTCAGCACTGTAGGCTCCAGCTGCCCACGGTGACACATCAGTTCCCAGGTGCTAATAAAGCCAGCAGGAATAAGAGGAAGAAAAACGAAATGGAGAGGCAGGAAGAAGGGTGTGAATCCAGCTGGAACTCACTCAGGCTCTAAAATCTGCAGGGTTTGTTGGCCAAATCATCCTACGTGGGGTAGAAGAGAGACATATCTGATTTTTCGTCTCAGAAAAAATTAAAAAGAAGAGAAAAACATGGCTGGAAAGAGCTTGAAAGCACTGACTCTGGAAGCATTTTAAGACAGAGCTAGGAGCCTGGCTCCTTTGCCTGGACAGCACATTTTGGGAGCTTCAGCAGACAATATCGTGAAAATGTCTTTTTTTTCCTTTCTAAACAGGCAAAAAGTGTTACATCCAAAGATCCTGGAGCTCAGAAGATTTTTCGCAGCTGTGTTTACAGGCAGCTATTTCTGTAGAACAGAGGCAGCCGTAGATGTCAATTTGCTTTTGAGATTAATTTCCTTCCGTGCAAAGGGGGGAACCCAGAGAGGGGCCGTTCCTGGAGGTGGTCATGGAATGGCACCAGATGCCCCCCAGAACACAGAGCTCTACTTGCACCCTCCAAGAGAGAACAGCCAAGTCTTTGCCAGCTGCAGAGAGAGAACTGTCTTCCCAGGAGGAGAGGTGTGCTGTGAACACAGCAGGTCTCAGGGATGCTGGGAGATCTATTAGTCCTTCAGCAAATCTCACATCATGAGAGAAGTTCCTCTTTTGTTCTTCCATTTTTGAGGAGTGGAGGACTACTTGGCCTTTCTTTTAGGTCATTCTTATTTGTCTCTTCAGTTTTCCTGGTGAGGAATCAGTTAATATGGCAGGCTGAAGGCTGCTGAGGAAAACTGACTCAGAAAAAAATAGCCAGAGTCCCCTCTAAACACTTGTTCCTGGGTTCAGATGGTAATATTCCCCTCTCAGGACTTCTTTACAGGCTGGCAGGGCTTGGTTGGGCTCTTTCCCCTCAAAAAAAAATCTCAGTGTTTCCTATTTGCCCCCATTTCCCACAGGCAGTGTGAGGTAGGTATGAGCTCACCTCCTCCCAGGTATTTCCCTTAGTCCAATGCAAAACAGAGAGCACAGAAAGGGACACTGAGCAGCACATAAGTCACCTCCCCTGCCTCACTAATGCCTACTGGCACTGCAGGAGGTGGCTGTATCCTCCCATAGTGCCTGAGTAAGGAAATATTCCAGTTGTATGGCTGCTTTTAATGGAGACCGGTGTGGCAGCTCCCAGCTTTCATTCTGAGAGCACACCTCCAAGGATGGAGAGCTTGTGGATGTACAGCAATCCTCTGTCCTAAACCTGCCCTGCACAATCCCATTGTTCAATAACTTGGAGTCTGACTCTGGAAGGAGCCTTCTACTAGTTTTTGCCCACTGTGCTGAGTTTTGCTCCAGTGAACAACACCCAGTCCAGATTCTCCACCTTCAGATTTGTATGTAAAACTCAAAATTATTTATCTATGTAGAAACAGGACCATTGTACAGACAGGGACAGATATGACTCCTCAGGTTGGTTTTCCTTACTGCACAAGACCTTTATCTTTCTTCTCTCAGCTTGTGGTTGCACTAGTTACTCTCCAAGTGCCTGAATACACCACCATGAGAGCTGTTCACTTCAATAAAAGAAGCTTTTCACATTTAAGGGTTTATTTGCGATTGCTTCAAAGCATTATCATCTTCCTAAACTTGCAGCTGCTCAGAATTTGCAGCAGACAGGGCACAAATAAACTCTGGGAAGGTTTCCTAGAGCAGCACTCCAGGCTGGGTGCCTGGGGCAGCAATACCTGTGGGCACTGCGAAGGTGCTGGGAGCGTCTCCCTGGTAGGAACGTTGGAAGGTGCCAGCACATTGGAATGAGCCCTCAGGAGCCAGCGGTGAGGCAGGACAAGTCAGGACAATTTGGCAGCTGCTGGAATCTGTTCTGAGATGCTTTTTATCTCCCTGAGATGGTACAAACCACCTTGGCTGCTGCCAAGCTCAAGTGCTGGCTGTGAGGAGGGTTCTGCAGGCCAGATGAGAAATGGTGGAGATGGTGGCGTGTGGCGACCCTTGCGGGGTGATGGCTTGGTGTGATCATGGGGTCAGGTGGGCTCCAGACCACAAGGGCACGTCTGGAGAGTCCCCATTGCCACAGGTGGGCTGCCCTGGGGGTCCTGCAGGTCCTTCACAGCCCCCCTGTCAGCCCTCATGAGGAGCCGCATTGAGGCCCCTGCCAGCTGCCTCAGCTGGGAATTGGAGCTGCGGGCTGTAGGGCTGACTGACCTCGGGCCCACAGTCGGGTGGATGCTGCAGGACCCCTCATAGCCAAGAGGGTCCCAGGCTTCCATGGTGCTTTGAGGGCTGCCAGCCCTCACGATGCCTCAGGAGGGGCTGCAGTACTGCCCCTTCCAGACCCTCTAGAAGCCAGGAATTGGGGCTGGGGGTGAATTTTCGGGCACAGAAGCCCGCGGAGGGGTGGGTGCTGAGAGACCCCATAGTCCCCTCACAGCCCTGGGCCGGTCCCTCACACTCGAGCGTTGCCGAAGTCTCTCCGACACGAGCCGAGAGTTCCCGAAGCTGTGGCCCCGCCAATCCCGAAGGACTCCGAAGATCCCCGAGAAGTTCCGGAGAGACACGAGCGTGGCGGGAATCCCTCTTCCGAGCCTCTCCGAAACTTCCCGAAGTGCCTCACGCCCTCGTCTTCCGGAAATAGCCGACGTTTGCCGAGCGCGGGGGTCACGGGAGGTACTGGGCTGAGCGGAGAGGGAGGGGGAGCAGGGCAGGGCGCTTGCGCCCGCGAACGCCTTTCCGGAAGAAGCCGAGGTTTACCGAGCGGCCCTGGCTGACGAGCGACTCCGGAAAGAGCCGAAGATTGCCGATCAGAGGTGGGCCGAGCGACTCCGGAAAGAGCCGAAGGTCGCCGATCGGCTCTGGGCCGAGCGGCTCCGGAGCGGCCCGAAGGCGCCCGAGCGCCCGCCCGGCCGGACAGCTGGAGGCGGCCGCAGCGCCATGTTTGATGCTCCGCTACTCCAGTGAGGAAAATCCGCCGGCATCGCCCCCGAGCCGCCGCCGCGAACGGCTCCGCTGCCCCCGGCGAGGGCGACCGCGACCCCCCGCCGCCGCCGGCTCATGAGCAGCGCGGCCTGAGCCGCCCCCCCTTCCCTCCCTCCCTCCCCTCCCTCCCTCCCTCCCCGCCGGCCCCTCTCCCGAGCCCTCCGGGAGGCGCGTTGTCACGGAGACCGGCGCCGGTGCCGGCCCGCCGCGCTGCCCCGGCTCTCCCCCGGCCCGCTCCGCGGCTCCCCCCGGCCCCGCTCCCCGCCGCGGGGTGGTGGCTGCGCTTGGCCATGAGTTTACCGCAGAAGGCGGCTTTGAAACCCGGCGCGGCGGCGGCGGCGGCGGGGACCGGCCCCGGGAGCGGGGCGGCGGCGGGGCCGCCTCCCCCCCCGGCTCCCCCTCACCCGGCGCCGGCGCCTCACCCCAACATCAGGGCCTTGCCGCCACAGCCGCCCCAACAGTATCCTTTGCCCCGAGGGTTTGGGGGTGACACTCCCTCCCCACAGCGAGCGGGCCGGGGGGGTGAGGGCTGCGGGGACCCGCCAGGCCTGGGGCGGTGGAGGGTGAAGGGTCGTGGGCCCCCCAGCCCGGGGGAGGGTTGAGGGTCGCGGGCCCTCAGAGCCGGGGGTGTGTGTGAGGTGGGGGCTGTTGAGGGGTTCCCGGCTCTTTTTTGTGTGTTTGTTTGTGTGTGGGGCCCCCTGCAAAGGGGGGCTGCACCTGCTGGCATGGTGCTGGGAAAGGGGGACCGTCCCCGCCCTCAGTGGGCTGCTT
This sequence comes from Lichenostomus cassidix, assembly GCF_008360975.1. Lineage (NCBI taxonomy): Eukaryota > Metazoa > Chordata > Aves > Passeriformes > Meliphagidae > Lichenostomus > Lichenostomus cassidix. Next base: position 5,521,855 of record NC_139501.1, read on the forward strand.
TGGGGGTTCAGCCCTTTACAGGTGGTCCCTTTTCCTCCCTTCCCCAAAGCAGCGGTGACCCCAAGGGTAAACTTTTAATTATAAATGGTTCTTCAGTTTTGCTTCTGGTCCTGCCCAGGTAAGTGCTTCGGTTTTGTTGTTTTTCCACGAGATTTTTTTTTATTTCCAGCTGGGGACGATTTTCATGTGATTTATTTCATTTTATTTAATTTTTCTTACTTGGCTGGTGGGAATAAATCTCAGGTGGAACGTCTCACTGAGCAGCTTTCCCTGCCAGGCCACGCGTGATGGGGAGGAGGAGGAGGCTCCCACTCCCCAAAATCCCCCCACCAAAGCGGCCGCTGCTACAAAGAGAGGCCGGCGGGGGCTGCGAGTGTTTTTTAAAGGTCTTCGGTTCTGTGCTGCGAGTAGGCCCCGAGTCAGGAGGGAAATACTGCAGGGATCAGCAGGAAAGTGCCTGCCGGCCTGAGGTTTTGTTTCCAGCGTCCGACAGCATCCCGTGGCAAACTGGCTGCTCTCTTCCCCTCCTCGCTGGAGTTTTAGGCAGGGGTATGAAATGAAAAACACACTTTGTGAAATATCTCTGTGCTGTGTTATCCGGGAATGGTGCAGGGACGGTCAGGAGTGTGTTTTCCCATTAATGTTTGGTGGTGAGTTGGATTTTAAGGTGGAAGTGCAGGGTGGTTTTCTTGCCAAGGGCTGTGCGGTGCTGCCTGTGCTCTCAGAACTGTGTTCCCTGTGTATGACCATTTTCCTGCTCTCACTTTCATTTTGGAGGTGGGAAAACCAAGCCCTTTTATAATCAGTTTAGGTCCATTGTTTTCTTGAGCTTCCGGCAAGAATCACCCCTGGCATGACAACAAATTCATTGCTTAAATCATGAGACTGTTGACGTTACAGATTTGTTTGGGTCAAGTGAAAACCCCTGGACATTCTCTGTGCTGGTTGATTTTTGCCTGGTTTGTGCTATTCTGTAATTCCAGTGAGTGCTTTAGGAATGAAAACAGTGGGAAGGTGCTGTCAGGACAGAGTTAGCGGGGTGGTGGTAAGTAAAACTGTTGCTCAGGGATAATTTGCTTCAGTTTTGAGGGTTGTGCCAAGAGGTGGAGTGGGAATGCTGGCCAGCGTGCATAGGCTGTGCCCAGCTGATCTTCCCAGCAAGACGCTGGTTTGACTGGGAAGGGGCTTTTTTATCAGGGAATGTGGCACTTGGGTGCCTTGACAGTTGAAGGGCTGAAGTTTGCCTGGCTCTGGGGTTGTGCCGGGCTTTCCAAAGCACTTTGTTCCCTGGGTGAGCCTGGTGGTGGGTCAGACGAGGGTCTTTACTGTTGTGGCAGTTGATTTTGGTGAGTGTTGTCATGAGGCACACTAGGGATGAAGTTTGGGTTTACTCTGAGCACAGCCTGAAAACAAAAGGGCTTGGAAAGACTGGAGAAGCTCCTACAGGAGCTGGGGCTGGTGTGGCAGTGTGTTCCATTGTGGGGACCCAACTGGGCACCGTGAGCAGGAGGGACAGAAGGAGGGAGAAGAGTTAGATGAATGTGACAAGTTGGTGTTATAAAAGTGGGGAGGTTAAAATGACACAGTTTCATTTTTATTTCTAGACATGCCTGTTTTGAAAACATTGTGTTTGACCGATATCTCTCCTTAACTCCTAAACTACCGATCTGTGCTTGGAATATATACAGGCATTTCATTTTTGATGCTTATTCAGGTGTCCTGGTGAAGCTTATTCAGGTGTCCTGGCTAGTTTTATCCTCCACCAAAACCTGTGTTTGCTTATAAACAAAAGCTGTTACCTCTCAGTGCTGCTCTGAATGAGGCTTGGGGAGCAGAGTTCATCCCTGATTTACTGGAGTGCAGGGGGTCATCTGAGTTCAGCCTTATTTTTAGCTCTCTTTGGTTTCTTTTTTTTCTCTCTGTTTTGATACAACTGTTGAGCCACTGTTACCTCATGGAAGATAAAAGAGTTGCAGGTTTCTCTGACCTGACTTTTTAAACCAGAGCAGTTTCTTAGTGGTGGACTTTGTAACTTAGGAAATACCTGTGGTTTCAGACTTAATGCATCGTGAAATTAAACAATATGTGCATAGTTGGAAAAAAATAAGAATTGTGTGAGAGAGAAGTGTTTAGCATGTGCACGCAGCAAGGCATGAGAGAGGGAAAATTAAAAGACGGGAAAGAAGGATTTTTTTTGGTGAGCTGATATTTCTTTTAGAAAATAATATTTTTTGAAGGAAAGTGAAGCCGGAGAGTGATGGGCATGAAGAGCAGAAACGTCTGGATGTGAGATTCATTCTGTTTCCTGCTAAATAGGAAGTTATTGGAACTGTTGTAAGGCAAGACAGAACTGTGAGGAATTTCCTTAACACAGTGGCTTCAAGAAGTTAAATTTCCTGTGTAAAAGTAAGTTGGGATAATTTTGTGGCTCTGGTAGTGGTGAGTATTCAGCCAAACCTGATTTCAGGCAGAAATTGTGCTCAAAAGTTGTCAGTATGGATAATTCCTCCAGCTGAATTCTGACCCTTATTTGGGAGGAGAGGACAAGGGAGGGTGAAGTGACACACAGAAGGGATATTATAAAAAACAAATCTCAATCTGCCCTCCTTGACTTTGACTTCCGGACTGCCTCTGCAGGAGAAGTCCCAGTGAAGTCTGGAGTAAGACTTCTTCCATAAAAAACCTACAGTAACGAAGGTGCTGTAAGTGCACTGTGGGCCTTTGTGGTTTTACCTCGATGGTACTTCTTTCACATGTCACACTACACCCTGTTATTTACTCTCCCACTTAGGAGTGAAGTATTTTTTGTGCTGGTCTTTCAAAAGTCTCTGTGCTGTGAATAAATTTTGTCAATCAATATAATCAGGTCACCAGTTTCTTCCCAGCCCAGATGTGGGCAAACTTTGGCCTGTAAGGGACAGCCGGGTTGATGGATGGCACCTGGGGTGAGGTCCCCTGGCTGCTGGTTAATGTGATGCTCTTCAGTCAGAGCCAAATCAGAGGTGTCTGCAGCTTGGAGCTGGTGTCATTAGGGTTTTATTTTCTTTTCCCAACTTCCTCGCGTTTGGAGGGAGTTCCTGGTTGCTTATGTGCAGGCACCAGTAAGCTTGACTTTAATCTGTCCCTGTGGCTGCTTCCATGTGGGATTGGGCATCTCTGAAAAATAGGGTGTTCCTCAGGTTATTGCAGGTTGTGGCAGGCTCAGGGTGGGTGTCAACAGACCATTACTAATTTTTTTTTCTCTTCTTCCTCCTTGTTAATTCCATTTCTGAGAAGCAGAGAGGAAGGATCAGTGTTTGGGGGACTGATTTCTGTGTGAATTTCATCATTACTGTGCAAGGAAACGTGTTTTGCTAATGTTGCATGAGTAATTTAGTTTTAGTTTTTCTTTCATTGTTCAGCTAACTGTGCTGTAGTCCCTTTCAAGAAGTGTTATGCTGGTTCCTGCTGTGTTGGGTGGCATCTTCTGGATGCAAGCAGCTTCCCAAAAGCCCAGGAGGACAGCAAGAAATACAGGATGGTGTTCATGAATGTCTGAGGCTGTGTGAGAAGTCAGGGTGAGTTCCTGGCAGTGCTTCCCCAGTGTTGGGATGCAGGCCAGGCCAGAGTAGGCCTGCCTTGGAGATCTGGTTAAGCCAAGACTTTAGGAGGATTTGGGTGTGTGGAGTTCTCTGTTGTCTCTCTATGAGCAAAGAGTTGAGCTGGAGGAGAAAGTGCCCAATAATTTTTCCCAGGAGAGCATCTGCAGCATGTGCTGAAGGGTCAGGATCTCTGGGTTGCCCTGATGGCATTGGCTCCAAATTTCCAGAGGGCGTCTTCCCTCCCTTACTTCCATTCTGAATGGTATTTTCCCAGACTCTGTCATGGAGCAGCTCTGTGTTCTCTGGAGTTTGTGTGTTGATGATTTGGAAGCTGCTTGGGCACCAAAGTCAGCTTGAAGAGTGTGGTCGTGGCTCTTGTGTGAAGCACTCCCTGCACGGCTTTGACATCAACCAGAGCGCAGCTGGAAATCCTCTTTGGGGTGCCAGTTGCAGCCGTGTGTGAGGAAGGTGTCAGGAGCATTATAGTCCTGAAAGGGAAGGAGTGGTAAGAGGTGGGAAGAAGGGAAGGGATGGCTGAGATCAGAGGTGTCCCTTGCTCTCTGTGTTTTTGAGTTGAGGAGGGAATGTTCTGAGACCTCTGCTGGATGAAGGGGAAGAAGGGGCAGAGGTGTTGCTTGGGAAGTGTTTCCATTTAGGAGTGTTGAACTGTAGAGATCAAACGTCTTGGGAGGGTCAGAGCAGCAGGAGAAGAGCTTGGAAAAGAGACTTTCCCTGCTGCTCCATAGCAGTGGCTCCTCTGCAGGGGAGGAGTGGGCATGGATTGGGGAGTGTGTTGCCAAAAGATTGAGTGCCTTTAGCCCTCCTTGCCATCTCCTCTGTTGATGTTCCCCTGCCTTGGCACATCTTAGTGTTCTTTCAAGCAGCAATAGCTTTAATTTGTTTAATGACAAAAGTTAATCATGTTAGAGCGCAGATATGTCACTTTACCAGCTTTGTAAGATTTTTGTGGTGAAATCTCTTGGAGAAAACCACCTAAAAATGTGATTTCATATGGCTTATTTTCTCCTCACATCCAAGGAAATGATTGTGTATGTTACCTGGCAGAAGTCTGTGAGAGAAGGTTACTTTATCCATTTAAATATACTTGTATTTAATGATAAACTCTGATTTGGGAGCAGAGTTTGTGTAAGAAGTTGTTGAGAGAGTAACAGGAGACTCAGAAGAAATAACTTCCCTTTTAGATGTTGGGACATAGAAGGATTTTCATCTGTGTGTGAATGGATTTTGTCCACCATTTTCAGGCTGAAAGGCTTTTCCATGTAATTAGCAAACAGTGGGATGTGTTGAGCTGGTGCATTTGCTCCACTTTTGTTTAGTAGTAGGAGTTAGCAGTGAGGATCTCCTCTAAAGGAAGTCAGAGGTAACCTATATTTTCTTTTCTTCCCTAATCCAGCAATTTCAGGGCTAGTCAACTGTCAAGTTTAGTTGTGTGTAAATCCGCTAATATGATTAGAGTTGCTGGAATTTTTACTCTGGGGAATTACAGATGGGTAGTATCACTGTTTTACAGGCATTGCTTTGGTAGGAAACTTTATCTGTGACTTGAATGTGGCTGCTGGCAATTGCAAAAGCTTTTCTGGAGTGAATGGGGAAGAGAAAACTGGTGTTTGTTCTGAGGCATGAACATGTGGGGGAAGGAGTTGTGTGCCCTGTGGTCTGGAAGAACCAGGGGAACTAATTTTTCTTCTTGTTTTTTAAGGGAATACAGTTGAGGAGACTTGTGGTGCTGTTTTACACTTGCTGCAATTCCAAGCACTTCTCTGTACAGCTTTCTTTCCCAAACCATGGACTCAGTTTTGCCTCCCAAATAGGAGCTGATGATGTGGAACAGCTGGAAGAGGAAAATAGAATGTGTTCTTAAAAAAGCAAAGGGTCAAAGGGAGGAGAGCAAAATCAGCTTTTAGGCTAGTGAAATTTTCTGGTGCGTGTTATTCCTATGGTTAAGTCTATACCTTTGGAAGGTGTCCCAGGGTGCACTCCCTCTTTTTGGAATAGGTGATGGCACACTGTTGCTGATGGGACTTGAGTCAAATTGCTGCTGGGCATGTAACTAGGTTAATGGGACAGCATGATTATTTTTTTTCTTTCCTGAAAGGAAAATTACACGTTCTGTATTTCAATTGTACCCGAGGAGTTGTTTCTACCTTTGTTTGCTGTGTAGTTGAGGTGGAGAGAAAAGGACAAGTTTCCCCACGCTGAGATTGTATCAGGTTTAAATAAATTCTGCCACCAAAAATAAGACTTTTCGGTTGTTGGTTGTAACACCTTTGTGTTTCCTTTATCTACATGAGAGGTAAAATATTTCTAGCGCTTTAGATAGGCTTGAAAAAAAAAACCAAGTGGCTTGTAAAATGTGTGTCTCGGAAGAAAAGCTTATCCCATCCTCGTCCGATCGCAGTAGCGCTCTCCAAATCTGTCGGTGAACTGTTGAAATGGGTTAGGACTTGTCGAGGTGCAGCAAGCAGCTGCTTCTTTCCAAGTGCTTGAGCTCAGCAGGAATGGGACTCCCATGCTCTGGAGTAAGAGTGTCTGCACAGGAGTAGCTGTAAAAGTTGGAAATGCAAGGACCATCCCTGCTTTTAGCAGGGGAGGGGACTGAGTGTGATGGGAAGAGAAATCTCCCTGCCAGCCTTGGAATTTGCTCTTGGTGCTGTGAAAACACAGAGCAAGGAGGAGTTAATGCAGTTAATAACACAGATTTTCCTGAGTTTGGAAAGTTTTTGGAACGTGGAAACTAATAAACATTGCAGGGCTGCTCTGTTTGGGGTTGCCAGATGATTGTGTGTTTGGGTCTGATTTACACGTGAGGGTGACTGTGAGTTACTCAGAGGAGTCAGAGGAGTCCAATTGCAATGTCTGTATCACTGGTGGTGGGTGAAAATCCATTTGAGCTGATGCTATTGCTGTGCTGATGGTCTGAAAACAGATTTCCCTCTTTTATGTGTTATTAATAAGTCACAGAAGTTACTGTGCCTTGAAACTGGCATTTTCTGGGCTTATTTTGTTGTCTTGCCAAAAGGCAAAAATAAGCAAAGTGTTTCGTCTTTCAGACTAAGCAGAAGATGTTTCCTATGTGCATCAAAGGAAAAGATTTTTTTACTGATGCTACTTTCAGCTTTGGTTTTTTAGTCAACTGTTGTCTTTTGAAGGCTCTAAGCATCCTGAGGAAAGGACCTGTCCAGAAAAAACGGGTGCATTTCCACTGAATGGTGAGACCCAGGCCTTCTGTCCTGGGGCTGCCATGAGATCTTCCGCAGAACCATCAAGTCTCATGTGAAATTCAGGCTGAAATCTGGCCTGAAAACTTTCTGGCAGTCTTGAATTCTTGTTTGGGGTGATGTACAACTCCACACCGGACATTTCATTTTGCAATGTGCAGCTGAATCATTGGGCTGACTCAATATATTATATTGGAAAGGGAACTCAGCAGGGTTCTTGTAGCTGAGGGTGGTAACCTATACCACTTATTTGGGGGAAATTCAAGAACTGAAACAAACAAAAAAAATTAAAGCCTGTTTGTTGTGACTTTTAATAGGAAATTCATGGTGCACCTCACACTCTGGAGTGTGCTGGGAAGGGGATTTCAGAGGTTGGTGGTTCGTGCCCAGCTTTAGCTTGGCAAGGCTCGTGTGGAAGGCGCTTTTGGATGTAGTACTTCTTGAGCTGGTGAGACATCTTGAGTTCCACTTGCTGTATAATATAAAACCAGCTTCAATTTGTGTCACCCTTTCTAACCATTGCTCACACAGTTATAAATACTGTCACTGGATGGTCTCTCTGTAATACTCAGCTTTTCTGGGCTCTGCATTTCATATTTTAGACTTGTGAATGCAAATAATTTAGCTGTCAACCTGTCCAACTTAAGTTTTATATTTTCCTTCAGTGTTGTGTTTTAAAGTCGATTTCAAAGTGCCTTTATGTCTGTCTCTTCAAAAGAAAAAAGACCTAATTTTTGTTGGTAAGCAAATATCACAAAGCCTAAGTTTCGATGAGTTTAAGCTGTTCACCTTAATTGTATTGATTATGTTTCCAAAATACTTTTTTAATTTTAAAAAAAGTTCATGGGCACAAGTGAACTCCTTTGTATTTCAGTATTTGGTTGTGAGGTTGTGCACCACATTTAACTTGAAATGATTCCCATTTTCCCCCAAACCACCTCGTTTCATTGCGGTGGCCGTGGCAGCAGTACCTGGCATCACTGGCATTCACCGAAACAATTGGCCCTTGGCACAGCCCCATCCCTGCCTTGCTGCAGCCAAAGCACACTTTATCCACTCAGGCTGACGTTAAGATCATTAAATAAATGAATGAATTGTACTGTCACCAAATTCCCATCCTGGCAGCCGAAGAACATGAGAATTTTATAGCTGGGACCTCTGTCCAAAATGTCTTACTGAATGGCCGGGATGTCAGGAGTGGGAACAGTCAGCAGAAAGCTTTCTGGTGAAATGTGTGAGCCTTACAGAGAGTTACAGCATGGAGTGGTGTAAAAGCTTGAATTACCAGACATCTGATCGTCCAGGATGAGTATTAATCAACCTGAGAAGGGCGTGGAGAAAGCAGCTGAAACACAGCAATAAAACAAGGGAGCGAGACAGACACAGAGAGGGGGAGAGCTGCTTCTCTATTGTCAGGTCAGCTCTGTCTTATTTGAAAGGAGTTTTTGGGGGAAGAATGCAGCCAGGCTTGGAAGTGTTGAAAGCAGGGATAACTCTTGGTCTCCATTAGGGAGCTGGAGGTCTCACTGGTTGAGCTAAAACTCCTAAAGGTTACTGGTAGTTTGGAAGCTCTTGGAGAAGTCTTCTGAACTTCCACCTCTGGGAGGAGAGGGTTGCAAATATTCTCTCAAAGGGGGAGAGTTCACTCGTCAGGCTTGGATTGCTTTTTCTTGTGGTTTAGCTCCGTCGTCATTTTTATGATATTGTGCTTAAGATGGTGTTTTTGCTTAGGAATGGGAGACAAAAGATCTGTATCATCCACACTGGCTGTGAGTGGGTCAGAAGTGTCTTTGGATTGTGGGGGGAAAAAGGAAGAAGATGAAGTGTGTTTCAACCAGACAGTTTGGTGAACCAGATTGCACTGCAGCCCCTGATAGTGTCAGAGGTGCCAGGGGTAACCAGAAGTGTTTGATTTGGTCCATTCCTCTTCTGCAGTGTTCCAAAACATCAGCATTTAAAGGAAAAATACTTCTCTTATTCTTCACTTCCTCCCATCCACAGTGTTTGTCTTAATTATGGTTAATTTGAAAAAAGGTTGCTAAAATAGCACTGGTCACCAGCACAGTTGTCGGAGCTTCCCTGTTCATGCTTCAGGTGGGGATGACACTTGTGGCCATAGTGGTGGTGAAATCCAAGTGTCTGGGCAGTGTTTGTAGGTGGGAAGTTCAGTCTTTAAAGCTCTGCTGTGACTATGGAGATATTTCAGTCTGAAATCAGCATGGTTGGGGTTTATGCTCATCAGAAGAGGAACTGCCTGCCTGTGGTGCATGGGCTATGCTGTTGGTGCAAATATTCCTGAGCAACCAGGCAGGGACAGGTCCTGAAATTCCCATTTCTTTCCTATCTGGGATAGCACGTCAGGCACATCCTCACTGACTTCTACCTGCATGTTGGTTCAGCGGTGTAGCATCACTTCAGAGCACTGCAGCAGTTGCAGCCTTCCCTCCATGTTTTATCCCAGTTTGACCTGAATTTGTAGAAACCCAGAATGATTTGGGTTGGGAGGAACCCTGAAGCTCATCCTGTTCCACCCAGTGTCTTGGGCAGGGACACCTTCCACTAGACCCAGGCCCCATCTGACCTGGCCTTGTTTCCAGCAGGCAGAGCCAATGGAAGTAAAGCAGGATTTCTTTAAATGGGAAATCCTCAGAGACTGATTTACTGCTCATCTTCAGACCCTGCTGGAGTGAATATATCGTAGCTGTTTCTCTTTCTTGGATTCCCCTGCAGAGCTGTGTGTGAAGTGTGCACCTGAGATTTCTTATGAAGGAAAATTGGAGGTGCAGAGGATTGAACTGAGGAGACCCCAGGCTCCTGTCCAACCTACATCCCTCTGAACTTTGGTTTTTGTGCGGCAGTGTAAGATGTGTTGCACTGCCCTCCCTGGATGCGAGCTTTCCCAGGATTTCATTTTGTATGACATAGGATTTTAACTCAGGGGAAGTCATAAGCTCCACATGTGGCAAGAAGGTACTTAGGATTTCATTTCATTTTGATAAACTGCTGAAATAAAGATTATGGGGGGGAAAATCACAAGGCGTTACAGAATTGGGAGTGGAAATGAGCATCAACACCCTGGAGAATCATCCTTCTAGAATTCCTTGCTCAGCTGACAGGAGGACCATCACTCTGGGTGACAACACTGCTGTCACCACAACAGAGTGACCAGCAGAGCATTGCATTTCCCCACGAGGTCACAGCGTGAAGTATTGGAGACACTGCAGGAAACACAGCTGAGTGAATGAGACGGTAAAATACCAGGCTGTTTGATATTCCTGCTTATCATACAGATGGAAAGCCTGGCTCAGGAATAGATGGATGCTGCTGCAGGGTCCCCAGACCCAACACAAGCAGGGGCCATCCCTGTGGAGCAGAGGCATGTGGAGGGTGTAGCCTGGTAAGCTGGAGTAGTTTATTTGTGGTTTTAGGGCACAGAGTTTGAGGTGAGCAGGCAGGGGCAGTTCTGTGTTAAATGTCATTCACAGGAAGGGAAAAGTCAGCTGGTTTTTAGTACTTTACAGAAATTCTGACTCCTGAGTGAAAATTGCCATGATCAAGGGCTACAGTGCTCATGTCAGAATGGGAACTTTTTTTTCCCCAGTCGTGTAACAATGTCCTCCAGCAGCTGCAGTAACTGCTGGGGCTGAAGGGAAGCCAAAGATGGGAGGTTTTACTTAGTGAATTCAGCATGAGGAAGGTAGGCTGTCATACCCACACGGAGGTTTATTCCAGGCTGTAAGCTGAATAAGGGCTGGATTAAAGCTTGGAAACCTTTCTCTGCATTGAGATCCTTTTTCTCTTGCTCTGCCTGCCTCCATTTGTGCCTTTTTAGTTATGTCACCTGGCCCTGTCTGCTTTGGCTCTTGGGGTTTTAATGCTCTTACCTGGTTATGTGTGTGCAGGGCAAACTCAGTATAGAAATAATTCCTTGTGTGCGTGTGTTAAGTAACTGCTCTGAAGGAAACAATCCCAGTTTTCTCTTCCTGGTGAGGCTGTTGGGACTGGAGCGTGTTTCCTGGTTGGTGTCCTCTGTCCCCAGTGGCAGTGGTTCTGCACTTCCCAACTCAGACCCAGTGTATTTATCAGGCTCCCTCAAGGCAGCACATGGACAGAGGCTGAGCAGGACAGAGCCTCTCCCTGAGCTGGTATCGGGCCAGAAACTGGTTTTTCAGCTGCTCATCAGGGGACAGCTACACTGAGTTTGAGGACCTTTATTTTTGTTGGATTGTGATTCAGTTTGTGTGAGACAGTGGCTGGTTTGGCTATTTGATGTGAATTGTTTTAAGCTCAATGATTGAAATACAGGAGTATTTGAAAATAACTTGTATCTGCAGTTGCATTTCAGAATGGGAAAGGTGGAAGATGGGTGTGGCTTCAGCTCTGTTGTCTGAACTGTGGCATTATATTAGAAAACCTCTTTTTTCTGCCAGTCTAGATGTGCACAAGCATCTGATGCAGCCAGAGGTGCAGAGAACAGCTGAAGAACCATTCCTGTTCCTTTTGGAATAGACGAAACCCAAAGTAACTCCAGAAAGGAGTGGGCTGGTGTGTGTCTGGCCAGACAGGAGATCAAAGCCTTGTTCTCTCTGGCTATCTCCTCCCAGTCACTCCTTGTCATCTCCATCAGGCCAGCTTGCTCAGAGCCCTGCTTTGGATATTTTTACAGTATTTACCAGGAGGTTTGCTCAGTCTTAACCTTGTGTAGCTGCTGTTCAGTGTGAGACTACTACTGGTACTCTTTTTTTTCTGCTTGAAAATGCAATAAAGGAAAATGAAACAGTCATCACAAGTTCTGGCTCTGACATTGCCTCGTGTCAGATTTGCCTCTGTCCTCCCCTGGATCTTCTTGGCCACTGCTTGGGAATTTCGTGGGTGTGATGTTTTTCTTTGAATGCATGTCTCCTGTTAGAGATTCCTGGTTTTCCCTCATTTCTTGAACAATGTAGTTTCTTCACTCTGAAGATTCCTCCTCTGGGAGCGATGCTTCTGACCACCTGGATTTTTCCCAGTACATCTCTTCTTCTCCCAACCCTTCTGTAATGTCCAGAGAAGCTGTGGCTGCCCAGCCCTGGAAGTGGGAAGTGTCCAAGGCCAGGTTGGACGGCGCTTGGAGCAACGTGGGATAGTGGAAGGTGTCCCTGCCCATGGCAGAGGGTGGAATGAGATGAGCTCTAAGGTTCCTTCCAACCCAAACCATCCTGGGATTCTGTGATTCCGTTCACTTCCATGTTTAAGTGTTTCAAGCAAGAATTACTTTACTGTTGCAGGTCAGGGAGCACTTTTGAGCTGCCAGGCCAGGGGTGGGTGTGGTTGGCTTTGTGAGGGGTGTTATCAGCTGGGGCAGAAATGCCTTCCTGAGCAGCAGCTGGAGGGTTTTTGGCAGCCCCTTTGCATTCCATCCTCTCTGGAGGGAGGTTTGCTGTGTGTGGAGGTGCCTCCATGTGTGCTTGAGGGTCTGGGAGCTGGCATCCCGTTTCCTTGCTGAACTGTTCCATACATAAATATGGTTTCTAACACTTACCAAATGCTTGGAAACCAGAGGCTGCTCTAGGAGAACTTCATCGAGGGAAACAGTGTAAAGATATCTCTGTCAGGTACTGGATTTCTTTTCCCTTCTGTTGTAGTTAATCGCAAAAATAAACTCAGGTAATGGTATCCAAAGGACTTTTTTCTTTGCTGCACCATGCTGTGAAATGCCTTGTTCAAGATGCTTCCTTCCCTCTGAGTCTGAATGCTTTTTAAATGCTGAAGGGCATTTTTGAGACTTTGTTTTAACTTCGTTTTACATTGTGTTTATATGAAACAGACAGAAAAAACCCCAGTGCTTTGCCAAATATTTTTGGAAAGAACAAGCTTTGTGAATAATCATTTTCATGTTCTACCTGCTCCTTGGTGTGTTCAGACTGTGGAAGAATCTTCTCTCCCCTGAAAAAAGCTTTGAGGGATTAACCTTAAGGTAGTCACTTGAGGCGAGTTGATTAAGAAATATACTGAACGTTAGATTTAATCAAGATTGAGTAATGGAGTTAGAATTGACTGTCGTTCCTGGAATGCAGTTATTTTTAGGTGGGGATTGGGTTGTGCTGCTCCCCAGGTTGTCTATACCATGGCTCTGAAGGCAGACTGATCCAAATGCTGTTGGACAGAGTGGATCTGCTCATTTGGTACTTGCAGCTTCACCCCATTAACACATCCCATAGTAAACGTGTTGTGACAAAGCTTGGCAAATCAGAGCAAGGGGATTCCACTGTGGCACTGAGGGTTGTCACCCAAAATACAGCTCAGATACATCAGTAAAATTATCAAGCTGGTAGCGATGGAAGGGACTTCATTTCCTTTTGTATTCGGCTTCCTCCCATGGGGCAGCGGGGGCACAGCTCCAGTGTCTGCTCTGGTGACCAGGGACAGGACTGAGGGAATGGCTGGAGCTGTGCCAGGGGAGAGTTAGGTTGGATATCAGGAAAAGGCTCTTCCCCCAGAGGGTGCTGGGGCACTGAACAGGCTCCCCAGGGAATGGTCATGGCCCCAAGGCTGCCAGAGCTCCAGGAGAATTTGGACAGTGCTTTGAGGCACAGGGTGGGATTGCTGGTTGTCTGTGCAGGGCCAGGGGATGATCCTGTGGGTTCCTTCCAGCTCAGGATATTCCATGGTTCTCAGAAACATTTGGTGAGGCACTAAACCTCATCTCCTTATCACTTAGTTTAGGGACTGCCCTCATTGCCACTTGTGTCGCAGTGTGAGGTCCTGAGCTTTTTGTCCATGTTGGTTTTTCGGTGGATGCCTCAAGGGAAATGGGTCTTGTCCAGCTCAAGGTCTTGGCCCTCTCCATGGAGTGCTGCAGAGCCATTCATTGCCATCTCGTAGGGGACGTGTGGTGTAGCTGAGGTTTGGCTGGGTTTCTCTTGCCCAAAGGTGAGACCAAAGCTATTTCTTTGCTGTAACTTTCTATCTTCAGCTCAGGAAATCAGGAAGTTTATCTGGATTAAAGCCTGAGAGACAGTGATAGGCCAGGAAGGGTTGAAGCACAGCGTGGGGAGTAACATCCCTGCCCCTGGCAGAGGGTTGGGACTGGGTGGTCTTTAAGGTCCCTCTCAACACAAACGAGTCTGTGGTGCTGTGCAGCAGCCAAGGCTGTTTGCTGTTCCTTGCTTTTCCAGAGAAGCCAGGTTGCAGATGGATTGAGTGGAAGAAAGTGGTGTCACTTGTATGGGAGGTGAATGAATCAGGATTATCTTAAAGGAGCTTCCTCACTTTCTTGACACGTTCTGGCTGCAGAAAGAATCAGAACAGCTGTCTCGCTTAGATTCAAGGGAATTGCAATGAAACAGTCTTTCCAGGGACTGAAAAGTAAAGATCAGCTGCAGGTGTTGCATGCTATTGTCATTTTGGTTTTGTCTAGTAATAATATCAATTTCCCTTCACAACCTTCAGTGTCAGTGGACAGAAAAGGCCAAAGCTCGCATGGTTCATCACATGGTGCCCTCAAGCAAGGAGCTGTTCATCTGTCAGCTGGAATTGTGACTTTTTTGTGCATTATTCCCAGGCTGGGCTTGTCTTCGCTGTGCCCAGGATGTCCATTTGTAGGTTTTGGTTTCTGGGTCAGCGTTATCACAGTGTGGGAGCAGTCAGGATATGAAGTTACCCATGAGAGAAAGTCCTCAAGAGAGACCTCAGGTGCTGCCTGTTGTAAGCTTTAGGAGCAGGTAGAATCAGAGGGCAGGCTTTCATTTCCATGAGAAAAGCACAGTTTCTGGGGTTAGTTTGCATGGTGCCAGGGGACAGGACAATATTTTAACATCATCCCAATCTCAGAGCTGACTCAGGCAGCTGCGAAATGCTGCAAGATCAGTGAACAGAGTGTAGTATCTCTATACCCAAAACACACATCGTCCTCTTTGCAGTTTACCACTCAGTAAAAGCAAAGAACATGAAACAGGAAACCTCTACAGATGATGCTTTGAAGAAGCTCACTTGGTTGATATGTTTTGCTTGCATTGCTTGTCCATTTAAGCCTGTTTATCTGTGGAGTGTTGAGGCTGGAGCATTTGCACGGAAAGCAGCAAAGAGCCCAACAGTTGGGACTTAAATCCACCTGCTCAGTGGCAGCTACACTTGAAGCTCTTCTAGTGGCCCTAATAACCTTAATGAGGTTTTTGTCTGGCTTTCCTTAGGTCTTATTTTGTTCCACATGAATATTCAGATGTAAGCAGCATCTTGTAGCTTTCCTGCACCATGTAATAGCATATTTGAGAACTGCTTTTTTTCCCCTTGATTGTTTTATTGAGTAACTTTTTTCATAGATTGATTTTAAATGTTGGCATTCCATAATTGCATCTCAAAATGTGTGTTATCTGGACTGTACAAAGCAGAATTAAATAGAACAAATACATCTTGCTTTATCTGGAAACAGGGTGTACTTTGCTGCGGATTATTGATGTTCTCTTATCTATGGTGCAGACACTAAAGCTTTGGAGTAAGGAGTTGTTATTTAATGCTGTGAGGTGCATGTTGTGATTTGAAATAGAAATAAATACAGCTTACTCTGCTCAGGTTTATTCTCAATGACCAGCACAGCAGCTCTACCTTAGAAAGGCGAAAAGGAATTCCTATTTATATCCCATCGCTGTTCATCATGCCAGAGTTGCCAGTGGAAGCCCAAGGCATTGCCAGTCAGAAATAGGTGTTTTAGGGACTTTATCTTTGTTTCTTCTTTATTTTCCATGTTTCTTTGGACTTTGCTTTCAAGCTTGTGTATTGTAGCAGCTGCTGCCTTCACTGGAGTTTTGAGTGCACAAAGAATTACTTGATTTCGTGCCAGATTGTAGAATCATGGAATATCCTGAGTTGGAAGGGACTCAGAAGGATTATCAAGTCCAACTCCTAGCCCTGCACAAGACAACCACAGGAATCGCTTTCTTTTACCCCCTAGAATAACTTTTTTTTTTATCTGCTTTATTCTTTCTCACATTTAAGGGTGTTCTGATAGTTGGATCTGAGAGTGTTGGACCTGACATTAAAAAAAAATGAAGGAAAAGATGTGATGCAAGAGCAGCTGTAAATTCCCACTTTTGCAGTAGCCACAGGTCCTCTGCTGTTTGCTGTACAAGGGACTTGCTTTTTAAGTTCCTCTTCCCCTGTCTACAAGCTGCCCGCTCGATGTTGCCATTCCCCACCTGTGAGGAAACAAAGCAGGCAAAAAATATTCCTGCAGTGGAGGAGGAGAGAGTGGCAGGAGTGTGAGAGAGAGAGGGAGAGAGAGTGTGTGTGTCTGTGTGTGTGTGTGCGTTTGAAATGCCTCTTTGTGCTGCCAGGGGTATGTTCAGATATGGCTCTGGGCTTGGTCCCTCCAAATGGATTCCCCCTCTGGATGCCTGGAGAATAGTAACATTTTTTGCACAGCTGGCTGTTTTTAATGAGACCTTCCTCCATTTTCCAATGAAGCAACAGATCAGCACCTCTAAAAAGATCTTTATCTCAATGGTGAAGAGTAGGAGTCCTTTCTGTATTAAAAAATCCCAAAAGGAAATGGCATCATGTGGGAGCTGCGGTTGTTTGAGCACTTCTGGAATGGGCTATCAATCAGTTTAATTAAAACTCTCGTTACAGTGGGGTTTTCCTGCTTTTTAGTCCAGCTACAACAGAGGGAGAAAAAAGTTTTTATCTTTACAAGCTGTTCTTGCAGAAGCTGTTGCTGTGATTGCAATTAAGAAACCCTTACTTTTTAAGCAAATAAATTAGCTTGCTTCTTTGTATTTCTTTATAAAGAAATACTTTGCCCCTCAGCCATCTCCAAAAACAGATGTGGAGTCCCTGAAAGTGAAGTGTTTAAACGCAGCATATGGATTAACTCATGGGGCAGTGCAAAAGGATGGGATTTAGCGAACTTTGCCTTTTGTGTGGTTATCCCAAGTCAGGCTGCTGAAGGAAAATGGAGTCAGTTTCCTTTGAAGCCAGTGTGTATGTATGTGTGTGAAGCATGCAGGAGCTCCCTGGTTAGGGCAGGATCACTGGTGCCCAGAGAAGGAGAGATGTTAAAGGAAATAGACACGTTGGTTTTGCTCACTTAAGTGTTTCTTTTGTGCATGGGTGAGACTTGCAGCAGAAATCTCTTCCTAGAGTCTGTGTTTGCATCAAAACCTTGGCTCTCCTAAGGCACAGTGGGTTCAAACTTTGCTTCTTGCCCAGAGGCTCCAGTATGCAACAAGAGCGCAGATTGGGAGAGAAGAGGAGCAGCCCAGTGTGAATTCATGGCTTTGGGTTTTACAGCAGAGTATTTGTGTTCCGTGGGACATGCGGGTCACAAGAAGGTTCATGATGCCCACATCTTCCACCATGTGAAGGATACTGCCTCATGGATACTCCTGGTGCTGGTGGCTGCGTGGCCCAGGCGAGGAGTGTGTGTACCCCTATTTCAACTTCTGTGAAGAGAAACACCCCCAGCAAGCACCAGACCCTTGGAGAGGTGGCGCTCACCTTTATCACTCTGCATTTCAGACTGGTGGTCATGTGTGTCCATGTTAAATGGGACACCAGTACTGACTTTGGTAATTTCTAGATGCTTTGGTTTGCTGTTGAGCTCTGCTGAATTTTATAGTAGCACTAAGAAAATGAGGAAGGGGGTGTTAGTTTTGTTTGGCGGAGTCAATATTGGATGTGTTTTCTCTTGAACTGTGAAAGGCTGGGTGCTTGGTAGCATGGCGGGGAATGATGTTAAAATGAGGAGCAGGTCTCTAAATGTAAAGGACTCAGAGAAGGAACACAAACATTTCCTCAGTCCCAGGAGTGGAACAATAGCTCATTGTTGGGAGCAAGGGATTGCAGAAAAGCCAGCAGACTCAGAAATAGGGGGTTATTTTCTATCGCTTACTATTTATACTGCACTTGGAGGCTCTTTGGAGACTAGATGTCCAGTTCGTGGAATGTGTGTCCCTTGGTTGAGGAAGGTTGGGTGTGAGCAGAGCATGTCCTCAGTGGGCATTTGTTCTGCACAATGCCGGGGTTAGGGGCGCCTGGAACACTGCTCTGTGTCCATGCGAGTCCCTGCTCTGCCTCGCAGCCTGGCAGCTGAGGAGACGTCCCCTAAAGAGACAGGACTCTTTTTCCTCCCACCCTCACTTTCTTTCTGCTGTCTATCGGCCGCTGAATGGGCTTGCATTGACCAGAGAGACAAAGGAGCCTTTCAGGCTCCGGCTTTCGCCACAGCCAGCGCGCTCTGGGCTTTTGTTAATGCGCTCAGTTCCCCCTTTCTCTCCGGGCAGCCTCACACTCATTGTTAATGCAGCTCCGGAGCAGCACTGATAGTTCTGAATTCATTTTGTTTGCTCAGTTCGCAGGAAAAGTTGCAAAAAGCTGCGGAGAGAACGTGTTGCCTCTTAGATTCTCCGCAGAGTATTTTCTTTCATGCCTTTCGCAGGGAAAAGTGGATCGTGTAAACAGATCCTGGCAAATCCGCGCCCGAGCGGAGCGTGGCAGCAGCGGCGCCTGCGCGCGTGGAGCCTGGCACCTCGTCCCAGCGTCTGGGAACACTAACTGGCTTTCCCCCGCCCCAGCTGGATTAGGCTCCATGTTGTCCTGTTTAATTTTGTTATTGCATTAGGCAGCTAAAGATGTAAGCGCTTATTAAAACAGCTGCTTTGCTAAGTGGCAGCGCTGAGTTGGGGGGTGCTGTGCAACAGTTGGGAACTCGCTCGGCATCGCCCCAGATTATGTGTTGTGTGAGGGAGTTGTGGTTTTTAAGGACTTGAAGATCCATAGTCTTAAATAAATCAAAACGACTTCAGATAGATACAGCAACACGGGGGTGGATGGTGGGAGAATCTCCTAGGTCAGCATTTCCTACCAGTGCATAGAGATGACCAAAAGCAACGTTACTTTTCCAATTCCATGTTAATAAACATGAAAGGTGCTGGTAGGTGCTCTCTAATTGTTAAGAAACATCACTGTGGAATTAATTCCTGGAAATAAACTGTTAGGAAGCAGCTGATGGAGAGCACTGGTGCGTAGCAGGCATACAAAAATAAATGTAAATGCTGCTGGGGGGGGAGGATGGAGGGGGAATGGTTGTTTCTTATCGTGAAGGGCAGGCAGGTTTTGGGAGGGTTGTGCCCCAAAGTCAGATGCTCTGTTGGGTGAAACAAACTGGGAGAACAGGACAGGGATGAGTTTAATTGTGCAAATGAGGTAGTGTCAGCAGTTGAGAGATGACCACAAAGGCTGTTGCAGGATTCAAAGCAAGTGTTTTTTCTAGAAATAGTTGGTTTTTTTGTATTCTGAATCAATTTTTAATAGCATGTAAAGCTGTGCTGTCTTTGGTTACCATCTCCCTGACTGGAACATGAACTGGGGAGCTGGGTGAAGTGAGGCTGTATCTCTGCACCTTTTAAAGGATAACAGAACCCTCTGTAGGGAATATCTGACAGGTAGAAAACCAGCATTCAGATACATAGAGGGGCCTGAGCGAGTAATGGAAGAAATCCTTGTCAGGAGAGCACAGCAGATTTTTTTTCCCCAAGATGGAGAATGACTTAAACTTTTTAATAGATGGCTGCTGAGCACACAGTTTCAAGCTGGAAAAAGTAACCCCAGACACCACTGTTCATCACTGCCCCCCAGCCAGCTCAAGTCTCGCCGATAAAAAGTACCTGCCCTTCTGTGCACTTAGTTGTAAGGATTTGAAGGCTTGAAGATACATAGTCTTAAATTAAACCGACTTCAGATAGACACAGCAGCGCAGGGATGGAAGGTGGGAGAATCCCCTAGGTTGGTGTTTCTTTGCCACCTGTCTGGAGGGATTGCCATCTGTCTGATTGTAGTGTAGTCTATCGTGGAGTGAACTCCCCATCCCTGGAAATGTCCAAGGCCAGGTTGGACAGGGCTTGGAGCAACCTGGGATAGTGGAAGGTGTCCCTGCCTGTGGTAGAGGGTGGAACAGGATAAGCTTTTAGAGCCCTTCCAACCCATGCCCTTCTGGGATTCTGTGACCAAAAAAGATGCTAATATTTACATAATTACTTAGTAGGGGTTACTTTATCCAGAAACAACTTTACAACTGGTCGACCACACAATGCAAACAGTCCTCATGCCTTGGCAAGCATCGTCTTAATTCTGTTATTTTTGTCAGAGGCTCTGGTTCTAGGTTTTTGGAGGTTTTTTAGCTTTGGAAGTCAGTGCCTGGGGTAAAATCCCTGTGTGGCAGTGGAGCCCAATAGGGGGAGTGTGAACTTTAACTAAAGCCTTGTCTGAATTCCTTCCAATTTCCTGTACAAAGGATGAGCCTCACCACGTGTCCAGAAGGCTAATAAATGTAGGGGCTGGTAAATCAAAAGGGAAATTAATCTGAAGGCCTTGGGGCTTTTGCTTTGCTTTAAAAGTGTGGAACATGTCCATGAGGCAGTACTCAAATTGTCCTTTCTAACAATTTCTTTAAAATTTATGCCCAAACTTACCCAACAAAGTAAAAATAAGTTGTTTCCTTTGTGTCTTCAGTGAGTGAAACGCTTCTTGGTTCAGTGATAGAGGGTTTAGACCTCAGAGCTGGACCAAATGAACTGGGTTTTGGCACAGTTAGCCCTGACTGAAGCAAGGAAGGCTCTTCTAATCTCCCCTGCCCCCAAAGCCACCCAAACCACAGCGTGTTTCGGCATCACCTGTGGCACAAATCACCCAATGGCTTCTTTCCAGCTGCCGAAATGCAGGTTTTCTGATCTTGGGTTTCTTTATGTTGGGAGGAAATCTGCCACCTTCCTCTGCATGTCTTTCAGGAAGGTTTCTTCTAATAAAAATCTCGGTTTTAGCAGCCCTGGCGTTGGCTTTGACCTTGGGTACCCTTTTTACTGCTCTTCTTTTCCTGACTTTGATGTTGGAGCGCCGCATATTTGTGGTGATTTCCACAGGCATGTGCTGTGCTCAGACACAGACGTGGCTGCGCTTCCGGACTTAAAATGCCAGTGCTTGGCCTCAGCTTGATTAGGTTTGAGTAAAGAGAGATTTTTGTAATGCAGAACCATCAGCCTGGAACTCTTAAATCAGATAATTAATTGTAGTGGGAGTGTTGTCAGAGTGTGGAGGTGGGAAGCAGCTCTGGGATGGCTGGAAAAGGATTGATGTAGTTGAGTTAGGAGAGGTCTTGACCACACTTGTGTGATGTCTTGACTCTCTAAACTATATGAGTTTCTCCGTCCATCAGCCAAGGGAAGGGACAATCCCTGTTTTAGTCCCTTAAGCCTTTCTTATCCAAAACCATGAAATCTAACTGTATGCCTCTAATACTGGCTTAGCTAATCTGGCAAATGCACCCATGGTGGCCTTGGAGAGGAAGAATCCAACGTATTAAATGTGTGTGTTTGACTTGTGTGGTGATGAGAACACCACTGGAGCTGGGGAAATGGGCTTCTATTTAGGCTGATCTTGGAGAAAGCTTTTCTGTTTCCCTGACATGGAACGCAGGAGATGAGTCACAGAGTGACAAGATGAGCTGCTCCTTTGTTTTATTGTGGGGCTTGTACTGAGAGTGGCCAGATTCGCACCCAACTGCTGGGCTTTGAAAGAATTGGATCAACTCTCCTTTTTGTTCAGGTCCTTACATCTTCTTCCTTAATTTCCCCTTCCATCAGTGTGTTTTCAGCTCCAGTTCTTCTGCTAGGAAATAAATACAGTCTTGCTTTTTCATACCCTCTTACTAATTCTTACACTACTTTTCATACACATGGTTCTGTTTCAGGTGTTTGTCCTCTTGGAGTCTTTTTACATTGTTTTTTTCCCTTTGAAAGTCTGAACCTCCTTGGAAATAGGTACATGGAGATTTATTCTGTGGGGATACAGATGATTTGACATGACCTCATGCCAAAATCTGTGCAGGGAGTGGTGTAGGGAACCACAATTCAGATGCTTAAGGAGTATCTGACCCTGCTGTTTCCTCCTTTTACTAAGTAGTTACTGGATTTGAAAAGCTTTTGGGGGGATAAGAACCCAAAATTTCTTTTTTTCTCTTCCCAAATGCCACAAATATTCATTTCTAACGCTCCACCATCACCCACATCTCTCCAAAGAAAGAATACTCCAAATGACTCCAAAGAGTCAGCTGTCCCTGCTCAAAGGAGGTATTGAAGAGCCTGAGTCCTGGAAGCCGGTGCAGGCTGGGTCAGGAGTGTTTCATTCAGCGATTGGGAGGCCCCAGGCCACCAGGGGAAGGCAGGATCTCATGGGGCTCTTCTGGTTGTGGGGATGAGCAGAGAGTCATTAGTGCCGCTCGTTATTCACCCTGCAAAGTGTGTAAGTGCCAGGCTCAGAGTGGAGTTTTTTAATTCAGGCAACAAAGCATTGCTGAGTTCCATGGGGTTGCTCCCAAATCCATGTATATGCCTCACCCTTGGAGGCTGAGAGCACTGTTAAAAATCATCAGGCTTCAGAAGTGGGCAGGATGCAGTGGATTCTGGTTTGGGTTGGAAGGGCCCTTCAAGTTCATCCCATGGGCAAGGACACCTTCCACTCTCCCAGATTGCTCCAAGCTCCATCCAGCCTGGCCCTGGGCACTTCAGGGATCCAGAGGCAGCCACAGCTTCTCCAGGCACCCCTGTGCCAGGGCCTCACCACTCTCACAGGGAACAAGTCCTTCCCAAAATCCTACCTCACTCTGCCCTCTGGCAGTGGGAACAATTGCCCCTTGTTCTGTCCCTCCAGGCCCTTGACCAAAGTTCCTTAGGGCAGGATGTGAAGGCTGCCTTGGGGATTCTCTGCTTCAGTGTGGAGACTGGAGTGAACTGGATGGAGCTATGGTGGTGTTCAACCCAACCTTGGCTGTCACTTGGTTCATGATGGAGGAGGAGAAAGGGTGGGAGCTGCAATTTAAGGGGAGCAAACCAGCTGCTCACTCAGCCCATCTTTCAGACCTTGTTTCTCACTGTTCTTGCTGTGGTAGTTTTGGGAAGTTCTGAAATGCCTTGTTACTCCTGCTCCGCCTCCAAGAGGTTACAGAGGAGACTTTTGCAAAAATCCTGAGATAGGGTCTGGGGAATGCTGTTGGTCGCTGTTGTTCAGAGGTCTGCTGGGAACTGGGGAGGAGATTTGCTCCAGGGCTGCATGGAAGCTCCCACGTGGATCAGCTGGTCTCAAAGGCAGAAACACACAGCTGTTAATCGTGGACTGGTTCTGACTCTCCTGTAGACATCATGAAATAGAAACTCTGTTCTGTAGTCAAGTGCTCTTCCTCTGACATCCACAGCCAAGGGGATTAATGCCACTGAAGGAAAAAATGAAATTATTAGTATTAACTTTTGCTCATATGGGAGTCCCTGTCCTTCTGCAGTAAGAGTGTGAGAGACTCAGGAGCCAGGGAAACATGGAAAAAAGCTGATTGTTCAGTGTTGATTTCAGCAACTCCTTACAAAGTAGCAGATCAGGCCAAGTAACATAAAATGAAAATAATCAAAGTGGCAGTCAGTTTATCTATAATAAAATTAATTCTTCACTACTTCATAGGAGCTGCATAGTGGAATTTTAACTTCTTTTGCTTGAGCACTGGTCTGTGCCTTAATGTTCCTTTCTCCCCTTGGCTGCCAGCCCCAACTCTGCACTTGCCATGCAGTAAATGGCCTCATGTGGGTTCATCTCAGCTCCCCAGCACCACTCAGAGGGTCCTAAAAAGTGCTCAGATTTTTCCATTCAAGAGCCCCTGCTTTCCTGGATGTGCATCAGCTCTTCCATTAAGGAAACAGGAGAGGATGAAGCCTGTAGGGTGTGTTTGAGTGGGATGAGGTTTTCCTCCGGTGGAGAGTTTTTTTAACCCTGGAAGCAACAATAACAGTCAAAGTTTCCCTACCCCAGTCCCTTCACTTAGAAGGAGATTCCTAAAGGATTTTTCTTTTTCAGGACTCTTTTCTCTGTCATAACAGGGAATTTATTTTCCAATAAATAGCAGAAAGTAACTTCCTAATGTCTGTGGGATCATGCATGGGTTGCTTTTATACCTGTTGGCTTTTCCTTGGGTGCCATGGTAGCACCTCACCCCACCTGTGACAGTTTCTGTGGCCCCACCCATGACAGGGATGGTCCTTAAAGCAGTGCCATGTGCACTTTCCCCCTCTGCTCTACATGCCATGATGTGCTTCCCGCTGCCGCAGGGCTCTGTCACTGCAAGGTATGGATTAGGGTTACATTTACCCACCTGGCTGAGCTTGGAAACAGCTTGGAAAAGAGCCTTCTCTGCTTGTTATCTGTGCACAGATCCTCACTTGGCCTCCCAAAAGCTTTTTGACTTCCTGTTTTTACAAAAGACTTTGTATTCAGTCACCATAGTGGTTCAGGAGTGTCTCTGGGCACGCTGGGTGTGAGTCAACCCAAATGGAAGTGTCCACTTACACAGCAAGAGGAAAAAGCCTTTTTATGTAGCTAAGGCCAGGCACTTCAGGCTATAGCAAGTGTGATTAAATGAATCGGAATTCAAGATTTGGAACTCCTCTTGGGGATTTCCAGTTGGGTTTCCCCTTCA
Source organism: Lichenostomus cassidix (assembly GCF_008360975.1). Lineage (NCBI taxonomy): Eukaryota > Metazoa > Chordata > Aves > Passeriformes > Meliphagidae > Lichenostomus > Lichenostomus cassidix. The sequence continues at coordinate 5,546,160 of NC_139501.1, forward strand.
GGAGTGCTGTTGGCTATATCGGAATAGGGGAAAGATTAGTAACTTGTGGAATGAAAGGGAAGAAAATGTGTGATGTAAAAGTAAGGATGGCTGATGAAATAGGTGATCTTACAAAATGCTTTCTCTTGGCTGTGTGCTCTTAAATATGGAGGAACACATCACAGGATGTGGATACAATCACTTGGTTATATTTAAACTAAGGAGAGGCAGCATACTTAATACTCCACTTAATTGGAGATGCAACTTCTCAAGCAAACTCTGGTCCATGACCCTAAGAAACCTCACACAAATCCACAGGTAGTGTGTGTGGTTTAGAAAAATTTGGACATTTACTTCAAGTAAACCCTGAAATCACATGTGTATTTACTATAAATGACTCTATCAGTGTCTATATTGTCAATTAATCCATTTAGGGAACATGTGTGAGAAGTTGTGAACAGCTCAGCTCAGCACAATTTAATTAATGGAGGTGGTCTCTGAAGAGCTCTGTGTGTTAGCTGGCTTGGATGCTTTGGACTTTTACAGCATCTGTTTTCTCTTTTTCCTTAAGGAAAACACAGTTACCCCTGCAGTTTTGCAAACTCCTTGTCTACAGGTCCTTAAAAATTCCTTTTTTAAATAAACAGATTCAGCCAAAGAGACACAGACTTAACCAAAGTTCATTAGATTAAATGTGAATTTTTCTGGCTTTGAGGTAGCTAGGTTTTTTTGGGCTTTTTTGCATTCTGATCATTTGTCACTAAAAATGTGATGATTTTGGGGGATTGGAATGTTCAGGGGTGCAGGTCTGGCTGGGCCCATACTCAGCACCAGTTGCAGGAAACATCAGCTGATGTTACATAACAGGTATGGAATTGCACATCAGTCCAAGGATATGGTTAGTGAAACTTCTGCCGGCAGAATTGGGGCAAAAATGCTGCAGGTATTTGTGGTTAGCCCCTGTTTTTTTTTTTTCAAGGAATATTGGTTTTTAATCATAGGTGGAAAAGTTGTAAATCCATCCCTTTTATTGGATATAATACAAATATACAGGTATAACTTCGTCCAAACTTGGATGCAAATCTTATAAATGCTCCTGAATTGCTATTTCTGTACAGTATTTAAGAATATATTTCAGCAGTGTCTGGGGAAATGAAAGGTTACTTTGCTGGTTGCATCAGCATAACTGCACTGGGAATGGGGAGGGATTTGTGCTGCTGTCTGATCCAGCAAAGCTTTTCCTCCCTTGGAAAATCAGGGCTGTGTTTGTGCTGCCCAGGTGAGCGCTGACCTCGGATACTCCTGGCTTACGTTAAAGCCACTCGGTTGCGTAAGTGCTTCTTACACCTCTCAGTTCTTGTGCCATCAAATGACACCATTTGCCCAAGAAAATCTTAGTGCTTTGTAACCTTGGCATTTACAGAGAAAACAGAGGAGGATGGAGAGTGAGATGACTCGGGAGAAATGGGAAGGGTGGTATACTTTTCATCTTAGAGCATTATGGAAGATTATGGAATGAGAGCTCTTTATGCAGATAGGGATGTGATAGTGGTTGGAAAAGCCACATGTGGTGCTTCAGGCATCCAGGAAAATTGTTTTCAGTTAAATCTGCTTAAAAATCTACATCATTCTGTATTTTTGCGGTGCAGCATTGGGATGCTTTAATTGTTCCTGAATTAAAGAGGCTTTAATATCTCCAATAAAACAGGCATAAAACATCCACCTCCAGCATGGAGGTTCACAGTGATGGTGTAAATACCCGTGTGCCTGACCCCTCTAGTGATGGATACCATTACTTGCTACAGTGAGGATAAACATCCCAAAATGCTTCCTGGTGATCTTTGTCCCTTTTCCTGTGGCCCTGTGAGGGAACTCCTGCTGTCATGACCCCTGTCTTGGGGACTTTCCCCGAGAACCACACCCTGTGTTAGTCGTGGTGAGCTGCTCCTTGGGATTCTGGGCCTCAAAACTGGCTCCCACCTCGAGGGACCCCTCAGCTAAGGAAGGCACGGACCCAGTATCCCAGATAACACCATCACATCATCAATTTAGAGCAGAGTGCAGCCAGTTGCACAAGCTGCTGCTAAATTACTCTTTCTCAAGCTGTGCCAGAAAGCTTCCTGCACTGAAGTAGCATGAGCTGGAAACTCCTTCCTTAACAAGCAGTTTGTCCTCCAATACCAGCACTGCTTCCTCTGAGGACCTTTATATGAAATTACCACAAAAAGAGGAAGCTGGCTGGGTAGCAGCCCCACATCTCTGGTATTATGGGATATTTTAAAAAGCCTTGTCCCTTGGTCACTTTTATTATATATGGGTTTATGTTGGACATGGGCTTGGGAGCAGCCACAGGTTTGATGTTGTGGATGTTCAGCAGCTTCTGGGCAGAATTCTTGTATGGAAGAGGGCTAAATGACAATTATCTTCTGGTTTCCCTGTGCAGGGATGAAGGAGGATGTCAGCCTTCTGTCTCTAGTTCCATTAGGCCAAAACTTTCAGGAATTTTTGTTAAAGAACATTCTAGTTAAGCACAAATTGTCATCTTCTCTCTCCCCCCCCTTCTGGTTTGAAGTCCTCTGATGGCTGGAGGGAACTGCCTACATAGAGACACGTGCCCCGTAGCTAGCTCCTTGTGCCAGCTGGGAATGCCCCATATCTTGAATTTCGAGACATTCTTGCCTAGATTTCAATGGTAGATTCCTTGATTTTACTTTTTTCCAGTGTTGGCTGTTGTTTTTTGCTTGTCATGTCCATTCAGAAGACTTCCTGGGTGTAAATTAGTGCTCAGTGCTCCACTTAGTGTCACTTCCTATGGACACTGTGCCCACCAGTGCACTAAGGGGTAGGAGCTGAGACAATTCATCAGCTCCAGGCTGGATCCTGTCCATGATCTCTCCTCACTCCCTGTTCCCAGTGCTGGTGCTCTCCTTTCCCACAGCTCTTAATCCCTAAACCAGAAAAGGTACAATTTAAAGCCCCTTGCCTGGCAGATGACATGGAATTGCAGCCTGACCCCTGCATAACCATAACCTTGTCTTCCCTTGGAATTCTCCTTTCCAAACACCACTTGGGTCATACCGCATGTGCTGTTTGGTCAGGGGGCTGTGGAGGGACAGATCTCAAACATTCATGGTTTAACCATAAACCATAGTTGGTTGTTGTTTTTAAACAATACTAGGAGCATTTGTAGGGGTGGAGCTACAGAATTTGGACCCATTCCTTAGAATGGCATGGGGTTGTGCACTGCTGGACACGGCTCCAGATGGAAAGGTGCCCTTCCCAAAGTGTCTTTCCAGAGGAGACAAGAGCTGACATGTTCAAGGTGGTATGTAAAACATCTTCTGAAAGCTTCAGTGTGCAAATGAACTGATGGCACTGAAATGAATTGCTAATTAAGGAATTAGAAGACTTCAAATCAGGTAGTACCACTGAGGACAATCTCAATGCTGAAGGGAAGAAGCAGTGAGAAATCTGTTCTCAGATAAAGTGTTGCTTTTCCCACGTATTTCCTTCTTTTTCTTTGGTAACTGCATGACAAGTTTTGTATCCTGTCCTGGGGCTCCTATTGCCTTGAGGCTCAAGTCCTTGTGGTGTCTGTGTTGGTTCTTGCTCATCTGCTCTGCACCACTTCCCTTCACCTACACAGACTCCATCTCTGAGCAATAAGCCTCATCCTACCAAGATTCACCTCCCTGCCATCTCACATGAAGAGCTAAAATAATCCTGGAGAATCACAGGGTTCCTTGTGACTCCAGCTGGTGTGAACATGCCCATTGCTTTACTTCCTTTCTCATAGCTTCAAAGTCCACTTTGGCCCCTTGGGGCTGTTCTCCTGGCTCCGACACGACTGTCGTGGAGGTGTGGAAACATGAGGAAGCAGGGAAGAAGGGAAGAGTGTGCTGTGTGGGAAGAGCCTGGTGTGTAGCCATTCCCAGTCCCTGTACTGGAATGCAAAAGAGGTAAAGCCACAGAGTGGGATGGGGAGTCCTGCCCTGGCTGAGAAAGGCATCAGCCTCTGGTTCACAGTGTGGATTTTGGCATGTTCTGGGGCTGCTTTCATGGATGTAGTTCCATGTTGGGGTTACAGATGTCCCTCTGAGCTGGATCTGCCTGGGAAGGGTGGATCTGCCTTTGCTGACTGGGCTGTCTTCGCCCTGGTCTCAGATGTGAGGATCATGTGAGTATTTGGTAATTTAAATCAGCTCACGGAATCCACGGAAAACTTCACCCAGCCAAGGAAAAAAAAATAGTTTTCCCTTGAATCACCAGGCTGAGCTGCTTCACCAAGGAATTTTGTGATCCTTAGTCCTTTCTGAGGGACATTATTCCCTGCTGAGGGAGGTGGCAGAAGCTGTGGATGCCACCATTTGGCAGCCGGTTTAGTTTGGGGTCCCTTGGAAGCTGATCTGTGGCAGGGGCAAGGGATGCACTGTGGCCTCAGGGAACCATGGCTTTGTTTTCTCCCCATTTCCCAGGGACACTGGGGCTACTCCATGACCTGGAATTATTCCCCTTGCCCCTTTAATAAACAGTGCTCCAGAAGGTTTCTAAGTGATGCTCCATAGAGGTGGAGGGTGCGAGGGGAAAATCAGCTTTTAGCTTCCAGCACCTTTGAAGTCTCTGCTTCTTTTCCTACCTGGCCACCCAGGCATGGATTGATGGAGGAATTGCAGGATGGAGGACTTGGGCTTTTTCCCAGCTTTTTCTGGTTCTGATCCAGGATTGTCCCTTGTGTTTTGGAAGCATGAGATGTGCAATGTAAGAGCCATGTAAAACAGTAACAGCCACTGACTTCAGTCACTTGCACAATAAATAATAATAATAATAATAATTATTATTATTATTAATGATGATAATACGTATTCATTTTATATTAATTGAATAGACAGATGAGATTTTTCTGTGTTGGAAGGTTGGGCAGCGAGGTAAGTTGTTGTAGAGGTAGGTAGTCTGCTGGCTGACACTAAAGGTGATTTTATTTTTGTCAGGGCCACAAAAATAAGTATTTGGGTGGCAGGGGAGCTTCAGGGCTTTGTCTCATTTCAGGGAATAGCAGGGGTGTAATAGCTGCATAAAAATATTCTAATTAAAAGAAGCAACTGAGCTATTTAGGCTTGTGAACTACCACTAAAACGCTAATTATTTCAGAGTGTGAGAATGTCTGGAAAAGCTTCTTCATCAGGAATCATAAAAGTTTCTCCTGTTTAAATCAAGTTCTTGGGTTATATAGATGCCCAGAATAGTTAGGGTTGTGAGGGACCTTAAATCTCATCCAGTGCCACCCCCTGCCATGGGCTGGGACACCTTCCACTATCCCAGGTTGCTCCAAGACCTGTCCAGCCTGGCCTTGTTTAGTATGTGGAGCAGCCAACCCAGGAACTGCTGCCCCTCCAGCATTTTCAATAGGAGACCTCCTGCCTTCATGACAATGTGCAGATGTTTGGGTCATCTCAGAGCACAGAAAGTGATTTAGCAGCTGCTGCCAACTACTAGAATAATTTTAGGGGAAATGTCGCTGTCTCTGGTCAGCTGAAAGCCTGTTACTTGCTCAGTTTAGATGCTTTTAACATTTGTATCTGTATTTGTAGCCTCCAGATTCTTCATTGCTGGTGAGGTCAAGTCTGGCAGCCCCTTGGGAACAGTGCAGGGCAAAGATGGCTCATGGAATTTTACAAGATGTTTAGCCCAGTATCACATGGCAGGAGCCCAGCTCCCTGATTGCCCTGCCTGGGACTTTTGGGCTCTGGTTTTAGGGCCAGGTTTGTCTGAGCTGGCCAGGTGTGTGTGCTGCTGGTGTAACACAGCTCTGCTTCCAATTTATTGGGTGCATTTTGGAGTACCTCATCTGGAGGTACTCATCTGAAATCTCTCCATGGGATGTTGGCCCATCACAGTCCTCCGTAACTTAGAGCAGATTCTCCAGGATTCAGCTGGAGTCTCCAAGGCTCACCTTGTTGAGCCTTTTTCCCCCATCTTAAATTTTGGGCTGTTTATAAGGTGCCTGGCCTGGGGTTGTGGCTAGAGATCTGTGAGAAATGACTTGGAGCAGCAGAGTCTGTTGGAAGACAAATGGGGCTGCTCCAGGTTCCTGAGCGTTGCCTGTTTCCTGCAGCCTAATTGGAGTTTCAATTAACATGGACAAGTACAATCATAAATAACCCTCCTAAAATTAAATGGAATTTTCAGGCTACATTGGCACATTCGCTGTGATGCTGTTGTCTCTCCGTGGCAATGCCGTGTTTTCCAGCTGAAGGGAGCTGATGAGATGTATTGACATTTTCATCTCTTAGAACAGTCCATATAGTTTGAGAATAAAATGTGAATTGAAAAAATATGGGAGTGGCTGGTAAGAGGAAAGAGGAAGAGTCAGCTGGTGAGAAGCTGTCTGTAGCTGAGCAAGGGATGCTCCCCTGGCACATTGCTCACCTTGTTACCTGAGCTGGCACAGGCATGACCCAGGGAGCTTCTATGGCTTTTTTTGGTAATTACTAGTATTTCACAGCTTGGTTCAAACCTGAATTTAACCTTATTCAGGCTGTGCTGTGAAACACACTTCTGCGAGTGTTAAAAATACACCTTAAAGTTCACAGTTACAGAAATACTCCGTGCGTCGTCTCCAGACCCGTCCCCCACCCACCAACACCCCGCTTCAAAGAAAATCCCAGCAGGATTAGCAGGGTTTAGACACAGTTTCTTCCACCCCAAACAACCTTTCCAGGTCTCAGCTGAAAATAGCCAGTTTGCCTCCACGCTGGGGTTGCAGTGGAGGCAGACAGAGATGAAGTAACAAAATCAGGTTGCCCTTAGAAACACATTTGTATTGGGCAGAAGGATTGATTGGGGTTTTGTGGTGTTAGCTCGGGCGCAGGTCCTGCCAGCCCCCGGGAGCTCTCTCTGCCGGGAGGAGACACATGGGGTGAGGCGAGGGCTGGGGTGATTTAGTGCGGGTGAGCTGTCTCAGTGCTGGTTAATTTAGAGATGCAAAACTGAGCCTGGAAGTAATGAGCTCTGGCTAATTAGGTGCTTGTCTGCAGGTGGAACTATTGCAGCTGGTGCTCCCAATATTGCTGGTTTGGATTTGAAAGCATCACGGAATCTGTGGGATGCTGGGAATACAGATAATTTGCAACAAAGGGGGTTTTTTTTCTGTTATCTTTCCCCTAGCCCCCAGCTTTCCTTTGGCATTCCCATTTGGCTTTACTGTGAAATTATCACACATGGACCAAAGATGGAAAGGAAAGGATGAGGGGAAAGGGGCATTTTATACAGGACAAAGGGGAATGGCTTCCCACTGCCAGAGTACAGGGTTAGATGGGATATTGGGAAGAAATTCCTCCCTGTGAGGGTGGGGAGGCCCTGGCACAGGGTGCCCAGAGCAGCTGTGGCTGCCCTGGATCCCTGGAAATGTCCAAGGCCAGGTTGCACAGGGCTTGGAGAAACCTGGGCTAGTGGAAGCTGTCCCTGCCCATGGCAGGGGTGGCACTAGATGGGCTTTGAGAACGCTCCCGACCCAAACCAGTCTGGGATCCTGGGATATTTTGTGGAATGGATATTTAAAGGGATGTAAGTTGGAGGATTTGGAGACGTGCTCTGCTACAAACAGGACGTGCACTGTGTCTGTGGCTGCTGCAGTGGCTGGGCATACAGAAGGGCTGGGATGTGCCAGGTGGGCTCTGCCCCTCAACTTTGGCCGCACAGTCGGACGTGCCAACGCCTGCATCTGCAGATTCCTGAAACGTGTCGGGACTCCCGAAGGGAGAGGAGCAGGAACCTGAATAGCTGCAGGATGCTGGGGGAAGGAAAGGGACAGCACGCTGTTCAGTGAGCATTTGAAGGTCACATTTTCCTTTCAAGCTGCAGTTTTCAGCACTGGAAAGCTTGTTTTCCAACAGGCATTGAGGTTCATTGGGATTTGTGTCCCCCTTTTTGGAAAGCTCTCCCTGTTCCCATCCAGCTCTGTGCAAGCACAGTTCAGGGGACATTGTGTGGCAGACAGCAGAGAAAGGAAGTGTTTGGGATTATTTGGAAGCTGATGCTGAGATTAATGATATGTAATTAGGTAAAAAGCTCAAGATGTATTTCGAGGCAAGTTTTGTTATGAAGAGAGTGTTCATTTAGAGAATGGCCTAAACAGGGATAAGCAGGGAAGGCTTCACTTGGAACTGGACAGAACTTGGGGAGGATGATTTAATGAGGAGCATTTAATGCAGAGGGATGGAGAGGATGATAACTTCCAGTTATTATCTCAGAGTTCAGTTGGGGAGCAAGGAACAAGTCAGGTATTTTGAACAAGGCAGTAAAGGAGTGGTGAAACATCAACAATATTTATGTAGGTGTATTTCTGGTACAAAAGGAGAAGATAAATACTTTATTTAAGGTTTTGTTCCAAGTATAAAATAGCCCATAAAGAAGAACTTAAAGAGAATTCGGTGATGCAGTTTAATACACAAAATACATGAAGGATTAAAGAGGTTGTTTGTACAAACACTTCATTGATCCACTTAAAATTTATATGTCTGATAAATGGCAGTTGGGCTGTGAACATTGACTACACATGTGGCACTAAGGAGCTTTATGCTGGGCCATAAAATGTTGAAACAAGCTTAATAATGGCTTTTGCCATCAGGTCCTTCTGGGGATAAGTCATTCTGGAAAGTGGCAGACCCTGGGGGTTTGCATCTCTTCTCATGAATGATGTTCTGCTCTGTTACAAACCTCGGTACTTTTAAACCATGAACCCTATTCCTGCCATTTTGCAAACCCTTTGTATTGTGTTCCTCTGTTTTTAAAACATTTGACTTGCCAGAAGTAGTCCTTAAATCAGAATGAAGTACTGGTGTGAAGCTGCCATGGGCTTTTAAGGAATTCCTTACCTGCAGCTCTTAACTGTGACTGTATTCCTGACCCTTTGTGCCAGCAAAAAGTTGTACTTATTCTCCCCTGCTATAATAACAATAAACACCAAACACTGAAACACCAGTGCCCCACTGGGGCTTGACCTGTGGTATAGTCACAGCTAGGAATTGTGCTTCGTTTTGACATCCCATCACATTGTGCAAGAGCAGTTGCATCCAGCTGAGAAAACAGAAATAAAAGCACTTTCCATACAGAGGCCACCTCTGAGAGTCACTCTTTGAGAGTCATCCAAAAGGTCTGATCCCCTTGTCAGGAATCCCCTAGTGAGAAAAACCTCTGAACAGACAAAAACACCCAAACACACCCTAAAATCAAATGCAATCTCTGCAAGGATGGGAGATGGGATATGTCATTGAATGGAGGCAGGAGAAGGGTTAGAGAGGGTCAGCATTTTATTAGGTGGAGTCTTTAAATGTTTTCCAAAGTCCTTGAATGATGTTGGTCTTGATTCTTGTAATATTAATTATCTGCCCTCTATTATGAACAAAAGCTGCTCAGCTGTGAAGGGTCAGAGTGCTCTAGTCTCGTAAGAGCTGAAAACGTGGAGGTGACAGGGAATGGGAGAAATCAGCGTGGGCCTCTGTAATTAGGGGCTGGATTTTGTGGATGCACAGGAGGATTGAGTTATGGTCACCCCGGCAACATGAATCCTGCCTTTTCCCAAGTTACTTGCTTTGTAACCTGACTTTTATTTTTCCTTGAAAGAAGTCAATTTGGTTGTCATATTTCAGCATGGAGAGATGACGACACTGTTTTGATCTTATATGTTTTAATTTTTCCCAGGTGACATGTCACTTTGTGGAGTTGGCTTTGGGATTTTGTTGTTGTTTTGTTTTTTAAAGGCTGTAATTTGCTTTGCCAGCATTTCTTCCCTGGGCTTCTGAAATATGATCTGTCAAAAGAGGGATTGATTTTGAGGGGAAAATTGACTGCTGAAGTAGTTGCTAAGTAAAGGGGTTTGTGGTGCTACATTTGGGAGTAGCAAGATGAAAGCTGAGGGGAAACAGCAAAATTTCCTGCTGAGGAGTTTGTGCTGCAATTTAATTCTCTTTCTGATGGGGAGCACTGATGCTTTCTGAGCTCCTCATTCATTGCCACGCAGCTTTCCAAACCACACCGTGCTGTGGGGGAGTTAATTTTTTTCCCTTATCCTTTCCTTTATAAGTTTGGCTTGATTATTATCCCACATCAACTTGCCAAGAGGAGCATGATGCTGCCTCGCATCCCTTTTCTGCTGTGTGCACAGAAAATTGGGGAAGCAGCAAGATTTCAGCAGCGTGGAAGTGTTTGGGTACCAAACCCCACCGAGGCCTCGTTAAGCCCCCCTTTGTGCTGCCTCTTTAAGAGCTCAAGCTCTGCCTGCACGGGGATGGGCAGGAAGAGCTCCGGAGCCAGCCCGGCGTGGCACGGATGGGATGTGGCTGTGATGGGATGTGGCCGTGGGCTTCACTGATGGATGCAGGGAGAGGACACAACGCTGAGCCAGCTTGCAGCCAGAGCTCTCGGGGATCTCACTGACAGAGCTCTCAGGGATTTCACTGACAGAGCTCTCCAGGATCTGACAGAGCTCTCCAGGATCTTACTGACAGGGCTCTCTGGGATCTCTCTAACAGAGCCCTCTGGGATTTAAGTGACAGAGCTCTCTGGGATATCATTGCTGGAGCTCTCCAGGATTTCACTGTTGGAGCTCTTTGGAATATTACTGCCAGAGCTGTCCGGAATCTCACTGCCGGAGCTCTCGGGGTTCTTGCTGCCGGAGCTCCCTGGATCTCACTGCCAGAGCTCTCCAGGATCTCACTGCTGGAGCTCTCCGGGATCTTACTGCCAGAGCTCCCTGGATCTCACTGCTGGAGCTCTCCGGAGCTGCCAGGTAGGACAGAGTGTGCCGAACAAAAGGCTTTACCCCGCCAGCGGAGGACAGTGGAGCTGGGAAGGATGGGGTGATGCTGGGAAGTTCCAGCTGCTGTGACTGGCAGAGCTTTTCCCTTTGAACCTTTTCAGAGCCGTGCGGTTTCCCAGCCAGCTCAATGAAGTGTTTCTGCTGCTGGGATGTTCACCTCCTGCATTTTAATTGCGTGGTGAATAGAGAAAAGGCTGCAGAGGAGAAACATGCTCCTGTAAAGCTCCCTGCCATCACATCCTGCATGCTTGGAGGGGGTTTATCGATTCCTTGCTCCAAAAAGCTGAAGGAAATGCTCAAATTTGATGTGGTTTCTTGCCCTTCTGTAATCTCACTTGACGGTTTTTCCTTGGGTTTTTAAATGCACAGTTTCAGTACAAGCAGGGACACACGTGGGGATTATATAACCCTGGGGAAGCTGGTGGGAGACTGGCTGTGTTTCTGGGCAGGGATGAAAATCAGGAGTTCTGGAATGGTTTTGTGTAAGGTGTTTGCGTAGGCACCTGTGGGTACTGCGAGTTTTTACAGGGAGAAGGTGCTTCTTCGGAGCTGTGGGCTGGAAGGGGAGGAGAGCCAGCAGTGCTTGGGGTAAAATGGTTGCTAGTTGCTGAAATGAGCTTAGGTGAGAAGCACCATTCGAGGGAAAATGAATCCATTTTGGGAGAAAATGGAATAGTGTTCTTTCTTTCTCCCTCCAATCTCTGTGGAGCAGAGAAACCTGTACAGATTCCTGCTGGAAGGGCTGATTTTGGTGTGTGTTTCCAGGTCATTCACTGCTGTAACAGCACACAGAAATCTCACAGAATTGCAGTTTTGTAGTATGATTGGAACAAGCAGAGAAATGTGATACGAGGAGGAGATTTCTGCAAGGAATTCCTGCTGACTGACATTTCACTCAGCATTTGGCAGTGTCTCCTGATTGCTCCAGCAGCTCCAGGCTGGATTTTTTTTCCTTAATCGCTTTACAGAACAGTGAGATACTCCCCTCTCCTCAGAGTGTAGCTGTGGCTGTCTAATTAACAGAGATCCTCGTCTTTTTAGGGAGATTTTTGGTTTCCAGAAAAATTCTGTTTCTAGCCGGTGTTCCTTCTCCCACTGGGTCTATAATAGCTCCTGAAATTCCCCAGCTTGTAATCACTGCTGCAGCCAGATGGGGACTAGGTGGAACTCCCATTGCATCTGTGCCTGCATTTATGAATCTGCCAGAACTATCTCACTGAGGTGAGATTTTAAATATATATTTCATGAGTTAATGAGCCCTGAACCACAGTGAGGACAATCCAGTGCTGGTACTGCTGGGGCTGCTGTCCTTCAGGATTTTGGAGTGATGCTGATGGAGCAGGGAGAGCTCTAAGGAGTTGTTCAGCGTGACATGAGCAAAGCAGAGGCTGTAGTTCCACTTTACCAACCTGACGTCTGCAGAGGTGCTTTAAGAGGTTTTCCTTGGATTTAAGAGGGTCTCCTTGCTCCTGCTCTTCTGCTTTATTGCTCTCCTTGTCTTTTCTCCCTGTGGAAGGAGCTCTGAAAACGGTGTGAGGTTTGGGTCATCTTTGCTTTCCCCCCTCCCTCCCCCTTCCCACCCTCCTGGATCGTTTGGGAGCATAGTTGCACAAATCGGTGATGTGGGTGGCAAGGATATAGGGGAGGAGGAGGGGGAGGAAGAGGGAGGGCACAGGATGCTCCTGGATTGGATCTAAGCATGGCAGGATAGTAACACGAAAGAGCTGCCTGAATTATTCAGTGTCCTGGTGTTCCTGGCTGTGTGAATCCAGTGCTGCAGCAGGGCTGGGCTGGCTGGACTTCAGCTTCTTCACTTGTCTGAGTGTGCTGGGGCAGCCCAAGGGCAGCAATCCCAAGGCTTGTGTTGCATTTTGGGATGTGCAGCCCTGGTGGCACCAAAATCAGTGTGTGAGAGCAGATGAGTGAGTTCCCTGGTGTGGGTGTGGATGTGGATGGGATGACACTGCTGGATGAGGTTCTGCTTCCCACCTGGCTGCCCTGACCCATTCACCTCCCTTGGTGGAGTCACTTGGTGGTGCTGTCACTTAACCCATTCCTAGGAAAAGAGCCTCATTAGCACAAATCGTGATGAACTTTGCTGTCAGCCTGGCTCACTTCTCCCACAGTACCAGCAGTTGTTATCCCAGGACAGGCTCCTTTGGCTGGTGGATGGGGAGAGAAAGTGATGATTTCCACTGGGGAGCAGGAACAAGCTCCAGGAGGTTTGGTGGGAGCCAGGAGCCTTTCCACTTGCCAAGCTCCTTGCAGGGAAGCTGGAATCTCTCACTTGCCCAGCTCCTTGCAGGGAAGCTGGAATCTCTCCATTAGTCCAGCTTCTCTCAGGGAAACAGGAACCTTTCCACTTGCCCAGTCTCTTGCAGAGGGTCCGTCTATGGATGCCACAAGTTTCTGGATGCTGGAAATAATCACTTTCTCCAACCATTATTTCATTAAGGTCTGCTGGAATTTAAGGCATTTTGTTCTTATCAGTTTTGTGTCCAGGTCAAATCCTCTGTCAAAAAGGACTTAAAAGGTTTCTTTTGGATCTGATGAGAAACATCCTTTCCTAGGAGTGATCTTAAACAGTGATTCCAGACTCTGCAAATCCATCTAAACTGCTCCTTCCTTCAGGCAGCTCTTCCTGGGTACAAAAAGAGCGGTTGCTCTGCTCAAAGAAGATTATTTCCTCCTGCCTTATATAAGTTCTAAAATAAGAAAATAAATCCTAACCTTGTCGAGGATGAAACCGTTTTTCCAAACTCAGGAACGATCCCTTTTGAAGCAGCGATTGCTTCAGTGAATTGTCAGGAGTGCCTGGAGATGGGAAATCTCAGCTGTGACACAAGGGGGGCAGCTCCATCCTGGGCCTCAGGCTGTCATCCCTGTCACAGGGATCTTCTGGGGCCAAGGGAATGGTGCTACAGCAGTAAATTTGAGTTTTTATTCCATCTTCCAGTGTGTTTTTAATCCTCCTTTCCCAAATCTTAGTTTTTTTGTTGTTGTTTTCCAAAACTCAGGGAAGAATGCGAGATCCTTGGGATGAAAGCTGGGAGTGGCTCTGTTGAAGTTCATGACAAATCTTACTGTTGTTTGGCTGAGTCAGGGTTTTAAATCCTGTTTGGTTGTTAAAAACTTCTCTATCTATCAAACGACACCACTTGGGCCCAAGCTGGCAGATGTGCAAAGTGCAGATGAGCCTTACACCCTGAAAACAAATTCCTTCCCTCATTATTAAAAGGCAAAAAGAGATGTAGGGTGAAAGAGCGCCAGCAGTGCCGGATGGTGTTCGTGGTTCACTGGCCATGGTGTCCCCTGTCACCTGCCAGGGTGACAGGCCAGAGCCTCCCTGCAGAGGTGTTGCGAAGGTCAGAGCTGGACTCTTCCCAGCCTAATCCCATCAAGTAGCTTTTTATTGTGTCTGGTGCTCAAACAATGAATATATAATAAAATGGAGATGTTTTAGAGCAATTTCTGAGCCTGTTTGGTGAGGAGAAGCTTTTTAGTGATGAGTTCAGAGCCAGAGTGGAATGAGATTGTAAATTTAATTCTGTCTGTTTCTGATGCTGTAAATTTGCCTGAGCAGTGGTGGAGGAGGAGGTGATCCAGCTGGGACACGCTGTGAGCAGTTGGCAGGGGCAGAGCAGGTTGTGTCTGAAGAGTCCTTACTTCAGCCTTAACATTTGGTCCATTTTAAGGGGAATAGTTGGGATTGTGGAGTTTGGGGTGGCTGTTGAGTTGTGTCAGCACCAGCAGGGTCTGTCCTGTCACTGTTATTGATGTTGGTCCCTGCAAAACTCTGGACAGCAGCAGCAATTTTGAGATCAGACTTCGGGTGCAAAGTCTCCTGAAGTTTCAACTCAAACTAATCTGGGCTCAGAATTTAGCTTAGCAGTGTGTTTTTCCTTGTTAGAACAAAACAAAGAAGTGGTTTTGTGACTTTATTTTCTTTTTAAGTATCCCACCATGTTAACACATGAGGTCTGTGTCTTTCCATGTGTGCAAGAACCTCACGCAATCCAGCTGTTCTCATTTCCCATGAGATTTTGATGTGTAAAATGTAAACAGCAAAAAGGTGAAATCTGATCATGGCATGTGGGAAAGTTTTTCAGCAAGTGGTTTTTTCATGACAGTGGGCATCAGGTGTTGCCTAGATCTGTGCAGGGCCACAAGGTGTTATCCAAGTCAGACTTTTTTATTCTTTTGAAATCCCTGCATCCTCCTGTTTTATTACACAAGTAAACCATATTCTGGTGTGGGGGTTTTTTGTGCAAAGTGTTTTTCCCTGTTCCTTTTCCCCCTGGATTTCCACAATACCTTTACAATTCAGAAAACTCTTGCAATTTGCCTTTAAGTCACCCTGCAGCAGCTCCTCAAAACCTCCCATCTCTCTGACAGCATTTATTTTTGGTGGGCGGATGAGGAAAGGAGTCACTGGGTGAAGAGAGGCAAACAACAAGGAAACAATTCCAGCAGGATTCCTGCGTGGTTAGCAAAACAGGAGCTGCCATTGTCCGGCAGTGCCCTGCTGATCCACAGGGTTTGTCCCGCTGAATGCCGAGGGCTTGTGGCTCCTGGGATTTTTCCCTTACTCTTTCAAACCGAAGCAGAGGTAGGGAACTCTCTTGACAAGCCCAAGGTTTTGTGGATTGTTCGGTGAGGGCTTTGCGGTGGTTCCCTCGATCTGTTTTGGGAACAGCTGCCCTTGGAGCCGCGGAGATCCCGAGGGACCGGAGCTGCCGGGGCAGCAGTGGGTTCTGGGGGTGGGAGGTGTCCCTGGGTGTGTCCCCAAACACGGCCCTGCCTTCCACGCTGCTTTCCTTGACTTGCTGTGTTGCAGAATCCCCCGAGGTCCTGTCCAGCAGCCCCTCGAGGATCGGATCTTCACTCCGACCGTCTCGGCTGTGTACAGCACTGTGAGTATCTGCTGGGGCTGGGGTGTCGTGGGGAGATCAGATGGGTGTGCAAAAATCCCAGGGCAATTAGAAACTGTACAGTTAAAAATGGAACATTGGAAAAAATGCAGCTTCTTTTTGCCTCCTGAGATAAATGGTGCTCAAAAAGTCTCTTCTGGTTCCATGTGAGTAGGAAAAGAAAGGAGATCCTTCTGGCTCCACACAGCTCCCTGACAGGAGGATAAAGCCAGGGGTGAAGTCAGGCTTTGCTCCCAGAGAACAAGGAGCGGGACAAGGGGACACAGCCTCAAGTTGTGCCAAGGGAGATTCATGTTGGATATTGGGAAAATTTCTTCACTGGTGGTCAGACATTGCCTCAGGCTGCCCAGGGCAGTGATGGAGTCATATCCCTGGAAGTGTTCAAAAGACATGTGAATGTGGTACCTGGGGACAGGAGTTAGGTGGGCATGGGAATATTGGTTGAACATTGTGCTTGATCTGGGATGTCTTTTCCAACCTTAATAATTCTTTGATTTTATTAAGAACTTTTTTGTTACATGGGAGCAAGAAAGGAAGAAATCTTTGGGGGACTTGTGGGTCCAGTCCTTTTTTTAAGTGTCTTTAGTTTTATTTAGCAGATTGGAGAGTGAGTTTTCCCAGCAGTATCACAGGAATGACGGCGTTTTGGCCATATTTTCATTTTGGTGGTTCCATCTCTTTCCTTTCCCCTGCATCTCAAAGACTAATTTTTTGGTGTATTCGTGGCTTCACATTTCTAATAACTTCTTATCAGATAAATAATCAAGATTTGTTTTCACGTGAAACACACCATTCCACAGAGGAAGAAATATTTTGATAGTAGATTGAATATTTAAGATAGGTGCCTTTGGCTCGCTGTCCTACATGTTTGCTAATGTATAATATTGATAATTGTAGAAATTTAGCATAGAAACAGTGATGTTTATTTGTGGACATGATAGTATTTTCCTTTTATTCATTTCTTTTTTTCCAATGGCAATAGCTAGAAGCCCAGGGTTATTTATAAGCTTTGCTAAATCAGCACAGTCCTGGGAAAGTCATATTTTGCTTTTCTGGTTGGGATAGTGTGAATATTTTTAATGCCAAAAAAACGCTTTTAAGCTGCTCTTTTAATTATTTGGAAAACAGGAAGAGAAGCTGTAGATGGGATAAATTCAGTGTATTTTATGCAGGAACATAAGCTGCTTATAGAAAAACATAAGCTGCTGTGCAAGGTTTTCTCCTTCTCTGTTTGCAGCAGTGGTCAGGGATGGGGTTCTCAGCTCTGGCTCCCTCGGGGGACCCTGGGCTGGAGCATCTCCTGCCCAGGAAAGCTGTGGCTGCCCCTGGATCCCTGGAAGTGTCCAAGGCCAGGTTGGACAGAGGTTGGAGCAGCCTGGGATAGTGGAAGGTGCCCTTGCCCAGGGCAGAGGGTGGCACTGGATGAGGATGATTAAAGTCCCTCCAACCCAAACCATTCCATGATGATTCAATGATGTTGATGGTATTTAGCCCTTCTCTTTTTCGGGTCGTAGAGGAATTTCGTGATGCCTCTTCTGCTGTGGCTGTCAGGAGGTGCTGAGCTGAGCTTTGGGCATGATTAAGGGTAAAAGTGCTGCCAAGTGTCTGTTGGTCCCAGAAATGCAGCAGCTCAGCTGGCTGTAGGGGCAGAAGGACTCAGGTGTGGCTGTGGGTGGTCTGGTGGCCATGGATTCCCATCCAGGTGAGTTGAAGTGGTTGGGATACGCTGTTAGCTCTGACAAGGGTTGAAGATTTTGAGGTTTGTGGCTTTGACAGCAGTGAATCAACAAACCCGAGCTGTAGGCTTTGTGTTCCCTTGGTTCTCAGTATCTGATGTATGAATGTTTGTGTGCAAAAAAGCAAAACCAAAGGAACAAATTTGGAAGAAATCCTTCCCTGTGAGAGTGGGGAGGCTCTGGCACAGGGTGCCCGGAGAAGCTGTAGCTGCTCCTGGAAGTGTCCAAGGCCAGGTTGGACAGGGCTTGGAGCAACCTGGGATAGTGGAAGGTGTCCCTGCCATGGAACAAGATGAGCTTTAAGATCCCTTCCAGCCCAAACCTTTCTGGCATTCTGTGGACATAAATGTACAAACAGGTATAATAAATAATTCATTTTATATTATCTTTTATATACCCCGTACAACACTTAAAAAACACTTTAAAAATATCTGAATTCCTTTTAAAGAAGGTTATTTTTCTGCAATTCTTTCCTCCCAAGATATAATGCAGATGCCTGTGGGGAAAATATGACTGTAAAAATTTAAATTAATGTAAAATAGAAAAGTAACTGTGAAGAATGACCTAAAATAGCTTTTCAGTGTGGAAAAATATCACTCCTTGCTATGTTACAGGAATAGAAGACAGGGCTGGGAGTATCTCAGTTCCAGGCTTTGAGAATGCTCAAGTTCGAGAGAAAATTTCATGTTTTGGGGAAAGGAGAGAAATTTCTCGGCTGGGTTCCTTTCAGGCTTCCATTTGAAGCCCCAGGCAGATTTCAGATTTAGAAGGAGTCCAGGGAAAAATGAATTGGGATGGAAAAAGCACATGATGGGAGGGCCTTGACAAATTCATTCATGAAAGGTCTCAGTGGTTTGTTACACAAGGAACAGCACCATGCACTTAAGCCCTGGGTTTGCAGTAAACAGTTGTTTTTTATTTGATGAATTTGATATAATTTGTCTAGATTTTACAAAAATCTCCTACTTGAAGGTGAGGGAGGGCACTGTGGAATCACAGAATCATGAAGGTTGGAAAAAACCTCCAAGATCCTCAAGTCCAACCTTCAAGTCCATCCTCGGCACCTGGGGGCTGCTTTTTCCCTTTGGTGTTTTATTCACTTGAACATCCTCTGTGGGATTCCACATGGATTATGGATCATCATTTCCAAAGATGTGTGTTTTTTCAGGGCATGGCTGGTTTGAGAAGAGGTCTGAGGTCTAAAACCACCACGTGGTGATTCTGAGCTGCCTCAGTGTTGTCCCTGTACATTGTGCATGGGGTGGGAGGAGAAATCATTGGAGATATGGACAACCCAGAGATGAACCCCCAATTTTCAGTTAGATAAAGATGAAAATAATTCAATTATCCTTTCCGTGCATTACCAGGACCTTGGTTGCACATTCCAGAGCTCTTTTTTTTCCACAGCCACAAAAACGGGAAGGGAAAATAATGTGGCTTCCACTATGAGCCCCAATAATAAAACTAAATTCAAGGAAAAAGTTTTCCTGTAGAGCAGAGGTAGGAGGTGAGGAAGAGGCCAAGGGGGATGAAGTTTGTCTGAGAACTTGGAGATGCTCAAAATTGACACCAAGACTTTGCTAGAATCTCTTTATAAAGGAAACCATACTCCTATTAAAACCAAACCTACCTAAATTCATCATAAATCATCTTTATTTATTTACTGTGATATCTGGGTGGGTTGTTGGTTTGGGGCTTTTTAAATAAATAAATCCAGCAGTAGAATTGTTTTAAAGCAAACCACAGTTGGAAATAATTATTTCAGTCAACTACTCTTGTAATAATTTCCCCTCATCAATAATGGAGAATGCTGTATTGTAGAGCTATGTTTGAACATAAAGATTTGGTGTTTGTCCTGTAAGCAGCTGTTTGCTTGGTGTTTCCTGACTCTCTACGCTGCAAGAAATGAGGGTGATTACTTGTGTGGCCTCTGTAAGATCTCAGACCTGTAGAGTTTAGAAGGGGCATAAGAATGACATTCTGTTTATGTTGTAAATAATTTCAAAGAAATATATTCAAGAGATTTTTTTAGGTAGAAGTTTTTTGGAGAGATGCCGATCTGTTAAAAAGGAAGGGAACTGCACAAAAAGTGTAAATCCCACCAGCCATTCCTGTCATGCACCCAGGGGAGTGGGGCTGATTTTATGGAAAATGAGATTATTGAGCAGAAGCAGATGTGCTCTTCAAACTGAGCACAAGGCACAACTCTGGAATTGGATAAGAAGAACAACAGTGTTCATGGACATCCAGTTTTTGCACAAATAACCATTTTTGGCAGGTTGTGGTGGAGGTTTGTAACTGCCTCAATAACATGTTGTGATTGGAAGTGCTGCAGCTTGGACCAGAACTACTCCAGGATAAACTTCCATAAGCTGAGGAGCAACCTGGTCTAGTGGAAGGTGTTCCTGCCCATGGAATGGGATGAGTTTAAGGTCTCTTCCAGCCCAAACTGTTCCATGATGCTGTAAATGACTTCTGGATGTGAACTGATCAGGAGTGAGCTGTGTCTGTGTGAGGAGAAGTCACTTGGTCAGGTGCAGCCCAGAGCAGGGACCCTGTGGCAGGGCTGGATCCAACACTGGTTGAAGTCATCAGTGTTAATTGCAGTCTCCCCATGTCCCTTTGCCGCAGGTACCACCTTCTGTCAGGGTGCCCAGCTCAGGCCAGCTGGGGGCAAAGAAGGTAATGGGGAAGTGAGGTGCTGAAGAACCCCCTTGTCCCAAATTTTCAAGGATGAAGGTTTGACTCCATCATTGACTCTTGGGGGTGTTTGGTTGTTTTCTGCCCCGAGGTTCCCACTGGTCCCCCCTGAGTATTTCATACCCAGCAGAAGTTCCGTGATTCGCCTTCATGTCCATTAAAGGGATCTTCCTGCAGTGAAGAGAATCCTGTAGAAAAGAGATTAGGGGGGATTAGCTGCTCCAGCCACCCTGTGCTTCAAGGAAGGATCTGGGTCAGGAGGCCGACATGGTCCCTGCTCGGCTGCTATGGAGGCTGTGGGATGTGCAGGAGGGAAGCTCAGTTCCTCATCCTCTTCCAGCCTAGAATAGTGGAATGATTTGGTTTGGAAGGACCTTAAAGCCCATCCAGTGCCACCCCTGCCATGGGCAGGGACACCTTCCACTATCCCAGGTTGCTCCAAGCCCTGTCCAACCTGGCCTTGGATACTTCCAGGGATCCAGGGACAGCCACAGCTTCTTAAGTACCTCAAATCAGGTACTTGGATGGGGGAAAGAGTAATCCCAAATTTGTGAAAGTTGCTGAACCCAGAGGATGTAAAAGGTCTCAGAAAGAAAAGCAAGAACTCCAGACTGAGTTTTTATTTCATATTTCATTATCTGCTTCCTTTAAAATAGAGGATTAAGGCTTCTGGAAAACTAAAATTAGCCTCTTGCTACTCAGGGAACATAGAAAGTGATGCCCTAGCAAATTAATATGTAATTTTGTGCATCCATTTTTAGGAGAACAATTTAATATATAGATTTAAGGAGGATATTTGCTTCCATAGTCATCTCGGACCATTTAAGAAACAGGAAACCACACCCTGGGCTCTGTGGGGGCAGACACATCAGGAGTGATGATCTTAAATAGTCTCTACCTCATTGCTTTGTTAAAAATTACTGAAAAAAACACACAATTTCAGCAAGTTTGTCTTCCTTTACCACCTGTTTACATGAAAGTCAGTATCTGATAATTCAGTTTATTTGTAAGTAGTTTGTTGTAGGAAGAGGAAGGTGTAGAAATACCAGTGTTGCTGTAGCTGCTGAGAAAAATTCTCTGTTCTTTTCCTTCTGCTGGAACAAATGCCAGTCCTTGATTTGGGTCCACTGAGCTAGACTTGGCTAACCTTAGGAAGTCCTGGAAGATCAGTGGTAGGCTCCTCTGAGACACTCTCCAAGTGTGCTGTTGCCTAACTATCAGGCTGGTGCAATTTTACAGTTGTTCTGCCTTCATTAGGCTTTCAAGCCAGTTTTAGTAGGCAGACCTGTGTCCATCATGTGTCTGCTGCTTGTCTGCTGCACTGCACAAGGTATCTCACACTCCATCATTCAAGCAGCTGCCCAGTTTTCCTCTCTTTTCAGCTTCCAGATTTCAGATCCAATCACAAGAGCATTCCTTGATGTCTTTCATTAACCTCCAAGTACAGTTATTTTCCCCAGGGCAGTGCTGGAATCACTATCCCTGGAAGTATTCAGTAGGTGTGGGGATGTGGCACTTGAAAATGGAGTTTAGGGGTGGACCTGGCAGTGCTGGGTTAATGGTTGGATTTGATGATCTTGGAGGGCTTTCCAGCCTTAGGGATTCTGGGATTCTATTCCATTTGAATGTTGTAATTTCCAAGGAGGACTGCTGGATGCTCACACTAACCTGGCATATTGGTAGTGTCCCTGTCCCCATTGTCAAAGCTCTATGTGGACTTGGGTGCTGTTGGCTCAGAGGATTTGGGATGGCTTCAGCCTTAGCTGGAGCAGTGTTTGCCCTGGTGAGAGCAAGGAGGTGAAAACCAGCAGTGTTTGAAGTCCCACAGCTATCACAAAATAACCTCTATTTTCCCCCAAGAAGTGACATCCGAGGAGAATCATGGTGAGGAGCACAGGCGCAATCCGCCACTGGGGCTGTTGATAGGAGTGATTTCCCTGTATTTTGGATTGCCTTTGCTTCCTCCCCCTCCCTGGCTGCATTATCTGATGTCCATCACGATCTATAGTCACTTCTGAGCAGCGAGTGCTGCACGACTGACATGACAACTCTCTCGGGGTTGACACGGGAGTCACAGAAGAGACTTTAATTTTCTCAGGGATGGGCTGTGGAAAGTTTATTGGAGCTCTCTGTAAGGCTGGCTCCAATTCAGCCGAGGCTGTGTGCGCACACCTGCCAAGAGAGATCAGCCCAAAAAAAGAGATGATTCATCCCTGGCGAAGGGAAGGATCCAGTTGGGGACAGAGGATGAGGTTCTGTGACTGACCCACCCTTTCCTCTGATGAGCACTCGGGGGCTGTAAATCTTCCCACAGTGAAGGCTCCTGGCCTGTTCCCAAGCCTGGAGCTGTTGCACGTTGTGATTTCTTGGGATTTCGGTGCTGGCGCAGCTGCTCTGGTGGCTTAGGGACTGTAATGACAGGCGTGGACACTCTGAGTGCAATAAAGTGACTTGGAAAAAAGCATTTAAGTGGTGAATTCCGTGACTTCTGCTCTCTTGGAGCTTGGAGCTAATGCTGCATTAAAGGAGCCAGGAATTTCCTTCTGCCTTCGTTACCCTGCTAAGGATATTTATGCACACGTTGGCCCGAGCAGTGCCAATGACCTGTGTGGGCTTTAGGTGCCTTTAGCTCAGACAGAGGAATATTAGATGGGATATTGGGAAGAAATCCTTCCCTGTGAGGGTGGGCAGGCCCTGGCCCAGGTTGCCCAGAGAAGCTGTGGCTGCCCCTGGATCCCTGGAAGTGTCCAAGGCCAGGCTGAACAGGTCTTGGAGCAACCTGGGACAGTGGAAGGTGTCCCTGTCCATGGCAGGGGTGGCACTGGATGAGCTTTAAGGTCCCTTCCAACCCAAACCACTCCATGGTTAAGTGGTGCTTTTCAGCAAACAAATAAAGGAGATAAGGTCAGTGAGAAGCAAGTGTTGAATTTCAGTACTCTGAGTTTTAACCCAATCTGCCAAAATTTTATTGTGTTGAACTGCTGTAGGTGTCACCCAATAGTTATGTGACTTTTTTCCTTTGACTCTCCTTTTTTTTATTGTAGGCACTCTATAAAACAAATTTAAAACACTTCCATCATGGAGATACTAAGTGGAGCAAATATTTTGGTGCCATGAAAACGTTTTCTAATATTTTACTTAGTATGTTTTGTTGAGTATTTTTTGTAGAAGCTGAGAAAGGAGATAAACATATGCAAGAATTGCTTTGCTATTTCATTCTTTGCTTGTGGCAAGCCCTGCAGATAGCATGGCCTCTCTGCAGTCCTTTCTTTTTCCTTTTTGGAAGGGAATATGGAAATTTCCCCCTTACTTTGTTGCTGATAATGTGTATCCCCTTGCAAAATCCCAATATTTTTTTATATGGCTTCTCATGGAAAGATCAGAAGGTCCCAAGCCTGAAGGCAAAGGGATCCCAGACATTTTCTGGTGCTCTGATTTTTTGATCCTTCCACGTTTTCCTGAATCACAGAAATAGTTAAATAACCTGTGCAGTGTTTCACTTAGACAAATATATATTATTTTATCTCTCTAGATATGAACAGCGGAGTCTCTGCAGACTGATTACTAATGTTATGTTTTACTAACAGTTTATCTCCACACAGGTAACACAAGTAGCAAGACAACCGGGTCCTCCTGCCCCATCCCCTTACACTGCACATGAAATAAATAAGGGACACCCAAATCTTGCTGCAACGCCACCGGGACATGCATCGTCCCCTGGGCTCTCACAGGTAAGACCTGGCGTTGGAGCAGAGCGTTCCCAGCCTCTCCCTTTTCCTCTTGTCCCATTCTCAGCTTCCCTGCTCAACCATTAATGGAGTTGTGTTGTCTGTGACCAGTATAGAAACGAAGTGAATAAAGGGTGGGGCTTGAACCTTGCAGTGATTTACAGACAGCACTTAGATTAGCACACCAATACTATAAATTAGTATTTATAAATTAAATGCAAGTTTATTAGACATTAGTTCCTTGTGGAGTCTGTAACAGAAACTAAAAGCAACTTGAAAAATTAGAGAAAATAATCATTGATGAGGAGGATGTGTTTTGTTGTTGGATCAGGCAGTTTGGGGCATGGCCTGACTTCCAGGTTAAACACCCTAAAAGTGTGCTCTGTCCTCTGTCAGGGATTTTCCATGGGGAGTTTTGCACAGGATGGTGCAGATTTGTATTTCTAAGAAATGGGTCAGGAAAATGAGTTGCACAAATGATTGCTCATAAAAGAGACAAGACAAAGGGCTGGTTACAGAAAAGTCCAGAACAAGAGATAAATGGGAGTTATAATAAGAATGGAGAAACAGAGTTTAGTGAGATATGTGGAATGAATTGGTCTCTTTGTAGCCTCTATGAGATAAATATTCTGCAGGACTGACTTAGAAGTGGAGAATCTTATCTGAGAAAGGAGGGGGCAAAAGAGGCAGGTAATAGGGCGAGAAAAAAAGGGAGATAAAAGATACTGAGCTGGGGAAAGTGGGATGTGTAAAGAATGAGGTGTGAGGTAGAGGAAAGGCTGATGTTCCCTTTGCTCCTGATTAATTTATACTTGTGTGCAGCGAGCAGGAGGGACTGAGCAGGTCTGTTAAGGAGAGTGGGTTTGTTCTGAGCAAGGGCAGCAGGATGAGAGGCCGGGGTGGGTTGGGAATGGGGAGGTGATGGGGAGAGTCTCAAGTGGGTCCAAGCTCCCCTGCCAGCCTCTGAAACATTAAACTGCAGCTGACCTTCCAGACCAGGAGATGCCTGGAAATAGGTCGTGGAAGGAACACTTCACCTGAATGATGCACATTTTAGATAAAACATGATGAGGAAAGTGGAAACTAGGAGTTGTGTTTGGTAATGTGCAGATGCTCATCCTCTGTGGAGTGGGAAATTAGAGGCTGAAGTATCTCCTGCAGGCATTTGTGGTGTTGGAGCTGTTCCTGGCACTCTTGCTGCAGGGTTGTTGGAAGTAAAGGCTCTGGATTGAGGACTGAGGCTCACAGAACAGGGAGGACACAGCAGGGTTGTAGAGCAAACCCTCAGATGCTGCCTGGCTTTTGTCATGGATCAAGACTTTCCTTCCTGGTAAACCTCTGCAACACCGGGAAGCTCCTCATGTGGCAGAGGAGAGGGGAAGAAGAGAGCATTCTGGGCAGCCTCTTTACATCTATTTTAATAAAGGGATTTCTTTTCTTCCCTTAATATTTTCCCATTGAGTCAGTGCATCCATAGAGAGTGGGCTCTGTGCCAAATCTCCAGCCAGCTGGAAAATGCTCCTTTCCTGTTCCTCTGGCTCCTGGAAGTGAGGGTCAGCCTGTGTCCCTGCTGTGCTGCTGGAGTGACCTCAGAGCCTCTGTGGCAACTGAGGGCCCTTGGGGGCTCTGGAGGGTGGTTGTGCTCCCACTGTGTGGAGCCAGCCCTGTGTGCTGAGGGACAGGGAGGAGCAGCAAGATCCAGGGTGGTGGGGCAGGTGAAGCTTCAGGCATTGTGGGCTTTTGGGGCCCAGGACTGGCATCTGTAGAGGTTTTCCCAGGTGATTCCTACCATGGTGGGATTCAGAGCAAAGCAGCACAAATGGTTCCTGTTCGTTCCCAGCTGGTGACAGCACTGCTGGGACTCACATCAGGAATTCTCTCCTTTGCAGGGGAACGTTGAGTGGTGATGCCAGGTTGGACAGGGCTTGGAGCAGCCTGGCTTGGTGCAAGGTGTCCTTGCCCATGGCAATAGCAGAGTTGGAACAAGCTGATCCAACCCAAACTGTTGTGGGATTCTGTGAAGAACCAAAATGGAAGTGCCTGCACTTGGGACACAGTAAGGCTTGAAAGGGGATCAAAGCCTTACAGAATAACCTGTCCCCAAGAAAAGTTTTCCATACCCCATAACTAACAGAGATTTGGGTAAATTTAAAGTGTAGATATTCTTCTGTGTATCTCACTTGGACTCCTGTCAGAAGTGGAGTTTCTGTGTTATGGTATGGTAAGAAATTCCCAAGCTAAGTGGAGATTTGGATGAAAGTTTAACCTGTTCATTGCATCTGTGACTTATGTCCCATGGGCTTTAAGGAACACCCTGGTGCTTGTGTTAAGAGTGAGGTGAGTGGAAGTTTCTTCTTTCCATATCTCTTGTAGTTTGTGAATTTCCATAGTGGTTTGTTTGCTTTGTTTTAGAAAGAGATGAGAGTAATTTTTGAGTAATTTTGTCTGAATCTTGGACACTTTAAATCCTTCTGTTTCCTTTTAGAGGTAGAGGGACCCAAGCTGACATGGGATTTGGATGAACATATTATTAATTCCTTTCACAGCACTGAACCACTTCACAAATAACTGTATTTTACCCACCCACGCTGCACTGATGATTGAACACTGAACAAAGGTTGTCTTTGCCTTTGTCCAGTCATGTCTAACGTAGCGAGGGGGTGTTAGTGTATAAAAGATAAGGACAAGACCACTTCATTTGAATTAGAGTCTGATTAAGGGTCATTGATTTCTCCATCAGACCCCTGAGTTAAAAACTACTCATAAAAGTGAATCTTTCTGAAGCAGGGATTGCTCTTGAGGCAGTAGCGAGTGAAAATACTGGTGGATGTTTTAGGCTTTGGATATCATTTGGTACTAAATGGAATTTGGGCAGGGACATAGTGTGTGTCACTGCTGGTGTGGGCAGATTGCTGTGAGTGCTGGGCTCAGCCTGGAGAGTCACTCCTTGCTGTTACCCACATGGGATGTCAGGATCTCCTCAAGCTTAAGGGTTTCTTGAAGTGGGGATCTCACAGAATCATGGAATGTTCTAAGCTGGAAGGAACCCACAGGATCATCCAGTCCAATCCCTGCCCTGCACAGGCACCCCAGCAGTTCCCACCCTGTGCCTCACAGCACTGTCCAAACACTCCTGGAACTCTGGCAGCCTTGGGGCCATGACCATTCCCTGAGGAGCCTGGGCAGTGCTCAGTCACCCTCTGGGGGAAGAACCTTTTCCTGATATCCAACCTAACCCTCCCTGGCACAGCTCCAGCCATTCCCTCAGTCCTGTCCCTGATCACAGAGCAGAGATCAGAGCTGTGCCTCAGAGGAGCTGCAGCCTCTGATGAGGTCTGCCCTCAGGCTCCTCTTCTCCAGGCTGAACGCACCGAGTACCCTCAGCTGCTCATGTGGCCTCTCCAGACCCTTCACCCTCACTCTTGGCAGCAGCCATGCTCCAAAGGAGAGCAAGAGTTAACAAACACTTTGGCCCCACAAGTGACCCCTCACTGTCCTGGCTGCCCCAGAGCTGCCTGTCCCAGCACATCTGGGGCTGGGAGATGAGGTAATATCTTGAATTCTAGTAAGTAATAAAAGAAATTGCTGTCCCTTATCAGAGCTCTGGGAGCTGGAGCAGTTCACTGTAAGTTCGTGTGTGATGAGATGACAGCATCATGCCCGAGTGGTCTGAAAGGGAGGGTTTGGGAACCAGAGATCCATACAACCAGGGGTTGGATGGGATATTTAACCTGAAAATAAGAGTCAGGTGCAAGTGTACGTTGTACCTTTGTTTGCTTTCCTTTAGCTTTGTTTAAATAGACAGAAACAGCTGGTGCTGTGGTTGGATGTCCCTTTGTCTTACTCCTTCACCTTTTCCATCTGACATGGCCAAAACAAGAGCACGGCTCTGTTCTGCTCCGTCCAAGGGCTTTCCTAACAGACATCTTCCAGCACTTTGCTGCCCTTCAGGATTGGTTTGTGCAGCATAATGAGGAGAGCTTGGCAGCAATGTGGAGCAGTCCCACACCCCCGTCTTTGCAGCAAGAGGCAGCATCTCTGCTTCCCAAATTCCAGGGCCTTGAAATCATAGTGCTGCTCTCAGGAATGTGCTGAACTCGGCGCAGGGGAATGCGCAGCACATGCTGCCGCAGTGATGTTATGGCCAGATGTGGCCCCATGTACATAAAATTTCATATTCCTGTTGGGTTTGGCATGTTTTTCCCTCATTCTGACAGGGAGAGGAGGGGCATGGCCCCACTGCCTCCTCTCCTGGCTGGAGGCTGCAGAAGGGGCTGGTTTGACACAATTCCCTTCCTCAGTGTGTAGAGGAAAGGAGAAGCCATTGGAAAAGGAGCAGAGAAGTTCCTCCTTGGATATGGCTCCCAAAACAGGTTATCCAGAGCTCAGGTAGGGCCTGGATTGACAGCTGGGCACCATCCTGTGATGGATGGGAGAATCGAGGCTGAGAGCATTCCCAGAGCTGAGAGCATTCCCAGAGCCCTTAACAGAGAGCAGCTGAGACACTGTAAATGTGTCCCATTCCAGCTGTGCCTTACACTGATGGGGCAGCCATGGTAGGATGGAATAATAGGAAAGCAGAGCACTTCCAGAGCAGCTGGGCTGGGAGCAGCAGGAAAAAGTTTCCCCTGTCTATGGTGTGAACAGAGGAGGGGAGGGCTCCTCCAGAGGCAGCATGCATAGCTTAGGGCAGCAGGAGAATAGAGTTTCATCCCCCTCATGACCTGGGAGTGCTTTGGATGATCCCAAGGAACAAGTGCAGTGGGTTCTGGCATGTGAGGGTAAATGGTTTGGAAAAAAACTCTTGGCTTTCTCTGCCTGAGCTTTAGAATTGTGGGCTCTGATGGGATGCTGAGGGATTCTCTTAGTCTAGGCCTGCAGTTTGGAAGCACCGAGCGACCACGCTTGGAACAAATTGTCAGGAATTTCCTCTGTAATCAGGGAAAGCTTCAGCTCTTGTTAAGAACATGCTGTGCACTGAGCAGATCAGCACTGCCTGCCCACGGCTGCCTCTTGGAATGGGCTGGAATGCTGGAGCACCCGGGGAGCAGAGGATTCCACAGCAGTGATGGGGACCTTCCTCTGGAGCTGTTGAGGTTATGGACATCCCCCATCTGCTCCTAAAAATGTCAAGATACACCCGAGTGAACAAAAGTGCAGAAGGGCTGAATTCTCTGGATCTTGGTGCATGGAGACCTTGACTTTTAGGTGGCTGATTTAAATCCAGAACAGATTGTACCAGCTGAAACTTGTTACCATCTGGTTCTGTGCCTGAAGTGAAGAGAGTTTTGTGGTCTCATTCTGGTCCTCAAAAATGTCACCATCGTTAAATTAGCGTTTGTAATAGCAGGGAGACATTCCTTAGTACCTTCAGGTCTGGGAATGTGTGCCAGGAAGCAAGTCTGCCTGCCATCTGTGGCATGTTTATTAGGCAATCCCCAAGCCCCCCTTTTATGATCTTGGAGCCTTTCTACAGGAGCTGGAATAATCCTGTTAGAACCATGATGTTTATTCAATGCTTCCATCTTCTGTAGCCCAATTTGAGATGCTTTTAATAAGGGGATGTTTATTAAGGGATTGGAACTGAAGGAGGGATGTAATTTAATTGTAACCTCACTCATTGGTACCCTGTGGTCAGTCAGGTGCCCTGGGATGTGGGGAGTGTTACTCTTTGCTCTCTCCTCGTGTTGGAAGCAGCTGCCTTTGGAGTGTGGTTGCTACATGTTAAACTCACCTTTCCTCAAGTTCTGGTGGTCAGGGACGGGACCCAGGGGATGGCTGGAGCTGTGCTGGGGGGTTTAGGTTGAATATCAGGAAAAGGTTCTTCCCCCAGAGGGTGCTGGGCACTGCCCAGGCTCCCCAGGGAATGGTCATGGCCTCAAGGCTGCCAGAGCTCCAGGAGTGTTTGGACAGTACTGTGAGGCACAGGGTGGGATTTTTGGGGTGTCTGTGCAGGGCCAGGGGTTGGTCTGGATGATCCTGTGGGCTCCTTCCAGCTCTGTGATTTCTCATTATTTGGGTCCATGTGTGCTTTGCTCAGAGGAAATAGTCTGCATAAAATCAGATGATAAACTTCCACTGTCCCTGGAGCACAAGGGGCTCCCGGTTTTATTGTCTCATTCAGATAAACCCCCTATCAATCATCTTCTGTGTTCGAGAGCATCCTTGTTGATCCCCTGATCTGAGCTGATCTCTAAGCTTTGCAGGGAACTCTTTTCCCCAGAGAACGTCTCTGTGTAGAAACCTCCTTGATTTGTGTAAGGTGCCATTATAGCCAATTCCCTGCTGGTTAAAACCATCTGGAATCCTGTAACTTGTGTGGTTGTCAGTCAGGATACTTACTGATGATGTACACACAGAATGAAAGATCAAACTCTCCTTGTGTAAGTGAAGTTGGTGCTGGACTAGCTGAGAGAAAATGTTGCCTGATTGTGCTGCTCCTCCAAGCAGCAGATTCCAGTTTCTTGGATTTTCTGTCCATTCCAGATAATGAGAATAAAGCAAATTTAAACAACTCAACTCCTGATAGTGTTTTGTGAACAAGAAACCTTCCTAAATAACCAAGGGTAATACGTAGTGATGGATTTTTTTCTGACCACTTGAGTTTGACTTCTTGGCCTTTCTCACTTCTCTCCTTGTGCTTCCTGCTGTACATCCATGTCAGGCTTCATCCCAGCATATTTCCAATGCATTTTGCTAATTCCAGGCTTGCAGGGATATGTGACTGCAGGTGGAGATTTAAAACTGTGAGTTATTTAATAGCTGATAAATCCAGAAGTGTAATCTTCTTTTGGCCTTTGTGTTCAAGACCTGCTGGAAGTGCAGCTGAACCCTCTGGTTTGTAATAGGATTAGGAGGTTTTTGATTGGGTTAATAATGCTGGGAATATTTCCTCCTAGAATGTACTTCATTATTTTTGATTCATTACTGTGCTTTTTACCTCATTAAGTTAAATCTGGTCAAATCTGGCTGGAAACATCAAACATTACTTGTATCTCTGTACCTTTGGGGTTTCAGGGTGCTTTTGTGTGGGGATGCTTGGCTTCATGGGTGTCTTCTAATTTGGGAGAGCATCTGGATGTAAGAGCTGCAGGAAGGGAGAGTTGGGAGAGTGGGGAAGGTGTAATGTACCTTCAAATGCTGATAATGCTGATTAACACTATTAATTTTAATTATTTAACCTTGGAAGCAGTTGGCTTTCATAAGGCTAAACATTAGGAAGGATGTATGAATTAGTTTTAGTATTTGTGCACTTAAGAAGGACTAGAAAGAGCCTTTAATTATTTTTTTTCTAACAAGGAAAGGAAAAAAAAGGAAAATCCATTACAATTTTATTATACATGTGCAAAGGAAAGATTACAGCACAGATACTGAGTCTATTTAGGACTAGGTCTGGCTTTAGACCCACCCCTCATCTGCCTCACAGAATCCTTTCATAGAATCCCAGAATGGTTTGGGTTGGAAAGGACCTTAAATCTCATGCAGTCCCACCCCCTGCCATGTTCAGGGATACCTTCCACTATCCCAGGTTGCTCTAAGCCCTGTCCAGCCAGGCCTTGGACACTTCTAGGGATAGTGCAACCTCAGCTTCTCTGGGCACCCTGTGCCAGGGCCTCCCCACCCTCACAGGAAAGGATTCCTCCCCAGTATCCCATCTAACCCTGTCCTGTGGCAGTGAGAAGCCATTCCCCCTTCTCCTGACACTCCAGGCCTTTGTAAAAAATTCCTGCTCTGAGAGGTGTGTTTAATCCTTCTCCAAGTGGTCTGGTTTGCCCAGTGGGGAGAGAAGTGTTTTTCTACGGCTGCTTGAGCTTTTCCTCTCAGGAGCAGCCGTGACCTGGCTCCAAGTGTTCCCTGGCCCTTCCAGCCTGGTGCAGGAGCAGGGATTTGGAATGGGAAAGCTCTCAGTGGGTGTCTTGGCCACACGGCACATCCTGGCTCTGTGTGCGAGCGGAAGCAGCTTTGTTTGGCGTGTGAGATTATTGGGAATCAAAAGCACTTTTAAACTTGCCAGTAGCTTGGGTTTGGGGGGAAATGAAACAGCATTTTTAATGCAAAAATCAAACTTTTCTGTAGCTGTTTAAAAATTCTGCAGATCCCTTTCTTCACGACTTTTCCATGTGCGCTTTCTGTTCTCACAGTCACGTGCTCTGGGCTTTATTTTGGTGCTTTTCAAACTTTGTCACTTGTTGAACCACGTTTTTATTCATAATATAAGAAGACAAAACAATACAAGGGAATTTGCCATTTTCTTACATTTAATAATTTCAATTCTGGATTCCTTCTGTAATAGTACCTTCTGTTCCATGCAATTTAATGGATGTTTTCTTGCATGCTCCAGAAAATACGCAGTTTTTAAACAAGCACCGTGTGTTCCATAAAGCACCAGAGTCAGCACAAAAGTCAGGGCTTTACACAGCCTGTGTTTTGTGACCACAGAGGGCATAAAATATCCCTGCAGGCAGAGAAAGCAGGGAGATGGAGCCCTGGAGTTACTGGAGTCCCCTGTTGGGTGTTGTGTCAGACTGGGAAACAGAGGAATAATCTCTGGAGCCATTTAACCTGCAGCAGGGTTATTCCACCACATTCCAGAGGTGAAGGTTTGAATCCATAAACAGCCTGGTTCTCCTGCCAGCTGCACTCTCACTGTGCTGCTTTCCATTGAACCAACAAAGATGACAGAGCCGTAATTCCACTCCCTATAGCCTGCAAGGGCTGTGCCCATGAACTTCACAGATCCCTCCTTATGGTGCCATTAGAAACCCATAAGTTATTCAGTTGTTTTAACTTGGTGCAAATTCAGACACTTTATATGTAGAGTATTTCTGGGCTTCAGTGTAATTTAGTAAAACCTGGATATTTTTTTGATTGCTGCCCTCAACTGAAACAGGTGAAGGTTGCAAGAGACCTGGGATCATCAGGTCCAAGTGCCTGCTCTGAGCTGGATCAGCTGGAGCAGGTAACTCCAGGCCACCTCCCCTTGGGTTCTGAGTATCTCCAAGGATGGAAACATCCTCAGAGAGATCAGATGACAAATTTGTGGAGCTTCTTGTTGGCTTTTGGGAGAAGATAGGAGGAAAGCTGCTAAGCTGCTGATGCTGTTTTGATGGGAAGTAGTGTCCTTGCTAGTTGGGGTTGTGTTCCTGAGCACAGGTATTTGTCCTCAAAGTCCAAGTTTTTGTTCAAATGGGAGGCAGTTTTATCAAACAAGTGAAAGACATTCTGTGAACTCAAGGGTGCCTCTGCAGAAAGTCACAGCTCTGCTTTCAGCAGTGGAGATGTTGGAATTTTTGCCCTCAGTGCACACATACAACTCTTATTTTTGAGTACCTTTATTATGGAAAATGCCAATTTATTTAATTGCATAATGGTCATTAGCTGACCACCCCAGGCTGTGAGCCAGGTGCTGCAGTCAGGGCAGGGCCTGGCAGTTCAGCCTCAGTGAGGAGCCAAGTGAAGCCATAGCAGTGGTTCCAGATGTTATGGAATGATTTCCTGTGATGTTATCCATGGCCTCGGGCATTTGTTAGCAGCAGATTCCACGCTGATGGATTTAAAAATGGCTTTGGAAGGGAGCAGCCACCAGCAGGACATCTGTCCACCCCCAGCTCAAAATCACACTGGTTTCTGTCTTTCAGTCTGGGTCCTCCACTGCAGTCTGGAGTTCAGTGTGGCTGAAGGGCTGGAGCCCTACTTGGGGAGGAGGATTCTTTCCTCCCCCCTGCTAGGTGTTCTGTTTGCCTTTGTGCCATCGTGAGGGATGGGTACACCCAGCAGAGCTGAGCAGAAGATGACTGAAACCTGGAATGGTTTGGGTTGGAGGGACCTTAAAGCTCATCCAGTGCCACCCCCTGCCAGGGCAGAACACCTTCCACTATCCCAGGCTGCTCCAAGCCCTGTCCAGCCTGGCCTTGGACACTTCAAGGGATGAAGCAGCCACAGCTTCTCTAGGCAACCTGTGCCAGGGCCTCCCCACCCTCCCAGACAGGAATTTCTTCCCAGTATCGCATCTAACCTTCCCTCTGGCAGTGGGAACAATTGCCCCTTGTTCTCTCCTGCCAGGCTCTGGTCTCCAGTCCCTCTCCAGCTATCCTGGAGCCCCTTTAGGCTCTGGAAAGGACTCTAAGGTCTCCCTGGAGCCTTCTCTTCTCCAGGTGAACGCCCTCAGGTCTCCCAGCCTGGCTCCAGAGCAGAGGAGCTCCAGCCCTTGGAGCAGCTCCATGGGTTCCTCAGGACTCAATCTCACAGGGCAAGAATGTGCATTATATGTCTGTATTGTCCTTGGCACAAACAGTCTTTGTCCAGGGAAGAGCAAACCATATTTCCTTCATCATCTTCCTTGGGGACAATCTCATTATCCATGTTGAAGTAGGAAAAGTGCCTGTAGGTCTGTGGATGTTACCTGGGACTCAGTTTCCCTGACTCAGTTTCGCTGCTTTGCCCACTCGGATGTGTGATGTGAGGTCATGTAAAGCCATAAAAAGGGTTGTTACAAATTTGGCTGGGCAGGTAATGACACAGGTGATGTATCCTAGACAAAGTACTGCAGAGGAAAAAGGGGAGAGAGAGGAGTAAGTAATTCCTCCTGGGTCAGGATATTTATGTCATTTTAAAGGCTGAGCTTAATCACAGAATCCCAGGCTGGTTTGGGTTGGGATGGACCTTAAAGCTCATCTTGTTCCACCCCCTGCTATGGGCAGGGACATCTTCCTCTGAAATGTTAATATTTACCAACATGAGAATTTCCTGAAGGCTGGGCTTATTTAGAATGAGGGAATAAACTAGTGTACTTGGGAGGAGAAGGACAATGAGGATGTCAGCTACTTCTTCTCTGCATCTTCTACTTGTCTGCAATTTGTTAAGTCCCTAAAATCAGGCAAGACACCTGGAGCTGAGTCCTGGCATTTTGAGGAAATAGCTTTAGAAAAAACCTACATATTTAAATAAACTCACTGAGCAGTCACAGTTCCTGTTTATTCTGTGCCTCCACCCAAATCCAAACCTCAGAGCTTCCCAGTAAATCCAATGTGCAGACATTTGGACCATGTCCCACCCTGGTTCCATCCCAGCCCCTCCATCAGGAGCAGAGTGTTTGCACTGGAATTGTGTTAAATTCTGTTTTTAAGTGGAAACTCATCATCTGCGCAACCTGTTTGGTGTCAGAGATGAGCTCTGGTCTTTAATCACTGATTTTAATGGGACTTTGAATATTCCAGGTATTATATACCAATATATGCAGGAAACCAGTGTTCCTCGGGGGCTGATGCACCCTGCAGGGGAGCAGCCCTGGCCTACAGAGGCAGCAGAGTAGAACTGCTGCGTATTTTTGTTTTACAGCAGTGCCCTGATGAGGACGAGCTGATTTCAGTGATTCTGGATAATTTGCAAATGAGCTGCTTAAAAAATGTGGCATCCCTGGTGTGATGGGTACCTAAACTCTGCATATTTGAACACTTAGCTGTGAAGGAGGACTCATGTTTAAGCAGAGGGATCTGAGAGTGTGTGTGATGATCGTTGAAATATCATTGTAATAATGAAAGGCAAACTGGGAGCATTTAGAGAGGAATTGTCCTTGTTTAGTGGTTTAATCATTGTTGTGCTATTTTTAAAGCTGGAATAATTCACAGGAGTAGTGGGAGAATATGCTTTATGCATGATTTGAGGGGGTGCTGTGTAAAAAAGGCTGAAATGAATAAATTTAATAATTCATGTTTCTCCATCATCTGTAATATTTGCAGATGAGCTGGATCTGTGTGTCACAGTTATTCTGGAGTTCTTCCTGCCAGCAGCTTCCAAGCCTGTTCTGCTGAGTGCAGAGCACACCAGGGAGGAAAAAAAGAGGTAGACTTGAATTATCTGGTTGCCAAGATAATGATAACATTCAAATGTGTCCAGAAAACATGCAGGAGTGAGTGATGCCCTGTTTGTGGTCAGATGCAGGAGGTACCTGAGGTGGTAGCTGATCCTAGGCATCTCCAAAGCTCAATGACATAGTTACAAAGTGGTTTATTTTCTCCCTTAATACTGGTTTTAGGCCAAAAGCTGCTCTACCCCGTGTTCAGTGATCTCTGCTGCAGCCCCTGGGAGCAGGAAGAGCAGGAGGAGTAAGGGAGTCAGGAAGAGCAGAACTTCCTTGTGCCTTTCCCTGGATGCTGCTGGTGTTCCTAAGGCAGCACCTGGATGGAAGATGAGCCTTTCATTAGCCATGTGTCTGTGGGAGGACATTCTGGGCTCTTCTGGGATGCTCTGGCTGAGACTGCCTTCTCTGCCTTCAATAACACAGCTTTTCATATCAGATTAAAAAACCAGAATCTGGCTGTAACATTCATTCTTTGGAAGTTTTGTGCATTTTTGCAGGAACAGGAGCAGCTGCCTGTGGGGAGGTGGGGAAAGCTGCTTCCCCCGGCACTGAGTTTGTGCTGATGCACCTTTCTCAAAATCCAGGCCATGCAGAAACCAAAGCTTGGGGGAAATCAAGGTGCTGGGTGTGAGTGAGGAGGGGCAGCCTGAGGAGCTGCTGTTCCAGCCTGTGCTGCCTGCGGGGAGTTCATTAGGGAGAAATGAAGATACAGGGTTTAAATTATAATCCTCTTACTTTCTCAGAGCTGAATGCCTAGAGATTTCCCTCATTGGAGGGTTGCAGTTGTTTGGGTTGCAGTGATTGAGTTGTCACAGTGATTGGATTTGGGGCTGCGGGAGGGCAGAGCCAGCCCAGCTCCACAAAGAAATGATGATTCAGAATTAAAAGCTACATCCTTGCTGTCACCATCACCCTGCACTTGTGAGGGGTTCTGCTGCTGCAGGGGATTTCTTCACCTGCATCTGTAGCCAAATTCCTGCTGTCCAGACCAGTGACCCAGGGGAAAACTTTGCAAAAGCAGCCTCAGGGGCTGGTGCATCAACACAGCCAGTCCCGTGCTCCCCTTGTGGTTTTTCTCAAGGAAAATCATTCAGCAGCTGGAAGGAAAACTGAGTCTTGTTGTTAAAAACAGTGATAAAGAAGAGACTCCCATGCAGCGCTCTCCCTCTCCTGTACTTTGCTCCAGGGGCAGTTGCCTTTGGTCTTAGGGGCTTGTGTGAGTAGGAATTTATAATCTAGGGTCAGGACCCTTACTATAAGGAACATTGACTGTGCCTCAGCCAGGGGGTTTGAATCAATATTTAGCATTTAACTGGGTCAGGGAATGGCTTGGGAACAGACCAGTGCAGGTTTTATGCAGAAATACCTGTACTGCAGGAGAAATGGGGGTGGGCTGGGGGTGTTGTGTTGTTTGGGGAAAGAGATGGATTTCATAACAGTTTTGTCCTGTTTCCAGCCAGTGCGTATTTTTGATATTTTATGTCTTGACATAAAGTAGTAACAAGATATTTTTGAAAATGTGTGTGGTGGCACTTTTGGTGAGTTTTCAGCTGGGTGTTCTCCATCATTAGCGCAGTGATACCTGAGATATAATGAGATATAAAACCACCTGGGCATGGGACTGTTGTTTTTATTCCCCTGCAGCACCATGTTGGTTTGTGGCAACACAGAAAAAGCCCTTTGGAGCTGCTGTGGGACACCCAAGGGCTGCCTGTGGCCCCAGCAAACCCCATGTTGTTCTAAAGTGTTTTGCTTTCTCTGTCACATTCCTCCCAAGAGATTTAAGCTCTGTGCTGATGTCCAGGGGGGCTGGAGCCGTGGCTGTGCTGGTGGGACTGGGAAGGGACTGGGAATCCAAAGGTTTCCTCACCAAGGTCACGGCGATAGCGATGGGAGCAGCAGCGAAGCTCCTGAGTCACGGTCATGTGCTGGAGCTGCAAGTCCAGTTCTCCTCCTCATGTGTAACTCCAGTAAATATAGACCCAGCAACCTCTTCCTGAGTCAGGAGAGGATTCGGGAATCAGCCACAGGGATTAACCCCTTCCTGGCCAACCCAGCCACAGAGCTCAGCCAGTGACACCTTTCTGCCTGGGGGTGGAAGAGTTTTGTTCCCAAAAAATTTTCCAGAGGCAGAGCTGGGTGACTCAGCTCTTTTGAGCCTGATGTGTGTACTTTGCCTGTTTATTCCCAGGACAGGCAGTCCCGAGGGAGTCATGTTACGCTGCAGGCTCAGTGTTTATTAACCAGCTCGGGGCCTGAGCTAAGAATAACTTTTTTCAGTTGTTTTGTTGATAGTGATTATTTTTCCTTGCTTAGCACATGCAGCAACCCGAGGTGGAAATAGCCCAGAGAAAGGGTTTTTCCCAGCAAGTTGTGGGAATACATAAACACTCAGCTATTATCACCTTCCTCCCCTGAACAGCCACAGCTGAAATATAAAATCAGGAAGGTGAGAGCTTTAAGTGAGGCAAATTGCTGTGTCTTAAAGTGGAGCAGCTCAGCAGTGCTCTGTCCTCTTCC
Source organism: Lichenostomus cassidix (assembly GCF_008360975.1). Taxonomy (NCBI): domain Eukaryota; kingdom Metazoa; phylum Chordata; class Aves; order Passeriformes; family Meliphagidae; genus Lichenostomus; species Lichenostomus cassidix. The sequence goes on from NC_139501.1 coordinate 5,584,430, forward strand.
AGCAGTTACTTGAACTTCAGGGATTCAATCCAGCCTTTAGATGCTTCAGAACCAACATTTGTCTGCGGAGCAGTACTTGCTTCCCTGCCTTCCCCTCTGTGGGGGTTTATTTAGGGGATTTTTGGAGCAATTCCTCACTGATCTCTTCATTCCATCCCTCTATCCTCAGCATTCCAAACCCGGTGCATGGAGCCCTGTGTGGCTGCACGTGACCACGTCACTTTCTGTACCCATTTAGCTGCTTGGCACAGAAAAAAGTCCTTTGACAGATGAATAGATGCAATGCTTTCATCAGCTGATGTGTCTGAAAAGCAGCAGAGTGCTGTGATTTATTCTGTTGGATCTTTGATAGTTTATTTAGGCTCCCACAGTCAATGTGAAGTTAATACCTGCAGAAATTTATAAACCACTTTTCCCTCCCTTTTCTTCCTCTTGTTATGGTCTTAACACAAATACCGGTTAAGGGAATGTTCCTCTGGTTGGAAACATGCAGAGCAGCAGCATTTATTGTTGTGCAATAGTTGTAAAACATGTTTATTTAGGTGATGTTTGTGGTCTTCAGAGGGATTTGTATTGCACTTGTTCCTTAGTTGTGACCTGACCTGGCACCCACGGGGGTTGTCTGTCCAAAACTGCCTTGGCTGATGACACCTTCATAGCAGAAACCCTTCAGTAGCCACTAGTTGAGCCTTTATATGCTTTTTTCTTTCTTTCTAACTTAATGCTGTGCTTACTCTGGTAGGGTTTAAATACTAAAGCAAGTTTAACCCTGGATTGTGTCACAGTGTCAGAAGCGACATGTCACCAGTAAAGCAGTGCCTTTGGCACTCTGTTCCAAATACCTGCTTTATAGTTTTGCAGCTAAAACTCAGAGGTTTTTTTAGGCTTAGTGATAGCTGTGCTGCCTTTCCCTCACATTTCCTTTGGCTTGAGTGATTAAAAGAAAACTGGGGCTGTTTTGGAGGTGGGCAGACTTTGGGGGCAGCATCTGACTTGCACTTTGGGAGTTAATGTGTGACTTGAGCTCTGCTCTGTCACATGCAGTTTAAGCCTGAAGAAAATGTTTTCCTGAGCTTGAAGATGGGGAGGAATAGTAGATACGTTCTTCTCTTGTTGCTGAGGTGCTGTGGGAGCAGCAGTTTGGGATGACAACTCATCCTCTGAGATGTGGAGCTAGAGGCATGAGGAGCCAGTGGTCAACTGGTGCATAATATTGGTATTATTGATGCAATAATATTGGTATTATTTATTTGTAATATTTCCCTACACAGTCACCTATCCTGTGTGCTCACTGCTGGATGGTGCTAGAGATAAAAGGGGGAATGGCTTTAAACTGAAAGAAAATAGCTTTAGGTTGGATATTAGGAGGAAATCCTTCCCTGTGAGGATGGGGAGGCCCTGACACAGGGTGCCCAGAGAAGCTGTGGCTGCTCCTGGATCCCTGGAAGTGTCCAAGGCCAGGTTGTACAGGGCTTGGAGCAACCTGGGGTAGTGGAAAAGTGGAAGGTGTCCTTGCCCAACCTCAGGGTTACATTGGATATTGGGAAAAATTCCTTCATTGAAAGGGTTGTCCAGCCCTGGCACAGGTTGCCCAGGGCAGTGGTGGAGTCCCCATCCCTGGAGGGGTTTAAAAGATGTGTAGCTGTGGCACTTGGGTATATTATTTAGTAGTGGCCTTGGCAGTGCTGGGGAGCAGTTGGACTTGAAGATCTTAGAGAGCTTTTCCAACATTAATAATTCCATGATTCTATGGTTCTTGAGAGCAAAGGCTGTTGCAGACTGGTGGCTGGTTTTTGTGCCATCACAATAATAAACTGTTTCAAAAAAATAATAATGTAAATTATAATGTTTTTGTTCAAAAAGAATAAGGAAAAAGGCGCTCTGAGAAGTTATTTCTAAATGTCTTGTTAAAATGCGTCATCGGCAGAGCTCCAGAGCTCCAGTTTATTGTTACTTTGGGCAAATAACACTTGGGGAGAGCATCTGGTGGGATAAATTGTTAAAGCCCATGGAAATGGGTTGGAAGTATGAAAAATTTGCAGAGTCTGTAGCCATGGCCTGCCTTCCATCTGGGATGATTTCAGGCCATTCTATTGCATTGCAAATGCTTTAATGCAGCAGCAGCTTCTGTTAAACACACTCAAGGTTGTTTCTTGCCGTTTGAATTTGGAGGATTTATTGGCATCATCTACAGTTCTGGCTTTCCTTGGAAGCAGCTTCAGAGGAGGTTTTTGGAAACAGGTGGCGAGGGCTTTGGACACACAGGGTTCTGGTGACACATCAGGCTCATGTGTCTCTTGGGTTGTTTTCTACTGCAGCGCTTGAGGAGCTCAGGTGATAAATAGTAGTAAACTCTGACTTACAAAATAGTAGTAAACTCTGACTAATAATGAGTAAGGCAGCTGTTACTTACTAGTAGTGAGCTACTGCTGCAAGAGGCAGTGTTGATAAATTGGTCCTTGACAGAGACAGTTTCTCCATTGCAATCTTTTCATCTTTATCTCCATGTCAGTCACTCCAGCTGATAACATGTTTAGTTCCTGTCTTTTGGGATGAATCACTGGATCCACTCACTTTTTATTTGCTTTTCTTGTTCCCTGGCAGGCTCCTTACCCCTCAGGACAGAATGCAGCTCCAACCACATTGGTGTACCCTCAAGCCCCTCAAACAATGAACACGCAGCCTCAGACTCGCTCGCCGGTAAGGAGCCCACGCTGGCCTCATCTCCTGTTCTTTCTTCCTCGTTTGTGTGTTTCTCTGTCTGTGTGTGTCTATAGCACATGGCTGGTTCTCTGGAAAGCCCATTTTGCTGGCTTGGAAGCACATCTGGAATGGCAAACTTTGATTGAGTTTTTCAGACACTATCCTGGTAGCATAATTTTCCTTCTAAAGTTGCTAAAGAAGCGATGGAGGGATTCTCATCTACCTTCAAATAACACCATTTATTTTTAGCCTAGTTGCTTTCAGGTTCCCTTCATTGTAGAGTTCAGATTCATTGCCAGAATCTTTCTCTTTTCTTCTTTTTTTTTTCTTCTTATTTTTTCTTTAAGGATGTGTTTTATGCAGGGCTAGACCAAAGATCAAACACAAGCAGTTCTCTGCAGCAGCGCTCAGTCTCCAGTGGCCTCTGGGCTTTGCTCCCAAATCAGTGCCACCGATCAGTTCTAACCCTGGAGGTGCTCACATGTAACCTAGAGCTTCTGTCTACTCAGATCTTTTTGTGCTGAGCCCCTTTTTCATCCAGCTTCAGGTCTGATCATCCTTCACAGTCAATTTTTTTGGGGTGGGTGTTTATTGTGATACCGCTCTGCTGTTGTAGGACTTTGGTTCCCCAAACCAGGCACTTTCTGGGGATTCTCTGCTCATAGCACAGCTCCACACGATGTTAGATGACCCTCCTAGGGCATCAGAGGCTTAGCCCAGCTTCTGGAGGCTTTGGTGGCTTCCCATCACTACATCTCAATGCTCCATCAGCCAAGGGAGCAGCAATCCTGTACCTCCTGCCCCCAACCTTCAGGTTGCCCATAACCCCCTCGTCCCTTCCCAGCACTCTTCTTTTTAGAGTAAGATGAATGCTTCTGGAGCAAACTGAAAGCCACTGCGACAGAGGAGTTAGTCCACAAAGCATGTGCAAATACATATATACACAGGGCAAGGATCCCTAAACGTGCAGCACCACTGAGGCACTTGCCCAGCTCTGGAGGTTTCCCCTCCAGGACATTCCAGGGTTTGTTCTGAGGCCCTTCCCTGTGCTGATGAGTGAGCCAGGTAACACAGATTTTGAAGTTCTGTGATGTGGATAGCTGCAAATTTGTCCTTAGTGCCCCATTCTGATCAGTAATGCAGGAAGGACACTGCTGATAAAACTCTTTCCTCAGTAAGTATAATCATCTTTCTCTTTTAATTGTTGCAAGGCACAACTAAGTTGGTATGGTTAGAACTGGAGCAAAAACCTGACTGAAGAGCTGCATCTCTAAACCAGTTTTTTTGACAGCCCAGCAGAACAGTGCCAATACATTGCACAGAAAACTGGAAGAGGAGGAAGGTTTTGGAACAGAGTCCGGTTTACAGGTCCCTGGCTGGAAGAGGCTGGATAAAATACTGCATTGTAAGCAATATAACAAACTGTACTCCTTCTTGCAGGCAATTGTGCCCATGGCACTGTTTTTATTTCTGCCTTCCTTTCTTTATTACATATATTTTTTTTACCACATCCTTTTTTGTTGGCTACAGAAATGCACTGGTTTTGCTTCTTTGCTGAAAGCACGAGCTGCCGTGGCAGCCTCTGCCAGGCGAGGTGATGCCACAGGGCCCAAAGCTGAATTACAGCTGGGGTGTCTGACCTGGGCTAGGACAGAGACCAGGGCTCCTTGGGCTTTGTCACTCAGCAGAGAGAGCATCTGCAGGAAATTCGGCCAGCAAATACCAAATTTTGTAAGGTTTTAGCCCCTTAACTGAGGAGAACCCGAGAAAGAATTTATCTGCACCTGTCAGCCTGTTTGTATTGTTCTGAGCTCTCCTGTGTGCAGGTTTTGCCATGTGCTCTGCTAGTGCCCATCTCCACCTCATGACTAAAAGCTGCTCCCACCCATCACATCTCATTCCACCTCCCACCCCAAAGCAAATGCAAGATTAGCCCAGGCCTGAGCTACTCCTGCATTTGGTTCTTGGTTTGATTTATTTATTTGTAAATTTTTTTTTTTTTTTTTTAACCATCCCTTTTGGTGGTGAGGGGAGGGTGAGGAGGGGACGAGGAGGGTGGTGGGGTGGCTCTGCCATCCCTGGGTTTCTGTTGTGCTCTGGCATGGCCAGCGTGGGCAGGCAGGACTGATCCAAGCCCTGCCTCGAGCCAGAGCTTCCTCCATCTCGTTCTGCATCCAAAGGCTGTTGGAATTGCAGAGCTCAGGCTTTTCTGTCTCTCCCAGGACAGCTGCCTTTGCAATCCAACCAGATTCATGTTTGCTCCCTGTTAGCATCACTCCCATAGCAGGAATTGCAAAGCTCCAGCTGGGGAAGGAAAACAAAATCCGGGTCCTTCAGCACTGCTGAAAATTCCCCATTAGCTCTCAGCCAGCCCCGAGCACCAGGTGATCTGAACACAAACTGCCTGATTTTAGGAGTTCTGCCAAAAAAAGATATGCTGGAGAGGGTGCTGGAGCAATCCAGGAGGGGGTGAGGTGTGCCAGCCCAACATCCTCAGGGAGAGAGCATTCCCTATGTCAATGGAGCAGTGGGCAGGACTGTAGGGAGTGGTGGGAGGAGGAAGGTTGGACCCAGGATTTATTAAGTTTTCCTATCTACTGTCTTCATCAAACAGAAAAAAAACAACCCAAAATGTCTATTTGAAGCCAGCAGTGACTACAGTTTGTTCTGTTGCTTACAGCTATTAACAGGAATAATTTCTATCAAACTGAATTATTTTTTAAAAAAATTTAAAATCAAGAGCCAGTGGTGACCAGTGCAAAATCGATGAGGGCACTTTTTACTAACTTGGAGCTTTTATTTTATTTCTGTATTTTTTTCTTTTAACACACATTACTTTCCACCATGGAATATACTTTGGCTTCTTCAGCTATAAACTTCCAGCTCTTGTTTTAGGCACAGTGAGAACAAATCTTTTCTGTGGAACAGGAATGAGAGAGGTGCTTTGGCCCTGAAATGAAGCAGCACAAGGTTTTTGCATCCCAACGTTCTCTTTTTGGCTGGTTTCTTTCATTGGTGTCTAACACAGAACGTGCAGCCCCACAGAAAGGCTCAGCCCTTCCAGGGTACCTTTAGTCCATTTTCCCAAACACAAGGTATTTGAGCTGGTTTAGAGGAAGTTCTTTGGGAAAATAAGGATTTGAAGTGCTTTTATCTCCTGAGACTCATTCAGGTACCTGTTTCTCATCATCTGCAGAGCCACTGCCCTCTTCCCCCCTGGAGCCTTGGGAGGATGCCGAGAGGCTCCAAGTCCTTCTGTTTTATTAAAATAGAAATTTTAGCTTTTTAGTCTCACAGGGTGACCATGCTTTGCTTTTTTATTCTTCAATGTAAGGCTTAGGGAAGATTTTGCAGGGTGAGAAAATTATTTGGTGAATGAGTGCAGATCATTCTTTAAAAAATCTTGTCCCCAGAACAGCCCATATGTCCATATTCACTCATTTCTGAAGGGTTTTATGACTTTCCATCCAAGTGTCACCATGAGGTGAAGGTAGAAGGAATATATAAACCCCAGAATTAGCAGGCTGGTTCTTAGAAATCTTAAATCTAGGCAATTTAAGTGTTTATAAAGGAAACGAACAGCTGGACCGGTGAATATTTATGCTTTGCTTCATGTTCGATGGCATTAGAAGAGCTGCAAGGGCTGCAAGTGAACCCAGGCCCACTTTTCCTTACACAAAAAAACCTCTTATTAAAAAATCACTACTTAGTAGCCAGTTTTGATCACTGTTCTGATGCAGAAAGTAAACCACAGTGAGCCCCTGGCTGTGCTGAGCTATCACAGCAGAGGCACATGGTGGGTAAAATCCACTATGGATCTAGTTGTGGTCACTCCAGTTAATTATTGGAGCTCTTATCAATAGACTTCTCTGCTCTCATTGTGGAGCTGTGCTCGTTACACTGAGAATTAAGGGTTTCAGCACCTAAGCTCTGGAAGTGGGTACCTTTTCATCTTTATTTATATTTTCCATTTCTTGCATCCATTTTTATTTCAATTTTAACAATCAGTTCCTTATTGGGAAATGCTTTGAATGTCAGCTGAGCATGTTAAATTGGGAGTTTTTCCTCTGTGCGTGGCCCAAGTGAGTGAGAAGTGATTGAGTAGCCTGAGCTTAGGGCTGAGAACCAGGAGCTCCTGTTCTCCTTCCAGGCTCCACTGCTGATGCCTTCAGCTCCACGGGGACACCCCAGGATAACCTGATCCTTCGCTTTCAGAGAGGGTGACAAATCCCACTCATTAAGAAGGGGTTTGCTGTGATCCCAGTGAAGTAAAAAAGCTGGAAGTGCAGCAGCAGGGGGTGGATATGCAAGGAATGGCTGCTCTTTGCCTCACAGGGATGTCCCAGGGCCCTGTGCCTCCCTGGCTCTTCCCAGCCATGAGTCTCCATCCTCCGCTCCCACCAAACACCTGGAACAGCTCCGACCCAGCTGCTTTAACCATTTACCTCCACCTTGAACAGTTTAAGAATCTCCACGGCTGCTCGTTTTAAGTTGGTTTTTTTTGGTTTTATGTTTTTTTCCTAGGCAGGATAAGGAATGCCTGCATCCCTGAGTGCCTTTAGGATCGCGGGCAGCTTTGGCTGTTTGTCCCAGCTCCCAGCACAATTCCCGTAGCGATGTCCATCGTGACACCTCAGTCCCTGTGTGTCGTTGTCCTGCAGCAAAGCTTTTGACTGTGTCGTTGTTATTTTATTTTCTGTGGGTTTATTTTGCATAGAGTGTGACATTTTGGTTCGTTGTGGTGTTTCTGACTCTTTGTGCCTTTCCTTTTGTGTTTGTTTCTCCCGCCTTTCCTCAGTTTGCAGCGGGGCCTCGACCTGCCCATCACCAGGTACAGTACCTGCCCCTTCGTTATCACCCTGCACTAATTGCTGGGGGGTGGGGGGCGGAGGTGACTCACCCACTAACTCGAGTGGAGGAAGCAGCCCTGTAGTAGCTACTAGCACTGCATAACCTCGCTAACAGCTGCCTGCACCGCTGAGTAACACTGACTTCACACCTGGAGTCACTGCTCCCCTTAACCACCCCACGTTCTGCAGGGGAGAACCTGCAGGGATCATTGCCAGGGATTTGTGGGATTTCCGTGCCTTCTCACATCTCTAGAAACTTGTTCCAAAGATTTCCCAAACTTGTCGGTGGATTCAGTTTCCTGGAGATGTCGCCTGAGAAAATCCTGCTTTTCTAACTCGGAGCAAAGCAAATGACTTCCCAGTTGCTGCATTTGTTGTGTGATACCCCCAGTTATCTGTCACCATTGCATTGCTTAATGTTGTTTTACTTAGCCCACGAAAGCCAGACCTGTAGGAATCTTCTGATGTTCCTGTTGCATAACTTGGACTTTGTAAGGAACCACTTCATTGTTAAGAAGGAGAATTAGGAATAGCTCTGCCTCGTGGAACTCTGGGGTGGCAGAATTAGGACCTCTCCAGTGTCAGGGCAGAAACACAGGCCCATCTGTCCTAGTCAAGGTGTCTGGAAATGTCTTTTCTATCAGCTCCTACATTTCTCTTTGCCAAAACCCTTATCCCTGGGAGCTGATTCTGATACTTCTTGTAGATTTTGAGGGAATAGAGGCAGCACTGCTGGTGCGAAAGAGGAGAAGAGTCAGGACAAGGCAGGAAAGCTTTCCCAGAGCTCTCTTGCCTTGGAAGGAGCAGGTTGTTTCCACAAGTTAATAGGAAAAAAAATCCCATTAATCCTGTGGTGTCAGGATATGCTTGAGGCATGGAAGGTTTGTTGCAGGAGAATTATTTTGTTCTCACTTCACTCATGGTACTGAGCAGTTGAACACTGGGAAAAGCAACATGGGGAAAGTTCAGTCTCAGGAGAACTGGGAAGTGTTAGGTGGGCAAAATCCCCATCATCCTTTTTCCTTCCAGCTCAGGGTGCAGTGAGGGAGTTGGAGCCTTCCAGAGCAGGGCTGGAAGTTTAAAAAGAGTTTTAAGAGTAGAATGGGACATTTGCACTTGTTTGCTCCCAGGCAAAGGTCATGTGGGACAGGGGGGATGATTTCTGTGTGTGGCTGGGATGGCAGTGGTAGAGAAATGTTTGCAGGATGACTGGGCAACCTGGGGAACTATGGGATATATCTTGTTTATATACTTTTGTTCTTGACCTTAACTTCAGGTCGGTGTTTATACTGCACAATACAGGGAGTGCATTACTGCTTTGCAGCTCCTTAGTTCTTTCATGGGTCATTCCTAAGGCACGGGATATATTCACTGTGAGCCATTTAATGTTCTTCTAAAATTTACTGAGCTCTCTCTGGGCAGGTTTTGGCCCATGAGTCGTGAGGCAGCAGAGCCTTGGAGGAAATATTCCAGTGCCTAGGGCTTTTACTGCTGGGGCTTTGCCACCAGTCTGTCAGAATTTGATCCAGAACTTTCCTTTGGACCCGGTTATGACCCTGCCCTTACTACACTTCTCATTTCCAAGTGTTTTCCCAATTTTATCGCAGTTAGATTTTTTTGTCTCTGTTACATTTGAATCTGCTTATAATTATCTGTGAGAAGCTGTCACCATTAGAAAAACATTCCAGGCTTTATTCCCGATTACATCTGTCATGTGCTGGATCAGGACAGGCACAGAGAAACCTGGGCTGTAGATGAGCTGTTTATTTCCTTTAATCCAAAACACCCATGGTGTGGATTGGGGGTGGAGAGAGGGATTTTGGCCACGTGCAGGTCATGGCTGTTGGAGCAAGTTCAGCCCAAACCCAGCGCTCACAGGATGCTCGAGACCAACATAAATAATTATCCTCACATGGGAGTTTTTAAACTTGGTTAAACTGTGTAACGCTAACAGAGATCTTTGAGACTGAGATCCATAAGCTAAAAAGTGCTAAATTAGTAAACTGGTCTTAGCAGGGTTAATATTTGCTGCAACAACTCCACGTTCCCTTTGAACACAGTGCCAGCACCGTGGGGTTTGCAATTCCCTGTGTCCATCCCAGCTTTTATTAACATGTGCCTTATATTGATTCTGGGTCTCCTTTAGGCAAGTAATGGATTGCTTTTTAATGTTATTGCCTGTAATTATTAGATCTTTAAGGTACTCAAATGAGTGTGATTTAAGCACCTGAAGTTGAACGGCAGCTTTATAAGCAGAGCTTTTTCCTGGGTGGAAATGCCTGCCCTGGAGTTGGACAGTTACAGTGGCAGTTGACAGAGCCAGTTAATGCTGGAGAAAGTGTGACCACACTGTGTGAGAGAAAATAGCAGAGATTATTTAGGGTGCTTAACAGTAGTGGCTGAAGTCAAATGAAATGAAATAACTGCAGCAGTTCTGACTAAAACTTAAATGTGCATCAGTAATCCCTGATTTGGGATTCCCTGATTCCCCAGTCACACACTGAGAATCTGCTGGAAAGCCTCTCTTCAAAGGAGACAGAAATCAGCCCCTGCAAAGTATTTTGGGCAGTATTTTTAAATACACTGTTAGCTTGTGTTTTTCCCCAAATGCTGTAGCAGACATAGCTATTCCCTGCCTGGAACTGCTGTTCCATTTCCCACTTTGTGCATGGAGCTTCCTGTTTTTTCCTTCTAAGTGTGGCTCTGGAGTCTCTTTGTTGCTTCTGATCCTCACAAAGCGCAGTTGAAAACAGCAGTTTTCTTCTAACCTGATCTCCAAAATGCAGATTTTTGTTACTTTTGAATCTGCCTAAAACCCTTCACTTATGAAGCGACTTGGGGAGTGTGGAGTTTATTTTAGAAATGGGTGCTCAAAAGAGGCTGGTGTAATTAAAAACAGAAATCAGAAATATAAACTGGAATGTAGTTGTTTCCTTTTGACTTGAACTGTGTTTGAGATGGGTTTGCTGCTCATGGCTCAGCCTCTCACTTGAGGCTGCTGGTGGAGTTTATTCCAGTTATAGCTCGGGGTTATTTGAGTTCCTTTGGGTGTAACTTGTACAACAGAGAATGGGCTTGGCTGGGTGCTGTTGTGAAAAAGCTTTGGGACTTGGAGATGTTGGGAATTCACTCTCTGAACTGACTCAACTGACCATTTTGTAGCTTTTTGGGGTATTTCAAGTCAGAAAGTGATGGGAAATGGCTGCTGCAGTCACTTCCCTGTCTGCATCCATGAGTGTGTGAAGAAGCTGCCACTTCTAAATTCCAAAAAGGGCTTTTTCCCTTCATTTTATCATTTAGTAAATAATAAAACTGTGAACTTCCCTTTCACAACCTCCCATATGGCTCCATGGACCCATCACAACATCCAGCCATGATCCTAGGAAAAAAATGGATGAGTGCCCATGTTTGCCAGGCTGAGCTTAGCATAGGTTTGTTTTCAGGCTCTTACCCAAGTTTCTATTTTGGTGCAGCTTTGGGGTCTGAGGGAGCATTCCTGGCACTGAGAGCCATGGCCTGGAAATGCAGAGCAAGTGGCAAATCCATGAAAGGCAGTGGTGGGTGATCAGAAGGGGCTGGGGCTCTCCTTGATCATTGCTTTTTCCAGATGGCACATCTTTTTTCTCTGGGCATGGGGTGATGTGGGAAGAAAGTGAAGAAGATGATTGTTAATAAAAGGATTTGGGGCAGGGTATGTGAGCAGTGACTTAAGGGAATGGCAGGGAAGTGCAGAGGGGCAGGCAGGAGGTTTGGAGTGGATTTCCTTAAAATTAGTGTTAATTCCTCTGGCTCAAACAGTGGGTTTGAGCAAATTTAGTGAGTGCAAAGCTGGAAAACACAGTCAGCATGGAAGGCTGGCATGGAGGCAGGTGACACCCAGCATGGCACTTGTGCCGAGGAGAAGCTTGAATTCTGTGATGTGGGAGCTCATCAGCTGAAACCATCTCTGCAATGCAACCTTCAGCTAAACCACTGGGACTTACTTCCAGTTAGAGTTTTGGGAAGTACTGGGGGAAACTTAGTGTGGAGCCTGTGTGTGATTCTGCCTTTTGATTTTGCAGAAGAACTTCCTTGAGCAGGGAGGAAAAGGCTGCTGGGATGATTAGGGCTATGGAAGCAGGCTGAGCTCAGGCAGCTGACAAGAGCAATGTCAGAGAGCTTTGTGCTCCTCTGGGACTGAGGGGCGGCAACCCTGGGTGAAATCAGAGACTTCAGTGCTCAGGAGCATTGACTCCAAGATGATCCAAGAAATTTCTCCCTAACAGACTTGGACAGATAAGGGATGGGACATGACTCAAGGACCATGGCCCAGGTCTTCACTGGTTGCTGAACAACCAAAATTTGACCATCATTAGACATAGCAAGGCTTAATTTTTGAAGGAAGGAGTCAAAGAAGTGCTGGTAATAGTGCAGAGTTTCTCTCAAAAGCTTTGCTCTGGTCCTGGGTGTGCTCCACTCCAAATCCTGCACTTTCTAGAAGAAATAGAGACCAAATCTATCAGATTTTCACTTCCTGTTGTTCTTCCATGGGACATGGTTAGTGTTACTTGAAGGTGTTGCCTGTGCATGCATCTCTTTCACCTTTCAAGGCTGATTTTTTAGCAAATCAAGTAGCAAATGAAATAGCAAAAAGTAGAAAAACACCCAGGTGAGTGCCCATCTATTTTAGCAAATTAAATAGCAAAACATTCCTAAACATTCTTGTGAATATTGCTGGCTGAGCTCTGGAGGACCAGGTGTAAAGATGGAGCATAAACCAGTTTGTCAGCCAGGTGCTGCAGGTTTAGAACAGTAAAACCCCATTCAGCTCAGATGCACAGTGCTCCCATACAGGATTTCCTTCAGAATTCTGGCTTTACTTACAGGAACTGGAGTAGCTGCAAGTCATTCAGACTTTGTCAGAGAGGTTTCAGGTGGGCACTTCCAAAAGCTTGGAATAATGGATCTGCTGTTATTGCTGCTCTGTCTCCCTGCTAGGGGTGGAATTCTCCTCCTTTTCTCTCCATCCCTGAAGCTGAGCTGGCTCTGGGATGGTGTGGGCACACAGAGGGGCTCTGAGAGGTTTTTTTGACATCCAGTCTCCTTGTCAGAGACCCTCCTGCTGCTGTGGAGCAGCTGAGCAGCTCTGTGGATGTGTTCAGTGCTCGTGGAAGAGCAGAGCTGTGCCACCTCCCATTCAGAGCACAGAGTGGGTTTCTGCTTCTGCTCTGGCAGGGAAGAGCCCCAGCCAGTGTCCCATGGAATGACACTTCCCCAGCCTGTGTCCCCAGCAGCCTCACTCATGAGCCTCTAGGGACCAGTTGGAATCAATGGGAATGAGCAGCTGTCCATGACCAAGAAGTTTCCAGTGCTGTGAGTTTTCCCTCAATGGTCTCAGTTAGTTGTGAGCAGCTTCTGTAGGTGCAGCAGAAGATTCCATAGGTGAAGTCTCCCCATCTCTGGCATTGGGGGTTTTCCTGCACTGCCCTGTGGATGGAGGTGCTGTTGATAGAGGGAGGTCTCACTTCCTCTGGCACTTTTCAGTCTGCAGAAACACACAGCCATGGGGGTTATTAAATTTCTCCAGCCCTCTCTCAGTGAGACAAGTGCTGCAACCTGCTGACAGGTTAGAAAATAATCATTACTCAGTGATTTGCAGTGAAAATAAAAAGACTTTTGCACTTTCTGGTGTCTTTGGATATTGAAAAAGCACAAACTCTGGTGATTCTCACCATAAATTCAGCCCCTGCACTTGGTTCATGGCACACTCCTGTAGCTCCCCCACATCTCACAGCCACAAGGTTTTGTCAGAGCAGGACCGTGGCAGGATGTTGTTCTTCTGGTTTGCTTTCTCCACTGTCACCAAACTTTTTTCCCCAAACAGTTGCCTTCTCCTGGTTCAGGTCACACTTCCAGTGTACCGGGGACAGCTCTTCATCCATGCTGACAGGGCTGGACATAAAGTCATTATGCTCACTTTAACAGTGTCTGGATATCTGAAACAGAGTCATCCATGGCTTTCCTGGCAAAAGTTTGCTGTGGGGAACAATTCAGGTGTCAGAAAGTTCTCAGCAGCACCAGAATGGCCATTTTAAGCTCATTGTCATGTCGAGGATAGAGACATCACAGCTTCGTTGTGTCCTCCCCCATCCTGCCTGATCCTGGGGTTGGATAATCCCAGCTCATTCCTTCATTCCCCTCTCTTCTTTTCTCACCCCTCCTGGCACATTTACTCCCTGTAACACATCACTGCACAGCAGCTAGCAGGATTCAGTGTGATGTGTGGTGGCCTAATTATTATAATTATTTTTTGCTTAACAGTTAAATATGTGGCATTTCTTCCCCTCCCAGTCTTGGTGCAGAAGAGGAGAGAAATCCGTGATTGGAGCCAGGGTTTCTGCTTTATCTGCTCCCTTCTGTACCACTGAAAGTGACCAGAAGGAGAAATATTTGATGTTTTAGGAGCAGAGTAAACATTAAGTCTTTCTGTAATGTCACATTTTGTGCAGGAAATCATGGTTTGATTGGGTTTTTTGTTTGCTTTTTTTTTAAACTTTCATACTTCCATATAAAACTTTCCTAGGAGAGTTTCTGACCCTGTGGGATTCCTTGGTACCACTCAGTGTCTTTTCCTGGCAGTTTCTGGAAGGGATGAGTCAGAGCAGGGCAGAAGCTGACTGGAATTGTGTGCAGTTAGGGTGCATGTTGTATCCTATTCCTTCCTGTTGATCTGTAAGCTGTTCCATTGGCTTTCTTTCTGTTTCCTGCTGCTTTCTTGCTTCGTTATTGAAGGGAGGATTCAGACCTATACAGGTAACTCTAACTCCTGGTTCTGCATGGCATCAGTGTCCCACCTGGTCATTCCTCCGTCAGTGAATGCCTCAGTGTTCGGTGCATTTCGTACCTCCTGACCTCCGAGACTGCCGAGACTCCAGAGCAGGACCTGCAGCCCCTGAGTGCTCCCCAGGACTGCTGCTGCCTGTCCCAGTGTGGGAGGCTTGAGGAAGGAGCCTGAGCCAGGGGGTTGCTTGGTTCCCTGGGCCTGGCCCATCCGCCTGGGGCATCACTTCATCCCAGCCTGGTGTGAGACTTTGGAACCACCCTGGGACAGGTTGCCACCCTTTGGAAAACAGGGCAGGACAAGTCACCTGGATCAATTTGTGTAAAGGAGAGACATGAGGTGCCTCTGACCTTTGTGAAATTCTGGATTTTTACCTCTTCTGGAGATAAATTGGAACAGCTGCCTTGATCTTTTATTTCCCTGGCGTATTTATAAAGGTGGATATTTTTTAGCAGCCAACCCACCTTATAAAAAGAAAATGAGACAAACTCATTTTTCTGAAGTTTGCTTTGAAGGTTCAGCTGTAAAATTCAGGAGATACAAACTGATAATTATTAGTTTGTAAAGTTTCTTGCCTATTTCTGCCTTGTAAAATAGAAAGCCATAGATCGCCCTGCTGTTCACAGGGAAACAGACTATCCTGCAGTTTTCTGGAAGCGTGGCAACACTTGGAAACTAATACCATAATTATAATATTGTAAGGATATTTCCAAATCTTCCCCAGAAAGTCTAACCGGTTCTTTGTTTCCTCTTCTCTCTCTCTTCCCTCTCCTAGTTTTTTCAGAGGCCTCAGATCCAGCCTCCAAGAGCCACCATCCAGAACAGCAGCCCCTCCATCCGTCCCGGAGCACAGACCCCGACTGCCGTGTACCAAACCAACCAGCACATCATGATGGTGAACCACCTGCCAATGCCCTACCCAATGCCTCAGGGCCCCCAGTACTGTATCCCACAGGTAAATCCAGGCACCTGAGGAGCTGCAGAGCAGCATTTGCTCCATGGGGGTTGTCTTGGGACCTGCCAGGAGTGGGTGGGGATGTGTCTGTGTGAAATCAGACTGGTAGTTGCTTATTTGTCCTCATGTGCCAGGGCAGGTTTAGATTGGATATTGGGAGAACTTCTTCATGGGGAAGGTGATCAGTCATTGGCAGAGGCTGCCCAGGGCAGTGGCGGAGTCACCATGCCTAGAAGTGTTCAAGAAAGATGTGGATGTGATATCTGGGGACACAGTTTAGGGGTGGGCTTGGCAGTGCTGGGGGAATGGTTGGACTTGGTGATTGTAGAGGGCTTTTCCAACCTGAATGTTTCTGTGGTTCAGCCTCTGTCCCTTCATTGTATGAAGTATTTGTCCTTCTGTGCATGGAGGAATCAATCGCCTTTTTGAGGTCTCCCTCAAACACAGGAGGAAACCAAGCTCCTGGAAAATTTTTAGTGCTTTAAAAATATCTAGTTTGACTTAATAGATCCACAGGCACTCCAAAACCTTGGGCCTCGTAGCACACAGGATTGCTGCAATCAGAGGAGTTCTGTTCTACCTGTTCTGTTCTACTCTGTTCTACCTCAGCTCCTGTGTCCTCTGTGCCATGGCTTTACCTTACTTCTGGCAGTAACATTTTGAGAGGTTTAGGTGGATATCGGGAAAATTCCTTCATGGAAAGGGTGGTCAGGCACTGGAAGAGGCTGCCCAGGGCAGTGGTGGAATCACCATCCCTGGAAGTGTTCAGACAATGTGTAGCTGTGGCACTGGGGACATGGTTAGTGGTGAACATGGTGGTGGTGTTGGTTGATGGTTGGACTCGAAGATCATAAAGATCTTTTCCAGCCTTAACAATTCCACAGTTCTGTGATTCCCGAAGCTGTAATTAACCAGCTGGAGGATCAGATCTCTGTTAATTGGGGCAGAGGCTCAGTTACAGGTTGCCCAAGTCCTTGTACAGTGATGGTTGTTTTTGTCCCCCCAGTATCGTCACAGTGGCCCCCCGTATGTTGGGCCACCCCAGCAATATCCTGTGCAGCCACCAGGACCAGGACCCTTTTATCCAGGTCCAGGGCCTGGAGAATTCCCCAATGCCTATGGTAAGTTCTGCTTGGAGAGTTCTTACAAAGTCTTTTCTTGGTGTGTTTTTCTGTTGTCAAGCTGAAGATTTATAATAACAAGCTGGATTAGCATTTGTTTGAACTTCAAATAGCTGCTAAATTTGGTGGTGTCACAGCCCTGATTATTCACTCCTGAAAAATCCCAGAGTATTGTTTGTGTGAGTGTGTCAGGAAAGCTGCAGCTGCCCAGGATCGCCTGTGACCAGGAATGGGGCTGTTTGTTAGTCCCTGCTCAATCATTATTATTTATTGAGGTATTGTGGGTACATCTGGCAGTCCTGGTTTTCACTGTGCCATGCCCTGGGAATGCTCCAGCATTAACAGCATTTAACAGTTCTTATCCCAGCGCTTCATGTTCAGTGTGTAGTGAGGGATAAAAACAAGCCACGTAGGTTTTTCCCTGGATTTATGCTGCAAAAATAATTTAGTCCAGTGGAAGAGTCTGTAGCCTCTGCAAAAGACCAAAATTTGGCCTCTTCATGCAGTTGATCAATCCTCACTGCTTCTTGCCCACTCAGATTCTGTCACCTGTTGGGGGCAGAGATATTCTCAGCCTCCCATGGGAATTCTCTATTAGAATTCCAGAGCCTTGGGATGACTGATTCCCTTCCAGGCTGAAGGGTAACAGCCCTGCTCTCTTGGCAGAATTGCAGGTTTGCTCTTCTCACACAGATTCCTTTGGAAGGTGAGGAAAAACCCAGTAGCGTCCCTGTGTATCATTTGGAAAGGTCTCTTATTTTTCCTCTTTTCCTTCTTTATTTTATTTACTTGGTCTGTGTGGAGCTCATGGGAATCGTTGAAAGGTTGCCATGAAGCCTTTGAACTTGGTAATGCAATTTCAGAATAGGAGAGAGGATAATTACAGGGCAGCTACTTCCTGGTGGTTTATCCTAGAGAAAATAGAAGAAATATTGCAATGGCTTTTCAAATTTGATCCACCAGAGGAGGAAATTGCCCAGTATTCCTCATTTTTTATGCTGTTACAGGTCTGTTTTCTTACTTCCTGCTTGCTTAGTGCTATTTATCTGCCTTCACTCCTGTAATTAGGAGAAGGTTCATTTCCAGCTCCTTTCCTCTCCTGGTTTCTTGCAGAGAATCTTGGAATCTTTCAGTTCCAGCTTCATGCTGTATCTGTGGAGCATCAGTGAGTGAAGCCAGAGCTCTCTGTCCTGCAGACATTTCCAGGCAGGGAAGGTTTAACCAAGGATTTGCCTGTATTTATCTGCCTTTCTCTCCTGTTACTCCTGTGTTGTAAATAGGGACTGGGAATGCTCAGTCTCTCATCAGGTGCTGCCAGGTTTGGGGAACAGCTAACTGTATATTCCAGGCATGGATAATGCTGCCTTTTCCATAATCCGCAGGATTTGTAGCCAGTGTGGCTGCTGGATATCAAAATTCTGGCAGTTTGGCAGGACCTAAAGAGGGTGATGAGGGAAAACACAATGGAAGACAAAACTTGTGAAGGTGGACAGTGCAATTTTATAATTCTATGTTGCAGTTTATTATTCTCTGATATCAGGGGGTTTCTGTACAACATTGGGAAAGACCTTGAAATAATCAATGGCTAGGAGGGAGAATAAAAGGGAGAATAAAGGGGTGTTGGAGAACTGGAAGCGATCAAAGGCAGGGAGCAAAGCAGAGAGTGTTGCACTGGCAAATGCACTT
Organism: Lichenostomus cassidix; assembly: GCF_008360975.1. Taxonomy (NCBI): domain Eukaryota; kingdom Metazoa; phylum Chordata; class Aves; order Passeriformes; family Meliphagidae; genus Lichenostomus; species Lichenostomus cassidix. The sequence goes on from NC_139501.1 coordinate 5,602,565, forward strand.
GGTTTGTCACAGAAGCTCTGTCTCTTCCCAGAAGTTACTCTTTTCAGGATTTGAGTTTTTAAAATATTTTTTGTAAAGGGAGAGTTGTTCCCTGAGTTCTGCTGGAGCTGCCACTCCAGCAGGGATCACATTGCAGGTGCTGTGGTTAGATGTGGCTTGCAGAAAACTACAAATGAAGGGAATTCACACATTGCAGAGTCCCAGGCTCCTCCTGTCCCCTCACCTTACCCAGGCTCTGCTTGGACACCTGCTCAGCAGGAGAGTTCATAGAATCATGAAATCCCAGGGTGGTTTGGGTTGGAAGAATCTTAAAGCCCATCCAGTGCCACCCCTACCATGGGCAGGGACACCTTCCACTGTCCCAGGGTGCTCCAAGCCCCATCCAACCTGGCCTTGGACACTTCCAGGGATCCAGGGGCAGCCACAGCTTCTCTGGGCAATAATTTTTGGTTCCCAACCTGCAGAGATGCTGGTGGAGACTTTGAGGCCAGATTTGAAGTGGCTCTGCTCACCCTGACATTCAAATGAGACATTTCTTGAGTTATTCAGCCCACCTAGGAGTGTCACTTCGAGCTGCTTGATGCCATGCAGTGCTCTCTGCTTTGGTAGGGAAGAGTTCCCACTCTGAGGATGCAGACAGGGAGGCTCCAAACTGGGGCTTTCCAGCTCTCAGCTGGTGGAATGCATCCTTGGAAGTTGCAAATCAGGCTCTGCTGGGCTGGTTTAATTTGCTTTCTTGGATTTCACCCTTTGCCTGAGATCGCAGTGACCTCCTGGTTGGGTTACAGACAGAATCCAGTTTTTCATTCCCTCTTAAAGGTTAGCTTAGCTGAAGAATAGATCAGATTGCTGCAGAGGCAAGTGCAAGCACTCAGTTAGTACAGCATCTACACCTAGAAGGGGAAACACCCAGCAGCACCGTACACATTCCTCTGACAAGTGATCCATGGGCAGGAGGCAGCTCTTCTCAGCCACCCTGATCTCTGGCATGGTCTGAAAGCACTTGGTTATTTATTGAGCCACTCTCATTCTGTAAAGAAAACCATAATGAACCATATTGGCTGTTAGGAATGTGATCAGCATCATTCTGCACTCATCACCGTGGTCATGCTTTTTATGTGTTGCAGCATGAGAAGAGCAGTGCTTGTAATTAAATTTTCTGGTTATGCTTCCAAATAGGTTGCAGTTGACCTTGCAAATTGTTTGTATTGGTTTGACTGAATTACTCTACAAAGGCAGAAAACCCTTCATAAACCAGCAGCAAGCCCAACAACAAACTCTCCTGTTTGTCAGGCAGGCGAGTCTAGGGATGTTCTTGCAGTGCATCGGTGGTGTCTACAGACTCTTGGAAATGGATGATTCACATGGTCAGTTTTTGGTCATGGAAATCAAATAAGAAGTAGTGACTGAATCTCTTGTCTTGATGGAGCATCAGCTTCTGTTTAGTGGAAGTAGGGCAGAGCAAATGCAGCATTCCCAGATGGATATTGGAAGTTCTGGAGGGAGGGAGGAGCACGTGGCCAGTTGTACCCCTTGCACTTGGTTTTCTGTCATTAACAGTCCAGCTGACCTTGTCCCTCTGGTTTGTGTCGTTCCCCTGCTCCAGGAACACCCTTCTACCCCAGCCAGCCTGTGTACCAGTCTGCACCCATCATTGTGCCTACGCAGCAGCAGCAGCCACCACCTGCCAAGAGAGAGAAGAAAACGGTGAGTGAGGCACTGGGGGACACAGCCCTGGGGGGCTGTGCTGGCTGGGAGGTGCAAGGACATGAATAATGTTCTTAAGATTCAACCTGAGCTTTACCTTCACTGGGGGCCCTGACACAGGCTGCCCAGAGAAGCTGTGGCTGCCAGGTTGGACAGGGCTTGGAGCAGCCTGGGATAGTGGAAGGTGTCCCTGCCCATGCTTTAAGATGAGCTTTAAGGTCCCTTCCATCCCAAACCAGTCATTCTGTGATTCCCAAAGAGATTAAGTGTAATTAAACACTGCACAGTGCTGCAGTGGTGCCTTATTTTCCATTTTTCCATGGGCGCTCTCCTCTCTGAGATTGTGATATCTCAGCCAGTCAAAATGGAAAGTAATTTTGCTGGGTTTAAATAAACATAAATAAAAGCAGCATTGTCTCTCCAAACCTGGAATCCTCACCTGCCTGTGCTGCTGCTTAGAGTGTACCTAAGGAGAGGGAATGAATGGACTCAGCAGTTCAGGAGAATGTTGGGAATTGGTCCAAAGTGACAAATTAGAAATCACTGGATGTTATGCCTTGAAAAAGGTGGAAAACCAGTAAGTTGTGGATGTATTTGCAGACTGCAAAGAACCTGACCACATTATGAAAGTGGGTAGGGAGAGCACATTCCCTCTCTTTCTGCTTCACTGGGGGAATTTGAGAGAGGCAGATGAATGGAATCTAAACCCATCTCAAGGTGGATGGTGGGGGACAGTAGAGATACATGGGGTGAATGTAAGGTTTAACCAGGAAAAGATGGACTTGAACTTGTGAATGAATCATTTGTAAAGGACTGAAAAGGAAATCACAGCACTATTTGTGTAAGAGTGTTTTGGAAACGTTAAAAGAACTCTTCTCAGGGGGTAGAAGAGAATAAAGGCACTTGGACATGTCTCAAAATGCAGAATATTTGTATCTTTGGAGTTTTGAGGATGATCTGAGGTGACATTTGATTTGGGAGACCGGAAGAACTGAACAATGTGTGAGCTGTGCTCACAGGAAAGGCCTTTTTGGTGGCTGCTCTCAGCAGCTCTTTTGTCACCTCTTCAGTCCCCAGGAGTCTCTTTTCAGCATCCCAAACACGACATGCCCAGATCCTTGATGCCATTGAAATGCAGAGCTGATCAGACACGCTCAGCTGGGATTAAGGCAGTTCCATGCCAGCCAAGCTGAGTTCTTTGAGGCAGAAAAGGGATTTTAAATGCCCGAGATGCTTCTCTCTGAATGTGCTGTTTCAGTTTGTTAATTGGTGTTGCAACTGGAGAAATGAGAAAAATCAAAGTTAAATGTATTCATCTGCACACACCCACATCCACCATGAGTTGAGTATTTGAGTACTACAAACTTCTAGGCAGGGAAATCTTGTTTTAATGCCATTGATTATGTGTCAGGGGGAGGAGAGGGCAGGAATTAGTGCCAACTGCAGGTCCTTGTTGCTGTGGTTAGTCAAATGTTTTAGCAAAAAAACTCTATCAAAAATAAGAGAAGACCAGACTTGACATCCTGAGTACAGTTTGTGTGTTCACAACCCAGAGTGAAGCCACCATCCCACCAAACTGAGTTTGGCAAATCACAAAATCCTTCTGCGGTCATGATTTTATATCCCAGAATCCCAGAAAGGTTTGGCACAGAAGGGACCTGAAAGACTGTCATGTTCAGACCCTGCCATGGGATGATCACAAGGTAGTTTCCAGCAGGACCTCTGCTCTGGGAATGGTGATGATGTCTCTTGGTTTGCTTGGATTTCTGCATGGAATTCATCTTGAGTTCAGGCAAGAGCTTTGGAGAAGGTGGGCAGACACACAGAGCTCTGTCTTCAGCTTGATCAGAATCTCCAGTTCTTATACTGGAGATGAAAAGCTCTGTTTCACATTATCCCAGACATCCTGGCTCTTCCCCCTGTTCAGGGACACGGATTGGCTCAAGTGTCAGTTGAGGATTCAGTGAGTGTTCTAGAGTGGTTTATTTTGGAAAATATTTTTTTCTTCCCATTTTGGGGCTGTGAAGAGAGCCAAAAATGCCACTTGTTTCCTAAGTGCTGCAGAGTTTGACAGGACTTGAGTTTGTTTTTTTCAGTTCCCTTTCCTCCACTCAGTATTTTTGTTTGATTCCCTCTGTTTTGGTGGAATGACTAAGTTGCTGATTTGCTTTCCCCCTTTCCCAGCAGCTGGGTTGGCAAGGTCACCAAGTTTCCTGTTGGGGTAAAACACAGCCTTTTCTCATTTCTTGTCCTTTCCACTACTGGGCAAGCTTAGCTCTGTACCTAAACTGTCTCCTGAATTTTCTCAGTTGCAGGAAACTCACGTTCCAGCAGCAGAGACTGTATTTTTGAATTACAGGGTGCACATATTTAGACTGAACTGGTGTGGTTGATGATTAAATTATGTTTTGATTAAATTAGGTGTTGATGAAAGGATGACATGCCATGCATTCCAAGTCATGGAAACAAGCCACATCCCAGTGTTCCTGCTGAGCACCAGCTCATCCCAGAGCATCTCCTGCTGGGTGTGATGGGAGCACATCCTGCCCACACTCCTCTCCACGAGGACAGCGATAATGGGAAATCTTGTGGGAATTATTCCTTTGTTATTATTGCAGTTCTTTCAATCCCGCAGATCCGAATCCGGGATCCAAACCAGGGAGGCAAAGACATAACAGAAGAAATCATGTCTGGAGGGGGCAGCAGGAACCCCACCCCCCCCATTGTCAGACCCACCTCCACCCCGACTCCACCTCAGGTAAGGAAGGGCTCTGTTCCTCCCCCTGTGACCTTTGCTTTGCCATACCACTCCTGGTTCCTCACGCTTCCAACCACACCTCTGACCACCTCACACACCTGGATGCTCCTAAATTACCAATATTCTTCAGGGATTATTTTTTTTCCCAAGTTTGGTCATTTTTACCAGACCATAGGTTGTCGATATGGAGCCTCAGTGCTGCTGCACATTCCCCCTCCCTGGTTTTGTATCAGCAGATTTTAAGAGCTTTTCAGAGTTCCAGTGTTAAAGGAGGAGCCAAAATATCTATGGGAAAGGAGGTGTTTTTATTAAGTCTTGTGCACCTGAGGAAGTCCATGTCACACATGATTGATTATAGACCTTCACTTGCATCACTCTTTCTGCCTTAGTGGAGCTGGTTTAGAGTCACCAGAAGGACTGGAGTTTGGGAATTTTCTCACCAAACAGATTTGGTCTCTGGGTGTTCAAACTTTAAAATGCATTATTCTCATAAGAGAAAAATTATAAATATGCCAAATAATTTTCTGTAGCTCCTAAATCCCTTCTCATCATACACCTTTGTGTCTGACCCCCTTTAAGTCCCTGGTTAGAGGCCCAGAACTGGTGATAGCTGGGCTGTAGAGCAGAGCTGGTGCTGGGATGTGATTACTTCCATGTTCTTCCCTGTTGGATGTCACCAGACTTCAGCAGCTTTTAGGTGAAAGAGCTTTTCCTGAGCTCAGACCTTCCTTTCCTCCTCCATGTGGAGGATTTCTGCTGAAAATCCTGTGCTGAGGTGGGAGCACAACCTTGTCTGGGGACACTGCTTGTGCTGGAGTGGGAGCTCAGGATTCCAGGGAGATGGATCACTGAGGTGAAGTGAGAGCCTGGCCTGCACATCCCTCCCTGAGATCAACAGGGTTTCAGCTTTCAGCCATTCCCAGCTCAGTCAAATCCTTGTGTCATCTGAAGGCACCACCTTGTGCTTTGTCACGGGTTTTCTCCTCCTGTCCCTCTTGAGGACAAGCAGCAGCAAGGCACCAGTTAAACTTCTTGCCACGAGAGCAGACAGTAGAGATGCCAGACATGGGAATCTTGGTGAGATCTCCCAATTTCTTCTTGCTATGTGACTTTCCCCATTGGCAGTGGGAAGACTTGGAACCAGTCAGGATTTCCTGTGGTATTCCTGCACAGTGAGTGAATCCAGGCACTTACCTGATCATCTTTACATTCTGAAATCTATTTTAAGGCACTACAATTAAGTCAAACAGAAGGAAATAAATGTGTTTCAAGAGGAGGTTAATAGGCCTGAATTCTGATCAGCTGTAATTTATATGCAGAGCACAGCGGTGATGTCCAATCATCTCCTCCATGGTATGCAAATATTCCATTGTTTAATATCCAGTCTTCCTTTTGATTAGGTGCTTGGAACCACTTTTGGTAATCACAGAAGAGCTCTGAAATTGGGCTCACCAGAATAAGTTCATTAGTGTAACATAACTGAAAATTTAAGCCCACTTAAGCCAGGAAATTCAACGTTATTGTCCCAACAGCTTCTCTAAATCAAGTCTTCAGAGCACGTTTACTATCTTGGGTGAAATTAAATAGTGCCTTAATAACTGTGCTTAGGAATTGCAGCAGTGAGGGGTGTTACTGTTTTGAACAGGCTCAAGTCAATAAATGTTCAATATTCAGCCATAACTTTTGAGATGCTTCTGACTTGGGGCAGCTCTTGGGAGAGAGCAGGGGGAGCAGAACTGCTGCTGTTGGTTCCACCCCTGGATCAAGCCCTGCTCCTCGGGGTGCTCAAGGATATTTCACCTGATTGAGCACTCAAAGTGTGAGTGTGCAGCCTCAGGGCTTGACAAGGCAGCATCAAAGTGACTCCCAGTCCAATGAGATTTCAGCATTATAGCAAATTCTAATAAAACTTCTTTCTCTGAATCTGTGCTCAAATTATTTAAATGGTACAAACACAGAGGAAGGAACTTCCTCAACAAGTGCTGGAAACCAAGCCCTGTCCCAAATCCTGCATTTGAAAAAGAAACCCTTTTATAATAATAATAGTTTCCAATTTTCATTTTTTCCTTTAGATTTGAATTACTCTATTCACTGACTCAAATAAACCTGAAACTTTGCTAACACAAGCCCGAAGCACCCTCTTCTCTCGATAGATTAAGTGCTGAACATCAAAAAATTACTGGAATTGTGCTTAACATCAAAAAGTTACTGGAATTGCGCAGAAGATGAGCATTACTACCAAGATGAGCCGTGTGGTGTGAGCCATTTCTGTTCTTTTTACTCAGCATCACTGACCAAAAAGTGCTTTAGGTAGAGTTTTCCCTGTTCCTCTACAGTGTATTTTAATTGCTTTTGAGCAAATAAAGTGCTTTAAAGTTCCTGCAAGAGAAGCTGGAGGTACATGGAGATACGATTTATCCGTTTCTAACAGGACACTATTTTCACACTATTTTTTGCTAGGAAGATAAAGAAAACCCAGGGTCAGAATCTGACTAGGGTATTTTCTCAGCACTGGCTTCCACAGAAGATCACTTTTTGAAAGAGTAAATGCTCTTATTTACCTGGCAAAATTCTTCCAAGTCTCAGTGAGTGTGTCAGACCTTGTGTTTGCTCAGTCTGTGGGCCGTGGTGGGTTAGAATAACCCAGAGCAACCCTTGGAGCATCATAAATCAGGGGAGCAATTTTCAGTGGGATTTTTTTCCCTAAAAACTCTCTAAATGCTCCATTTTGCAGCAGCAAGGCTCAGTGCGTAAGGACCATTTATTCATTTGCAATATCATTCCCACAAAATAAATGAATGTTTTCCATATATCTTAAGGAAATACATTTCCTGACCCAAGAAGTTTCTGAGCTCACAGGTTTCTTCTTCACTGGTCTCCTTAGGTTCCTGTGGTTCTTTTCATAGTTTCCTTTTTCCCCACTGATTTCATTCATAAATTTTCTTATAAAATGAAAGCCCTGATCACTGAGGGTGAGAGGAAAGTGTTCTTGAAACCTAGTCATTTGTAAAGCTGGGTTTTCTTTGGCTTCTTTCCTTTGGCTGGAGGTTGGGGCTGCAGTTCTTCATCCATTCTCCAGTCAATCAGGTTCATTCCTGAAAGAGGAGCAATCCCAAATAAAACTTCAACCCTTCACCCCTACTTAAATTTTCATTCTTATTTTTCCAGATGTGCTTTTCCCCAGTCCTCCTGAAGTGGTGAAAAATAGTATTTTAGAGATAATTCCCTCTTTATCTTGCACTGTTCAGATGCAACAGGGGAAAAAGCTGGAAATGAGAGGAAAAGACAGAGTCCCAGGAAGAGAAGCAGGTTGACAGAGAGTTTCTCTTTACAGGGAAATAAGTTTTGCATGGATTTCTGAGAGCCTGTCTGAAATCAGGAATTGGGTACCCATGCCTTGGACACTGCTGTGTTAGGATTGATTAAAAATCCCTTTTCCTGTAGATGTTCATGGAAGTTCATGGGTGTGAAACTGGGTGAGAGCAGACACCTGCAGGGAGCTGCCTGGCTTTTGATTTGGGATTAGGTGTTGAAAATTTAGCCCTGTTCTCTTCTGTGCCTGGTCCCTGGTGTGTATTTAAGGGGATTTTGGGAACAGCTGCCTTGCCCTGTCTGTTTGGTCCAACAAGTGTCTCACCTTTGAGTCTGATGCAGTAACTTGGTCTTCCTTAAACTCTGAGACTAAATACAAAGGATTTTATCAAACTTTCATGAGCACAAGTGAAGTGTTTGGTGGGAGATAATTAAAATATGTGTGTCTGCCCCAGGCTGGGGCTCCTTCAGTCTCTGTGGGTCTTTTTGTTTTGTGCTTCCATACAATCTCAGGCTCTCTCCATGTTCTTTGGGAATCTGCTCATCCTGCCCTCCCTCAGATTGCTGCCCAGCTGGGTTTATTCTGCTCTTGCCCTGCAGATCCCACCCCCCAGGCTGGTTGTAGAAGGTGCTGGGGGATTTTTTTCATCCAACCATCCCCAGTCTGAATGATTTTCCTACTGGCAAAATGAGTGATGTGTGTGCAGATACACCTGGCCAGCATTCACCTCCTCCTGCACACATTAGCTATTGATAAATACCTGGGAGAATAAATAAATAGATTTAAATCTCTAAGGGGGTTGAAATAATGGATCAGTTGAAAAAGGAGTCAAGTCCCAAAAGTGAATTTAAGTCACAGAGAGGTTCAGGAGCCTTGGTCTGTGTCCTGCATGGAGAATCATTCTTGCAGCTCCTGGAAGAAATGTTGGGAGAGCAAAGCTGTTGATAACAGTGCTCTGTTGTCCCTTCCTTACTGTTCTTAACAGTAATCATCCTTCTCCCCTTTTCCCTTTATCCTGCTACCTTTCCCTCCCCTTCCCATGCACCTCTTGGATTTATCCAATTGACCTGTGTATCTTTTCTCTTTATTTTTTCTCTTTATTCCCCCTACCTTTGGTTTTCCCTCTCTCTCCTGCCCCATCTGATCTCCCCCCTTGCCTTTGCTCCATGTTTTTATGTCCCCAGGCTCACGCTGTTGTCCCTCCCCGCCAGCAGGTGCCCAGCCAGGTCCCCGAGCCCGTTCCCCCGGCGTTTGGAGCCGTGGAGAGCTCCCACCCCTCCGGCAGCACCCCCGGCACTGCAGCCCCTGCCTCCAAACAAGGTCGGTTCATGGAGATTTCCTCCCTCATTATTTTGAGTCGTTTATTTTTTCCCCCCTCCTTTCTTGTTTTAGTTGGAATATTTTTGGCTGGGAGACCAGCAGGCAGCAGAAATAGGAGGGGAGGAACTTCTCTTCCTCCGGTGGAACATTTTAAGTGTGTTGCTAAGGGAATTAATTGGAATTTGCTAATGTGGAACTGGTTAAAAATAATTGTCTTCAAGCTTCTGTGTCCTAAATGTTGTTTCAGAGCACATAGAAGGATGAAACTCCTCTCACCCATGTGCCATCCTCCAGAAACCAGCATGTTGTCAGGGAAATGCTTGAGCCAGAGAGGCTTTGGATCATTTGGATAATTAGCCACAGCAATGGCATAGATCCAGAGGATCATATGGCTTCCCCAGAGCTGCTTGTGTGCCCAGTCCTGTAGGAATGGGCAACATTAACTAGGGAAAAAGCCATTAGTGTGCAAAGTGTCTCATAAAGCCCAAAGCAGATTTTGCTGACTTTGGTAAAAATGGCACAGATGGAAAAAGTTTCTTAAAATTCCGTTTCCTTGGACAACACTCCCAGGCACAGGGTGGGATCCTTGGGGTGTCATGTGCAGGGCCAGGAGTTGGACTCGATGATCCTGATGGGTCCCTTCCAGCTCAGGATATTCCATAATGTACATTGAAAGGGAGAATTTTTTAATTGTTCAGGGGTTTGTCCCACGAGGCTGATGGAGCAGGCCAAGGCTCTTCCCACACTGGGATTTTGTAGCCACTGAAAGCTGTAGTTCCTGATGTGTGTCAGGGGATGGGTGCTGGGATACAGAGCTGACACCACCATTTGCTTCCCAGTTATCCATGGCATCACAGCCTCCCTGGGCTTTGCCTGGAGCGTGCAGGGAAGTCATGGAGTGCTGAGATCTTTTATTTCAGAGTATTCAGAGTCACAGAAACACCAAGGCTGGAAAAGCCTCCAAGACCTTTGAGTCCAACCATTGACCCAGCACTGCAACGTTCAGCACTCACCATGTCCCCAGGTGCCACATCCACATATTTTTTGAACACTTTCAGGGACAGTGACTCCACCACTGCCCTGGTCAGTGCCTGAACACCCTTTCCATGAAGGAATTTTCCCAATACCCAACCTGAACCACTCCTTGCACAACCTGAGTCAATTCCTGAGACAATTTCCTCTTGTCCTGTTGTGTGTTCCCTGGGAGAGGTTTGCTAGAGGAACATCAAGCCTCAGAGGAGCACAGCTCTAGAAAAGAGGACAAACCAACATCTCTGGTGCTGCAGATGTCCACGATCCCAGCTGCAGCACGGTCACTGCTTGGAAGCCAAGGACTGTGTCCCTGGGGTTGCTGTTACAGCCATAGCATGGACATCAAGGTTTCCCCTCTTCCAGTGCTGTCTCTGAACTGCAGCAGGGTCTAGAAATTGGTTGTAAAAGGTTAAAAAAGGACCTTTTGGGGATGGACTGGTCCCATCTCCCACTTAAAGGGGGGCTGTGGCTCTGTCTAGATGTTGGTGCAAACCTTGGATGTCCCCAGTGTCACCTGAACAAGGGGTGGGTGGCTCTGATGTCCTTGCACTCCACTGTGGCTGTGCTGCCTGAAGTCCCTTGGCGGTTTGGTGCTGCTCAGCTCTGGCACAGCTGCTCTTCCCCATCTGTGTCCTCTCTGCCATCATTCCTGAGTCCCTCTTGCTGCCAGGGACATCCTCTGAGCACACCACCACGGTGCTGGTGGCACTGGTGACCACTGAAATGGATCTGCCCTCATCAGAGAGCTGGGGCTGAGCTGTAAAGCCATGGAATCACAGAACGTCTCCAGCCAGAAGGGACTTGTAAGGATCACCAAGTCCACCCCCCTGCTCCTCACAGGACCACCTACCTCTAAACAATATGACCAAGAGCTCCTTGAACTCTGATTTCTAAAAATCCAGCACTTTCCTTCACAGTATTTCATCCCTGTGTATGAAAATGTGGATTTCCAGGACAAAAAGGGTCTTATCCCTCTTCTCTCTCTCTTTAAGTTAATCCCTTTGTAGGCAACTGTGAGTAAACTGGAAGTAAGTGTGTTTACTTAGTTACACAGCTCTGACAGTGCTGGTTTAAACATAAAGCAGGGCTTGACTGGGGTTTAACACCGATGAGCTTCCCTGTGTTTGTCTCTGCTCCATCCCAGAAAGAGTCAAACATTTGTTCCAGTCCAAAAATTGCTAAAGAGCACATTTATGTAAGCACTGCAGGGAAAGCCCTGGAATAATACCCAGAGCGTTGGGCTGTGGCCTGGGGGGGCAGAGCAGTGTAGGAGTTGGTGTCAGTAATTAATAACACTGTTAATAATATATAAACTGAACTAATGACTTTTGGGGGGCATGACTGTCCGGAAATACATGCCAAGGTATCAAAATGATTTTTTGCTTTGCTGTTGGGGTTTTTTTGCTTCCGAAACAAAAGCAGTGACAGCTAGGGCTGCGTGGCTGAAGTATTGTTGTTTCTCCAGAGTCCCCTCTGCCATGTTCATCCTGCAGATCAGATCCTCCCCATGCCCTTCCTCTCCTGTGCTCCTTTGCATCTATTGAAGTTTGGAATCAGGCTTTTCACTGTGGTTCTGTGATACCCAGTGCTGGTTGTGCAGCTGTTGGTAACTGTGAGCAGCACCTGGCCTGTTTACTGGGCTCAGATTGGGATCAGGAACAGAGCCATGTGCTCTGCTGGCAGACCAGGATCTGCAGTCCCTTTTGACTTGGTCTGGAAGTCATTCCCGAGGTTGGATTTGGGATTGCATTATTTAATATCCTTGGGTTATTGTTGGTTTTTTTAGACAAGCATTTGGCATTTCACAGAATCCCAGAATGGTTTGGGTTGGAGGGACCTTAAAGCTTATCTCATTCTGACCTTCCACTGGACCAGATATAGGAATTGCTACTGTAATACCCTGAAAAATCACATTATTTAGGGGCAAGCTCTGGTTCCTATAGATGCCCCTGGTGTGTCCATACCAGCCAGGCTGCCAGAGGCGAGGATACTGCTGGAGAATCCAGGTCAAGCTGATGGCTGAGCCTGGCTGCAGGCCAGGCTGGTGCAGGAGGTGCAGTGGGATAGAACTCCATGGAATCAGAGCTGCCCACGTTTATTCCACTTGCAGAGGTTCAGGGGGATGTTTGGAGTATTATTATCCTCTTTTTAAACCACTTCCAAATCTTGCAATATATCAGGCATGGAGAATGTACAACACAGTTTGTGGAAAACAGATTAATGTCAGATCCCTGAGTTTGGAAAGCTCCAAAGCCCCTCTGCTGACACTGACTCAGTCCCAGTGCCGCCTCGTGAGTGTTTGCATCAGGACAAAAGATGGAAAAATGGCAGCGAGCCCAGCAGTTATTGTCAGATAAACACCACAGAGCAGGAGCAAATTCCTATCTCCAGTAAAATCTTCCTCATCCACTGCCCTGACCAGTCTGTGCCACCAGGACCACCCAGCAGCCCAACAATGGCTTTTCCATGAAGGAGGCAGCAGGGTCTGTCCCACTGAGTGTGGAAAAGAAACTTTAAGGAATCATTTTGCAAAAATTGTATTTATCAGGAAATTTAAAAAAATATCTATTGATATTTCCCCTGGAGCAGCCGGCGCTTCCTGTAAATACTTTCTAAATATAACATGAGGAATGATCTCAGCGTATTTAGGAAGAGGGATCTGATCCAGTTGGGATGAATTGCGTTGATTTTTGTTTTCCCTCCCCAACTGTGAGTTGTTCATGTGACTCTGTAACAGTTGGCAGGGGTGAGCTCCTCCTCTGCCAGGACTTGGAGATTTGCTCTCCGGGATAGGGGTTCAAGTTCAGATTTTGCTTCTCATTAGCCAAATCTGCTCCTCATTCTCTGAAATCCCTCCTCAAATCACTTTTCTCTGGGATTTTGCACACACAGCCTATATCCATGGCCAGTACATTGGCCAGACAAGGTGTGGTTTGAAGGAAGTGAGTTAAACCTCTGGTTTCAAGCGCAGCTGTGGATTCATGCTGGTTTTGTATCTCAGAATGATTTTCTAAACACTTCAAATGCATTTGGTTGAGGGGTTTTTTTGAGCATTCTCCTTTGACTTGGAGAGAGAATATCCAGGCAATTCTTTAGAGCGAGCTGTAAATATCAGGAATGCTCCAGGACTTCCTGCATAGGATGTTCCAGAAATCACAGGTGACGCGTTTTCTTTTCCAAACCAGTTCCTTTTTCTTCCACTGAGCCTCCAGAATCAAAATCAGCTGTTGGGATACTCTCTGCCATCTCTCTCCTCACTTGTCATCCTCCTCCAAAGCCATGTCCCTGGGTGCCTCATTAAGTTAATTAACTACTGCTTTGGCCATGGACCTCTGTAACACTGCTGGGGCTGCCGATGGCTGGAAGCAGAGTTCATTTTTGCTCCAGCTATTCCTAAAGATGGGATTTGGTAGTCCAGGCAGTTTCAGATGGGTTCTCCTTCAGCAACCCTTTAGATCTCCTTCAGAAACCTTCTCCCTTCAGCTGAGCTGTTGAATAAGCCCCAAACAGAAATCCAGCAGAAGCAAACCTCTTCTACGTGAAGTTTGATGATTTAGGGTTGATTGTGGCCTTTGACTTCCTAATCTGAAGAGCAGGTTTGTGCCTCTGGCTTTTCCAGAATGATTTTTGCTGGTGTGACAGTGTCCTGAAGGAGTTTAGTGTTCCTGCAAGATCCTAAATGATAATGGCTCATACTTTTGTAGAAAGAGGTTGAAAGCAGCAGAGCTTTGGGAGCTGTCGTGGCAGGGATGGGATCACCAAGTCTGTTGCTAATGAAAGGATAGGTGCAGAGACTTCATTCTGCACGAGATTTTGGGGGTTTTATTACATTTCTTCCAAACATCTAATCTAAATCTCCCATCTTTCAGTTTAACCCATTCCCCCTTGTCCTGCAGTTCTTTGTCCATGTCAAAAGTTGCTCTCCCTGTGTTACAAGCCCCCTTTAGGCACTGGAAGGCTGCAATGAGTCTCTCCAGATCCTTCTCTTCTCAGGATGGCAGGGCCTGCATTTTCAAATTTGGATTCCAGGTGAGCTGCAGGGACCTCTGGTGTCTTCCTTGGAGCTCCTTGACAGAATGCAGGAATGGGAGCCAGGAAGCCAAGACACCACCCAGGAACATGGATTTGCCTTACTGTTGATAACACTGTTTTCTTTCTCCTTTCCCAGAAGAGAAGCCAAAACCAGATCCAGTATTAAAACCACCTTCTCCAGTCCTCAGACCAGAACCTACCGGGGAGAAGAAAGATCAAGCTGGACAGACGACCGAGGCTCCCACCTCAGTGGAAACCCCACCAGAAGTTCCTCGTGCTCCGTCGCCAGCCCCAGCTGCTCCCGTTGCAGCTGTTGTCACAGCTGCCGCCGCTGTCACCGTGTCCAGCAAACCCCTGCCCGCAGCCGAGCCGGAGGACAAATGTGAACTGGCCTCCCCAAAGGAGGAGGCAATGCCTACATCCAGTGCCACACCCTGCACGGACACGGCGGCCCCTCCTCCCGCAGAAGAGCCATGTGCCGAGGTGTGTGCAGAGCCCAGCAGTGCAGTAGCATCATCCAGTGACGCCCCGGTGACAGCCGGGCCCGGTGTCATTAACGACACGAGTGGTGCCAGGGACACGGGGGCTGTGGCTGAGCCCGGGGCAGAGGTGGCCCAGGCAGAAGCTGCACCCTTGACTGTGGAGTCAGAGCCCCCCGAGGCCCCCCCAGCAGAAGTGGAAAGCGTGCCATCATCTCCCAGTGCTCTTCACGCTGTTCCCTCTCCTCCTCCCACCCCACCTCCCACCCCACCGCCCCTGTCTCCTCCGGTTTCTGTTGCTGCTGTTACCACTACAACTCCTTCTCCACCTCCTCTCCCATCTCCGAGTGCCCTCCCTGTTGTCCAGGGAGATTTAGGAGAGGAGAGCACAAGAACTACTCTTAGTGAAGAAGTAAAAGATACTGAAAAGAAGGAAGAGACAGAAGCAGATGGGCAACTGGAGGAGAGCCAGGAGGCTCTGAGTGTGAACTCGAGCAAGAGTCCTGTCCCAGGTAAGCATTGGGCCCCATGGGTTCCTGTGGTGAACTGGATGGAGGATGAAGGAAAGGAGCTTTTTCTTCCAACAGATGTTTCTATCAGAAAAAAAAAAAAAAAGCCTGATGGTGCTGCATGGCTGCTGTGATTGTGAAATGCTGATCTTCGTTTGCAGGGATAGAAATCGCTCCTAATTGTTCCTAGTTGGTTGCTGACTTGGCTGTGTGTCCCTGGCTGGGGTGGGCTCACACTTTCATGGCAGTATAGGGCTGGTGGAGGGGGTTTGCAAAACACACTACTCCTCATGGAATCCTGGGATGGTTTGGATTGGAGGGACCTCCATTCCCACCCAATGCCACCTCTGCCATGGCAGGGACACCTTCAACTAGCCCAGGTTGCTCCAAGCCTTGTCCAGCTGACCTTGGACACTGCCAGGGGTGAGGAATCCACACCTCCTGTCCCCCCTGAGGTGAGCAGTCAGTCCGAGGGCCTGTGGCTCTGCATCTGGGAGCCTGGTTAACACTGAATCCCTTGGGATGCACCCCCTGAGCCAGCAATTTCCAGAACTGCTGGAGTGGGGTTTTATCCAGGTGTAAAAATGTGTCACAGTGTTCCCAGATGTGGGAAAATGCGATGGACAATGCACACTCACCCAAATAAATGACTGACAAGCAGTATTACACCAGTGTCACATCCCAGTGTCACCTCAGTGTCACACACCTCAACCTGCCCAGCCTTCATTGGTGATGCTTCTACATTTTCTTTGCAAAAGTAACATCTAAGCAAAATGTAGTTTGCAATTTTAAATTTAAATTTTGAAGTTCACAGTTTAAAATTCAATTACTTTCAACTAAAAATTGCAATTTCTGCAGCCACCTTTTAATATCCAGCCTGTATCTCCAAGTGTTGTTACCTGCCTTTGGTTTCGGCCCTGTCACATCTCTGGTTTGGCATTGAATGGATTAACACTCTGTGTTTTCTATGGAAAACTGCTTTTTTTGCAGGATTTCCTGTAGATGAAACCAAGGAAAAGAAGTTAAATGATCAATTCCTTGTATTTGCTGCTGGAGGGGTATAATGGGGGCTGTTCTTCACACCCAGCAGTGTTAAAGCATTTCATGTGTCACATCTTCTACACCCTGTTCTGCAGTTATTTCAATTCGTTGGAACTGGGTGGACAAAGAGGACAGTCAGTCAGCTGTGATTTGGACCTTGTTGGTTTCATTTTTTAAAGTAACATTTACTATAGGGTTTGGTTTATTTTTAGTTTTTTCTTCAATAGGTGGGAAATGGCCTCAGAAATCTCAGGCTCTGCTCTGGGTTAAATGCACTAAAAGGCTGAGGTTGGCCCTGTTCCATGTTTGTGTGGTGGTCAATAGGCTGATTTTAAAATCCAGTATCTACAGATGAGAAGAAAGATCCCTTCACTACAATGACCATGAGGATTTTTTCCTGTTAATCTTCTTCTATTTTTATTTCACTCGGGTCATTTCACTGCTCTGGCACTTGTTGTTCTTTCAATCTGAGCTACTTCATAAGCCAAATTAATTTCCTTACAAAGGAGAGAAATGGGACTCTGTAAATAAGGTTTTGCACAGGCAGGTTCCAGCTTGCAGTGTTATTGCTGGCTTTGTAATGGCCTGTAGTTTAAATTAAAAAAAAATTAACTTACAGTGTTTGGGGCTTTTAATTATGCAGAAGATTAATTTTAATGCTGTAATGTCATTATGCTCCAGAGCACACATTAGCCAAGCCATTGGCTTTGGCAACAGGGAAACAAGGAGTTCTCAAGTCATGTAAAAGATGACTTGAAACTCAGATTTCTATTAACGGCTCAGGGCTTCGAAGAAAGCACAAAGCTCTCCAAGTGGTTTTTTGTGCTTTCCCCCTGATTTAATGAACCTGAACTATTGCATTTCTCTGCCAGCCTTCTTTTCAGCAATAATTTTCCAGTTCTTTCTTGGAGAGAGGAAGAGAGATTGAAATAACATTATCTGAGGCTGCCTGCTAATTCAGGAACGAGGAACAGCATGGCTGCCATATACATTGGAAAATCAGATGCTGAACCTCAGGAGCAAGGAGAAAGGTTATATTGTTGTGTTTTTCTTGGACTAAAGGCCGATAGATTTTTTTATGATCTCTGGAATTAGGATTAAACCTGGGATAAGGCAGAATTCTCAAGCACGTGCTGGTGACTTTGAGCAATATTTCTTTGGGGTTTTCAGCAGAATGATGTTTTTATTACAGAGCAGCTCAGCCACAAATCATCCCACTGCTTTCCCTTTAAAGGGAGTTGAGCTGGGCTCACTGGGACACTGTTGGGACCTCTTGGGATAATCTCATTCCTGTAGCAGTTCCTCCTTCATGTCCTTTTCATAGCTATCACCTGGCCTGCCTAATTTTGGGAATGAGACCTTCATCCCCTCCTCCCTGAGCTGTGGGGGCAGCACTGCTGAGACTCCCTGGTGGATCCCATATTTTGCGATGGAGGCAGCAGCTTTTTGAGGATAAGAAAAGGGATTTGCCTGTTCCTGGAGTGTTTTACAGGACATACCTGCCCACCAGTCAGAGAAACCAGGCTTGGATTTTTTGCTCTGTTGAGTTCTGTGGTGAGAGAGAAAATATATATATTCAGACCCTTAAATATCTTTATTCTGCAGTTCTTCCTTTACAGCTCAACAAAATTACTTTGTCAGTGTTTGCAGGGAGAGCCCAGAGCTGAGCTGACCCTGTGAGAATCATGGGGAACCTCCACTCTTCCTTTTCCACTGGCATTAGGTCTCTACCAGATTTCCAAGGTCAGGGGATTCTACTGGAGCACCCCTGTTGTGTGTTACACTGAATTCTGCCTACTCTAAACACCCTCACAACAAAGTCAGCAGCTTTAGTGGTTCAGTCTCTGTGTCTGTGAGTCACTGGATCATCATTCCCTGCTCATCAGCACCACTGGTTGTGCTTCCCTATGAAATGGGGAGGATTTGGTGGGTTTCAGAGCATGAAACCACTGAGCAGTGCAGGATGTTTTGCTCAGGGGGTGGTTTCTTGCTGGTGTCCATGTTCCTGGTCTGAGCATCTGCCCAAAGGGGACACATTCCTGCTGTTGTGAGGACACAGGTTGCATTCCTGCCTCCTCAGGAGCAATTACCGGAGTTTTTAGGATGGGCAGAGCTGTTATCTGCAAGGGGCAAGAGCACATAGCTTTTAAAATAATTAATTCCTACTCATCTTCTCTACAAGGAGAAAAATAGAGGGATTATCAAGAGAGGACCTGAGCACTAAAAACTTTCAGCCCTGGCTGAAAGTCATCAACAACTTGCTTTTTATTGAATTCTGGGGTTTCTGTAGCTACAGTGAGAGACCACCACTTTCCAGGGAACAGAACAGGAAAAATGTTGTTGGTGGAGTGGAATTTCTGCAGAAGAAGGTGCTACCAGAGACCCGAGGCCTTTGATGTCATCATTCTATTACGAGAAGCAAAGAGGAAAAATAAAGAGACTGATGTGTGTCCCAGGCAGAACTCCTTGGAACACAGGAAGCCAAAAGAGCTTAATACATACACATGGAATTCAAAGGGCTGTTTCTTGCAGAGCTCGTTTATGAGACATATTTCTGTATTAAGTAGCCCAGCTGTGGCAAGTCCCAGAGTTCTGAGCTGGGGAGGCTGTAACGAGCAACGTGGGCTGTAATTGGAAATATCTTGGAGAAATTTCTCCAGCACTTAAACCTGGAGAGGCAGAAACATAAATCAGGTGTTGCCTTTTTCTTGATTTGCTGCCATAGCCACTGGAATATATTTTCTTTTCCATGAGCTTGAAGGCAATGGTGGGTCTTTACTTTGGTCTTTCATGGCACGTTGGATAATAAAATAAAACTGTAAGAGCTGGTATTAATTTAGGCTTCACAGCTGGCACCACATCAGAGAGGAGAGGCCTCGTGTCCCGCTGGATGGGCTGTGCACTCGCTGGTGGGTAAATCCTGTGGGAAGATGTTCCACTGGGGAACGTGACACAGCTGGGGAAAAGGGCTGAGGGAGTGTCAGGCCTGTCGAGCAGATCCCTTCAGTGGTGTGGTTATCACATGGTGTCTGGGATAGCCTGGAATTAAGGGTTTGTTCCTCTTTCCAATCCTAAAGTAAATCTGTGTTGTCACTCCTGTTATCTCCCTTGGTTTTGGACGCAGTGATAAGAGCTCAGAGTGTTGGGTGAATTTGCTGATCTCCCTTCTCCAAAGAAATGGAGTGAGCTGAAAACAAGGTCTAGAAGTGTGAATGGTAGCAAAAGTGAACCCACATTTGGGCAGGAATTAAACTATTGGAGAGCAAATTAAGTTGCTCAGCTTGGGGACAGGAAAACAGAAAAGAAGCCCAGAAGTGTCCAGAGTTGTCCCCTTCCAAGAGCCAAACTGGACACATTACTTTGTATTTTCCTACAGCCTCACAGATGAAACTCCATCTTCAGATGGATAAAGCTGTTGTCCTGTTGGATTTGGGGTTTGGGAAGGTTGGCACCTCAACTCACTTTGTTCTCACCTAAACTTTGTTTGGCACCTAAACTCACATCAGCGCAAATTCACCTCTTGAGTTCCTGCAGCAGAAATGTGAACTCGACAGAAAAAGAGAAATCTGGTGTCTGCTATTTTAAGAGGGGGAAAAATTGAGCAGTGTCTCTGGAGATCTCTGGAGATCCATCCCAGGCAGCTCCACAACACAGTCGGGAGTTGCTCTGGCTGCAGAACCCCCAGGCTGATGGAAGTTGTGGGATTTAATGCAAGACTCACTCAGGAGGCTTGGCAGACTCACAGCCTCTACAGTGCTTTCTTTTGCCAAAAAAAGGTGGAAAAAATGTATTCTTGAGCAGCAGTAATGTTCACATCCTGACAGCTGAGGAAGGAAACACCCCGGACCTTTGCCAGCCCCAAATCCTTGACCCCTGAGTTTATTTCTGTGCAGTTAAAAATGAAACATAATTTTACACCATGGATGGTTTCCATGGTTTGAGTTTAAGGGGAATGAAATTCTGTCAGATTAAAAACTTTGGGGTTGATCGGTTAAATTACTTGGCTGGGTCAGTATTGAGGTTGTTGCTGCGCAGATGTAATCCCTTGGAGAAACCCCTGGAAGTGTGGAAGTGACATCACCAAACAAGAAGACTGAAAACCTTTGAAAAGTGCTCAGTTTTCACTGAATTTTAGCAGATTTTGTGATGGAGGGAACTGGGGAGCCTGGCTTAGATCTCTGTTTTGCTGAATTCCAGAAATTACCATGTGCTTGGACACATGGTCCTTCCCCAGCCCTGGTTTGGGAACAGTGGGAACACAAATCCCATTTCCTCCATGTCCTTAGAGTTGGCTGCTAGTAACTCATTATCTGTAGTGAAGAGCCTTTCAAAATTGTAATATATTGTGATAAAGGAAGTGCACACTGGGTTTTCCATGATATCTGCCGGAAACCAAAGGCTGGAGCTGGAAATCTGTTTGCAGTAAACTTTAGTTGCAAAATCAATCCCATTTATACTCTGTTAACTGGGCATGTGTGCCTGGGATCCGAATTTAAGTTGGGAGCAGTTGCCACAAATTAGGAGCAGATTGGATTAATGGGTTTGTCTCCTCTTAATATATTGTGTGGTTTCTTCTTCCCTTGGAGTAAAGCAGTGCTGATCTTGGGAATATTCTGTGGTGTTTGCTTTGACTCAGTGGGCCAGGGAGATCATTAATGCTGGAGTTACAAACCTGCTTTTAAATTGAAATACAAATCCATCTTGGAGCAGTGCTGCAGGATTGAAGTTTTCCTTTTGGATGAGATACTGGAAATTTGGGCTTGTTTATGATTAATATTAATATGATGTTATAATTCTTGAGAAAAATATGTTGAGAACAACCTTCTCTCCCAGCCAGTACCTGATCTTTCCGAAAACTTGACTTCCTGAAGCTTTTTTCCCCTGCATGATCCTTATGCTGTTGGCAGCGACCTCCTTGCTACCCCAAGTGCCACTTGGAGCTCGAATGAGCAACTTGTAAAACAGTTCTTCTGTTCTAATGCCATTCTAATGATTGTTATTGCTGCATTGAAAGCAAAAGTGGTTAAGTCTAGCTGAATCCTCCACAAGGCTGTGAGTGCTTCATTTTCCTGTCCCCCAGAGAGGGAAGCTCATCCCCCATGGCCACATCAGCCGTGTCACTCACTGTTGTAACAGTTGCACGTTTACATTGCAGCCCAAACCGCTGTAACTGCACCAAAGACCTGGAAGAAACCAAAAGACCGGACCCAAGCCACTGAGGAGGTGACAGAGGCAGAAACGGAGGTGAGAGGGAACCACAGTCCTGCTTTAGCCAAATTTAATCATGGTGTTCCTCTCTTGAAACTGTGCTTTGGAGATGTTGCTTCTCGTTGTCTCACAGGATCCAGGGCAGAGTTTTGGGGAGGAACCATGCTACTCCTCAGCGTCCTTTAGATAACAGGTGTCAGTCTGTTCCCTGTTAGAGCTCTTCAGTTTTCTTTGGTTTTGCCTAATTTAATGACAAATAGAGTCACAGAATCCCAGACTGGTTTGGGTTGGAAGGGACCTTAAAGACTCAGCTCATTCCAATCCCTTCCATGGCAAGTGACACGTTCCATGAGAAGATTCCACTAAAATCCCACCAGCCTCCCAGGAACTCCTTCCACTAAAGGTTGAGGGAAAAGTGGATTTGTATCCCTCAGCACAGCTCCATTGTGGTCCTAGGCCACCATTCTGACATTGGGCAAGTTCTTTAGTACAGGGATGTCATGGCAAAGGATACTTTTCCTGATGACCAACTGATGGAGAAGCTGACAAAGGAAAATACTGATGTTTTCAGGCAAAACCACCTGAAGAGTGATTAGATGAGTAAAGAAAACCTCCTTTTAGATGAGTAAAGAAAACCTCCCTCACTGCTGTGCTGGTAGAGATATTGCAGCAGGGAGCTTTGCTTGATATCCTGTGTCAGTTTGGGGTTAGAATCAATGAGAAACGGAACAAGAGAGTAGAAATGTCAAAGTTCAGACTGCCCAGTGTGTAGATAAAAGCTGAGGTTGGCCAGATGTGATGCAGAGCAGGAGAGCAAAGGGTGTTCCTGGGGCTGCACCAGCAGGTTCATCCTCCACACTTCCCTCTTCCTCCCCTGCAGGAGCTGTGTCTCCTGCACTAGCCGGCAGTTATACTGAGGAATTCTTCAGAGAATTCCCTTGAAAAGTCTGCAAGAAACATTTTAGGATGTGGTGCCCTCAGGTGGGGAGGCGAAAGGATCAGGAGTCTCCTCCAGAGCATCCTCAATGAAGTTATTCCTTTGTTCAGTGCTAAGATGTGCTGGGATTTCTCCTGGGAGCAGCGCGTTCCGACGCCTCCTCGTCTGAATGCACAATCAGGCTGTGTCCTTGGAGAGCTCTAAAATTAACAGCCAGGGATACTATTGATGCTTTTTCCTGAAACCAAAATGCTGGAATTGTGGCTGGATCTCACATTACCTTCCTTAGTGGGATCTGCTCCAGCTGGCAGCAGGCATTAAAAGGAAGAATCCCCCAAAACAAGCACCATGTGCCTTTTACCATCCCTTTATCATGGATGGTAGGAGAGAAGGAAAACAGAGTTGTCATTCCAGGCTGAGATTGCTCATGGCTTAACAGTTCCCTCTATCCTATCCCATGGGGATTTCATGGGCAGCGCTGAGTCTTTCCAGTTGCACTGTTAATTATCAGTGGGTTATTCATTGGAATGAGCTGGTAAATCACCTGGCAGCTCGGTGTGCTGTCACATATCCCTGGGTATCCCAGCACAAAAATTTGGCTGTTGATTCTTCTTCCTCACAAAATCTTGGCACAGAAATTGTAAGTTTTAATTCTTTGTCCCAGAATCAGCAGAAAAATTTTGTTTTGATTCTTTTTCCTCAGAAAATCTCAGCACAAAAATTCGGGTTTTGATTCTTCTTCCTCACAATATCTCAGTGCAAAAATTTGGGTTTTAATTCTTGTGAGATGCATTTGTATTCCTGCTGTTCCCCAAAATCCCAAAAAAACATGAAGAGCCATTTCACACATGTTGAATCTGTCGGGGTGTTTTTAACAAAACCTGCTTCTGTCCATGCTCCAGCCGAAGGAGGAGGAGGAACCTTCAGGGGACAAAGTACTTGAATCCGACCAGGAGAAAATGAGCCATGGGCTTCAGCTGGAGAGGGAACCCTCAGAGCTCAAACCAGTGAAACCTGTGGAAGAGAACGGGGAGCAGGAGGCAGAGCCGGTGCGGAATGGTGCCGAGAGCGTCTCAGAGGGCGAAGGCATCGACGCCAACTCCGGCTGCACAGAGAGCTCCGGAGAGGCACCTGTGTACCAATACAAACCAGGTAAGTCCTGCTCCACTCTGCTGCTCTGCCTCCCTCCTGTGAGGGCTTCTGAAACCCTGGGTGTCATCCCTATGGATGGAAGGATGTTCCCAGTGGGGCTGGAAGGGGATTCAGTGTGCGCCAAGTGCAGCTCTGCCGAGGTCTGCAACCCAGCAGCTCTTCTAGGGAGGCACAAGGGGAAAATTGATTTTGACTTGCTGGTCGTGGTCAAGAGAAGAGAAAATCCCTCATTCCTTGAAATTATTGTCCATTTGGATGTTGGTTGCTGCACAGTGGAAATGGCAGAATTGATTCCTGTGTGATCAACAGCTGGAAACCATCCAAGAAATTACATATAAACCAATGTACTTCTGAAATAAGGAGTGGTTAAATAAATGAAAGTGCTCATTGGGTCCTAAATACAAATATGTGAGTTCATAAAGATTTAATTTCCTGTCTAAATAGTATTGTGGATCTTTGGATTTCTAGAAAAGTAAGGAAAAGAAACAATTTGTGGTTTTCAATCCAGGCACTGCCAAACTCAGTCCCATTGATTGGGGTGTAGGATGTCTGTAGAGTATTTTTGTTATTTATGAGGACCTAACCTTTTTGTTATTTATGAAGATTTTGTCATTTACAGACCTGAACCTCAATTAATCCACCTCATTTATAGGGACCTTGAGACCAACTTCTCAGTTGCTCCCAATTTTTAAGCAATTTCTCATTCAAGTGAAACTCACTCCAAATAAACTAGTTGTTTTTTTAGGAGCCCAAAAATTAAAGAGTATAATACTAATAATAATAATAATAATAATAATAATAATAATAAGGAAGGACCTGGAGAACCTGGTGGACAAGGAGCACGACCAGTAAGGGATTCCACTGCAGTGGTTATTTCTACACCACTTTGTTTTGACAAAGACCTCAGTTGCTTTGGTTTTATTAATTCAGCACAATCATATCGTGAGGGGAAGCACAGAGGCCTCTTGATAGCTCACCACACTCAGGGTACCTGACCAGTTCATTAGCCAAGCACTTCCTGAAGTTAATCCATAATTCATCAGCTTGATGCAGTCAGAACAATCCCAGTTGGCTCCAAATGTCCTTTCACTCAGCTGGAAGGGTTGGATTGATCCCTGGGAAAGCAGCACACTTTGGACTTGTACAGTAGTCCTAGATTTCAGCTCTACTCCTTTTAAAAAGGGGAATTTCTGCCTTTTGGAGGAACTGTGTGTTTGATCTGTGTCTCTCCCTGTGTTGGGGATCCTTCCTGTGACACTGCTCAGCTGCTCTGCACATTAAAACAGCTCATTGAGAACTTCCCAGGAGAAGGAAATTACACATAAACTGTTGTTGTGTCAGATCTTTTCCATGGTAAGTGACAGGCAGTGTGGCACAGTGGACAGACCAGGAATTCCAGGCAGACTCCAGCCCCTTTATCCTGCACCCTTTTATCCTGAAGCTCTGTAGAAATAAACCTGCATAAAGAGCTAAAGTTTGTAATTATTTCTGTGTATTTTCATTCTCAGTTATTAAAACTCATCATTGGAATAAGTCCCTTCCTGTTACCTCTGTGGGGGTGTGAAGGGCGAGATCCCAAGGATCCAAAGCCAGTGGTTAGGGAGTGAAATAAAGGAATAATAAATACCTGAAGGGCTGATAAATGCTGAGTAGGGCAGTCTGGCATGTGGGAGAGTGAAAGGCAGCATCTCATACTGATGTTTTACTTCAGATAAAACATGTTTTCTTCCCTAATTTCAAACAAACTGTGTGGCCAGTGCTGAAAATCCCATCTGAAAATCTGAGGCTGATTTTCCTTGTGCTAAAGTGGCTGTAGGTTTACATGGTGATTTGTACCAGGCAGGATCCTCCACACCCAAAAAGCCCCATGAAAAATGGGTGGAAAGTTGAATTCCTAGATAATGGCCTGTGGTTGTGGCTTCTCTTGTTTCCCCGTTATCTCCAGCCGGGGTTGTTCACAATTCCATGGTTTCACATTTTCAAAAGGTATTTTTGTTTCGTGCTCTGTTCTCCTTGACTCCACGTTTATGACTCCCTTTTACATCAGACAAACCACTTCAAGTTTGGCATTTTCCCCCAGAAACTCGGAATTGTCTCCTGTCCACACCACAGGAGAGTGGGAGTCAAAGTTAACATGGGTTAGAACTGGAATTAGTGACCAGATCCAGGTGTGGCTGCTCTTGATCTGGCTCTACACTCCCCCTTGTTTATGTTCCTTTAATGCTATGGATGTTCTCTCCACATGAAAATTAAATTAAACTAAAATTTCCCAGGCTGGTGAAGCAGCCTCTTCCCTTTGGATTTACTGGAACCACATCTGGGTGAGCAGATGGTTTGTTTCCTGTGACTCTCAGGGACCTTCTCTCCCTATAGAGCAGTGGAAGCCCCTGGACCCAGAGGGGAAGAAGCAATACGACAGGGAATTCCTGCTGGATATCCAGTTCATGCCTGCCTGTGTCCAGAAGCCAGAGGGGCTGCCTCCCATCAGTGATGTGGTGCTCGACAAGGTGAGAGGAGAGCCCATAAAACAGGTACGTGCCAGGGTTTGATATAAATAAAAGATTCCTAATGCCTCATTCCTGAACCATTTCCATGCAGGCTTTTGGTGGGAAGCGGGAATAATTGGCCACATCACAAAATTCTACAAATAGAGGTGTTGGTGCCTGATGAATGTGCACAGATGATTAAAAACTGAAGCTTTTTTGATGGTCTTTATCTGGGTTAAGTTATTCCAGATTGCTATTAAATTTTAAAATGACCCAGCCATGAAGAGCTGAGGATCCAAGCAAGGCTGGATAGAGAGGCAGTGGCTTCTATTAGATCAATTAATTGATCTATTAGATCAATTAAAAAGCAGAGAGAAGCTTTTGGGCGAATTGTTTTTTGATCTGAAACCATTTCTTCACGATTTATGAGATGAGCTAATAAAAGATCTTTAAGAACTCCATTCTCATGCAGTTTTGGGATTTCTCTCCAGTCTCATCTCAGAGCTGATTGTCTCTGCTGGAGCTCTGGGCTTAGTGAACACTTGGGATTTCCGAGTGCTGACAGTGAGGCCTCGTTCTGCTCTCACTGAGCACTGAGGAGATCCTTGGCTTTAATGAAACCACAACAGACTCTCTCCTGAGATTCAGGGATGTGGGTGGTCCTCATGTGCAGAAACATTTCCACTCTTGAGTTTCATACCCAGGCAAATTGTAAAATGCAGCTTTATTCCCAAAATTATCTCATCCACCTTCTAGTTTCCCATGATTGTGTCTCACTCTTCTGTGTTTGAGCTTCCTGGGCTCAGTTGCCCATCTCTCATGCTGGCACAAAAAATTG
The DNA here is from genome assembly GCF_008360975.1 of Lichenostomus cassidix. Taxonomy (NCBI): domain Eukaryota; kingdom Metazoa; phylum Chordata; class Aves; order Passeriformes; family Meliphagidae; genus Lichenostomus; species Lichenostomus cassidix. The sequence continues at coordinate 5,629,377 of NC_139501.1, forward strand.
CTTAGATGGAAGGTGGCAGTTTTGTGGTCCTGAACCAAGATGGACCCATATTACTGTGATTTAATGCTCCGTAATTCCTGCTCAGCCTTGAAATGTTTCTGAACTCCACCTGTTTCCTCAATAGTCACCTGCAGAAGATGTATTGTAAATTAAATGCTTATTTTTAGTGTAAGTGTGGATGCCTAAAGCTTGCACAGTTTGTTAAAAGCTTTAATTTGGATGTTAAATATGACTATTATGGTTTAGCAGAGGTTGTCTGTAGATTGCATGACCTTTGGTAGCTCAGCACCCCTGAGCAGCCCCTGTTTGTGTGCTCTGCTCACGGTGCAGGTCAATCAGCCAAAATTGCCACTGAGGACTCTGGACCCCCGGATCCTGCCACGAGGCCCCGACTTCACGCCAGCCTTTGCTGATTTTGGGAGGCAAGCCCCCGGGGGAAGAAACGTGTCTGGAAGTGTGAGTTTACCCCAAGTTGCTCATTTAAAAACTGACCTTAACGCTGACGAAGTTCCTCCTCAGGCTTGTGGGCATCTTCCGATGCTCCAGTGGTTCTGGTTTTATCAGGATGAGTGCGGGGCTGATGTTTGCTTGGCTGACAAAGTTTAGGGACATTGGCAATGGTTGTGGATGTTTGTTACCGGTATGCATTGTTTGGGAAGGGTTTGATCTCCTTCCCTCCCTGTGTGAGAGAGTGGAGGTGTTTCCACACCAGGACCCGGCAGTTGCGTTTGCAGTCGCGCGTTCGTTGTACAACAAACCCGGCGTCAGTGTGTCAGCCTGGGAGGCTGTGCTGCAAAACACACCAGCAGAGCAAAGAGATTTTACTGACAAACAATACACACAGCACCTGTGTGTTCCTGCTTTCTCTGTGCTTCCATGTGCATTCCTTGTCTTTTCCACCACTTTTCTTTCACTTTCCCTTCTTTTCCCCGTGTCTGGCTTTGCCAACGCTCTGAAATCCCTCTGTGAGTTGTTCACTCATGCCTCTGCCATGTCTTTCCCTGGGGCACAGGAGCCCCTCAGCTTGTGCCACCCTGTCAGTGCCACTGGAGGAGGACGGTGCCGCCGTTAGGGATAATCACTGATTTCCATCTATTGAGATACTTCCACTGTGTCCATCTGGATGTGTCTAACGACACAGCCATTGTGGATCTTTCAAACCTGCTGGTTCCAGAAGAGTTCCCTGAATCACCCTGACTTCCAAGTGTGCAGGTTTCCAGGAGTCAAACCCAGCGCTTTTGGATCAATTAATATTTCTGGTTTGGGAGCAGCCTCGTGGCCAGATGATGGCCCATCAGTTCTGGGGTGCACATCCATGTCTTGGATGTCACAGTTTCTCTCGGAGCACCACCTGGTCCACAAAACCTCGTGAGGTCACCAGTGCTTCCCCTGGCTGGGACTTGCAGGCTGTGCTGCGGCGCCTCCTCTCCTGTCATGTGCTGAGTGTCCCGAGCCCTTCGGCGTTCGGGTAACGCGGCTGTCGCTCTTTGTCTCTCCGCAGGCCTGCAAAGTGCAGAGCACCCCTGGATTGCCCTCCCTGGCTCGGTGCGGGCCCCCAGCATGCCCTCTCTTGGTCTCGCCTCACCCACCATTGAGGAACCTGCCGATAGGGGTAAGCCAAATCCCCCCTTTTCCCCCCAGACTTTGCACCTTTTTGTAGAGTTGCCTTTTTCCCCAACACCCACTCTTGATAAAGAACGACTGGCAGAAAACTTTACAAAAAGGTGCAACCTTGTTTAAAAAAAAACCGAAACAAGACTTGCATTGTACCCCTCTAGGCAGTCTTCAGTGGTGGGTGGGACATCACCAGCTGAGGGCATGCTGGGACGTTGGCCTGAGCGGGATCCGCGAGGGTCTGCACTTTGCAGACCTGTGGAAAGGGGGAGAAAAGGTAAGTCCCGCTTACCCCGTTCATTTGGAGCATTCAGCACATAACATACATCTTACATTTGCGCCTTTGCAGAGCAGAGCCTCTTTGCCTTGTTCTGGATGAGGGCTGGAAGGTGACGTGGTTTAACCAGCCTGTCCTCGATGCCGGCGGTTGTAGGATCAGAGGGTTCTGAGCCCCAGCAATGCCAGACGTTCCTCTCTCGTGACGCATGGCACCCCCTGCGTGTGCGCTGCCTGTCCCCAGCCATCCCACCTCTGCACAGGCCATGCCATGAACCATCAAACCACTGCCTCTTCCTTGCCCCAAATAACGTCGAGCGGCTCAGCGCTAACAGCTTCCAGCACGTTGAGAACCTTTTGTTTTGCTTCTTTGGCTTTTGTCTTTGTTTCCTTCTTTTCGCTTGAACGTGGTGTATGATTGTTTCTGGCACTAACCAATGTCGCGTCAGACGGCACCGGGGTGGAACTGCACAGGAGCAGAACCCAGCTGGGAAGGCTCTTTGGTATAGGCAGGGTTAGGTGAGCGTGGCGGGTGAGGAGATGCAAACACATGTGGGGCTGGAGAGGACAGGTCTGTCCCTGCACAGGATGCGTCTGCGTCGTCCTTCCTGAGAGGTGATGGAAACTGAAATCACCTCAGTTCTTGTTCCTGGAAGGCAGAGCCTCTCCCAGTGTCAAAGCTCAACTTCACCTCTTGCATTCGAAGCTTCTTATAGAGGCAGAAGCACTTCCTTAATTCCTTAGATGTTTTTTAAAGCATTTCCATGACTTGCGACCTGAGTGGGAGCACCAAGTCGGGCTGTGCTGCTATGAGTCTTTGGCTCCTCTGCAGGAGCCTTGTCCTCATGTCTTCCTGCTTTCCTTTCCCTACTCTTCTTCTGGAAGAGAGGTCATTCAGATCAGTGCAGGAACACCCGGTAATTGCCCTGTGCCCCAGAACCATCATTATCTACAGGAAGCCAGGTCTGAGCTCAGGCACCTCTTTAACTTGCTGTATAAATCTGAAGCCAATATCCCCAGACCTTTTCTGCTATAAGTTAGATCCATCTAATATTTTATTACATCTTCAAAGGAGGCTTCTGTTCACTGATTTAAAACCTAATCACACAGTTTGAACTGAGTTTATTCACCGATATTAAAAACATACAGTTTCAAAGAGAGTCTTTGTTGTGTTGATGCACTGAAAGATCTGGGCTTGAGGAGGTGACAAGTGACACCCTGGTGCTCCGTGCATCCTTCAGTTTTCCAAGGGCGTCACCTCCTTCAGGGAGGGGTGTTTGCTAGAAGGGAACATTTGCATGGACCCGTGCCCAAGGAAGCGCCGGCCTCTGCGACTCTGTCCCCACGTGTCACAGCCTGGTGTGTTTGGAAGGTCCTTCAGACCAGAGCTGCCTCTGTGCAGGCGATGGGGTGGCTGCAGGTCACCTCTCCTTGGCTTTGCTCATCTGGGGGGGATGAGCCCAAAGGTTTGGGTTTTCAGGGCACACTTCAGCCTGGCTCTGGTTATGGAGCTGTCTGTGGGCAGGAGGTGTGTGGTGAGCTCTGGCACACGAGGCTGTGACCAGCCAGTTTTCTGTTACATCATTGTCTGGTTTTTCAGCTGGAGGGAGGTTTCTTCTCGCCACATTTGCAGCATGGTCAGAGGCTGGGCAGCAGAATTGTGGGCAGTGGTGTAACACCAAAGGTGATGTGTGACGGCAGGGCTGCGATCACTCTGTGCCAGACTGGTGCTGGTCAGGGCTCGGGCTGAGAGCAGAGAGGGGCCAAAGGGAGGGATCAGTGTCTGCTTTAGGAAGGTGTCTGACACCTCACAAAAACATCCTGAAGTCTCCCTGCTCCACTGTTGATTCCTCAGGAGTGATCAACTGGTGCAGTTGTGCTACAAGTGGTTGACTTGAAGATCTTGTCCAACATAAATGATTCTGTGAATTACGGCTTTCATGGGGCTTGTGCCCCATGAAGTTTGAATAATTTGCTAGGCTATTTCTGTGCATCCCAGGGGTCTTTGTAAGCTGAGGGGAGCACACTGACACCCCACCCCTTGGAGCTTTCCTTTCCCCGGGCATTGCTGAGCACTTGGAGCATGTCATGGCATGAGGTCGTTGTCATCTGACAGGATCTTCTTCTGTTGCTGTTATCCCATAATGAAGCCCAAACAAGAGCTCCAGCACTGCTGGTGATCGTGTTCATTTGCACACATTTACCTTGTCAAAGGCAAGTGCTTCAACTCCCTCCTGCATTTAAGGAGGATTTTGCCTTTCAATAACGCAAACCCAGGTTTGTGGCTGATGTATGACATAAGAGCACCAGCCAAGAGCTCTTGCCTCCTATTCAGTGAAGCTCTTTGAATAACTGCAGTGGTTTGGCCTTTTTGATGCTCGTTGAATCCCTTTGTTGAACAAAGCAGTGTTTGAAATGGCCCATCTTCCACGAGTGGCTGCTGAGCAGATTAATTACTGCTCTGGGAAGTACCAGGTTTGATAATGGAGTTTTGCTGCGTTAATTTGTACCTTGAGGTTGGACATTTCTTATAAATGAGTTCAGAAATGTGAAAGAGCACAGGGGGAGAACCACCTCCCAACAGCACCTGGTGCCTTTAGTCCTTAATCAGAAGCCCCCAGATGATGAAGAGAAGGTTTGGGGGTGTCTTGTGCCCTACCACTTTTACATCAGGTGAAAAACTCCCTGGTTGTGTCAGGTTTTGTGCCTGATTTGTTCAGGAGGAGCATCACATTACACAGGATTACAGAGGTGCTTGGTGCAGTTTCAAAGCACCCTGATTCCTTTTCTTCTGTAAAACCATCCAGAGTTTGTCCCACATCTGTTAGGATCCATATTTATACAGTGCAGAAGCTGCACTGGTGCTCCTTCAGTGTGTTTTACATCATTCCCATCTCAAATGGTTCTGTTTGAAGCATTCTCCAGTAAAACTTAACATTTCTGGCAGAGCTGCTAATTTATCAGTCTAAATGCTTGGGATGATGTGTTTAAAATACACCTGTAAGGGCTGAATTCTTCCACACCTTTGCTGTAATGTCTCAGTTATTCAGTTTCTGACTCCCAAAAGGTACTTTTGGCCAGTCGAGTTCGGTTCTGCACTGGTGTAGCAGCGCCTGGAGCGCTGCCGGATCGTGTAGGCAGAGTCATCCCATCTGTCTGTTGGGAAAAGCTGTCCAGAGAAACATGTTTGGTGTCTCCATATTCCCTGTGACCAGTCTGGAGCAGTGTTGGGTCAGAGGGACTCCTCATGTCCCAGCAGGACGTGCTGGTGGTCAGCGGTGCCGTCAGCGGATGTTGGCGTTTGCCCCGGAGTGTGTTATCCCACGTGAGCCTAAAATGGGATATAACAAGGAATGTTTTTGTCCTAGTTGTTGAATGTTGGACCGAGGAGATCTCAGCCGGGCCAGAGGAGAGAGCCCAGGAAGATCATCACAGTGTGTGTGAAGGAGGATGTGCACCTGAAGAAGGCAGAGAACGCCTGGAAGCCAAGCCTGAAGAGGGAAAACCAAACGGAGGACCCAGAAAATGTCAAAACCCAGGTAAGAGCGTAAGCAGGTCTGAGGGTGCAGCAGCTGCACCAGGTAATGGTAATTTGCCTTCCTTCTTGGGTCAGACAGTGAAAAAGTGCAATGAATTCCAGTTGGAGTCCCAGCTTTCCCCTACTTTGATGGTATTCTTCATGTGTTTATTCTTGACCTGGAGTTTACATGCTAGTCCTGTGTATTAAGCAGAGAACACCAGACAACCTACTAGGTCTCTCCAGGATTGCTTTCCTACTGCTGTTTTACTGGAACATTTCTGTCTTTATTCTAAAGTAAACAGCCTCACATTCCCAGCACGGAACTTGCTTTTCATCCCCTTTTAGGCCACACTTCTGCCCTGAATCCTCACTGAGGTTCCTCTGTGAAAACCCTCAGTTGGTCCTGCTCAGCCCGACAGTGCTGTCTGAAGTTCCCTCTGTCCTTCTCCTCCTCCTCTCCTCCATGGGACAGTTCCTCTGGGAGGAGGTGTTTGGTGATCAAGCTTGTAATTTGTAGGAGAAGTTGACATGGTCTTGAAGGACACTGGAATTCTGTTCTTGGAGCTAACGGCAGTGTTGTTGACCTCATTATCATCCTGGAATGGAAAAAATAAAGTGCCTTAAAATTAATTATAGGAGAGTCTGGTTTCCTCTGACTGAAGGAGACAGAGGCTGCTCCCTGATAATTTATATCTCATGGATTAAACTGCTATAAAGAAGAGTATTTCTGACAGGAAGGGCTTTGTGCCTCTGTTGCACTTGACAAAAGCACTTGGGTGTTTCCAAAACTCCTGCCCCACAGCCACGATCTTTGTAGCCAAGTGAGAACTGGGGTTGGGCTGTGCAGATATGTGTGGTGTGTCACTCAGCTTCCTAGACATTCCTATAGGACATCTCCATTCCCCTGTAAGAAGCATCCTGGATCGTTCCTGAAATCCCCCTGCACCACTTGTGCCTGACCTTGCAGTGTTTCTGTTGTTCAGGAGTTGTTCCGCAAGGTACGAAGCATCTTGAACAAGCTGACGCCCCAGATGTTCAACCAGCTCATGAAGCAGGTGACAGACCTGACGGTGGACACGGAGGAGAGGCTGAAGGGAGTCATCGACCTGGTCTTTGAGAAGGCCATTGATGAGCCCAGCTTCTCCGTGGCATACGCCAACATGTGCCGCTGCCTGGTGACGGTAAGAACCACATGGGAATTCCTCTGGGCAGTGTTGAACACAGCACCCTTGGGCAGCGATAGAAACGTGGGGAGAGCAGAATTAAATGTTAGTGTCTGAGTGTGAGTAAGAACAATTAATGTGGAGTATTTGTTTGCTGGCCATGCCCAAGGCAGAGGGATTTGCTTGGAGTGGTTGCTGTTGGGAGTTGAGGACTCTTTGCTCCACCTGGTCACAAGATGCGATGAGTTGTATTTGGGAAGTTCATAGAATCACAAAGGCATGGAATGGTTTGGGATGGAAGGGACCTTAAAGCTCTTCTCATTCCACCCCCTGCCATGGGCAGGGGCACCTTCCACTATCCCAGGTTGCTCCAAGCACTGCCCAACCCAGCCTTGGACACTTCCAGGGATGCAGGGGCAGCCACAACTCCTCTGGGCACCCTGTGCCAGGGCTTCACCACCTCTTCCGTGTCTGTCATTTCCAAGGGAGCCCAAGCTGAGCCAGGCTTTGCACAGATCATTCTCAGATGGTGAATTTGGGACCAAATAACCCCCTTTTCCCCATGTCCTTCATGACATGCAGTGGAGGAATGCAGCTTAAGCCTTCAGCACAGAATAGGAGTGGTTTTAAGCAGGGAGTGTTTTTAAGGGATCTTATGGATGGAAAGGTAATCCATCCCCAGGCAGAGATGGTGTCAGCCAGGTTTGGAGTGTGACTTTACATCTGCATTGTAAAACTCCAGTGGAAATCCTGACATGAGGCTTCACTTTCACAGCCTTGTGGAGCCACGTGGCTCAACATGAAGAGCAAAATAAAATGTTATGGATGACTTGCTGCTGTGTGGAGTTCATTCATATTTCTGCTGATGTTTGTCTTCTCCTCCAGCTGAAAGTGCCCATGGCAGACAAACCTGGGAGCACAGTAAATTTCCGTAAGTTGCTGTTAAATCGCTGCCAGAAGGAATTTGAAAAGGACAAGGCTGACGATGATGTCTTTGAAAAGAAGCAGAAAGAACTCGAAGCTGCAACCACTGTAAGTGCTATTTTTCTCCATAAGTTCTCAGAGCTGCCTCAGAAAATTATTTCCTTTTGAAACAGCAGTTGATTTGGGGGAATTTTGGAGTTAAGAGTTTCATTCTGTCACTGTGCTTGAGGATAACAAAAAATATTTGCTGGTATAGATGCTATACCAGCATCTTTCTGGGCTTTAGGAGAAAAAGAGTAAACAGTGTCTATAAACATAAAACTGGATCTTTGAAAGAGCTTTGTGCACAGGAAACATGATTTTACAGAGCTGTTTTCCTGTTTTACAGCCAGAGGAGAAGACACGGCTCCATGATGAGCTGGAAGAGGCCAAGGACAAAGCCCGGCGGAGATCCATTGGAAATATAAAATTCATTGGCGAGCTTTTCAAGCTGAAGATGTTGACAGAGGCCATCATGCATGACTGCGTGGTGAAGCTGCTGAAAAACCATGACGAGGAGTCCCTCGAGTGCCTTTGCCGCCTGCTCACGACCATTGGCAAGGACCTGGACTTTGAGAAGGCAAAGGTGGGGCAGGAATGGGAGCGAGGGATGAGGTTCTCTGGGCAGGGCTGGAAAAATGGGTGTGGGGTGTTTTTATTTGAAGGTTTGTTTTTTCTTCAGGAATTTCCATATGGCATGAGGAAATCATCCACTCCTCTGTGGATGTTTCGTCATAACCTGGCCTCGTTCCCTGCTCTGTAATAGATTCTGTATCATTTTCAGCAGTGCTCTTAAGTTGTTGTTTCCAAAGATTTTGTCCAAACACACAGCCCAGAATGCTCAATGTTTACTTTTGCCAAGCTGAATATCCCTCTTTCATTGTAGCTCCCAAAACATTAGTATTTCCAGTTGAAAGTTTATGTTTCTTACAAAAGCCGCTATTTAGTGTGTTGTTCACATTAAAGTCTAAAACACCCTCATTAACCAGTCCAAACCCCCACCTGAGCCTTGGGGGTGCCTTTATTTTGTGTCATCCTTGCCTCCAGTTGTGCTGGGATGTGACAGCTGTTCTGCAACCGCAGCGCTCCTGCATCCCCCTCCCCATTTTCCAGCAAATATATCTGTAGCATGGAGCACTGTGCACTCCAAGAGCTTCTCTTGGCACAGACAATCTGCTGCTCCTTCACAAAAACCAGGCTTGGGATGAAAAACTCGAGGGTTTTGCCAGGAATCAGTGGGACTCGGCTCTGGAAACAAACGGAGCTAATCGTGTTCGGCTGCCCTGGGCAGGGAGTTCCCTCTCCACGTGCTGAATCTCAGGGATCACAGCAGATCAATCCTGAACCTTAAGGGGAAGGAATTTCCCAGATTGTTCTGAGAGCATTGACCAAAACAACACGGTTTATCAGTAATCCCAGGCTAAACAGCCCATGCTGTGAACGCAGCACAGAGCGCATCACTGGTGCAGGTCTGGCAGTGCCAGGAGCAGGGATTCAGTTTCTCCATGTGCTTTGGGAAGAAAACCAGGTCTGACTGCTAAGCAGAGGTCAGGCTGGATGAGGCCTGGATTGAGGCTGTTTTGGTCTTTTTGAGCACTGTAAAAGCCAACATTTTAATTGCTTTGCTGGTCCTGCACCCTCGAGCCGGGGCATGGTGGGGCGTGGAGCAAGGAGTGATTCCAGATGCCTCTGTCCTGTCTTTGGGATTGGTTAATTCTATCAAGACTGAGAGAATCCTTCCTAATGGAGTAGACATTTTATTATGTGTTTTTATTGAAGCTGAACTGTTAGTCATAGTTTAATTAAAACTTCTGAACAAAGTCCACTGGAAATATTTCCCCATCATCCCAAACTTTGGAAACATTTGCTCCCAGAGCTGGAACTTTCCAAGGCAAGGCCAGACACAAATTTTAATGGGTTTTTTCTTGTTTGTTTAACTACAAGGACAAGGGTTGAGCTGGTTTTTAGTGAAGAGAGTGAGAAACACTGTGGAAAACTGCCCTGAAACTCTTTGTTTGATACAGCCAGAGGCTCTATTTTGAGCAAAAGGCTTTTTAGAGCTTGGTGAGCCAAATTTAGACTTAACAGGAGCTTCTCTACTGATCCCAATTCATGTCATAGTGTGAACCTACTGGGATTCCACCACATCACGGCTTTCTGGATGAGAAGGAGTTTGTGGCCTAGGAGTTTGAGGGTGGGCCACAGCCTAGACCAGTAAACTGTTCTTGCAGAGAGACCCAGAGCTTCTGCTCAGCCTGGCCTGGCTCAGACAGCTCAGGGGGGTAAATCATGGAACAGTGTGTCTTAGGCTGGTTTTGTACCCATTTTGTTTCCTGAGCCTATTTTTCTTGGGCTAAGGTGAGTACACAGCTGATTTGAGGAGGGGAAGCTCAGATTGAGATACATTTTTAATGGATATAATGTTTATTATGTATGTGCAAAGAGTGTAGATTGAGTAATTAAAATCCCAGAGAAAGTGTGTGCCTGCACACCTGTGCTTCATTTCCTGCACATGCTGTGCTGTGCACCCTCAAATCCATCCTGGAGGAGTGTACAAGGCCCTGCAGTCACCTCTCTGAGGAGCAGCTCCCTGTCCCCTGATGTTTGTGGCACGGAAATGCTGGAATCCAGGACCTGCTGGGTGCCCCTCAAGGAAGTATTCTCATTTTTCTCCACAACACGCTGATGATGATTTTTTTTCTTGTCTAGCCCCGCATGGACCAGTATTTTAATCAGATGGAGAAGATTGTGAAAGAGAGGAAAACCTCCTCAAGGATTCGGTTCATGCTTCAGGATGTGATAGACCTAAGGCTGGTAGGTCCCAACTCCAGTGAGTAAAAGAGCATGAGATCATGGAAGCCCAGACTGGTTTGGGTTGGGAGGGACCTTAAGGATCATCTCATTCCACCCCTGCCATGGGCAGGGACACCTTCCATTGTCCCAGGTGGAAGCTCCATCCAACCTGGCCTTGGACACTTCCAGGAATGAAGCAGCCACAGCTTCTCTGGTCATCCTGTGTCAGGGCCTCACCACCCTCACAGGGAAGAATTTTTCCCAATATCCCATCTAACCCTGCTTTCTGGCAGTGGGAAGCCATTCCCCCTTGTCCAAAGTACCTCTCCAGTTCTCTTGGCACCCCTTCAGGCACTGGAAGGGGCTCTAAGGTCTCCCTGGAGCCTTCTCCAGCTGAACATTCCCAGCTCTTCCAGGCTGTCATGTTCCCTTCCATATCCAGGCTGGATAAGCTCTCATGCAAGAGCGGGGATTCAGAGCTGAAGTGGGGTGTTCAGGGAAGATCTGTGCCTCTTCTCCCCAAAGTCTGGCGTTCAAAGCCAGGGAATGTCTCCACGTTGTCCTGGTGCCATGGTCAGTACACGGGAGGTGCAGGGGGTCCCAGCACTGTGCAGGCGAAGATGTGACCATGAGGGGAACAAACCATCCCAGCACCTGGAATTTTCCCCCTGGGGAAGCTGGTTTGGGTTGTGTGGAGGGTGAAATCACCATTTTGGCTTCAGGTAGATAATTACCCTGAGAGCTGTAATGAGGCTGCAGCAAGATAAGGGACAGTGTGATCACTCCAGGGCTGGAAGGGTCCAGGCAGTGCATGGCTGAATAAACACATGAAGCAGGGGAAGTGTTTTTGGAGTGACAGCTGCTCCTCTGTGCAGGATTCCTGTCTCAGCCATCACCATTCCTGGAGTGGTAAAGCACCATCTCCACTTAAAATCAGTCACTTCTTGCTTTTTTTATTTTCAGGGTTTCTTTTTTTTCCCTCAGGCTTAGAGGAAAGGCTCCCACAAAGAGTGTCAGTCATAAACTGAGAGTGACAGCAGCTCTTCTCTTTCCTCTGAACCTTGAAAGAGTGAGAAGCTGGGAATGTGCAGGCTGGGGGTTAACATGTCTTGGATTCAGTCAGGTCTTCTCTGCAGTCTCTGTTCTCCGGCACAGTCTCTGTACCTGAGTGCACGGCTTTGCTCTCTGGTGCTGGGATAACCATGTCCATAACGTGTCCCAGCTCCACAGGATTTTCCCCAGCCCCTCTAAGGCATGACAAGGGTGGGGGGATGAAGCCTCGCTGGCAATGTTCCAATTCCCGGTTTGATGCTCCCCTTGAGGTTTCCCTGAGCACGTGTTTGTTGTTTTTGCTTCTTCCCCAGTGCAACTGGGTGTCACGGAGAGCAGACCAGGGCCCTAAGACCATTGAGCAGATCCATAAAGAAGCCAAGATTGAAGAGCAGGAAGAACAGAGGAAGGTGCAACAACTCATGACCAAAGACAAGAGGAGACCGGGTAAAGTAAAAGCCAAGTTGGCTGCTCCTTTCACTCATTTCACATCCAGTGGCCTTAGAGGGAATCCCACATAAAAGCAAAAAGTCTGTGGGTTTTTTTTTCCTAAGTGTAATGAGCAAAGGGAATTTGGGGCCTGATTATGGCAGAAGCTGGAAAAGGAACAGATTTGCCATGGACTGGCTGTGGAGATTTTCAAGGGCAAATCCCATGGGTGAAAACAGCCAACCACAGGCCAACAGTGCTTAAGTTTTCCATTCATGCAAACCATGTTTGATTTTGTGACGGGCTGCCAGAAATCTGTTCTAACAAGTTATTACTTAGGAGTGAGGTTTGCCATCCATTCTTGTGCACTGCAGAGTCTCATTTCAAGAGAAAAACATCTCATTTCAGGAGAAACCATGTTGTCTTTAGCTGTTAAAGTCGTGAGGTGCTGACTCTGCATGAGGGAGTGTCTTGGCATCACCTTAAACTGCTCCTGGCCCTCAGGGCACTACCTGAAGATGAATTTGGAGTGACTGAGAAGATGAAGATTGGGACAGAGCAGGGCAAGAAGAAACCAATTTTTGGGGATTTTTTAATACTAAGAATTGTCAAATGAAAGTGCTTTGAAAACAGGGCATAAAGAAAATACATGTAGATTTTAATGATCCTAAAAGTGACACCACGAGAAGGTGAGGAGCCTGGGAGTGCCTGGGGGGCTCTGTGTCTGACCAGCAAGTGCTGCAGGAATGTGTGAGATGAGTGAGGCTCTGTTCATGAAAGGCATCTCACCTGCTCCTTCCATGAGCTCATGAATGTGTGGCATCTGTGAGAATGCAGGGAAATCCAGCCAGGAACCAAAAGCAGCCCTTGAAAGGAGTGAGAGCTTTTAAGCCAAGGCTGTTTTGTGAGAGCACAGGCAGGCAGGCTGGTTATGCCATGTCGGTGGGAAACGTTCCTGAGCAGGACCCTGTGGCCAGAGCAGCAGGGTGAGCTGAGGGTGGCTCTGTTTGTCATCATCAGGTGTCCCGCGGGTTGACGAAGGCGGCTGGAACACTGTGCAGGGGGCAAAGAACAGCAGAGTGCTGGACCCCACCAAGTTCCTTAAAATCACCAAGGTAGGTGCCAGCACAGGGCTCCTTCAGGCAATAAAAGATCTGTCAGTGCAGGAAAGACTGGGACAGTGTGTACAGGTCAAAACTTGGGGTTGGAACATTTCAAATCCTCACAGTTAATACTGTGTGTAAATCTCCATTATCTTCTGGATGTTCCTGTTTTATCCTGAGGGAAAGGAGTGTGCAGACTTTCTTAGGTTCACAGTGTCCTTTTAGTCATCCAGAAGCTGTCATGGCTGGAAAATCTGCATTTTATTCAGTAATGAGAATGTGAGACAGGATATCATGTGAGATGGGGATGCAGCACATCACTTGAGGGTCGCAAACACCTGCAGGAAGTCCTTGGCTGCCTCAGATTCTTGAGACCCTGTTCTGATCCTGCTCCTCAATAAAATGGGAAGAGCTGTGTCTGCTTTTAGAGGTTGCTTGATTTGGTGGCATGGTTGCATGCCTCAGTATTGGATAAAATTCCATGTTCATCCTCCAGATGAGCATCTTCCTGTTATTTCACCATTAGACTGATGGGTTTGGGACAGTTTTCCAGGCTGCAGATTGGCAAGTTGGAGATTTCTCCTTTACTAAAGTTCATAACAGCTCTGGGTCTTCTTGCCAAGGAAAGGTCTAGCCTTCGCATAAATCAGTGACTCCTAAACATTCCCTTGTCCCACTTAATGTCACTCTCCCTGAATTTTTACACTCAGTGCCTGGATTCTTGGAGAGGTGTAAAGCAGGACTGGGACAGACTGCAGCCCTTCTGCAGATCAAATCAGTTTGTTCTTTCTGAAAGTCATAAAACAGTCTCCAAAACTTCATTAGCAGGAGAGGTTCAGCCTCCTCCTGCCTGGGCTTACAGCTCACCTGGGAAAATCCCTTCTCCTCCATTCCACACAAATGGATCTAGTTCCACAGCAGCTGCTTTGGGAGAGGAGCTCACCAGAGATCTGCGAGGTCACAACCTCCTTGTCAGTAAATTCACCCACTGAACATTGTAAAATCAATGTTCTCTTCTTGCCAGACACCACTTCTTCCCTCCAAGTTCTGTGACCTGTTGTCATCCTTTGCCCTCTGGATTGTTTGGTGCCCTGCAAATCCCCCCAAAGCCATGACTGGAGGGTTGATGGACAGTGGAACTGGTTTACACATCACAAACAAACTGAACATCTTTCAAATGCTGTTATACTGAGCTTTTCCACCTTCCTGAGCTTCAGAATTCCCAATAAAAAGAACCTCCTGTTCACTGTGAATGTCTCTCACTGACATTTGGAAGAGCTCTTTGTGATGCCCTTTGTTGTTTGTGTCCTCTGTCTTGGGCCAGGGTTTGGTCTTCCAAAAATATGTTAAAGTGTATTTTGGTGTTCACAAGACTGGGATTATTGCCAAAAAATCTCCTGTTTATTATTAAACTGTGCAATTTGCCCTTGTAATGGTACATCCTGGTGTGTTTTACAGCCCACAATAGATGAGAAGATTCAGCTTGTGCCTAAAGCCCAGTTGGGCAGCTGGGGGAAGGGCAGCAGTGGTGGAGCCAAGGCAAGCGAGATGGGTAAGTCATGGTGGACCCTCAAACCCTTTGGCTTTGCTGACCAATAGCAGCTTTGGGTGGGGTTCATAGAATCACAGAATATCCTGAGCTGGAAGGAAACCATAGGATCATTCAGTCCAGCTCCTGGCTTTGCATAGACACCCCAACAGCCCCACCCTTAGAGCACTGTCCAAACACTCCTGGAGCTCTGGCAGCCTTGGGGCCATGACCATTCCCTGGGGAGCCTGGGCAGTGCCCCAGCACCCTCTGGGGGAAGAACCTTCTCCTGATATCCAATCTAACCCTCCCTGGCACAGCTCCAGCCATTCCCTCAGTCCTGTCCCTGATCACAGAGCAGAGATAAGAGCTGCCCCTCAGGAGGAACTACAGCCCCTGATGAGGGCTCCCCTCAGGCTCCTCTCCTCCCCTCTCTGTGTGAACTCCTGACAAGAAGGGTTAAATTGGGGCAGGACCAGCCTTTCCCCAGCCTGTTCCTTATAGCTCCAAAACAGCTACAGCTTAACTGCTCAGTGATGCCAAGGTATCAGCATCTCCTGACCTTGTCACTCTGCTCTGTGTTGTCTCCACAATCTCCAGACTCCTTGCGACCAAGTGCCACGAGTCTGAACAGATTTTCTGCCCTGCAGCCTCCAGTCTCCCCAGTATCTGCCTCATCTGCATCTTCAGAACTAGAATCTCGCAGGGCCTTAACGAGGTGAGTGTTGCTCCCTGGGTTTTCACTGCTGCACTTTGCACCCACTGCTCTGGGTACCAGCACTCGGAAAGAAGAGAATTTCTTGCCTTTCCAGGAAGGGCTGGGTCTTTTTTTCCCTCTGAGCTCAGTTCAAACACACCTGTAATTTATAATATTATAGGAGAGAGAGGTGGAATTAATTTTTAAAGCCGTTTTGATGAATGTTTTAGTTTCCACTTCACCCTTCAGCAAAGGGTAGCTGTGTATAACAGATTAAAATCTCTTCAGATAAAATGGAGTGATTAAATAGGTTGGATTTAATGGCCATGAATTCAGCCAGGTCAAGATTTTTATTTATCCAGAAAAACACACCTAAAACCTGGCAGAAATGCAGCATAAAACAGTGTCTGACCCTTCCCATCAGGTGTGACCTGCCCGTGCTCCCGCATCCCACAAAAAGCTGCACAGCCTCTCTCTCACTCCAATTCCTTCAGGGCTGCAGCCACTCCAGCGTGGAGCATGAAACATGTATTAACCCTCAATAATTTATTAGCTCTAGACACAGTTTATAAATGTACCGTTCATTTAAAATGTCACTGGATCTTCTTTCCAGTGCACACAATTTGTATTACAAGAAGTATTTTCCTGGATTGTGCCTCTAATGTTTTCCCTCCTATTTCAAGTAAAACTTGGGCTTACCTGGAAATTATTCCATTTTGGTATTGTTTTGCCCATCTTACTCATCAACACAGTAATTAATAGGACAGATCCTTGTCACCTGTTGTAGGAGCCTTCACGGTTCAGGAGGTATTTTTCAATAAATGGGTAAAAAATACATCTCTCATGGAATCACAGAATGCTTTGGGTTGGAGAGACTTTAAAGATCACCGAGTCCCACCCCCTGCCATGGGCAAGGACACCTTCCACTAGCCCAGGTTGCTTCAAGTCCTGTCCAGCGTGGCCTTGGACACTTCCAGGGGTGCAGGGGCAGCCACAGCTTCTCTGGGCACCCTGTGCCAGGACCTCCCCACCCTCACAGGGAGGAATTTCTTTGTAACATCTAATCTAAAGCACTTACATAATTTCAAAATGAAACAGAGTTCTTGTATTATAAAATGCATTATTGCATGTATAAAATGGGTGCTGTAGAGAATTCACTGCTTTTCCATGTGCTCTCTAGGAAATGTTGGCTCTGCCTGTGCACTCTGGTATTTGTGTTTGTACATCCCTGAGATTGAGTTAGTTTTGGTTGTAGATATAGCTGTAAGAAATGGAGTCAGCAATCCTGTGGGGCTTTGGGGGCAGTTTTTTCCTGCAGAGTACCTTTTCTGACCTCTGAGCATGTTTTTGTTCGGCAGTCGCGGGAGCACGGGCAGGGAGAAGAACGACAAACCTCTGCCACCTTCCCTGTCCCGGCCCAACACCTTCCTCCGGGGCAGCAGCAGTAAGGAGCTGCTGCTGGACAACCAGGCCCAGGAGGAGCAGCGCAGGGAGATGCTGGAGACAGTGAAGCAGCTGACAGGAGGCATGGAGATGGACAGGAACAGCACTGAGGCTGAGAGGAACAAAGCCAAGGAATCTGGTAACAGCTCCTCTGTGCTCGGGGAATCTTGCTGCATGTGTGAAAAGGCACAAGGGAGAATCTGTCAGGAGCAGTGACAGGTGTCTGTGCAGGGCGTTGTCAGGCTGCTGCAGCTGTGATGCACCTCCCAGAGCTGGGTGACACAGCTGAGTCAGGCAGGCCTGGGCCTCATCCCTCTGGCCAGCTCCTCTGTAGGATCCAGCAGAGTTTAAAGGCTGCAGGTAGCAGCACAGCACCATCTGTGGCATTATCTTGCCTGTTTTATCGTGTCACTGTAGCACTGGTTTCTGGGCACAGAGTCCCCCAAATCAGTGTCACTTCTTCAGGTATTCCTTTTCAGTGCCCAGTAAAGTCATATCTACCTTTTCCAAATATTCCCCAGGGCCAGGGCAGGGTTTTGCATCTGGGACAGATGGTGCACAGCAGCTTTTTAGCACTGTGTTGTTGCCAGCTGTCCTCCGAAGCCAGCCCTGGTGCAGTGGGATGGTGGCACCCACCAGGGTGACTCGTCTGTCACCTTGTCAGTCCTGCACCTCCTGCTTTTCCCTCCTGCCAGCTTGGGCTGATTGGTTAGTGGGAAAATGTGGAGGACACTTAGGGTGATGTTCCCTGTGGGACCCTGATAGAAAGGACAGCGTTCAGCTCCTTCCCTGGGAAACATCTGGAAACTGCTGCAGTGAGGGAAACGCCTGAATTAGCACAACCCAGGCTCATCCTGAAGCTTTGGGACGTTGTAGACAATCCATGGGGACCAGGATGTGATCAGGAGATAGCCTTGGGCAGCTGCCCGTTGCACTCAGCATATTTTAACTTCGCTGCAACAGCTCCCAGTTTAATTATTTAATGTTGGTGGAGAGCTTTGAAGGTGTTTGACCTGTGCTACTGCCAGCTGTGATCCTGCAAGGTCAAATTACAGAAATATTGGGAGTTCATATGGATGGAAAGTAGCCAGGAAAAAATCACAGAATCCCAGAATGGTTTGAGTTGGAAGTAACCTTAAAGCTCATCCAGTTCAAACCCCCTGCCATGGGCAGTGATAACCTTCCACTTATCGCAGGTTGCTCCAAGCCAAAGAACTGCCCTGTGCCTGAGGATGGGATAGGGGACACACCTGCTTGGGTGACTTCTGTTTTCAGAATGTCATCTCAATAATGCTGATTTTTCTTAATCAAACATTTTTTTGTTGCATTTCCACCAGCCAAGCCAGAAGCTCCCCCAGCTCCAGTGCAAGAAAAGCCTTCTCTATCAGAAGAAGAAATAGAGAGAAAATGCAAATCTATCATTGATGAGTTCTTGCATATTAATGATTTTAAGGTAAGCAAGATGAAAACCTCACTTAACAGAAAGCTCTGAGGGGCTGGAGTGATTTCTCTCCAGGATGTCTCTGTCAGTAGCCAGGCCACACAGAGGCAGCAAAAATGGCAGGGCCAGAGAGAATCCAGGCAACAGTAGCAGCAGCAGCTCTGTGAGCAGTTTCAGGACAGTTGTCTCCCAAGCTTGTTTTCTGCCCTGCTGGTAATAGGAAAAATAGCCCAGCCTGTGTATTTTAAGTAGCAAGATGGATGTGTATCTTGTCATGAATCACTGAGCAGCTCCATAATACCAGCAATTTTGGAAGCAGAAAAGCTAGTGGGAAAATAAACAGAGGTTTTCATTTAGTTATCAAAGCATGTGCTGTTCTGATCTGGAGGCAGATAAAGCAATACTAAATATTGAACACACCACTCCAGAGGATTTTTAATAAACATTGGAAATTACGGAGCAGCTGTCATCACTTCCTAGCTAAAAGGTTGAAATTTTGTTTCCCTTGTAAATGGGTTTTTTAGCTCGTCCAGGGAGTTTGCAAGAAGTGTTACATTGGCAGCAAAGCTGCTTCGTTTGATCTTTCACTGAAATAAATTTTAAAACCTGCCAAGTTTGAAATGGCAGCACTTGGGAGTTGCTGGTTTGGCACCCTAAAAGCAGATTTGCTGCTTCCATTTCATTGGACTTCCAATTAATAATTGGAAAGAGGAATATTCTCATGATGGATTGTTTAGAGTTCACATCTCGTTATTGGGATAAATTATTAAATACTTGGTTTGGAGAGGAAAAACCTTGCTCTGATTGGCAGTGGGCTGGCCTGGGACCCAGGGGCTGGTGAGCAAAGGAGCCTCCACTCCTTTTCCTTCTTGTGATGGACTCCAAAGACTCCCTTGGATGCCTGGGATGAAGGCACTTTGGGGCCACTTTGGTTCTCTGTTTGCAAATACAGTGATGTATTTCCGTGGCTGGAAATGGAGCTGAATTGCATTAGATGGGCAGGGCTGGTTAAAAGTCTGTGGGGTCGAGGCAGCTTGCTTGCATCAGGAATTAACTGATACTGGGGAATTCTTGAGGCTCTTCAGATGCAGTGAAGCTCTGACTAACTCTGCTTAAACTCATGTTCCTGCAGCCATCCCTGAGTGAGTTCCTGCTGTGTAGAGCAGAGGAATGTCCCTTTGCAGGAGTTTGGTGCTCAGGGCTTGACCTGACCATGAACTCAGATGGCTGAGCTGTGACCCTGGTGACAGCGGGGTTGGCCAGAAGGGTTCCCTGTGTGTCCTGGGACTCTAGGATCTGTCTGATGGGCTCTGAGCCAAGCACACAGGCCAGGACCACCGAGCTCCTGACCTGTGAGAAAAAGCCATTCAGGGCCTGAGGAAACACATCTGGGGCTGCCAGGACTTGGTAACTCAAGGCATAGCCAGTCACAGAGCAGATGCCTGTGGTCAGAAAGGCCACTGAGATCCATGGGCTGGACCCAGAAGGTCATTGGAAGATCCTTGTGATGGCAGTGGAGATTTTTAATGTGGGACTTTGAGCTGCTCTCGAAGTCTCTGAGTGTTTTCTTTGTTTAGGTTGCAAAATATACAAGCCAGAAAGTAGGAGGTTTAGAAAGGGGAAATTTTCCTCCGAGTGTTCCCCAGATATTTTCTGCTTCTTGATGGGCTGTGGGTTTGTAACACAGGCATTTGTGGTAAGTTAGATCAATAACAAATCTAACCTGATACCCTCTTTTTGACTTGGCTTGATGTTTGATGCAATAATAGGTGTTTTGGTGGCATCCAGACCACAACTCCTGCCATTTCACCAAGCAGCCCGGCAATGTGATTGCGTATTTTAAAAATTGTTACCTGAGTGATATAAATTCCATTATTGCTATTACTATTGTTTTTGTTGTTATTATTATGTCATGAGGTTCCACAGCCTAGTTCAGCACTTTGCCTGTCAGCTTCACTAAATACTCATTTCACCAAAAATCCCCAATGATACAGTAGATAATACTCTTATGCTACGTTTTTGGCTGCTTTTCAGTTCAGGGGTGACTGATGTGTGTCATTCCACAGGAGGCCATGCAGTGTGTGGAGGAGCTGAGTGCCCAGAGCCTGCTGCCCGTGTTCGTGCGTGTGGGAGTGGAGTCAACGCTGGAGCGGAGTCAGATCACCAGGGATCACATGGGCCAGTTGTTACATCAGCTGGTGCAGTCGGGAAAGCTGAGCAAGCAGGATTTCTTCAAGGGGTTGGTATTCTGCACGGAGAATCTGTAGATTCTTTTCTTCAGTGTTTCTTGCAAATGGATGCTGTGCTGCAGAGAAATGATCTCCTGCCTTGTTTTGGTATCCTGCTCTCTCCACACATTCTTTTGGAAGGAGTGTATCATCTGGGTGTTTTTATAAGGAATATTATTATTGTAATCTATTTTAAAGCATCTGAAAGATGCTTTAGGGAACGTAAATATGTTCATATTTATATCAGTTTTTATTTTGAAGCAGATCTGTAGGTGTCTGTTTAAATGTGTGTGTTCAGATCCCTGTTCTGTGCTGCATTTCTCCCTGTTTGCCTTTTGCAAATCCCTGAGTGTAATTGGAAGAGGAGGAAGTCAGAATCTTTCACACGGCATTAGTGTCTGGGAGCTCTGTAGCCTGAGCTCCCATGCAATCCACAGAACTTCAGCCACTCTCCCACTGGGAAAAAGGCTTCAACCCACATGGTGCCATTTCTCAGGACACCTCAGCTGAAGCAGCGAAGTCCCCAAGGGGCTGAGGAGAACGTGCAGCAGATGGGTTGGACCTGACTCAAAAGACCTGAGTTTCAGCAGCTGGCTCATTTCAGCTCCCTGGGTTTTGTGTTCCCAGCTTGCTAAATCCTAAATCCTAAAACAATCCATGTTCCCAGGGAGGTCCCTGGCAGCACTTGGTCCTCACTGGGGTGTAGAGCAGGATAAAACAGGGATAACCACAAATGAAGTAGTGAAGGAGCAGATAAAGTAATGCTGTTGAGTGTTACTCCTCCTGAGTTTCTGAGGAGTTGGCTCTGTCTGGCTGCTCTAATTTGAATCCAGTGTCATTGTGGGGCCACTGACCGCTCCAACGGGGAACTCCCTGCACACATGTCTGTCCCTGAATTTCATCCAGCTCACAGATTTAGGTAGCCTGAGCTCAAAACCGTATGGAACAGCTGAAGAAATCTATATCCACAGGGAATACACTTCTGTCCACACAGCATTGATGGTCACAGGGACTCGTTTGAGGTGATATATATCCAAAATGTATTGTGATTAAAGCTGTCCTGGAGTTTCCTGGAGTTTGGATAAGCGGATCTTGATGAAATACTGGGATCTGTGGTCTGAATGTGGCATAAACAATGTGAAACAGCTCCTGAAGATGATGGAAAGGACAAGTGGTGTTCAGTGCGTGCTGAGAGCACCAGAAACCACCTCACTTACTGACACAAGAGAAATGACCATGTAATGAGGGATCACAGGATGAACACTGGTCACGGCCCATGCCTGGGGTGATGCACAATGGGAAAACAGTTTCTGGCAGAAAGGCTGAAGGAGCAGCAGAGGATGCAAAGAACGAAGCAAAGGAGGTGGTTTCTGGTTTGAAACGTGAGAGAAAATGTGCATTTATAGTCACTAAACAGGACACTGGACTTTTCAAGGTTTTCGGGGAGAAATGAACCATGATAGAAACTGGCAGGCAAGCAGAAAAATTACAATCTTCTACCAGGCACGGGAAGTGAAGCCACCTGTAAGGGTTTCATGGGAGAGAGGAGTCTTGAGCCATTCTGGAAAGTGTGTCATTGAGGAGCAGTCCCGTAATTCCTGCTGCAGATAGAACGCCCCCTCTGCTGAACTGATCTCTTACTTACAGATATTTCACTGCTTACCTTACATTTAGAATTCTGTTAGGATAAACCCCTTTCTCTAAATGTTGGGATATTTTTAAGAATGTTTCATTTACTTGATGGTTTATATTTGTAGATACAAATGCTTTTTAGTTTTATAGGTGTTACTAGTTAGCAAATTGTTTGGTACAGTGATAGAAGAATTTTTGTAAATGGAAGTTTCATGGATGTATCTGTTGGATCTACAAAAGGTGGTGTCTTTTCCACATATTCCTCATGGTACTGTATGGAGAAATTCAGTTCCGGCAGTGTGGAAGTACCAAAAGCATAAAATGGCAATAGGGTTTTCATTACCTTTGTGATTCTCCTCACTCCTCTCTTTCTTCACTCCTCTTTTATGGTACAAAACATTTTTAAAGTGCAGATTTCTTTGCAGGAAATGTCTCCGATTAAATTTTATGTAATACTTGATGATTTTCCTTCTTTTAAAGTTTTTCCGAGACCCTGGAGATGGCGGATGACATGGCCATAGATATACCCCATATCTGGTTGTACCTGGCTGAGTTGGTGACCCCCATGTTAAAAGAAGGAGGAATCTCTATGAGAGAACTTATACAGTAAGTGATGCTTTCCCAGCTGTGCCTGCAGTGTTTTCACTGCATGAAGGATGAGCAGGTGAAGGATGAGCAGTGCTGGAGGCTCAGCTCCCCAAAGGAGCTGATGGGAAGCGTGCTGCACATCCTTCTGGACTGACACTGGTCTGAGAGCTCTGCTGGGAGGGAAGCTTGGTGCTTTCACCCTTGGAGAAGGATTTTATCCATAAGTCCTCTGATGGTTTCAGCTGAGCTTAAAAATACCCCAACATTGTAGAGTGTCCAAGGCCAGGCTGGATGGGGCTTCGAGCAGCCTGGGATAGTGGAAGATGTTCCTGCCCAAGCTTTGGGATTCTATGTCTCTACCACCTGGGCATTGCCTTAACCAGGCACAAAACCGTGTCTGCAAGACTGGAAGCCATTTCCTGGGCCAGAATTCCTGTACTTTCTGTATGTCCTTATGTATTTGGGGATTACCTGGAAGCCAGTTGAATGGTTCCTATTTCTGTTATACCAGTATATTAAGAAAATTATAGTCTTTCCCCTCTACCCAAATGCAACATCCCACAAAAATGAGTGGATTTGACTTTAAATGTAACATATTTCTTGATGTAAAATTCAAGTCTTTGTAATTAGCCCTGTTGTGACAAGGTCACTGCATTGCTATATGTTTTATCAGTAGTGCCTTCCTCCCTGGCAGAAGTTGAAGGTGATCTCCTGCCTCAGTTTGCCCACTACCCCTTGCTTTGCATTCCAAATACAAATAACAAAGAAAACACCCGTTTTTCTTTCATTCTAGAGAATTTAGCAAACCCTTGCTTCCTGTGGGAAGAGCCGGCGTCTTGCTTGCTGAAATCTTGCACCTTCTATGCAAACAAATGGTGAGTGTCCAGGTGCTCCTGTCCTCCGGAGGGAGGAGTGGACGCAGCGCTCGTGTTCCTGCATGAAACCTACACCGTTCCCACGTGAGGACATTTAGGGAAGGGCCAGCCAGTGCAGATAACTTAGGAAACCTGTCTCTGCACCCCCAGTTTCCAACCAAGCCTTATGAGGTTCCAAGAAGTTGAGTTAACTTTTTGTTTTCTCATCACTTTTCCCTTTTGCAGGTACCTTTGCACCTGGCTTCTCCCAGAAGCTAAGAGTGCTGAAATACTGCAAGAGGGACATGCTCAAGGGATTTCTGGGCTGACCAGAAGCAGCAAGTGCCGGGAGTCTTGCGAGAGAGCTGTTCTTGCAGACCGGAGAGGTTCTCAGGGTTCGGATAAGCTTCCGATGGCCTCAGACTGCTGGGTGCTTATCCAAACTAAACCTGCCGACTCTTGCGGTTCACCCAGCACTGGGGTAGTGACACCTCCTCACCCCGTGACTCCGAGAGCTCTCTTTCACACCTCACAGCTGCGTGTCCAACCAGTTGGTGGTTTCCCTATAATTCGTCTCCATTTTTGTCTTTTTGGTTTTTGTTTTTTAACTCCAGCTAGATCCTGCATTTTGGATAGTGTCTATTTCCAACCCTGTAAAATCCCTCACTTGCCTTTTTTTATTTTTTCAGCATGCATTCAAGTAAGGTTGAATGTTCCAGGAGTATTTAAGTCTAACAGTGCAAAGAGTGATTTTTATTTATTTATTTTAGTCTTGTGCTTGTTTGGACAGTCAACTTCCATTTGTTTTTTTCCTACTCTGTGAAAGAAAAGCTGCTGTGCTCTGGGTGTGGAAGCACAGCCTTGGGTCTCTGTTTCTGCCACAGCTTTCTGATCCAATCTTGTCAGGTCAAGACTTGGACACAGGTATTTCATTGTAATATCAGCCATCTAATCCAGATCTTGATGGATCAGAGCAGGAACTATGTACAGTTGGCTCTTAATGAACTGTATTGTAAACTGAAAATTGTAATCTGCTTTGTAAACTAAATATCAGGCAGCATTTCTCAGCTTGGCTTAGGTTACTCAATGATCTGCTGTGAGCAGGTGCTGTAAGGTGAAACTTTGGCAAAGCATTTGGGTGAAAAGAGGTGGTTGTGCTCAGCATTTTTATTCTTGTCAGAACTGTGTGTGTGCCCTCCAAGGCAGGAAGCTCAAAGGTCAGTTTGACATTAGAGGCTGCAAAAGGCTGAACTGTCTGTGCTCAAAGGCACTGCTCTTAAGGTTTGCATAAGCTCTAGGAATTGAAGAGAGAATTTCAGATTATGTGCCTGAATTTGAGGCTTGGTCTGTGCATAGAAAACAGCCGTGTAAATAAGGAATTTTCTCAAAGGAGCAGTTTGCCGGAGCCTTACTGTCAAGGCAGGGGAGTGTGAGTCACAGAGTAAGTCAGGAGAAGGATCTGAGTCATCCATGCCAGCTCTGTGTCAGGCCGTGGGAAACTGCCTTGTTCCACGTGTCACTGCTCCTGGGTAACCTCAGAGGTCGTTGCGAACCCCCGTGTCACTTCTGCCTTGTCCATTCCCTGTCATGAGGCGTTGCCCACCTGACAAGATGTGCATACCCAGGTGGGACTGCACATGTGGTTTCTCTTGCACGGGGTCTCCAGATGTTCTCACTCATTGCCGGGTATTTGTTGGGTGGCTGAACGGTCCTTTTATTCCTCCTGACACAGCTGCACCATTCTGGCCCCTGTGAGCTCCCGGGGTGTCCCTCAACGCTTTAAAATGGACAAACTGCTTGTGTTTCAGAGCCATAAGAAAGTGGGAGCCTTATGGAGGGAGTCTGGCCTCAGTTGGAAGGACTACTTGCCCGAAGGGGAGGATGTACATACCTTTCTCATGGAACAAGTGAGTTCAGATCATTTGCTTGATCATCCCCTTTGTTCATCCTCTTCCATCCCCTTCTTATGTGCAATTGGAATATGGGGTGAAGTGTCTCCAAGTTGAGGTAGATGGTTTCAGCACCACCTTTTGAAACACATGAAGGACAAGCCTGTCCCCTCTGCTCCCAGGCACACATCTCTGGTCACCTAGCTTCCTCTCGGAGATCTGTTTCTCCAGCTGGCAAAAGGAAAATCAAGAATGAATTTTGGAGCAGGACAGACAATCTGCAGAAGGGCCACAATAAATCATAGCAGTTAATCACTCATCCCACCTTGGATTATGGAGGGAGCCAGGACTGATGGAGGCACCTCACCTCTTGGTGGTGCTGCTCCTCAGGAAGACACTGTCTCCCTTTGGAGCTCTGAGTGATCCACTGCCCTTTCTGGAACTTTGGAAGTGCTGCAGGATATGAAATGGTTACTGCAGCCTGGGCCTTGTGGGTATTGCAGCTCCTCTTTCACAGTTTTCAAGGAATTGGGGCACTGGCTGCAATTCCTGCAATGCTAGCTCTGGTCATTGCATTCCAGCCCCTTTAGCTCCACTTGGGCAGCACACACTTGATTTTGTGCTCTGCTGTACAGGGCTAGAGGTGCCTTGTTGTCTTTGCTGGATAATGTAGTTCCCATGTGTTTGTAAAATGCTTCCTAACCTTTGGAACAGGGAAAGGTTGTATTGTAACAATAACTGAGCAGCTGAAAGATGCCAGGAAGCAGAATTATATGTAATTGTCTGCTTCAGTCTGGTGTAATTCAGCCTAGGAAGGGAATTTCACTAATTCTTGTGATCACATGTGGTGTTGCAGAAGTTGGAGTTCACAGAGTCCGACTGTTCCAGTTCCTCAGAAGCACTTTCAGAGAAAGAACTCTCTGCGGAAGAGCTGAACAAGCAGCTGGAAAAACTCATTGTTGAAGACAAGGCAAATGATGAACAAATCTTTGACTGGGTAGAGGTACAAAGATGATTTTCACCCTCCCTGCAGATTGTTTAACTGCTTTTGTAAATATGTTCTGGTCTGAACATCTTGGGGTATAGGACACTTTGAGGATGCTGTGCAATCAATGCTTCCAAAGAATTAAAATCTGAAATATAATCAGTTATTTAAGAGTCAGCTTTGGGAAGGAAGAGTTTTAGCCATATTAACTGTATAGCTGCCTTTTAAGTACTGTAGACTTTCTGATACTGAATACGCTGCTTCTGCCATTTAGTACATTTTAGAATTAGACACCACTATATTGTTTCTTCACAAAATAGGGAAGCTTCTCATTACTTTTTTTTCAACATGACCTCTGCAAATTTCATCTTTTTAAAACATGCTGCGCAGTCACTGGGAGCACCTTTTTCCAGTGCACTGGGCCAGGCACTGGAAGAGAAAATAAAGAAAATAAAAAAAAAGAGGAAAAGATAGGCCTGTCAACCCACTGGTCTTTGCTCTCAGTCTCTGGCTGCATTCTTTAATCCAGATGTTTAGTGTCTTAAATTATACCCAGCCTGATGCATTTACTCTGTGCTTACACTACATCTTGGTCAGCTTCAGTTCAGTTATTTCTATGGCAGAGCAATGTGTTAGAAATGTCACTTTTCCACTGCTGTTAAGAGGAGTCAAGAGTGGAATGAAAGCAGCACTGAAAATCTGGGATCACCCACAGGCTCTTTGGAGCCTTGGACAAGTTCCACAACCATTCCCTGAATTTCTTTTACACAGCAAACAATCTCCACCCAAGGAAGACACTGTAAAGTTTGTTGGAAAAGTCTGAAACTCTTTGAAACTGTGTAAGGGCGTTGCAGGAGCCCAGCGTGGTTGGTTTGGTTCTGCAGACAAATGGCTCCTTGTGGGAGGTGTTCAGTGGCACATGGATCCCATGGGAACTGGTGTTGCCTGTTGACGTCCCTGAGGGAGTTTCAAGGAGTGAGTGGGAAAGCTGTGTGTTTGCAGGGGTGAGCTGGGTTTGTGCTGCAGCAGTTTGTGCTCCTGCCAGACTCAGGGCTGGAGTTTGGAAGCAGTTGCGCTCCTGAAGCACTGTGTTTTTAACTGGTCCATTTACTCTTGATTTCAGGCTAATCTAGATGAAAGCCAGATGAGTTCACCTACATTCCTTAGAGCTTTAATGACAGCAGTTTGTAAAGCAGCTATTATAGGTGAGTAACTTGCAGCATAAACACCACACAAACCAAACCTGCAAAGAATTATTTGGTATTTCTCAGGTTTATATCACATTTCCCTGCCCAAGGCTGTGTTTTATCACACACTAAGGCTTTTCCATCATTTGGGATTGTGCTTGGGAGCAGGTTGTCCCTTTCCCCTTGTGACAGCTGGGCGCCTTGCCGGGTATGGTGTTCCTGAGGTGACCCTAGTGTGTCCTGGTGACCTTGTGTGAGCAGGGGTTTCAGACAGCACTGGGTAATGCCAAGTTGTTCTTTGATTTTCTTAATGAAGGTGGAAATGACTGAGATATCATTAAAGCCATTAACATTTCCACTCCTGTGTCAGCAA
This sequence comes from Lichenostomus cassidix, assembly GCF_008360975.1. Classification (NCBI taxonomy): domain Eukaryota; kingdom Metazoa; phylum Chordata; class Aves; order Passeriformes; family Meliphagidae; genus Lichenostomus; species Lichenostomus cassidix. Next base: position 5,657,133 of record NC_139501.1, read on the forward strand.
GGATGCATGGGCACCCCAGCAATGGCAGCGTGGGCTGCAGGAAGAACCAGTCCAGGGCTCAGGCTTATAAGAGTTTTATATCAAAAGTTTCAGTTTTGGAAAGAAGGTTTATGTGGATTGCTTGACTGTACAGCTGTCAGCTGGAAATACAGGAAAGGGAGGGCTCCCAAGTCAGACATGTGAACCTCAGACCCTCAGGGGGTTGAGTAAAGCACTGCAGCCAAAAACATCTGCTCAGTTCACTTGGTTTTCTTTAACTTTACTGTTGGCATCTGGCAAAGCAAAACATGGTGCTTGTAAAAGGTCTGGTTCTGCTCTGAGCTATGATTTGGGGGAGAGAATGGGCTGGATTCCACCGTGTGAGGGAGGGGAGGGACAGCCCAGCTCCTTCCTCTCCCTGAGAACAGAACCTTGCTCATGCCACCTAGTGTTGACAGAGACATAACACAGATTTCCAGTGTTTAAGGGTTCTGTCTTGTGTCAGGGAAATCATCCTCTGGTTTCAATTTTGACCTTGCCTCTGAGTTTTTTTGTTTCAAAATATCACTTAATTGGGTTGCATGATCTACTTGAAAGCTGCTGAATAATTTATCCATGTGGCTGATGGACTTCTAATGTGTATTTTTTATATATTCACTATTTCCTGTGCCATGTGCAACTTATGATTCTGTTTCTGCCCTGGTATTTTTAGAAAAAAAAAATTCCAAAAACCTTCTAGCCTTCTAAACCCAGTTGCCTGTGGAGACACAATTTGCATTGCAAAGTATGGTTGTGCTGCTTCTGAATGTGTTAGAGTTGGGGTCACTGCAGATACTGGTTGAATCTGGGAAACTGGAAGGAGCAAGATTTCCAGAAAAAGTCATTAACCAAAAGTACTTCCTGTTGTTTCTCATCCTCATTTTCTCTTCACTCTCACCTGTGTTTGTGATTGCTATTTGTATAAATAAAGGCAGTCAAAGATCTGTCCCTGCTGCCGTGTGCCAAAGCTGACCCTGCCTTCTCCTCTTCCCCTCAGCGGACTCTTCCAGCTTCCGAGTGGACACTGCTGTTATCAAACAGAGAGTGCCCATCTTACTCAAGTACCTGGACTCAGACACAGAGAAGGAACTACAAGCACTTTATGCACTACAAGCATCAATAGTAAAACTTGATCAACCTCCTAGTAAGTGTTAACCTCCGTGCTGGGGATTTGAGCCTGCATAAGGGAAGGGGGGTTCTGTGGGACACTGAAGGAGGATGTGCTTTTCCTTACCGTTGTAGGCAGCAGATGAGAGAAAACGGTGTGTGGTGGGTTCAGCTTGTCCAGATTCCAGCTCTTTAGAGCAGTGCAGGTTCCCTGATGCTTGGCCCAGAGGCCAGCTCTTCTGTTGTTGCTCCTGTAAGCAGCCACACAGAAGGAAGGACAGAAGGAAGGACTCTTTTCTGTTGGTAAAAAGAGACCAAAAAAAGAGCAGTAAAAAATAATCAATTGAGTTTGCAGTACCTGGGCATGTGAGAGCATGGGTGTTGTTACTGCATTTCTGCTCCACAGATGTCTGTGGGCTTGAAGGGAACAAAATGAGTTCCCTTGAAGGGAACAGCTGATGAGTTTTGTCCCAGAGATGCTGCAAAGAATTCTTGTGGGACAAGAGGCGAGGGAGTTGCCAAAGAAACAGGGATTCCGAGGGAATCTGCAGCACAAAATCCAAGAGTTCCGCAAAACACCCAACACGATTGTCCTTAGTGCCCTTTGTGGCATTAGTTGGCCATTATCCCTCCGGCTGAGCCACAGAAATCCAGGGTTGGAGGGAATCCAGGCTGTGTGATCCAGAGGAGATGGGCTGCTCTGGGTTCTGCTTGCCAGCTAATCTCTAGATAACGTATTCCCATGGCTGCTTTCCCAGCTTTCCCTCCGCTCTGACAGCGTCAGAGGGGTCAGTTTTCCCCTTTACCTGAGTGTGAGGAAGCAATAAGTGAGTAAGAGCCCTTCTTTCTCCGTGTCTCTCCATCTCCTGTGCCAAGAGGCTGTGTTAATCCCCTTATCCGCAGCCGTGTCTCTGTCCGCAGCTGACAGATGTTCCCTCCCATTATTCCATTACTGCAGATTTGTTGCGGATGTTTTTTGATTGCCTGTATGACGAGGAGGTCATTTCGGAGGATGCCTTCTACAAGTGGGAAAGCAGCAAGGACCCTGCGGAGCAGAACGGGAAAGGAGTAGCGCTCAAATCTGTCACGGCGTTCTTCACGTGGCTAAGGGAGGCCGAAGAGGAGTCAGAGGATAATTAAAACTTAAAATACAGATTTAAAACAAACAAACAAAAAAGAAACAATTTAAGTATTTTTTTAAAAAGTTTCACGTCTTCGCCAATCACAGTGCAGCAAGGCCAATTCTCTCTCGCAGACCCCCCTTGACCCACACACGCACGAGTGGGAGAGGTAAAGCCCGAAAAACACCGAGGTGATCATGGAGGCAAAAAGGTACTTGAAAAAACAAACCACAAAACTAAACTTCAAACCTGAGGGCGGGAGCACTAAACCAAAATACATGTATTATTTATAGAAAATATTTTCTGTTTTAATCTTTTCTTTTTAAACAAGGACTCATACTTAGGAAAACACACAGCAAAACAAATCTGTTCAGCAAAAACAAAAACAAGTTGAAAACTTTTAATTTATTATTTTAAGGACTGCAAATGCCAGTGTAATTTTTAAATTTGCAGTTTCTGTAAACAAATTGTATAATAGAACAAAAGCGGAGAAATAAATTTCCCTCCCCTTCATACGCACCTCAGTTTTGTTTCAAAGCATGATAAATAGACAAAACTTTGAAGGGGGTTGGGGTGAGCTAGATGAGGACAAGATCAATTTTTTTTTATTGTCATCAGATTTTTCTGCCTGCCTCTCAGCTTGCTTCAAAAATTTAAAAAGAAAATAGTAATCAAACCATACATAACCTTGGATCTGAAGGAAATGCATTTGAGAAAACCGCTGCGGACCAGAGTGCTCCGAAAATAACTCATTGAAAACAGTGCTACCCCGGGGAAAAAAGTACTAGTGATACTTTGAGAACCTTTAGAGCAACTTTAAGGCTTGTAAATACATAGAACAAATATTTAAAAAAAAAAAAAAAAAAGAAAAAAAGAAATTGACTCAATACTATTTCTTTTCACTTTCAAAATATAAAGAACAAAATAAAGACAAACATTGCAAGTTTAAAAGAAAGTAAAACGACTTCTCCTTTGACAGCTGCTGAATGTGTGCACCATCCTGAGCGGTGCTGGCTTCCTTGGCGTGCCGTAGGTCCTCGGGCCCAAATTGTGTACATATAGTGTGTGTCTGTATGTGTGACTACCAAAAATGAGGGGTGAGAGCAATTGTTGTTTAAAAAAAAAAGGTAAAAAAAGGGGATTGCTGTTGTGCCGAGAGAACTCCCTGGCCAGGGAGTAGCCAGTGGCTGCAGGGCCTCGTAGGTGCGCTTGGTTCCCGAGGCTGGGACGTGACCTCAGGGCAGTCAGTGCCCGATCCCAACTGGGTTTCTCAAGCCATGTGGCAGTGTGTCTCTCATGGGACTTGGATCAGTGGTGTCATCCGGGGCCTTGTGACCCTGGGAGCTCCGGAGGTCGCAGCTGTGTGAGCAGAGATCCGACAGCCCTGCGCCTGCTGTGCCTGTGCAGCCAGAGCCCTGGCCAGGGGAGCCCAGCACCAGGAACGGGTGGAGGAGCGACGCGGTGCTCGCCCAGCTCTGCCCGCCCCATATCCATGTCCGCAGTGCCAGCACGGCCAGGGACAGAACCACAGCCGTGGGAGCACCTTCTCTGTGCCCAGCAGGAGCCAAGCCCCGGTGCTGCTCCAAACTGAGCTGCTGCTGAGGTCGGGAAGGCCCTCGCATGTCTCTTCAGCCACCAAAGATGACCTGCTGGCTCTCACTGTGAGAAGCACCTGCCATCAAGGACTCTGCAAAGCTGGGGAAGCCCTGAAATATGGTTTGTGAACTGTGGTCCATGGACCATGAGTAACCTGTGGAGCATTTGCGGGCAGTCTCTGCAGCACTGGCTGCTCACATGATGCTGTCTTTTTCTTTCCAGCTGCTAAATCATGTCTTTTTAAAAAAACTTTTAAAAAACTTAAAAAAAACCCCAAAAAACAACAGCAAAAAAAAATCCCAGCAACAAAAAGAAACAAACAAACAATCAAAAAGGGGAAAAAGGCTACAAATACATTAAATACTTTCCTAATCTTACTTTTACATGTAAACAATTGCTGTACTTGCCTAAGGATGTGATTTGATCACCACGGGGAAGGGAGGAGGTACCTGGTTGTGGCCAGAGGGGAGAGGTCCATGAGACACTTCTCCTGTTAATGTGTTCCACGCCATGAATCTGAGCTAGAGAATCCATGGCCTAAAACACTAGAGCATTGTTTGGGTTTCTTTTTTTTTTTTTAGTAACAATAAAACACTTTTCTCTGATGTTTTGTTAAAAAAAAGAAAAAAAGAAAAAATATTCTCACCGTTAATATATGCACATGTATCTGCGTGTACCACATCCAGTGATGCCTTGGCCTCACCATTGGGCCCAGAGGTTTGGATGGGCTCTTGAGGTCTCCTAAAAGTTTGTCCCCACAGAACTCCCACCCACCAGGGCTCCAGGAGTGTGTTAAACCTCTGCAGAAGGTCACATGGGTGCTCTTCTTCCAGAAGGCTTTTTTTTTGAGTGATACATGGTGGCTTGTAGCAGTTAAGTAGTTGAATTAAATGGATGCAAGTTTGTATGTAAATGAGAGTAAATATTTGCCAAGTCAGTGTGGACAAATGATGGAATTCGTCTCAGGGTGGGCAGTGTCAGAGCGCACTGAGAACATGAGTGCAACAGCAGAGCCATGCAAGGACTGATTTCTCTATCACTGCTATGGATCAGAAAGGAGGAACTTACTGTAGAGCCTTTGAACAACCCTGTGAATCCCAAGTGTGTCAGGGCAGGGAAATCTGCCTGGCAAGCTTAAACCTTCTGGCTAAAAGAGATGGAAAACCACTGGCTGGAGGGAATGGGAATGGCCATCAGGTGGGTAGAGGTGAGGTGAGAAAATCTCTCCCCTTTTTGTTGGAGCCTTTAATGTTAGATGCTTTAGGGGGTGAGAACTTGACCTGTTAGTGTCCTGCAAAGGCCAGGAAGGGACTTTGTTCAGAGATTTTCAGGAGGGTTTTTTCAGAATAACCCAAAATTGAGTTTGCAGTATGGCAGGTTTTGGCTTTTCTGAAGTTAAATCAATTCAGCTGCACGTTGGATGCTGTGAGCAGTTTATACACAAGGCCTTGAGGTCTTCAGCTGTGGGTATATCACCTTGAGCTTCAGCTTCCCAACAATGTCACTGCAAGGAGCAGAACTCCTGACTCCTTCCTCTGCTCCTCTCGTGTTCTTTGCCATGTACTTACTGCACTGGGTTGCTTTCCAGTTGCCTTCTAGATAGCACATTTGCTGGTGGTTGTGGCTCCTCAGGATGCAGCTCATGAAAGATCTTTGTAACCAGTTTCCTGTGAAGGGTATTAAAATACAAAAAACCTGTAAGGTATATGAAATAGAAAAGGGAATTATTAATTAAAACAGGTTCCCATGGGAATGTGATTTATAGAAGCCTCATTTTGTGTGAGTGGGGAGAGGTGAGCTGTGGTCACTCCAACATAACATTACAGCAGAACTTCAGCAGGGAGGGCAGCAGGTTTACACCAAGATACTGCAGGTTATGCTGAGGTTGTTTCTCCTAGTCTTGATCCTGTTTAAACACATCTTGTTTGCAGGCTTCTGACTGTGGCAGAGAGTTAATGCAGCTCAGCAGGGAAGAGTGGTATTAGAGCCATTACCGCTGCTGAAAGCCCTTCTTGTCTCAGGGCTGAGGCACTGTCAGAAACACAGGCGAGGAGGAGCAGATGCATTGCTTACCTCCCTCTTTATTACTGAGAATGTCCCCAAACCTGAAACCACCAAACGGTGTATTTTCAGGCCAGGTGTCCGCCTTAGGCTGGTTTCTTTCTAGGAAAGTGTTTTCAGAAAGGGATCACCCATTTCTGGGAATTAGGTCACGAAATACACTGATCCCAGATGCTGCACTCTCTCTGCTTGTATCAACATGGTTTTACCTTATTTTCCAAAAAAAGCCTCAGGTCCGGGAGCAGATCTCAGTGTGTGGAAAAGTTTTTTCATAGAATCATAGAATATGGTGGGTTGGAAGGGACCCATCAGGATCATGGAGTCCAGCTCCTGGGTTTTTTTTTTTTTGCCTGGGATTGTCCCTGGTGCAGGACATGATAGCCCATGTGGCAGAAGAGGCTCAGGAGAAGGAATTCCTCTGCAGGGATGTTTTTTGGTGTGCACAAGGCAGGTTTAAGCCAGTAGTAACTTACACCAGTTGTTGATGAGACCCGCAGAGCTTTTGTTCTAACACTACAGATTGTGTTTATTGATAAAGGAAAAGCAGAGTCTCTAAAACGTCGCCTTAACTAGCTGAGCATCCTGAAAACATTTAAAGCCAATTGCAGATGTTGGCATCTCATCGCCAGAGGATGGCTGTGGTTGTTCTTGCTACATTTGGTCCCAGTGAGTTGTTTGTAGACACCCTGAAGCTGGTTGCCTTGTCAGAAGTGTCCTGCGCAGAGCAGAGAAGCTGTTAGCCAGGCCTGCACTTTTGGCTTCTTTCAGATGCCTGAGAGTTTAACTTTTGGGCAGGAAGCTCAAAATCAGACCTCCCCAGAATGTTTTTGTGCCCTTAGATCCAATACTTCTGGCCCTGAGGCACTGAACCACCTGTAGAAGAGCTGTCTGCTGGCTGCAGGCTGGGACGTGAGGGTGGTGAGATGCTGTGTGGTTGGAGTTGGGCCGGGAATGCTGGGCTCTCCCTGGGGGTGAATCCATCAGGAGGTGTTTTTTGGGCTGGCAAGTGCTCCAAGCTCCCGCTTCTCCCAGTCAGGCTGGGAACTGAAACTCGGCCTTTCTGCGTTTTGGAAGGTGTTGTTCTGGAAGCTGCCAACTGAGCAGTATCTGCAGCCAAGCAGCGTCAGCAGGAGTGTGAGCTCTTTGCACGCCACTGGCTTTTCATGAAGTGCCAAGCCCGAGGTTTGCACAAGACCCTGCATGCTGACAGAAACTCCAGATTTGGTGTGCTTGGGGCCACGTGCGACCTGCAACAACCATAGGGTAGAGCCCGGGGATCAGTTGTTTCACCCTGGAGTGTCCTGCTTGGCTTTCTTCGGATAGACAGCCCTTAAGGAGCCATTGGAGGAAAACCAGTGATGGACAAAGAACAGCAACAAGAGATTGATTAACTCAGCTTCCAGCAGCATGACTAAATCCCTGTATCCAAGGAAACCTCAAGATGTCTAGCCTTGCATCTTTCAAGGGGCTCCATTTGCCACCTTTGGTTAGGCATCATGGATCTGTCATTTGCTGAAAAAACTCCTGCTTCTTTAAATGCTGCTGTAGGGATGCTGACTGTGGAAAGCTTTGTCATGTGGCACTAGCTTCTCTTTCTCATTTCCAGCTGCTAAATTGTGCTGAAATGGCAACAGGAATAAAACCAGCTCCCGCTCCATTCAGTCCTTTCCATAGGGGAATTTGTCCAAGTTGCTGGCCCAGCTGCAGGGATGGATATGCTTTGGTTGCAAGAGGGAAGGGGGGGAATGGGCATGGGGAAGGCAATAAATGCTGTTGATTTGGAAATCTCTGTGTTACTGAGTGAGGGGAGAGAGTGGTGAAGTGCTTGGCTGTCCTGTTGCAACCCCCTGCAAGGATTAATGGCAGATGTTATCATAAAGCCATTAATGGCAGATGTTATCATAAAGTATGTTATCATATTGAGCTCCCTGGGTACAAGGCATTAGTGAGTGTGGAGCAGAGCCCTGCTAGAAGTGGTTTATCACAGAGTTTTGGAGAACAGCTGGAAAGGAGCTGCAAAGATCCTCTTGGCAGATGCAGCTGGTACATTCAGGTCTCACCCGTGAGAAGGGAAATTGAGCACTACAAAGGTGAGCTGTTCTGAAATAACACCTGGTGTGAACACTCTGTGACACTACAGATGGCATGAAGTGAATAATGCAGTGGTCCTGGCCACTTCCCACTCGTGTGAGTGCAGGGAATCACTCCCGTGAAGGGAGCAGGCACTCAGCACCACCACTGTGCAAATTCATGGAGCTCAGCTCACAGCTCTGTCCCACATGTGGTGATCTCATACACCAGGATCTTAAACACAGGGAATTGCACTTATCTCCACAAAACAGGAGTTCAGTGTTTTATCCGTTCTCCAAGGAAATGCATCTGATTCTCCAGGCCTCCTCCAGCATCACAAGGTGGATGTTCTGAGCAGGACCCTGAGCTGCAGCTGAGACATCTTGAAGAAAAGCCAAGTGACAAGATTTTCCACAGAGTGATGAGTGAGCCAGCTCGAGAGCTGACCATACACTTCAAGCAAGAGCCATCATTAAACAAGCTTTAAACTCCTGTTCAATTCTGTCTTCCCAGCAAGGCTCGCAGGCATGGCACTGCTCCTGTACAGCGCAGAGGCCAGAGTCCAGCCAGGCTGCTGTTGGCAGCGGTGTGCAGTGCACATGCAGCAGCCAAAAATGAGCTTTTGTGGCTGCAAAACCATCCCAGCTGGGAGGTCTGGCAGCAAGTTATTACCTGCCCAGGTGAGGGGAGCGGCCCCTGCATGCTGCTCACCAATTTTTATCTGAAACAGTGTTTGGCTTACAGTTAAGGAAATTCTTCCTGCCAGATATTTCACTGTGGGGATATGTGGCTTTGGAAGAACTGTCTGGTTGTGCAGTGTTGAGCTGGTGGTCTTCAGCTGCTTCTTGGTTAGTGGAGATGTCCCTGCATATACCTGCTTTGGGTAAAATAAATCATTACTGTGATGCCAAAAGTGGTGTAGAAAAAGAGTCACAATTTCCAGCCTCTGGTCCCCCAGTGACGACAGCACCCACCTCGTGAGCACTTGGGATCTATTTCAAATTAGGGTGTTTCTAGAAAAGGAGCAGTCTGTGGAGGCTGCTCAGTCCATGACATTTTCCTGCTCCAAATTCCTGTTGGCTCCAGTGGTGTTTCTATTCTACACTTGCTCCAGAATTAAACAAACTTTGGTGTATTTAAGCGTATTTTTGTTCACTTGCTAGTGAATGTAAAAATGGGTCGGTGGGTTTGAAAGTGCATAGAGGAATGGGATACCCCTCTGAAAAGGGGAAATGTTTGAAAAGATAAAGTTAGGAGAGCAGAGCCTTAAGGGTAGGTGTTACAGGCGTAGCAAGGGAGATCAGCTGGGAGATGGTGTAGAGTGACACCAGGCAAAGCATGGAGAACAAATTATTAGGAAGCTGATAAGGAATAAAGAGAACAAAAATGATGTCTGGAAAGCCATGAAGAGGCAGGGAATATGCATTTTCGGGTTGAAAGTAGAAAAGGTGTGACGTTTGCATAGAATTACAGGAACTACAGGCATGACAGTAATACTCTGCAGCTGAAAAAAAGCAAGGATGAATTGGAAGAGAATTGTGAGTTGTTCTGGTGATCATTAGAGATGTATTTGGTGAAGTAAATCAGCAACAAAGTGGAAAATTGCAGTAAGGACTAAGTCCCTGTTTCTACAGGACATGTAAAAGGGAAAAAAATCCCTTAATACGTAGAAGTAGAAGAAGAAGTAAGAAGTAAAAAAGCAGCTCAGGCATAAAGACAAGAATTATGTGTGGGTCTGCAGGAAGGGCAACACCACTACGTAATAGCGCCTCATGTAATGCTTATTTTGCTGCGGGCAAAAAGCCTTGGGAAGTTTGTGTGTGGCTCAACATGTGAGAGACCCACATTAATTAAATGTTTGGTTTAGTGATGGTTATGGGATTGTTGTACTTGGCTTCAGTCCCTGTGCAAATCCACAGGGTCAAGCTGAAGAGAGCAGTGACCATTCCCTCATGGCTGGGCACAGAACCAAAACAACCCCCTTGGATACATATTCAGGGATAATGAGATGTAAAGGTAAAAACCTTCTCAGGGAATAGTGGATTATGTATATATAATATTTTATTTGTTTCTCAAAGCACAAGAAGCTGAAGAAGCAGCAGCAGAACATGGAGTTTTAGGGATGAAGGTGCAGAGTGACAGGAAAGAGCTTCCCTTTGGAAGTCTGGTGGTGACTAGATGGGATGGGATGGGATGGGATGGGATGGGATGGGATGGGATGGGATGGCATGGGATGGAAAAATGGCTCAAATTCTCCCTGAGCCACGTGGACTGCAGGTCAAAAAGAGATTAAAGGCTTCCTAAAATAAATGTAAAAGCTGAGGTGAAGGTGGAAAAGCAAAAATCACCAAAAACTTGTGGTAACAGCACCAGAGGCAAGGCCTGAAGGTATTCAGAGCTGAAGTTTGGAGCTGCAGGTCAATGTTGAAACAGCATTTGGCAACAAAGACGCAGCAGGATTGAGAATGTATCAGTGGAAGCTGATTTCAGCAGGTGCACAGTTTGACAAGGTAATAAAAAAAGGTAACAAGCTTTTGGTTTGTACTGTATGTGGCAGGTAGATGTTTAGCCTCACAGGGGGGTGCTTATTTAAGTAAATAGCGTTCACGTTAAATAAAAAAAGTGGCAAAGAGGGGGAAATATGAGTTGGTGTAGGGTAAGAAAGTCAACAAAGTAGCCCCTGGAATGGAGTTTCTGCCGGCAGATTTAAAACCTAATTCAAAACAGTATTTAAACCAGAAACACAACAGGTGTTTCTAGGAGAAGAACAATATGTGGCATTGCTCTGAACACTGGGTTGAAACAGTAAATCCCTTGACAGGCAAATTTTACAGTGACTCCTTGGGAACAAAAGCGACATGTCTCAATGATCTGCCAGCAGCACAGCCAAAGCTGTGGAGAGGTTCAGGAAAGCTCTAAGGGACAGCAAGATGTAATCAAATTGAATGATTTTCAGGTGAAAAAAACCAGTTGGCATCTTACTAGTGCATGGCACCTGGGAGGGCAGGAAAGGTATTGAAAAGGCTTAATACTTATTAAAAGTGCTTAGTAGTTACTAAAAGTGTTTAATGCTTATTAGAAGTATTTTCTGACAATGATAGTGCTCAACACCATCACAAATAACTCCGGGAGGAGGTCCCTGCTGTGGTCTGATTCCCTGTCCATGGATTTCTGTGTTCCTTCCTCCTGTGCTGACTCAGAGTTTCCCATGGCTTTATTCTTGTCACTGTCACACACAGTGGTGTCACAGTGTGAACAGCAAGAGGGACACAAATGACACAAACCTTCCCAAAGAAGTGGAGGAGAGGAGACAGAGCTGTGGGTTGTGATCTCACAGTGTGGCTGTAAGGAATGTGCAGGCCCTGCTGTTCCCCTCTAGCGAGGATTTTGAGGTAAAAAACAGAGAAGGAGACAACCAAAGCTTTTCTCCTCCTCTTCTTTTAGCTCTGTGGCTCAGCCAACACAGGTGCTGGGGTTTTACACATCCTTGCAGTGAGCCAAAGGAGAGCTGCTGGGCTGATTTCATCTCTTCCTTCTTGGTGTCTTAAAAAACAGCAGTAAAGAAGCACATTCCTGCTTATTCTCCTCTGCTCCACCTTCCCCTCCTGCCAGAGAGGCACTGCAGGGGGGAAAAGCCAAAGAACACATTTTTCCGCAGTTGCACAGGCCTTGTTTCACACTCACAGGCAAGACAGGAATGTTCAGCAGAGTGGAGCCATCTGGCTCAGGCACTTCCAGGGCTGTTAGGCTTAGCATCACAGGGATCATCTGGAGTGGAGAAGAAGACTGAGCAGGGCCAGGCTTTGCTGACAAAGCTTTAGAAGGTGACATTTTTGGGTGTAGTAAACTTACAGTAGTCACCCAAGAGGGGAAAGAGTTGGAAAAAGCTTAGACAAGAAACGGGCATTACTGCAGAAATAAGACACCTCTGCAGTGTTTTGAATGGTGTTAATGTTTCTTAATGAGATCGCTGAGGGGCTTCCCATCACAGGAGGCGTAAAAGTGCCCAAATAAATGGGTAAGTGCCTGTATGGTCTACAAATTGTCAAAACATGGATGAACAGAGAAGCTGGCAGGACATGGGTAAAGATTATGTGCAGAAAACAAAGACGAGAAACTGCTCAGACAAGAGACTACAAATGAAATTTGTGGTGTATTAGGAGGCAGGTGGAGTTGAGCTCATCTCCCAGGGAACAAGTGACAAGAGGGAACAGCCTCAAGTCGTGCCAGGGGAGGTTCACATTGGATATTGGGGAAAATTCCTGCATAGAAGGCAGGCACTGGCACAGTCTGCCCAGGGTAGTGGTGGAGTCACCATCCCTAGAGCTGTTCAAAATGTGTGGATGTGGCACTTGAGAATGTGGTTTAATGGTGGCCTTGGCAGTGCGGGAAGAATGGCTGGACTCAATTATCTTTACAGTCTTTTTCCAGTTTTAATGATTCTGTGATTCTAAGCATGCTTATGGCAGAAAACAAGAATAGGTGGGGAATTGAGGAGTTCTACCTTAAGGTTAAATAAAGTAGTGGGATTTGGAGGAAGGGGGGAAAAAGAACATCCATAGGTCTAGCTAAATAAACTTGGAGCAAAAGCATAGCAGGAGGTACACAGGAAGAACTTCTGTTTTTTACCACTCTATGAATCTGCACAGCCCTGAGATAACTGCGGCAGTGAAGATCCAAGTGCGGTTCACACCTCAGCTCTGCCTTGCCATGATAATCCTTACGCTGGGCAGCAGAGGCACAGGTAAAAACTGCCTGAAACAGAGCAAAGCATCAGCCGGAAAGCGGTCCTTCCCACATGTGAGAACTTGTGTGCGTGTTGTGACAGAAAATTCCCAGCTTGCAGCCAGACCTCAGCACTGGGACTGGTGTAATTGCGGCAGGCAGTAATTACACAGCTAATGAGGGAAGAGGGTGAAGAGTCTGAGGCAAAGGGAAGGCGGCTCTGGGGATACCGCAGAGGGTGAGAGGAGGACGAAGAGGCTGGAGGTGAGATATAGGCCGGCATACTCCGGAACGGGAATTCACGGGCATACACAGAATAACAGATTAGTTGGGTTTGGAAGGGACCTCTGGAGAAGATCCAGTTCAACCCCCTGCCAAGGCAGGGTCACCTGGAGTAGGTGACACAGGAACGCGTCCGCACGGTTCTGGCAGGGCTGAGGAGGCGGTGGGGCGGTCCCAGTCTGGCAGGGCTCAGGTGAGGGCTCGGCGGGGCGGTTCCAGCCCGGCGGGGCTGATGCGGGTCCCCGGGGCGGCTGTCGCCCCCTCAGCGACCCCAGCAGGCGGGAATCGCCTCAGCGTGCTAGTGGCGGGAAGCGCGCGCGCAGCCCCGCCCCGTCCCGCGCGACGTGGGGGTTGTGGGGCTAGGAGGGGGAGGGGGGAGGGACCGGAGTTCGAAAAATGCCCGCGGACTCCCATTGGCCAGCGGCGGAGGCCGGCCACGCCCCCCCGCCGCGCGCCGCGGCCCCGCCTACCCCGCGCTGCTCCGCCCCTCGGCCGCCCCCCCCCCAGTCGGTCCCGCCGCCGCCGCCGCCATTGGAGGCGCCGCCGCTTTGTGTCCGCCGGGCCCGGTGAGTCCCGGCCCCGCCCGCCCCCGGCGCCGCGCCGAGCGGGACACGGGGCCGCGCCCGGGAGGCCGCGGGTGCTGCGTGTGAGGCGCGGGGGCGGCCTGGCGGCGCTGCCGGAGGGGCCCCGGAACTGCCCTCAGCGCGTTCCCCCCAACCGCCTTCCCTGCCCTGACAGGCCTAGGGGAGCGGGGGTGTCGTCACCGGGACTCGCGACACACTGCGCGGGCACGGCGTAATGTCGTGGTTGGCTCGGCCCGGCACAGGCCCGAGGAGGCGGCTCCGGGCTTCGGGTGTCGCCGGGCCCGGCGGGGCCTGGCGGGGTGCGGGCTCGCGGCCCCTCACAAAGGAGCTGCGGGGCTCTAACACACCTCAAACACGCTTCAGACACGCCTCTCCCGTCCCGCCGACACCGGGCAAGCCCCGGAGAAGGTCAGCGCCGGAAGGGGCTGACAGGGCCGCGGCACAATAAATAATCGCTATTTATAAACTTAGGGAGCGCCTTGGCTCCCGCCGCGGCCTTCCCGCCTTTCGGCTGCTTGGCTGTGCGGTTGTTTGGGTTTTTTCCTGCACGAACTCACTTCCTCAACGCCCGAGAAGTGTTGCCTCTCGAGGAGAACCTCAGTCTGGCTTCGGTGTGGCTTCGCTTCCTAAAAGATGTCCTTAATGCCCCTGGGCGCTGATAGCGATGGATACAGATCTACATGTGAGGCTCCCCGGCACTTCTCGGTGCCTCCCTGCGCCCAGGTGCTCACAGCCTGGTTAAGGAATGTTAATCACCCTCCTCCCCGTAGTGCACTGATTCTCCATGGAAAAGGCTGTTGCAGAACAGCTTCCTTTTCTGTATCGTTATCCTTCTTGACACTCTAGGCTGTGGAGTGGTTTTGGGTAAAACATCTCAAGATTTAAGGAGAGAAGGAGCAGCTGTAAACTGGGGTGGCTCTTGCCAGGCCGGGGGACCGCATCACCTTACCTGCTCCACCTGAGGACAGCTCCAGAGCAGGAACACTGTTCAGAACAATCCTTTCCACGTGTATTTTAAATGTTTTCCCACTCCCCAGTGGCTGCGACTCACTGGGGAACTGCCCAGTCTGTGCTGCAGGAGAAGAAAAGTTGGATGTTGTGGGTGTGTTCACTCGTTTATACAGTGTAGCAGAGACTGATAGTTTGGATAGTTTGTTTATAGCTGTGGTATTTCACAGATACTCGGGTATTTCTCACTGCTTAGGAGTTATTACTCCTAATAATTTAGGAGTTATTACTGAATTATTTCTGGGTTAGCAAGTGTGTCACTTCCCAGTTCTTATCTAACTATTGAATAAGTGTTGCACTCTGATTTCCCAGCACATGACTTTTGTTTGCTTTGACCATAAATAGTATTTTTAGCATCTTCAAGAAAGAGTTGGCCAGCAGTTTTTGGCAAGCAGCTCCCATTGAGGCGTGAAAGGTTCGGAAGTGCTTGTGTTTGTAAACAGTGTCCCTTCTCCATGAGAGGAGAGGAGAGGGAGGTGAGTTCAGTTCGAGAGTGGAGGTGTTTGATGGACGAGGCAGGAGAGCACAGACCTTCCTCAGGTGAGACTTTAAAAAATTGTTGAATAGGGTGGGAGATCCTTGGAAATCAGGAATGAGTAGAGAAAAAAAATTACACGTAATTTCTGTAGGGGGGAAGAAGTTGGTGGAAATGCCTTGGAAAAAAGTGGCTTTTGGAGCTTCCTCCCGATTACCTGTGTGTGCTTGCTAATTAATTGTCTTCTGAATGCATCATGCACATTCATCAGTCAGAACCTCCTTGAATTATTTTTGTCTTCAGAATTTTTTTTCCTATTTTTTTTTCCATTCAGCAGAAAGTGACATGTAAGTCTTTTGGCATCGTTTTGTTACAAGTGACCTGGGGTCCTCTGAGGATTTAAACTTCTGTGAGAGGGGAATAAAAGTTTCACATTGATGAACTCTAATGGGAGGTGTGGGTAGATTTCTTACAGACTGCAATGGAATAATGGCTTTTATCATGTATAGTTTTGTCTGTAGAATAATAAATGATGGCTGAATAAGTAGTAGTTGGAATGAGAGTTTATACAGTGGTTTTAAATTTAATCTATCCAGGCAAGGAGGAGGCAATAAAAGGTTTAAACCCTGGTATGTAACATTTGCAGCCTAAATTTTCATTCAGGTGTCAGCAGTTTGTCAGAATTCATGAAGTTGGATCCTGAATGGAGATATTTTATCCAAGGCTATGAAAACTTTCAGCAGGGGATTTTCATGTTGGAGTTGTTTTAACTTTGTGACCTAAACTTGTTTTAAACTTAAAGCTGAACCGTGTGCACTCTAATGGAGGCAGTTTTATCCCTCAGTGGCTTGCGGCATAGACAGAGTGTGGGGAATTTGGATCAAGGGCCATTCTAGACAAAAACTGCTCAGAACTGTTGTCCCTCAGAGATTGTCACCATCACAACCCTGAGCATCAGTGTGGAGATGGATTATTTTGAGATAGCCATGCAGGCAGAAATCCTGTTTCATATGAATCCCTTGGCTGAGGTTTCTGTGAGTTTTAGGTATGGTGGTGGTGTAATTTAAGTTGCCCACTGGCTGTGGTGGTTGGGGGATGTGAGAAAAAACTCCTGGCTGTAGGAACTGAAAATAGTCCAGGCCACAGAAACGATCTGCTCTTACTGCCTTCTGTGCAGGTTGGAGATTGACGGAGTGAGAATCTGAAACCTGTAGTGGTTTTCTATTGAGCTGGTGTTCTTTATGTGGAGAACAGTGGAGGTGAGGCATAGGTTGTTACTTTTGTTTTAATAAACATCTGTGGGGATTGAATTGGCTTGGGGTTGCTGATGTTAGACCCTAACAGAGACGAGGTGCTGAGCTCAGCCCTGGGTGGGAGCATCAGTCTCACTCTAGTAATGTGCAGGATTTTTTCCCCTTTTTTTGTTTTTTTACCAGTGAAAGCAGCATCTGTGTGTGCAGAAGGGCAGGGTTTAATTTTCGCTGTGCTCTGTAAAAATCAGGACTGGCAAGGTGTATGTTGGGTTGCATTCGTGGCATTTGGAGTCAGAGGCTCAAATTCAACGCTGAATGAAAATGTTTTCAAATGAAAATATATCTTTAGACTTAAAAAAAAAAAAAACCTTTGAGTCTCTGAGTGTAGGAATTCCTGCAGTTGGATGCTAAAAGTGTGAAGGATTTTTGCTGTGCTCCCCTGAACCCTAAAGTACATAGAGCTGTTATTCCCCCCATAACCCCATACAGGGAAGGAGTGGATGGAAATGGACACTGTAACACAGACAGGCCAAGGAATGTGTTGCCTAGCAAGCAGGGAGCTCTTGGATGTGTGTGCTGGACCACTATTCCTGGTTAATTGAAACAAGCTGCTTTGTGCAGCCTGCAGCAGCGTGGGGCACAGGTAGCCTGGAACAGATCCCTGGGAGCCTCCACCACAGGAGAGCTGCAAATAGAGCCCTTGGAGCTGAATCAGCTGGAAATTCCAGGGAGCTGGGACACCTCCTGGGAAATGGTAGCCCAAAGAATCGAGACGAAACTTTCTGGATGGCAGCAGAAGTGATGGGAATGCCAGCTGTGCTTAGCCATATGTGACGATGTTTCCAAGTGGGTTGACAAATAAGGATCAGAAGTTGGAACTAACTTTGTATTCTTTATTCAATAACATATTTTATTAATCTGCAGGATTTTAGGCTGGTTCAAATGACTCAGTACTCCTGGGCTGACTTAGCCAAGACCACAGGCAGCTCCGTGTGCTGGAAAAGCCAAAGGCAGAGTGCTGGAAGACCTCAGTGAGCAGGCAGTGACAGCACCAGCTGAGAACTCCTGACAGACACATTTTGTAAAACACATTTGTATCCAGAATGTTGCTGGATGATAAACTGTGACCATGTAGATAGGGAGGGTTTTGATAAAGTATCTGCTATCAGGACTGGGTTTTTAGAGGGCAGCTTTGAGGATTTCAGGGGGACAAAGCCTTGAAAGAGTTGTGCAGCTTACAGTTTAGAAAGTGATGGGTTTTGGCATGTTTTAGATTTGCAGAAATATTAACATTTCCTGTGAGGTTTTTTGCTGTTTCCAAGTCATTTAAATGCTCTTGTACATTATTGAGTAGTAAATAATTGTCAATAATCAATAGCTTGGTTTTTAAACCCAGTTTTATTTGCTTTTTAAGCCTTTCTGATAACAAACAGTTGTTCTTGCTTGCATCACTTGTCAGGTTGTTGGATTTGGATCCCTTGACACCCTGCCCTCAAATCTGCAAGTGCGTAAAACCTTTTTTTAGCCCTTTTTGCCCTCATTTCTAGGCCGGTGTCATGTACTTTGTACCCAGTCACATCTAAGTACATCAATCACCCATACGTGTCGTGTGACAGCAAAGGGTCACCCCACTGGCACAGGATTGGATGTACTTCCTTGTTTTTCCATTGCATATTTGCTTTCAGCCTGCTCACCCTACCCTGAGTCCCTGTGAGTTGGAGTTTTGCCAGACACTTGGATTGCCACATTTAAAACTTAATTTATCCTAAAGCATTTTCCCTCAAAGGAGATTGAAGGCTGAGACAAGTTGAAAAATCTTACGGCCAGCAAAAATTCAAGAACTCAGCTAAATTCTTTTTTTTTTTTTTTCACATTTTTATGTCTCTTACATTTGTGGGGGGACTCCACACTTCTGAAATATTGTCTATAATGTGTCTCACCTGAAGCCTCCCTTTATTTATTCCCTAATGATGTGGTGATGGTTTAGGAGGAACTTGCTATAGGTTTTCAGAGTAGTTCCCTAAAAACTCTCTGTACCTTTGGATCTTCCATTAGTAGATACTCCCAGAGCTGGGAGACTGGACACATTCCTTCTCATCTAGAAATTCAGAAACTGGGAGAGGGTTTGTTGCTTACCAGCTTCTTGCGGGATTACCTGCTTTGGAATAACTAGTTCATGATAATTTGGGAGCCTGTGAACCTGCAGTTTTCCTGTAGAAAAATGGATGTCACTATGTGAGGAGAAACTTTCTGTACTTTGGTGAAGGTTGGCAACCTGGCAGTGTTTTCATTGCTGATGTGATTATATTTTTCTGACAGTTCATCAGATTTAAATGTTTATTAGAGTTACCCAACAACCACCTTGAAAACAACATCCTCAACTGGTGGCCTCTACCTTTCAATGCACAGTGTTTGTTTGATGTTTGTGTAAATGCAAAATACAGATGTTACTTCTGTTTTTTTATTATTCATAAGAGTGATCTTTGTGATTGTAGCTGTAGTTCCCGTTTAAAGTTGCCTTTTGAAATAGGGTGTCCAGGTAACAGTTGCTTTGGGTGACTTGATTTTTCCATTACATAGATGTATTTTATTTGGAGAGGGGAATGAGGTTTTCTGCATTGTTGTTGCAAAACCTTCTCTTTTTTGCTTTATCTCTTTGAGGAACTGAATTCAGGTCTGTTTGTGATTGGTATTTCATACTCAGTGCAGAAAACCACTTTTGATCCCCGTGTGGAAAGAAATGGGCTGAGCAGGCAGAGTCCCTGTGTGGATGCTCCCACAAGGTGGGGTTTTTGACTTTGCCCCTGCAGACTGTCAATGCTTTGAAGTCAGGAGGAGATTATCCTCCTGCCCCTTTGATTCCCTGGGCCTTTTGAGCAGGAGATGATCCATGCCTGGGAATGCAGAGGGAGTCAACAAGCCACTCTGAATTTCTGCTGGATATCGGCTTATTTGCGTGTGTTGTAGGCACAGAAGTGAGGAATTGTGCTGTGTTAAGTTGTACCCTTGAGAGCAAACAGGCTCTCTGGTTTATACACTGATCTAAACAAAGGGGTTTTCAGAACTTAAGGAATTTTAAGTCAAAGTTGGGAGTACTGTTTTCGTGCATGTGTCATGCAGGTCACACAGTTTAAAAATAAATAAACCCCAGGACCATGTCAGCCACAGTGTGGCTTGTGTGTGTGTTTAATCCCAGGGAATGCGTCTTTTGTAGCCCCCAACTGATTTCCCTGAGGGGGAATCTGTAGTTGGTTATTTTAGGACTCACTTCAAAACTCTGGCATTTTCTAAAAGGGCTTCAGACTCTGCTTGCTAGAAAAAACACTGGATACTGAGCTGAAGCCTGGTAAAAATTTTCTTTTTCTTTCCTTTCACTTTCCACACTTGAGGAAGGAATGTCCCTTAAAACAGGCCAATTTTTTTTTTTATTGCTGTTCTATATTCTATATATTCTAATTGGTAATTAGTATATTTTCCCATCCTGACATTTCGCAAGAAAGCTTCATTCATCTCTTTTTTTTTTTGTTTTGGCATGTGGTATGTTTTGATTTTTCTGTTTTGTCTCAGAAGAAAACATCCAGTGCCGTTGGGCTTTGCTTTCCCTGGTACTGAGGCAGGACCAGTTCCCCGTGGGTTTTCAGAGTGACTGTTCAGTTCCTGTCAGAAGTGCTTCTGCTTCTTAGGGATCCCCACTGCTGAGTAATGACAGAAGTGTATTTTTGGGCAAGAAGTGGTGTTGCTGTGGTACAGAGCATCCACCCCTGCAATGGGGAGTGCAGGGCTGATGAAACCATGGTGAAAATCAGCTTGAAAACAGGGCAGGGGCTGATGTTGTGTCTCTGTTCAAGAGGAAAACACTCAGGCAGGGGAAATTGAAAGTGAAAGTTTTTGGTAAGTGCCTGACTTCTGAGCAAAAGGAAACATCCAGAGCAGGTGAAAATGGGGGCATTTGGCTGTTTCTCTGTAAGGAAGGGAGGAGGGCAGGCTGGAGCTTGGTCTTTGGATGGAATTGGGACAGGTTTGCTGGAAGTGAGGCTTTGCTTCTGAGGTTTTTAAAGGGGATACTGAGAGGAAGTGAATGAGCCAATGAATGCTGGTTTTGTGATGGAATTAGTGGAGCCGCTCTCCTTAGGAGAGGCCAGTGCAGGCAGATGGGCAGCAGGTAAGAAAGGCTGTAAAAGCATAATAGTAGCAAGGGGTGACAATTTATGAGGGTTAAACTAAGCTTAACCCATTTGTTATCCATGCCAGTGCATGTGTTTGGAGCAGAGCTTTGGCAAGCTTGTGCTTTGTGGTAGAAGGCATGGAGACTGCTGTTCTGATTGTCATTTTTTTGTCAAAAGTGTCCTTCCTTTCTTTAAATTGCATGGGGTTTAGTTTGGGGGACAGCATGGCTTGGGTTCCCAGTGTTTGTATCTTCTGCCTAACAGATGTAATGGTGTCATTCCTTAGCTCCATGTGCCAGCTCCTGCTTTTACCCAAAGTCCGAATGACCAGTTCCCTCACGCAGGCCACAGTGCAATGGCTGCTTCTCATTAATGCTTGCCCTTAACTTAAAGAGCCTTTTTATCTTTCAGCCATGTTCTAATGGAGCAGGTCTGGCTTGCACCTTTCCCATTTCTGCTCCACCCATAGCTCTCCAGTTTGCATACAAGTTTTAGTACCTTTGTTGAATGCAAGTGTTGCTTGTCAGTTGTGTTAATCATGAGCTGTAAGTCATTTATTCTTTTCTTTTTAATCTTTAATTTGATAGATACGTGGATGTAGATGTTTTTGTTTTGTTAATTTTCACACCACATCTTTTCTGTACTTTAGGTTGACTCCTCACTGCACTGTGAAAACCATTAAAAGTCCTTGGGGTTAAAACCTGGGGCTCCACAGTGTTACCTGCACTTGGGGCTAGAAATTTTTTTAAATGGCGACTGATCTGTCTGAAGCTGAACCCGTGCATCATAAGGCGCTTCCACTCTTAACGGGAGCTCAGCTGATCCACACGGACAAGTTAAGTGAGGTAGGGGCTGGCCCTTTCTCCAAGCTTGCCCTTGGATCAGTCCTTGACTTCCAGTCCTTCTGAAGGTTACTCAGTACTCTTTCTCCCCTGCTTCTAGGAAACTCAATTGGGAGTCTAACAAACTCTGCTTCCCCTTCCCTGCCTTCCCTGAGATGATGTATCTGTCAAAATCCTCAAATGCTCATCTCATTTAATTTGGAATTGAAATTATTTCTTTTATAACCATAAAATATGGAACTATCCTCTACAAGTATGCTTTGAAGAAGCTGGTTTGAGGGTTACTGTCTTTTAACATCCTGAAAAATCCAAACCAGAGTATTTCTGCCTACGCTGCTTTGATTTACTTTAATCACATTTCAAAACTTTCCGATTTTTTCCAGCATCTGTGCTGATTTTCATGTGCTTCTTGTAGAAAGTGGAAGACGACACAATGCCAATCCGTCGCTCAGTGAATGCTTCTTCCCGGGAAACTCCTCCCAAAAGCAAACCTGCCGAAGGGGAAGAGGTCAAAGCAGGTACAGTTATAGTTCTGCAGTGGATTCATGTATATCCAAACATAGGCTGGTGTTCTGAAACTCCTGAAAAACCCTACAGCCAGGATGAAAATATTATTAATGCTTGGCTCCCTGTCACGGGCATTTCCAGGATTATTGGGAATTTGTGTTTTGTTGACAGTGTTTTCAGTCTGAACCGACTTGTTTTGTCTTTTACACCCTGTGTCACTCCAGACATGAAAATATGGCTAAATATGGTCCCTTTTAAGTTTGCACATCCTTTAGGGTAAAGAAATTGTGAAGTTTCAGTAATGTCAGAAAGATGGCTTGGTATCAAAAGGTGGAGTTAATGAATGGAAAAACTAAGTATTCAATTTTTTTCTTTCTTTTTCTGAACAAAAACATTTTACCACAATGTGTCCTGAAATCTAGTCTGATATTAGCATGTCTGATCTTAGCAGCTTCACCTCAGTGTCTCAGTATGTGTCATTTCATTACTACAGTCAGCTGGTTTCACTGACTTTGTCTTCTGTGGTGTCACAAATAAAAAAAAACAGTTACAAAACTGACTCTTAATTTGCTGTGCATTTTAAATGCTTCCATGGGAAAACTATGCACAGGAATGTATCAGGAATGCTTAACCTACACAGAGCAGTGTTGGTGGGCAGCTCTTTTTCCAAAAAGTGTGAATTTCAGTTTATATGCATCTTATCTAGTAGGCAGCTCAGTCTCTAAGGCCTGTTCTCAGCTAAATATACTTTTATGTGTTTTTTATTTCCTTGGTAAGTTGATTTCTGACTGGATTTGATCCTTCTGATATACAAGTGCTCCTGCCAATGCATGTGCCATCTAAAGCTTTGCCAGGTCTGGAGAAATGTGATGGAATTGTAATTATCCTTCAGGTGCTTTTGTGTTTGAAAACAACTGGGTCATAAGCAAACCCACTTCTTAGAATCCCAGGCCTGTCTGCAACAGCAACTTGTGGAGTTAGAGGAGAACACTGGTGGAATTGGTTAATTATGAAAATGTTTCATGATGTTTGCAGTTATTCTGGCATTTGAGGGCTGATTGCACCTGTATTAAAGCTCTTTTCAGTACTTTTCTTCACTTTTTAAGTTGCATTTAAATAACACATTTAAATTAGTGAAAAAAATTGGCAGATATAATTAGTGGGGTGTGGTCTTAAGTTTGGCTTTTTTTCCCCTCTACCTTCCTATAAAATAA
The DNA here is from genome assembly GCF_008360975.1 of Lichenostomus cassidix. NCBI lineage: Eukaryota > Metazoa > Chordata > Aves > Passeriformes > Meliphagidae > Lichenostomus > Lichenostomus cassidix. Next base: position 5,680,162 of record NC_139501.1, read on the forward strand.
AAGCTGTTTTTAGACAGCAACTTGATGGTTTTTCACATTTTCTAGATGCAGAAGTCACCTCTGAGGAATCTGCCTCTGTTGGAGAGGAACAAGAGACTGAAACCCTGCCTGCTGCATCCAGTGAAGCAGAACAGCCAAAGGAACCTGAGAACGAAGGGAAGGAGGAAATAAAACCCTCAGAAGAAACCAAAAAGGAGTAAGGCTTGCTTGGTGCTGAATTCAGGGGTTTGGGTAGGATTCTGAAGGAAGTCAGGTTCTACAGAGAAAAAAGATAATGAGAGAGATGGAGGAAATATCATGAGTGCCTTGAGGCGCTTCTCCTTAAAATACTTCTCAGGAAGATGCTTCTGATCATGTGTCACTGCTGTTCTCAAACACATGTGAGGCTGAATATTGATACAGGGTTTCTTTTTTACTAATAGAAACATCAGAATATTCCTTAAGTTACATTAATTTAAATAATGTCAGATGTTCTGTGCTCTGGGGTTTTTTTTGGGGTTTTTTTTTTTTTTGTTCTTGTACTGCTTGTTGGTTTGTTTTAGTGCCTCTTGTCTTACTATTGCTCTGTATTTTCCCCAAGAGAGAAGGATCAGTCTAAGGAGAAGGAGAAGAAGGTGAAGAAGACCATCCCTGCATGGGCCACGCTTTCTGCCAGCCAGCTGGCTCGGGCACAGAAGCAGACTCAGATGGCAGCCACCTCCCGGCCCAAAATGGATGCGATTTTAACCGAGGCCATCAGGGTAAGCAGGACACAAATGTGGTTTTTATTCATCTGTCACAAAGCAGAGCAATTTATGTGCCTAAAACGTGTTTTCAGCTTGCTGAGGTACAGGTGACAGTGCTATGTGTTAGCAGGAAGCTGAGTGTGTAAGGTGGAGCTGACATGTGAGTCCATGAGGATGATGAGGGGCCCTGTAGCTAATTTCTTTGTTCAGAATTCATTTCCCTCCCTAATTGCATTTTGAGGAACAGCTAAGATAGCATAACCTGGTTGAATGCTGTCATCATTTCATTTGCTGTGCCTCCTAGCCACATTTAACTTAATTTACCTGGATTCATCCATCTATTTAATAAATGTGCTTTTTTTTAGCATTAACTTACTCTAACTCAGGACAGATGGAGCCACTGTAAACCTGCTTTCCAAAGTGGTGTTGGTGTTGTTTTACTTTATCCCTCCTGATTGTAAGAGGAGATCTGTGCTGTTGCAGCTGTGCTGCTGCTGTCCCCTCAAGGCTTGGTTGTTCCCTTTGGAGGCTTGGACTCCACAAACCTTAATTGCAAGATGGCCTTTCCATCTATCTTCAAAAGATGAACTTCACCTTAGGTTTTTTGCTAGTTTACTAATGTCAATCCTCCATCTTCTTTAAAAAATAATTGGCAGCTTGTTCTGACTTAATGATTATTCTGTTTGACATTAGTAAAAGGCTAGTAAATCAGTTGTGCAGCATTGGTTTGCCAAAAGTTGACTGTGTTTTGTATTTTAAGCCATTCCACGTGAGCACTTCAGAGCAGGGGAGTAGTAGATACGTGCTTGCTGAGCTGCTTTTGTGTTGTTTGTGTTGCTCTTCAACTACTCAGAAGGGGAAGTTTTTTTGTTAGTCATGTTTTACACTCTTGTGTCACAGTGAGGAAAAGACCAGCCCTGGCATCCTGTGGTGGAGATCAGTCCGATCTCTGTTCTTGCAGCCCCATTCAGGATAATTCCAGTGCAGGTGGTTTCTAATGTTTTATTTCTGCTTTAGGCCTGCTTTCAGAAGAGTGGTGCCTCGGTCGTTGCAATACGGAAATACATCATCCACAAATACCCTTCCCTGGAGCTGGAGAGGAGGGGGTACCTCCTGAAGCAAGCACTGAAAAGGGAGCTGGAGAGGGGAATCATTAGGCAGGTAAGAGCTGCCTTGTGGAACAGCACTGGAGGTGGCATTGTTGAAGAGGGACTATTTGCGAGGCCCTGGAGTGACAGGACAAGGGGCGATGGCTTCAGACTGCCAGAGAACAGGGTTAGATGGGATACTGGAAAATAATCCTTCCCTGTGAGGGAGGTGAGGCACTGGCACAGGTTGCCTGGAGAAGTTGTGGCTGCCCCTGGATCCCTGGAAGTGTCCAAGGCCAGATTGGACAGGGCTTGGAGCAACCTGGGATAGTGGAAGGTGTCCCTGTCCATGGCAGGGGGTGGAACTGGGTGATATTTGAGACCTTTTCCAGACAAAACCATTCCATGATTCTGGGAACTGCATAGGAATTTCTTAATTCCATTAGCAGCTCTGTGGAATGACCATGTTTTCCCTCATGGAGGTTCATCAACCTCTGTCTCTGCTTTGTTGGACACTGGCAGGATTTCAGTACTGTTGTGTCAGTCACATACTTTGCCCCGTTGGTTTTTGTGCAATTCATGACCGTTTCTGGGTGTTGTGTCACACAGCTTTGCAGCATCACATGAGTCCAGCAGTGTCATTTCTGCAGCAAGTGGGGGTTTTAACACCATAATTTATGCCTGTTACCTGTCAGGATCTCCTGGTCAGGACAGCAGAGTACATCCTAATATCTGGCTTCAGTTTCTGGTCTTATTGAAGTTTCAGTGGGTTCAAATCAGGCCTCTGCCATAAAAACTCTCTGCAGAGTGGCAGTGCATTCAAAATCTGCATCATGATGTCAGTGAGTCTCTCTCAGGTTGTTATTCTGAGTTACTCTATAAGGACTGAAATGAACTTTCTATTGAACTAGGTGAAAGGAAAGGGAGCTTCGGGGAGTTTTGTGGTGGTGTCTAATGCAGGAAAAACTGTTCCAAAAGCCAGAGACAGAAAGGTAAGATGGATAATTTTAAACAATACTCTGAAATATATTGCACTGAAGCACAGGTACCTAACCCAATATACTTAACCTGAACCCAGTGTTTTCCTCCTTGCTGTGCTTTTTCTCCCCAGGTACAGTAATTAAAACACTCATCCCACTGGCAACAGAATCAGAAAGCTACTATGAGGAATTAAAACCAAGTCAAATAATCAAAATCTCAGTTTTAAAATGTATACATTAACTGCCTAGGCTTTGTTTCAGAGGAAGAAAAGTGAATAATCATGAAGCTCTTCCTCTGTCTTTACCTGGTAGAGAGAGATGCCTTTCAGGTATTGGAGAGTTTTATGCTACTGCTGTGTCTGTTTTACCTGTTGTGTGGATAAAGGGAAGACTCCACTCTTTAGGAATGAGGGAAATGTTTTCCCATCAGCTGTGAAAGCAAAAGGAGGAAGAAGAAAATATTCTAAGGCTTCTGGAAGAAAGCTGCTGATGCTGGGTGTTGTTATGGAGTAATGTGGAGGGGGTGTTTTTTTGAGCTTCATAGTTAGTTGTGGTTCCAGCACTGCTGATCTCCGCTCCATGGTGTGCTGAGTGTGTGAAACACATTCCTAATGCTGCACTTCCAAAATGTTTAGCTGGAATTGCCAATCCCTTGGGATTAGACAGGTGAAGTTAGACAGGTAACGCCTTGGTCCTCATCTCTTGCTTCCTGGGGAGACCAAAAGCCCTAAAACCAAAGGAAATGTTCACATACTTGGTGTAGGGCACTGAAGGAAACTAATTGCAGTGGAACTTTTTAAACAGAGTTCACAGTCTCCATGAGAAGTGTGAGCAAGGCAACTGATACCTGCTGACACATCGCCTCTCTCTGCAGCATATGGGTGTCTTTGTTCCCAGTTACTTTTCTCTGTGTTGCAGCAAAACAAATGTTTTGGATGAATTCAGCTGGCAGGGGAGCAGCTCCCTCACTCATTGCACTGTTTGCAGAGCTGCTGTTCAGCATCAAATCGCTGAACTTCAGCACATTTTCTGTATAAAGAATAGACCATTTTTTCCTGATCATCCCCTCTCATAGTAACAAAAGGGGTGGAGGAAAACTCAGAATGGAACATTGGCTTTAATCAAGATTTTATTGTGTTATTTCAAAAAAAAAACAAAAAGAGGACTCTTGTTCTCTTTTTGAGGAAGATTTGATTTGTATAAACAGGTCCTGTCTTTGATGAGATTAAAGTTTCATGTCAGCATGTATCATCATCTCCACAGAAAGGGCTGTAAAGCATTGGCACAGGGGGTCCAGGGAATCACCATCCCTGGAAGTCCTCAAAAAATATAGTGGATGTGGCACTTGGGGACATGGTCTGGTGGTGAATATGTCAGTGCCGGGTTAATGGTTGGACTCGATGATCTTGGAAGGCTTTTCTGGACTGAATAAATCCTGTGATTTTATGATTTTTCTCTTGTCTCATTGAAGGGTGGCAGAGGAAAATGTCTATAGCAAGAGGAACGAAATAATTAAAAATACAGATGCTGTGAGATATTCAGCAATTTTGTTTGTAAATTTTTCCTAAAACTCCTATGAAAATTCAGCCACATTTGCTCAATTTCACTTAAGCTGCAAAACTTTTTAAGTTGTTAAAGAGCTGCCTTACAGCACCTGAGTTTCCAGATCTGCAGCCAGTGTCAGGAGCACTTCTCCCCACGTGTGCATTGTTTAGAAACCCAGCGGTTTAGGCCCCACTGATGCATAAAAGTCTGTGTGTTTCAGAGAAGCAGTTCGGCTCCAAGTGCAGAGCAGCAAGTGAAGCTGGAGGACGTCCTTCCACTGGCCTTCACCCGCCTGTGTGAGCCCAAGGAAGCTTCATACAGCCTGATCAAGAAATATGTGTCTCAGTATTACCCCAAACTTAAAGTAGATATAAGGTAAGTGCTGGAGTTGCTTTAGCAAGCAGAGAACTGGGGAAACTCAGCCTTCCTCTGGCTCTGCCTTGCTTCACGATGATTCAATCCGGTATTTAAGCAGCCAGGTGCTGCTCAGAATTGCAGAGCAGGTGGGAAAGCTTGAGGAAAAACTGTGCCTTTTCCTGTGTCCCTCCACATCCCATCTTTTCCTGACACCACCAGCAGCACTGCTCTGCACACCTTAACCACACCCACATCCCTTTACTGCCTGGATGTGAAGGCCTCTCCTCGGGATCTCATCCCACTTGAATCTGGATGCTTTAGCCAGCACACACGTACAGTAATCTTTAAGTTGACCTGTATGGAGTGAGCTGAGGCTTCAGAAGCAGTACTAGGAAAACCCTGTGTGTCACCTCTAACAGGGTTTTGTCAGCCCTTTGTTTGCCTGTGAGCTGAGTGCCCACCACATCCAAATGTGCTGCTCAAGGTGAGTGGATCCTTGCCAGGGCCGTGTGCCCAGAGCTGCCAGTGGTGCCGTGACACCGAGAATGCACCACCGCTGAGCTCCCAGCACAGTGCCTTGTTCTGTTTGTGGAACGAGCCTTGCTGACAGGTCTCCATTTAAAGTGTCTGCATGTAGGCAGACAGCACTCTAAGTGCTGCTCTGCTCACGCACTGCAAGGTGCTGTTTCTCTGTTTGTTGTTGGAGCTGTCAGTGTGTGTCAGTAAAGCTTTCTCCTCCTGTGTTTCAGACCCCAGCTGCTGAAGAATGCCCTGCAGAGAGCTGTAGAGAAGGGCCAGTTAGAGCAGATCACAGGGAAGGGAGCGTCTGGGACATTCCAGGTCAGAGACTGAGTTCATGTTTTGTTGACCACAAGCCTTGGATGTCAGTTACTGCACCCTCTCCCCTGGTTTCACTGGGTAGCCCTTTCTTCAGCAGCCTGGCATGCTCAGCACTCGTCCAGCTATGAAGCAGTAGGACTCTTGTTCTCCTCTTGGTCTCCGTTTCAGGAGCAGACCCCTGTTGTCTTGCTGAGCATGCTGCACGCACTGCTCATCTCTGACTCACCAGCACAGTAGGGAGCTGGTGGGGTAAGCTTTCCTTTCCATCCCTAACTGGAAGTGCAGCAGGTATCCCAGATGCCTGCAATGTCTTTTACTCATGTGTGTGCCACAGAAGTTGCTTGGGTACATTTGGTCCGTGGGATGGAGGAAGATGTGATTTATTTTGCTTTCTTTCCTCCTCTGAGCAATAGGCCCTTAGACTGCCACATCCTTGCAGTGTATTTAGGGGCTGGGGTGAGGTGTTGCTCATAAAGCCCCCCAGGCCAGCTGTAGGCCTGTCCTCCCACCTACAGCTGGGAGAGCAGCATTCCCTCTGCAGTGTTTTAATATTAAACGTATCTGTGCTAATGCAGGAGCGCCGACCCACCTGGTGCAGAGGAGCTTGTCCTGACCTGGTTTGGGAGAATTTTGTCTTGATGCTTTTCTCTTCCTCCTTGGAAAATAGCTGAAGAAATCAGGGGAGAAGCCCCTGCTGGGTGGGACTCTGATGGAAGATGCCATCCTGTCTGCTATTGCGGCCATGAACGAACCGAAGACCTGCTCCACCACAGCACTGAAGAAGTATATCCTGGAAAATTACCCAGGGACCAACTCCAACTTCCAGGGTAAAGTACTGTTCCATGTAACGTTTCTATTCTGCATGCTGAGAGAGTCCTGCAGCTGCAGATGTGCCTGTGCAGCACCTTTAAACTGCTCTGTTGAGCTTGCAGGGAGCTGCAGCTGCTCAGCTCTTTGTGCTGCAGAGATGCTCAGTGGTTTTAATTCCCATCAGTCCCTTTCAAGCCGGACAAAGGCCAGTTCCTGAGACAGAATGCACGATTCTCTAGTCTATAGCCAGGAAGGGGGAATAGTATTCAAGTGCTTTATTGTTCTTAAATCATCAAGTTGATTTCATCTCTCTCTCTGCTTTGAAAGGGACAGCTTGGCATCAATGCAGTTCCTAATTGCTTTTTACGTAGAGCATTTGCGTAGTTTAACTTTTTTTAAAAATTCACAAGCACCCTCTTACTGATTTGTTTGAGGCCCTACTTTGGATCTGATTTTTAAAAGGTCAAGCAAATAATGAGAAAAACCAATTGTGTTTTATTTGGAAGGGAGATTTGGCATTTCTTTGTTCCCAGAAGTGACACTAATGTCTGGTTTGACTTTTACATGAGCAGAGGCTTTAAACCAGATCTTCTCTTGGCTTATTTGCGTTATTTGGGCTGAGCCCTGATGCAGCTGGTTGATGCTGGAGGTCAGTTGAGACAGGCTTAGCTCACAGCAGTCTATACTCAAACCTAAACGTAGATCAGTTTGTTCCTGTGGTATCACTGAGTTGGTGCCATTCCTCAGGAGCAGAGAGGAAATTGCTGATCCCACAGTCTTTACCTGGAGCTGAAGCACAGCATCAGCACAGCTGTCTGGTGCAGGGTTACGGACACACAGCACAGGTTCCAGGGCTGAAGAAGCTGCCTGAGGCCTTCTGCCAATTAGAAATTGATATCAAGACTTCTTAATCCTGGGACAGGAAAAAGAGTTTCCAGGCTTCCTAAGCCCTCACATGGTTTATTTTCAGGACCACTGGAAATGTCCCTGGTCCTCAGAGGCCTGTGTTGAGCCAGCCTGCAGTGCTTGTCAGTCCTGCAAGGTCGATAAGGAAATCTCAGCTTGCAATCTGTTGTTTTCTTTCTCCTTCCGTTACATAAAAGGAATTTTGATGATCTCTGCTTTGTTCTGAGAGCAACCGGAGGAAGAGCTGGTGAGATGTAAAAAGCAGGCGGGTACACACTGTAGAGCCAGAACTCTGCTTTCCTTCCCAGTTTATGCCTCATCTCAGAACTGGACTTAACTGGAGTCAAGTCCTTTACGTGCTGCTATTGATCTTTGGCACTCAGAGTAAAACCAGCCTTGTGGTTATAAAAACTTCGGAATGTGCTACAGAGTTGACCTTGTTTTTCCCTGAGAGCTCAATATGCAAATAGCTCCTCTAATTCAAGCTGAAAATGGTTCTGAACTGACTAAACAACCCCAGCCCTTTGCCAGAGACAAAGATCCCCTGTACTTGCACAGTTTGAGTTACAATTCTTACACAGTGCACAATGGAATGGCTGGAACAAAAGTCTGGAATAAAAGACTGGAATAAAAAGTGCATTTGTTGTATTTCTAGACCAAATATTTTACCCTTTAAAAAACAAAACAAAAAGCAAACTACAGAATGGGTAAATATGCAGCACATACCACACTTAGAATATGAGGAGATCAAAACCAGGGTAATAGGCTTGTTTTAAAACATACTTTGGAGGACGGGCTGAAACCTGGGTTAAATTTGGGCAGAAGTAGTTACATGGTGCTGTTGAATGATTTATGAAGGATCATCCCATGATCATGACATCAGAAACATGTGCTGTTCTTGACTCCTTCCTTTGAAGAATTTAAAGCCACTCTTGCCAAGCGCTCAGGAACAATATCTTGTATCTTGCTAGAAAATTGACTGTGAGAGGATTTCCCATTCTGACTCCAGCTTTGATTTCAGAGGGCACAGCAGAGAGCAGTAAGATCAGACAAGAGGATAAAGATAGTAACACAACCTTTCTCTGATTTCTTTTTCACAGTTCATCTACTGAAGAGAACCCTGCAGAAATGTGAGAAGAATGGCTGGATGGAGCAAATTTCTGGGAAGGGCTTCAGTGGAACCTTTCAGCTTTGCTTCCCTTATTACCCCAGGTAAAGAGCTTGGCTGTGAAATGATGTTCAGGAGTTTTGCACAGCTCAGGTAGCAGAGCTGAAGTTCATGAGCCAACCCCCTATTTACAGAGAGGTTTCAGAGAGTTTGATCGTTGGTGAACTGCCACGTTGTCACCCATGCTCTGGATAATGGCATTACTTGGGTGGACAGAAAGCTGACTTCATTAGCAAGGGAAGCTTTTAAGGGCAGTAGAAATACTGGGTTCAGTATTCTTAGGTGATTGTTGTACTGCTTTTGTTGCAGGCTGGGCTATTTAAGTATTCCTGTGCTAAAACAAATTCACCTGTGCAGAGAGTGCAGTGGGTTCTCCATGCCAGGATGCTCCTAAGGAGTAGGACCCAGCTGTTCCTTCCTTAAGGGAGGGGAGGAGGGAGGAGGGAGAATGACCTAGATTAGCTACTCTTGAGTGTAAACCAGCTTTTCTTTTCCTTCTGTGAGCTGATATTGTGCTGGGCCATGTGGAGCTCAGGTGTGGGGCCTTGGTATCCCAGGAAGAGCCAAATGGCAGCACAGTCATTAAAGTCCCTGCTCCCCAGCTCCCTTTATTGCACACGAGTCACAGCTTCAGCCACATTCAGCTGCTGGAGTCTGATCCTGCCCCTTTGTTGTTTCTATCCCTGGGTTTGTGGGGAAGGAGCAATGAGGGATAGAAATGGAGAAGGGACAGCTTAGGGCTGGTGCATTCACAGGCTGTCGTGTTTCTGTCGCTTCTGACACTAAATAACGTTGGTTTGGGATAGCAGCAGTCACAATTCCTGGGGGCATTTCTGGAGTAGGCTAAAGCTGTAACCTTAGGGGGAAGCTGCAGTACCAGGGGAGAGCCAGGGTTACCCAGGACTTGCCTACCCTGGAGTTGTATCCTTAGAAGCAAATCACACTCTGACCAGACCCCTCTTGTAGCCCAGATGTGCTCTACCCAGAGAAGCAGCAGGATGAGGATTCTGAGGAATCTGATGAGGAAGAAGAGGAGGAATCTGAGGAGGAAGAAGAATCTGAAGAGGAAGAGTCTGAGGAGGAAGAGCCACCACCAAAGAAGAGGTATGGCAGCTTGAGAGATGAGTGGGCTCCTTTGGATGAAATAAGTGTCTGTCACAGCTGTAGAGTGCTCAGGTGTGTTGGTTGATGTGGTCTTTGACCACCTGCTCACAGGTGTTGGCAGAAGTTTCTAATTATTCCTTGCTCCAGAGATACTGACCTTCCCCATTCCATAATTTGAAGCCTTCCTCTTTTCTCCTCCAGGTGAGAGAGAGCCCGTGTTTATTGTTTGTGTTGCCTTTAGTCTCCTGCTTTATAAAGTGTGATGTTTCACATGGGACTTTTTATATTTATTGTTTCTTTAGGAAAATTCTTCCCTACAGTAATTATTTGCAGCTCTGTAGCCAGATATGAGACCTGCCTCATTCAGAATGTGGACTTAATATGAGTGTTGTTTGTTAAGTAATAAAATCCCATTTAGAGAGGAGAGATAGTGCTTAGGACTCTTAATTGTTCTGACAGCTGACTGATTCACTGTCATTATTTATATGTTTATTTGCCTAACAAAGGGGTTGGAAACCTCACTGGCAGAGCTCTGTGGGGATGGCAAGTGCTCAGCATAGAGCTACCAGAGGAGCTCTTGCTCTTTGGGATTTAGCTCATAGAATGTGCTGGCAAAGGACATGAATGCCAAGATGTGCTTCATTTATGCAAATTGCTGACAGCAGCCCTGCTCTGGGTACCGTTTGTGCCTCCACTGAGCTCCTGTGCTGTCTCTTCCTGACAGGATGCAGAAGAGACCCCCTCCCAAATCCCGGAGCAGGGCCCCTCCGATGAAGCGAAGAGAGTCCAAACCCAAGCCAAGGAAAACCCCTGCTGCTCGCCGGGGCAAAGCAAAGCCCCCTCCCAAGGTCAAGACCCCTGCTAAGAAAGCCAAACCAGCACCCCCAGCCATCAAGAAAGCCTCTGGTGGCAGCTCTTCCAAGAAACCAGCAGCCGGCGGGAGGAAGGAAGTGAAACCCTCTGCCAAGGGCAAATCCACCATGAGGAAATCTCTCCGGGCAAAAAAGTAAAATGTTTCCAATGTCAGGGTATCCCATGGTCAAATCCACAACCTTGTTTTATAAGTCAACGTGCATTTGTATTTTAGTTCTGATGCTTAAACACTTCTTTATTTGTTTTTTTTCTTGAATGATGGGGAAAAGCTGAAAACTAAATCAAACCAACCCGAGCGTTCATTAGATCTCGATGCTGTGCCTCGTGCCTGCCCCTCCCCTGGAACGAGTCATCTTTACTTTCTGCAATAATTTTCGGACTTTTCTAGGACGTCTCTAATCTGTACATTTATGGTGTTCCACATGGGTTTTGGGGGGGAGGGTTGGCTTTTAAAACAATTCTTCAAAGAAGATCTTTATATCTTTAGACAGCAGGAACAGGATGATTGGGGGAATGTGATTCTTTAATGAGAAGGTGCAATGGCAGAGGAGTCCTCTCTAGATCCCTGCATGCCGAGGTCCTTGGCGCTTCCATGAGGGAGCCATGTACATACAGCACTTGCACTGAGCCCCGAGGTGCTGCTTTCCTCAGAGCCACAGGCCCAGTGGGTGGCTGCTCAGTTGGATCCTTGGCGTCTCCTGAGGTCTGATGCCAGAGGGGCTCCAAAAGAGGCAGCTCTCGGTTAGGTGGGTGATTTGAATTAGTGTTTCCACACCATATCTGCTACCTTAAAACCAAAATATATCAAAGTCTTCTTGAATCCAACTTTCAAATGTTTTTAAGAGATGAAAAGCCTGAGTTTGTCACCTCTTGTTTACCCTTTTTTAAAGAGAAGTTGGAGAGCTATACAATTGCTAATGTAGAGATGTTGATAAGTGAAGAACATGCGGTTTGCTAAAATAAAATGAAACTAGATTCCAGGCCTGCCTTCTATGTCCTTTCTCTCCTCACCACAGCTTCTCCTCCTGGAAAGGTAGAGAGGAGGGAATACAGTCACCATGGATTGCTGCAGAGGCAGATCTTTGTTCAAAGCCAGTGTGATTTAGCCTGAGCCACTGCCAAGCTCTGTAGTCGAACCGATTCCTGACCATTTTTCTCCCTGGTTTCTCTGGAGACAAAGGTGAGTGAGAAGAAAGCTCTGTTGGAACCTCTTGCTGCTCCTCTTCCCCCGTCAGTGATTAGTGGGGACAAAAAAGCCCTGCTGAAACCTTCCCCCCTGCCCTGCTCAAGAGAGCAGCACCTGCCTTCAGAGCATGTCTCACCACCTCCCCAGCTCTGCTGTGCCCAGGGCGGTGATTCCAATGGGACCTGACAGTCGCCAACGTGCTGTTGCAAGGAGCTGTGAGGAGGGGAATTACACACACAAAAAGGGAGAAAATAGCTTCACTGAATTTGCTCTTTTCAGCTGCTGTCCCAGTGTGCTACCTCTGAGAGTTAAAAAAATGCCTACAGAAATGGCCTAAATTGTTCCCAACCTTGTAAGGAGAGTACAAACAGCAGGTTAAAAATCACAGCTGATGGGAAAGAGAGTGAAAGCTCTGATCAAAGAATGATCCACGGGGATGTAAAGCAATTAGAAACATTAGTTAATGGCTTGTTCCTGGAGCTGCTTGTACAGAAGTCATGGGGTTTGTTGGCATTGTGGTGAGATGAATAGGAGAAACTTCTCAGCGTTAGGATATTTATGGGGACAAGGAGTCTTCACACAGCTGCTGGGCATTTTTCAACCTCCCTCTTCCCAATGGCATTCCCACACCAACATTCCCATAGGTATTTGTTAAAACACTTCTGGGTGACACTGATTTCTCACATCTGAGCAGGTGCACCTTAAATTGAGAGTTGTGCTGAAACCTTGCTCATCACCAGACTCTGGCTGTGGTTTGAATTAAGTGATTTCTGCACACTGAGCCAAAAAAAAGCCACAGGCTTGGTTGTATTTAATCCAAAGGGGGGATCCTTGCTTCCCAGGAGCAGTGACTGGGATTGAATGGGAAAATCTTCACTGCCAGCAGAGCGAATGCCTTCTGGGGGGGTTTGTGCATCTTTGCCACTCGCTCATCTCCAGTCTCTGCTTCCTGGCCAGACTGGGCTCCCTTACGTTGTTTCTTCAGCCCCAGCTGTCCCATTTTTTTTCCATGGTTTCTCCACTATCAGTTGATCCGGTGGCTCTGCCATCGCAGCTCTCAGCGTCTTGAAGCAGCTGGCGCTGGCTGTGACCCAAAGTTTGAACACCACCGGCCAGACACTCAGGATTGCTGGGGCAGAAGACAGGGATTTCTGGATGCACCGCTGAGGGTTAGACCCCATCTCCTCCCCAAACTGCTGCTTTCCCATCCCAGAAGCCAAGCTCATCCCTGTGGCTGGGGATAGCTTTGCTTCAGCTGCCCCGGAGGGTGTGAGGGAGGCTCTGGGTTACGTGGTTGCTCTGCAGTGAAGTCAGAGCCACCCCTCTTCATTTTCTTTTTCCAGCTAAAGCAGGCAGCAGTGGGCAAAACTCCACAGGGAATGTAGAAATTGGGGTGAAAAGGGTCTGAGCATCAGGGCAGGGGGTGGCGAGCGAGCAGCCACGTGTGTACGTGTCAGGGTTAGAAATCGCTGCTCCGCCGGGCACGCCGGAGGAGACGGGAAAAGACGCAGAGAAAATCAGTTGCCGCCGCGTTTTCCAAAATCACGAGCGAGCGTTCCTGCTCGCCGTCGCTTCCAAGAAACGGAGAGAACCGAGGAGGAAAATTGCGGTGATTCATCGCGGGCAGATCGGAGGCAGGAAATGGGAGTTTGCTGCCTGCCCCGTGCCCGGCGTGGGCTCCGTGGGCTCGGGCTCGCCGGGGCCTGGCTGGCGGCGAGGGCCTGACACCCACGGGTCGAGCATCCCTGCGCCGCGGCCGCAGCTGCCGGAGGAGCCACCGGAGAAGGAAAAACAACCGGCGGAGGCCGAGTGCGGGAGCACCGGGAATTTTTCACCTGCGTTTCTCCGGAGCCATCCAAGCGAGAGCTGCCCGTGAGCCGGGGGGGTCCAGCGGGATAGGAGTCCCAGGGGATGCTTGGTGTCTGGTGTCACACACCCTCTAAATTTTGGGGGACAGCATCCCTCCCTTGGGACCCCCAGGGTGGCCGGTGGGCTGGGGGCTCCATTGAGAAATGAAGCGTGGGGGAAAGGGGGCGGGGCTTGGGGGCTGCCTGTCCGCGGATTGGCTGGGGGAGGGGGGAGACCCCCCAAATCGTGCCGGAAGGGAGAGGGGCCAGCCTGCGCTTATGATGGGGATACGGCACCACAGGGACCCCCCCATGCCATTGGGATGCGCCTGGAGCAGCCGGAACCCCCTTTCACCCAGGAGGCTGCTGCGGGGCCTCCGTGACACGAGTTGCGCCGGTCTCAGCCCGGCCGAGGGGTGTGGAGCACAAGTCCCCTGTGGGTGGCTGGAGAAGGGCTCGGCGCACCCCTCGGTGGATGCTCTGCACCAAAAACACCCCAAACCCGCTGCCCCCATCGCTGGTGTTTTGGGATCACCCCTGGAGAGACACGGGGATCTTGGTGCTGCGGGGCCGGCAGGGAGTGGGAGGGAGCACAAGAGGGTAAGGATGTGGGGGGATCCCCAAAACCTTGCTGGAGTTCGGGATGTGGGACTGCATGCACCTCAGTGCACGCACAATTCCTCTGTGCCAATCCACAGTGCATGTTCGGCACAGAGGAATTACCTGGGTTTCATTTGGGGGTGGGATGTGAGCACTGCATCCATCACATTTGAGGTCGGGTTTGGGGACCCTCACATCACCCTCTGGGCTCAGGAGGTGGGGGAGTGCCTGCGTGCTGCTTGGAGTGGAGACATGGGACCCTCAAATGGGGCTCAGGAACAGAAGATGGGGACCCTCACATCACCCATTGGGTCAGGATGCTGGGACTTTTCGTCGAGGTTGGGACACAGGGACCTTCACCTTGGGGTTGGTGCCAGGTTGTGGGGAATTCTGGGGTCATAGGGGGATTGGGACCCTTTTATTAGGGCTGGGACTTGGGGAACATCTGCAGAGGCATCAGGACTTGGGGGAGCTCTGTGCAGGGACCACAGCACCTCCCCAGGGCTCAGCGGGTTGGAAACAAGAGACAGTGGGGGCAGGTTGTGTCTGTCCCTCCCCTCCTCGCAGGGACAGTGACCAGGGGCTGGACCCAGGCTCCCCCTGCTTGCTTCAGCACCACCATCCTGGAGGGCTCCGGATAACTCAGATGTGGCATCAAAGTCACATAACCCCATCCTGATCCAGCCTTCACCCCCAAACCCCGCTGCCATGAAGAAGAAGCCAGCCAATGGTCGAGGGCTGGACCCTGTGGTCCCCCAGCAGCGAGCCCGGGCTGTCACCAAGCCAGCAGAGGTGACTTACCCATGATGGGGGGTGACACCCCGAGATGAGATTTGGGAGCTGTTGCACCCTCATGACTCCCAAAACCATAATCTCAGGGTGGGCCAGTTGCCCAGGGGGCATCAGCAAGGAGTTGTTGCTGACACGGGTGGGGTTTTTGCCCCCTCAGTATGTGGGATCCTTCGTGGTGGAGGATCTGGACCTGCAGCAGCGAGCAGGACAGTTGGAGGAGCAGCTGCGGGCACTGAAGGTCAGGATCTACCACTGCTCCCCTCGCTGGGAAACACAGGTGACCCCAAATAAATCGGGGCACCCACAGAGGGCACAGCCCACACCCCCCAGTGCCACATCTTCCCCGGACAGGACTGTCCCAGGAGGAGGCCAGTGGTGCTGAGGTTCAGCTTGCAGGGGCTGAAGGTCTACGGTGCTGATGGGGAGGTAGGGGGCTGGGGGGGGTCAAGGGTGCTGGGGAATGGGTCAGGGGGGCCGGGGGTCAGGGGAGCTGAGTAGGGGGGGCCAGAGATGTTGCAGGGGTGTTGGAAGGGTCAAGGGTGCTGGGGAGGGGGTCAGGGTCTGGGAAGAGGGGTCGGGGTTGCTGGGGTTGGTAAGTCAGAGATGCTGGGGAGAGGGGTCAGGGATGGTGGGAGGAAGGGTCAGAGATGCTGGGGAGGTGTCAGTGTTCTGCTGGAAAGGGGCTTTTGGGGTCTGTACCACTGAGCATTGCTTTTCTCTTGAGAAGCTGCTTTGTGTGTGCAAATAGGGGTGACCCTGGGGGAGCCCGGGGGTGCTGGGTGCCCCTGACACCCCTCCCTGTCCCGCAGACGCTGCTGATGGCACACGCACTGCGCCGCATCCTCTACAGCACCTGGAGGCTACCCGACCGCCAGTTCGCCTTCGTGGCCCGCAACCCCCACAGCCCCCCCAGCACCCTCTTCTGCCACCTCTTTGTGGGGCTCCCGGCAGAGGTGGTGGCCCAACCCCCTACACCCCCAGAACACCATAATTATTATTACTATTAATATTTGCGCTCAGTGTCTTTCGCCTCCCCCAGGTCCAGACCCTGCACCACCTTCTCTGCCGCTCCTTCCAGCTCTGCTACCTCCTGGCACACCCCGAGGAGCAGGCGGGTGAGGGGGAGCTCCCGGGGCCGGGGGTGCTGCGGGAGCCCCTCAACCCCGAGGAAGTGTCACGAAATGTCAACGCCCTCGTGTCCTTCCGCCGCCTGCCCGCACCCGCCGGCCTCGGCCCGCTGGGCACTGGGGTAGGTGTGCCTGCCCAGCCCCGTGTGCTGCTCCTTTGCACGCCTGCATGCGCGGTGCTCTCCCGCCTGCGATTTTCACACGGTGTTTTCTTGCACGGCTCTCTGCACATGTGCTTTGGCACAGCCCGTTTGTGCACGGGGCCTCGCGTGGATTTTCGTGCCTGGCCTTTCATTCGCACGGCATTTCACAGAAGATTCTAACCTGGAAAGGACCCACAAGGATGATAAAAGTCCAGCTCCTGGCCCTACACAGGACAGCCTGGTTTCTTTCACAGCAGTCTGTGTATGGTGCTTTTAACAGAGGGGTTTCTTGCACAGCATTTTCCCAGACAGCTCTTGCGCAGCATTTTCTTGCATTTTGCACAGCACATTGGCACACCGCCTGCTGTCTTGCACGGTGTTTCCTTGCATTTCCTCTTTGTGCAGCCTTGCTTTGCACAGTGGTGTGAGCACGGTGTTTTCACAACTTTACTCGCACTGTATTTTGAGAGTCAGATTTTGCAGGGCCCATCCTGCACAGCCCATCTCCACATGCTGCTTTGCACAACCTATTTTAAACGACCCTTCCTTGAGGGTCTTTTCCTGCCTGACGTTTGGCATCTGGCAATTTGCGCAGCAATTTTTTTGCACAGTGATTTTGCAGGAGGTTTTACAGTGCTTTTTTTCCTTGGTGTTTTTGCACAGCACTTTCTTTTCCATAGCATGTTTCTGTGTAACTTTTTTTACACAGCATTATTTCTTATAACTTTTTTACATGGCACTTTTGCACAGTGGTTGGCATGGCTGTTTTGGCATGGCATTTCTTGCAGAGCATCTTTACACAGTAGGTTTTCTTCACAGCTCTTTTTGCACTGTGTTTTTGCACCGGGGTTTGGGTGGCATTTTTTGCACTGCATTTTTGCACAGTGTGGTGATTTTTTTGCATGGCATCTTTCCACAGTGTTTTGCATGGCATTTTTTGCATGGCATTTTCTGCACAGCATTTTTGCAGGGCGATTTTTGTGCGGCATTTTTTACATGACTTTTGCACAGTATTTTTTTCACAGAATTTTTGGCATAACATTTTTTGCACTGCATTTTCGCCACGGTGTTTGCACGGCGTTTTTTTTTTCTTAGTGTTTCACACAGCTTTTTTGGTGTCGCATCCTTTGCACAGCATTCTTCCGCTTGATGTTTCATGTGACAGCCAGAGCCCCCAGATCCCTCTCACAGCCTGTCCATCCCCCAGGACCGGCGGTCGGAGGCGGAGGGCAGAGCCTGGCGCCCGGGGAATCCGTACTGCTCGCCGGTGCTGGTGCGCAAGAAAGCCATTCGGAGCAAAGTGCTGCGCTCGGGAGCCTACAGGGACTGCGGGGGCGAGGGACAGCTCCACCAGCAGCCCCGCGACACCGGTGAGTGCCGGGGGGGAACCTGAGGCACGGGGACACACACACCCCGAGTCCCACGGGGTTTTGGGGGAGACGAGGGGATTAACGGGCTCCCGCAGCGGCGGCGGGATGGGAGAGCAAAGGGGCGAGGAGCTTGGCCTTCCTGCCTGAAAACGAGAGCATCCTCGCCGAGAGCGTGTGGGCCTTCGCCGGCATCGCCAGGTGAGTGCACCTGTGGGAGCACCTGATCCTCGGCACCTCCAAACCCTGCGCCCAGCTCCACCCCCTGCCCCACCCCTGGGCCCTGTGCCCACCGCCGCCTCGTCCCCAGGGACGCCGGGGTCGCGCTGCTGCGGCGGGACGTGCCCGGCGCCTTCCTCCTGCGCCCCGAGCCCGGGCTGCCCAAGCGCTGGTGCCTGTGGGTGCGGGCGCCCTGCGGTGTCGTGTCCTACGGCCTCGTCAGGACGCACCAGGGCAGGTTCTGCGTGGAGGTGAGTGCGGGGCTGTGCGGGGGCGTCGGGTGAGGGGGTGTTCGGTGTATGAGGGCAGGAGCGCGTTCGCTTCTGGGGGCTGCATCTGCATAAGTGCTTTGGATGTCTGTGCACTGGGGTGCATTTGGTGCATCTATGCATTCCCGCACTGGCGTGTTGTGCCTTGGTGCATGGATGTGCTGTACAAGTGCATTTGGCGTGTCCATGCGTGGATGCACTTACCAGATACCCTGTGTGTAAATGTGTTTGGACCACCCGTGTATGGTTGCACTGGGGCTGTAAGTGCATTTGTGCATCAGAACATGGATGCACCGGTGTGTGTGTGTGCATTTGATGCACCGTGGAGGTGCACTTGGTGCGTTTGTGCACGGGTGCAGGGTGTAAGGTGGGCTCAGGTGTACACGTGTGGGTGCACACAGGGGTGTCAGTGCATGGGCACATCGATTCGTGGGTGTCTCAGGGCACAGGTGCCTCTGTGCATCACCCTCTGGGTGCACTGGTACATCCGCACTTCAGTGTGTAAACACATCTGAATTTGGGGCGCTAGTGCACAGATAAGTGAAGCACAACTGCCCGGGTGTGTGTTTGATTCACCAGCCCACTGGTCAGGGCTGCCTTTGATCTGTGGGTGTGTCAGCTGTGTGTGCTCACACAGTGCTGCAGTACCTGCACGCAGGGGTGTGCAGTGCGTGCACAGGTGTGTTGGATTCATGAGTTCACCTGTGCCGTGGCGCGTGGGTGCCTCGGCTCCGTGGGTACCTGGTGCACGAACCCAGGGGTTGTGTGATGTGTGGGTGTGCTGGCACACGGAACACAAGGATTTGCTGCGTGAGCACATTCAGTTCAGGGGTGCAGGGGTGAGTGGGCACAGCCTGCGCAGGGGCTTCACCTCTCCCCTCTCTCCCGACGGCAGCACTCCAACGCTGAGTTCGCCAGCATGGCCGCCCTCCTGGCCCACTACTCCGGGACACCGGGGGGCTGCTTCTGCCGCCTGGCCCCCGGCCGATGCAACCCCGGCTACGAGGAGCGGGATCCCGGCGGCGGGGCCAGCGCCGAGGGTGGCGAGGCCGCCTGGGCCCCCGCCGCCCCCATCGGGGTGCAGCACGAGCGGGGATAGGCCAAGCCCCCCCTCCCCGTGCACGGCTGTCCCCCAACACCCCCCGAGCTTTAACTCGCTGCCGCCTGCCTTATCCCCCCCCGCCTCGGGCTGTCCGGCGCCTCCCCCAATAAATGGCTCTCCTGCATCCGGAGCAGGGCTCTGCTGGCTGCCGGCTGTCGCACCCACCCCACGGCGAGCGGCGTCGCACACTTGTGCGCTCACACGCGTGTGCACACACTCTCCAGCCCATGCACCCCATGAACTCACACTCGTACACTTGCAGCCTCATGCACTCTTGCACGATGCACCAACAGCTCGAGCATCCAGGTACACTCACGCACTTACAGGACTGCACCACGCGTTTGTGCTTGCAATCCCTCCTGCTCCTGCACCCTCACGCACTGCTGCGGTGGTGCACTCACACTCACGTGAGGTTGTACACCTATGTGCTCGCCCTCTCTCTCACACACAGAGGTCACGCCCGTGCACTGGCACAGCTGCGCGCCTGAGCCCTTATGCACCACACCTTGCACCGCACCACACCTTGCACACCTGTCCTCGCGCACCCCTCCTTGCACACGCGCGCCCTCGCGTCGCCCCTTGCCCACGTGCGCGCGCCCCCACCCCCGCGCACAGGCGCGGGCGCGTGCGGCCCCGCCCACCCGGGACCATCACGTGACACAATGGGCGGGGCCTCTCCCCGGTGCTGCTCCTGTCGCTGTGGCGACCGCGTCCGATCACTCGCGCATGCGCGGGGCCGCCGCCTCCCGTCACCCTCGGACCCCTCGGGGTTCCCAGCGCACCCTCCGGCCAGCGCGGCACCGGCGGGGTTACGCCAGGTTTTCCCTTGCTCAGTCCTCCTTGGGCGTGTCTCGGCTCCCATAAGTTACCTCAGGGTCTCCTGCCCTCGGGTTTCCCGCCCTCAGCTTCCCCTCAGGGGTTCCCCCAGCAAACTCGCCCTCAGGTTTCCTCCCCCCGATCTGCCCTAATTCCCCGTCAGACTTGTTCTTAGCTTTCCCCTTTCCCTCCATCCCTCCCCAGCTCTTTCCCTCCATACTTTCCCCTTCTCCCTCAGTTTCTCTCAGTCGGGGGTCCTTCCCCTGCGTGCCCTCAAAGAGGGGTGAGTGCTTTCCCTCCCCTCAATGGGTGCAGACCTCCAGGGTTAGGCTTGCCCCAGTCCCCCGTGCCCCCAGTCCCGCCGAGTGAGGGCGTGTGGGGCTCACCCGAGTGTGTGGGGCTGATCCGGGCGTGTGGGGCTCACCCGAGTGTGTGGGGCTCACCCGAGTGTGTGGGGCTGATCCGGGCGTGTGCGGCTGATCCGGCTGTGTGGAACTGACCCGACTGTGTGGGGCTGCCCCGGCGTGAGTGGGGCGATGGCCGCGGAGGCGGTGAAGGTTGCTGTGCGCTGCCGGCCCCTGAGCGGGCGTGAGGCGGCCCAGGGGTGCCGGGCCATCGTCGGCGTGGACAGCACACGGGGTCGGTGCCTCCTGCGGAACCCCGCGGCCCCCGCCGAGCCCCCCAGGCAGTTCTCCTTCGACGGGGCGTTCAGTGAGGAGCACAGCACGGAGCACATCTACAACGAGATCGCCTACCCACTCGTGGAGGTCAGTGGGCACCCTGGGGAGCTCCATGCAGCCAGGGATGAGGGCAGGTTTGGGCACCACTATGAAAGAAAGACCTAACGCTCTTAGTCCAGCCAAAGGAGGGACATGAAGTTTGTGAAGGGCTTTGAGGGGAAACCACACAAAGAGTGGCTGAGGGCACTTGGTGTGTTCAGCCTGGAGAAGAGAAGCCTGAGGGAAGATCTCATCAGGGGCTGCACCTCCTTCCGAGGGGCAGCTCCCATCTCTGCTCTGGTGACCAGGGACAGGACTGAGGGCATGGCTGGAGTTGTGTCAGGGAGGTAGATTTAGGCTGGATATCAGGAAAAGGTTCTTCCCCCAGAGAGTGCTGGGGGAGAGAGCTGCCAGAGCTCCAGGAGCATTTGGACATTGCTCTCAGACACAGGATGGGACTGTTGAGGTGTCTGTGTAGGGACAGGGATTGGACTGGATGATCCCTGTGGGTCTCTTCCAGCTGAGGACATTCTGTGGACACATAGCTTGGGACATGGTCTGAGGAGTTCCACAGGTGATCCCTAAGTGGAACAGGATCTACTTTACCTCCCCCATACTGGAAGGTGTCTCTGCCCATGGCGGGGTGGTGGAACAAAATGAACTTTAAAGTCCCTCCCAACCCAAACCATTCTGGGATTCTGTGATTTATGGACAAGGAAGCCCTTGTCTGCTGTGTTGAGAGGTTTAGCTACCAGCCTGGGGTGCAGAGGGGGGCAGACAATGTCCCAGCAACAGGTTGGGAAATCAGGAAGAAACAAAACTTTGTTAGCAGCCAGCAGGGCATCAAGGAGAGAGCCACATTTAATTTTTTTAGGTGGATGTTTGTATTATGAAATCCCAGACTGGTTTGGGTGGGAATGGATCTTAAAGCTCATCTCATTCCACCCTCTGCCCTGGGCAGGGACACCTTCCACTATCCAAGCCCCATCCAACCTGCCCTTGGACACTTCCAGGGATGGGGCAGCCACAACTTTGCTGGTATCAAAACTGTTGATTTTAGGGACATTTTTACTGTCAAGTGAGAAATCGTAAAGATGGGGAACCTCAGTCTGACTTAGATTGGCACAATGAGAGGGGATCTGTTTGTTTCCTTTTTAAGAGATCAGAAAACAGCTGAGGTGAGAAAGGAACCCATTACGCAAGAAAAGCCCAGTGTTGCCCAAAAACCCAGTCTTGTTAGAAGTAACATGGATTAAATAGCTCATGGTGGTTTTAAGGTGGAAGTTCCTGATCATGAGAATGAGCAGGGCTAGAAACAGTAGACATTAGACTAAAAGGTCCCTATTTTTTTTATTCAAACCTTAAGAAATCCAGTAACTTCTCTGAAGTAGGGACAAGTGACAGTGAGCAGCTTGCCAAGCAAAAATTATTCAAAGCTAGAGACCACCCCAAAACCAACTATTACTCTAGTTGTCTCTTTGAATCTCATAAGATGTTTGTGCCCTATGGCAACAATATTCTTGTTTTCTAACTGTTGGTGTTTTCAACTGCTTTTCAACACCTGCATTGCTTCATGATTCTCAGTTTTGAGAGAAAATCATTTATTTATATGCTAATTTTGTAATTACTATACCCTGTTGGCATGTGAAGATTAGGCAGCTGTTTGATGTTTACTTCCTGCTCTTCCTTTAAAATACCTTTTAGGGGGCAGGAATGAATCTGGACAATGTATTTCCAGTTAGACAAAGATGATGGCTGTTTTCTTGGGTTTTCTCCCATTTCCAGGGTGTCACAGAAGGCTACCATGGCACCGTCTTTGCCTACGGTCAGACTGGCAGTGGGAAGTCATTCACCATGCAGGGAGTTGTGGATCCTTCCTCACAGAAAGGAATCATTCCCAGGGCGTTTGAACACATCTTTGAGAGCATACAGGTGGGTGTGAAAGAGATCTGTTGTAAAGCTTTTACTAGAAAGGCTTTTTTGGTGTCCAGTCCCAAGAAGTGAGTGCTGATGGCACATGGAAGTGTCAATAGGGACAGGTTTGGGGTGCACTGCTTCTCATCTTTAAGCTGCGCCCTGTCCACAGTCAGATGAACTGCACCCTCATCCCAGATGACTTTATGGACTTCAGGTGTGGAAGGACCAAAGGTCCTTTACAGTGAGTGCATTGAGTGGTTCCACCTGGGAATGAACTGCCAGGAGAGATTGGATTAGGTGCTGAAGGCTGGTGAGCACCCACCTGCAGGAGGAGCTCTGTGGGCTGCTTGTGCTGTGAGAGCCTCACTCCCAATCCTCCCGGTGTTGTGTTGTGCAGTGTGCTGAAAATGCCAAGTTCCTGTTGAGAGCCTCCTACCTGGAGATCTATAATGAGGATGTACGAGACCTTCTGGGAGCTGACACCAAGAAGAAGCTGGAGGTGAGGTGAACTCAATGTGTCTTAATTAAGCACTTTAATTAGTTCGTATAGGTGTTACCAGGACTTACAGAAGTGCGACAGTGGGCTTTGTCAGAAGCTTGAGTGCCAGAATATGAAGTGAGGAGTATTGAAGCTAAAAGGGCCTCTGGAGAGACTTCAGTGAAAGTTTAGGGACAAGGTGCAGTGAAAGATATGTCCAGTGTATCCCATGTGATAATGGCTGGTAGCTCAACAGCAGCTCTGCGAAAATCTTTTACTGGACAAGGATGGAAGAAAGTGCTCATGAGGCAGTTTCTTCCTCATCCTCTTCATTTCATGCTTGTCTCTAAAGCAAGAGGATACTAGGCCTTAAAAATGTTTAATCTGATCCAGTGGAGCCATGGATGATCTCTTTATCTGCCTAAACCAAAAAGGCTGGTCCATTTTGAGAGGACACAGCAGATATTACTCCCCATGAGAACACATGGGGAAGTTTACAGGACTACAGGAGGGTAAACTCTCCTGAAATCTGAAGCAGGGGGCTGATCTTTACAAAATTTACCTCTTGGTGGCTTTGCAGATCCTTTTGTAAGTATTCCTGGAGGGAGCTGGAAATCTCCTGTCCCAATTTACTTCTTTGCAGGACAGCCCTGGTGAATAAAATCAAGGCAGTGACACCTTGAGACACTCTGGGATGGCAACAGACCCGAACTGCCTTACAGGGCAGATCTTTTTAACAGGTTTCTGACTTTAAGGCAGAAACGGCCCCACATTTCAAGCATGCTTCGCCTATCTCGCGCAGAGGGAGAGTGGGAGAAGGGGACTTCTTGCTGCAGTTTCCCATCCTTTGTTCCACATCCGCGGTGACACGGGTTTCCATGGTGATGCAGTTGGCACGGGGAGGGCAGGAGCTGGGCAGAGCAGTTTCCAGGGTAACTCTGTCACACTGCCTGTTGCTGCCTCCACTGAGTACTTGAGGGAATCGTGTCTTGAGGAAACAAATCCCAGGCTGACCCACTGCATTCCTCTGTGTCTCCCAGTTCTCCCCAGAATCCCATTTTTGTTCATTCCTTTCTCAGTGACTCGGTCAGGTGTTCTTCAGGGGCTCTGCAATACCCCCAAACACAGCCAGGCCAGTCCTGGGGCTCTCAGTAGCACAAACAAGTCACGGTGTTTGAACAGTCTGGCTGTGACTGTACCTGGATTCATCCTGGGCAGTTGTGCCTTTGGAACAAGGATAAATACCACCCAGTCAATTTTTCAGCCACTTCTGCTCTGTTTTGTGGGATTTTTTTTTAACAGCAAGCACCATTTTACATCATTTCTTGTGGCATGAACGTCACTAAAGTATCTGAGCCTCCTCTTTGGAAGTCACAGTGCCAAATGTGGTCTCTGTTTCTCCATCATGACAACCATATCTCGACATCCCAGCATGATAAAGATAGTTTTGATGATGAACTTAGCAGATGTGGGGTGTAACAGTGCTGTGAAAAATTAATTCAGCTCATTTAAAATTCCCAGTGTGGAGGGGGCTGGTGTAGGAGTGCAGGGATCTCTGGATTATTTTGTATTTTCTATGTAGGTTTGATGGGTTACTCAAAACTTTGGATATTTCCATCATTTATTAAAATTCTGTATGAAACTTTTCATCTGTGTGGTTGATAATTACTGAGAAGATGCTGTTGGGTATTTAATGCTCTGTCTCAACCCAGGGGCCTGAATAGGATTTTGGCTCATTTAAAAATTAATTAATCTGGAGAAAAATTATGACAGTTCTCCTGTGTGTCACAGGTGTGACTTTGGGAATGTTGTCAGTGAGCTCAAGCCACCCACTCAGAGCAGAGAGTTCAGCAAAGCACTGGGAACAATATCTGGGAATATTGTATCTGTGCTTTGATATTAAAAAAAGCTTCCTATGGCTGAGGAGATCTTAGAGCCTTTGCCATAATAGGTGAGATGTATTTTGATTCTGGTTTAAAATATGCAGCTTAATAATAGAGAAGGCAGAGGGTGGATAGGAGCTGGGTTCCTCATGGCCTGGGGGATGTCGGAATCAATCAGCAACTTTTAACTTGAGTTCTTTTGAGCCATGAAGGTGGTTCCCTCTTTTTCTGTGGTTTTATTCCTCCTTCAGAAATAACGCTTTTTGGTGGCAGTCAGATGTGGTTTTGTCATACTGCAGTTTAATTTCATGTAGCCCTCAAGCTTCCGGGCTATTCCCAGTGTAATTTTCCATGGTTTCAGTGCCTCTTGTCCTGACCTGGCTTGCATTGTCCTGTTGGCAGCTGAAGGAGCACCCGGAGCAGGGGGTGTACGTGAAGGGGCTGTCCCTGCATGCAGTGCACAGCGTGGCACAGTGTGAGCAGCTGATGGACATGGGCTGCAGGAACAGAGCAGTGGGCTTCACCCTCATGAACAAGGACTCCTCCCGCTCGCACTCCGTCTTTACTGTCAGGATGGAAATCTGCACTGTAGGTGTGTACCTGGATGTCCTGCCTTAGGCCTGGGCAGGGTGCAGGATCTGTGTGGTCACTCAGCATCACAGCTCATCACATCACTCATCACCACAGCTACCCTCAGATCCCAGATAATCGTAGGTTCAGGAGAAAAATCCTCTTCCCTGTGAGGGTGGTAAGGCCCTGGCACATCCCTGAAAGTGTCCAAGGCCAGATTGGACAGGGCTTGGAGCCATCTGGGAAAGTGGAAGGTCTCCCTGCCCATGGCAGGGGTGGAAGGAGATAAGCTTTAGAGTCCCTCCCAGCCCAAACCATTCAGGTCATGTCACCTGACAATTCCTTCACTGAGCTTAATGATGGGGCATATTTTTTAAAGATGGAATTAAAGAATCCTTTAATAAAGCTTCAGTGACTAATTTTCCTTTCATGAGTATCTTACTGGCTTTTCTTTACTTGGAAGAGCTGCCTCCCTGAATTTGAACAGGGACCTCAAGAGGGTTTTTCTGGGAGCAGAAAGGAATTAATCTCTGCCTTGTCTTTGACCCTGGCTGGGAACAGCTTGGCTTCATTTTCTTCAGCTGTTTCAGTCATGGGGAAAGTTACACAACGTCTTCCAAAATTGTGGTTCCAGATGTTGATGACAGTACCTCATTTTCCACTCAGTAACTGAGGGACTTGGGGAATTTCTCAATTAGCACAGACAGTAGATACATTGTGTGGGTCTGTAAAATCCCAACTTTAATCCCAATAGGGAAAAAGAAGTATTTGCACTCCTCTTCTGTGCTCCAGATTGGTGCAGGGCCCTCAATCTAAAATTATTTCTCTGATTTAAAGCTTTGAAAAAATGACATGGAATGTGAAGGCAGGTGGGGAACCTGCAGCTTTGGCAGTTAAAAACTGCTGGAATATTTGAGGAGAAAGTTGAGGGCTCTGGCCCAATCACCATAAACTGGATGGTTCTGCTGGGTTGAGCATTAGCTGAAATAGTTGATGAAGTTGGTATTTTGGTTGTCATCTTTAGGCTTCATAGAGTTCGAACTTCTTTTCCAGGTGAGTCTGTAGTAAATTACAATTTACAGGGAGTTAATATTTTAAAGGAACTAAAATTACCTTTTTTAAAGTAACACGTTCAGGAATTATGGAAAATAGTGGGCTCTTGGCTGCAGATGTTTGAAACGTGCAAGTTCCCATCAGTATTTCCACTTAGATGTTTACACCTTTTTTAAAATTTTATTTTATTTTTTATACTTTTTTATTTTTACAGTATTTTTACTTAGATTAGCAGATGTTTTATTCTTTTATGTTGTGTGCTTCTGCCATCAGACCAGGGGAATGGGCTGACAGGGAATTAGACAGGGAAGGTCTTTAGGGCCCTGCAGACATTTTAGCAAGAGTCTGGGGACCTTCTCAAACCATAGGAACTAAACCATGAGCTCCAAGCTGGAAACAAACAACCTTGGTGGGTAAAAGAACTAGCAGGAACCAAAACAACTTTTTGATTGCCTGGCAGTGTTTACATGAACTAAGGGAAGGAGGGAAAGGGTTAGAAAACCTACCTTTTGTGACTGCCCACTCACCCCAGCACTGAGAAAGGATAAGGAGAGGGTCCTCTCTTCAAGCTCCATCTGTTTTTGCCCTGTTCTTCCCTGTCTTGATACATGAGAACGAGCTGGAGTGAAACAAGTTTGCTCAGCAGCAAACATGAAGTTCCACAGTTACCAATCTGTTGTAACAGAAATATCCTGGGACAACAGATTTTAGTTTTTGGTGTTTACCTGTTTTAACTTCCCCTCACGCATCAGATTGTTCATTGCTCGTGTTTAGGTATTGTCCAGAGCTGTAAAACAGAACTCTGACTCCTTTCAAGGCCAGGTTTTGTAGAAGTCTGTTTGGAGAAGGGTGGATTCAGTTAAAATATCGATGTTTTCTGTGCTTGGAATGCTAAAGGAGCTATTCCCTTGAATTTGGGTTTCAATCTTATAAAATATTTGGAATGTGGACATCCAAGAGTGTGGTCCAGGGCTTAGGACAGCAGTTCCAGGAATGTGTGTCCAACTCTTTGCTCTGTTTGAGGCTGGGAAAGTTAAGGTGCAGTAAAATAAAAGTGCAGGGCTCCTAAAGGAACTCTGCCTTCCTCACAGGGAATGTGTGCATCACACTGTTCCAGCCTCAAATGCAGGCCAGAAAGCAGTACTCCCCGTGTAAGATGTATATCCAGGCAGCTGGGCAGCCTCAGCTCTCGTCTGCTCCTGCCTTAGAGTGATGGGAATGGCACCAGCTCACTGGGTTTGACTCCTCACCAGGATCCATCTCCTCATCTGGGGCGTTTGGGCCATGGGCAGGGACACCTTCCACTATCCCAGGTTGCTCCAAGCCCCATCCAACCTGGCCCTGGACACTTCCAGGGATGGGGCAGCCACAGCTGCTTTGGGCTGAGGCCTCACCACCCTCACAGGGAAGAATTTCTGTGTATCTAATCTAAATATCACCTCATGAAACAATCTGAGGAGGAAAAGAGTTGTATAAACTCATGGTCTGATCATGTTACTTGTAGAGGACTTTGGCTGAAATTGTAAATACCTTGGATATATGTGGAGGGGGATCTGTGTGTGTGTGTGTGTGTGTGTGCGCGTGTGTGTGTTCAGTGCTCACTGGGAGAGTAAGAACAGGCATGAATTTTTACTGTGGATCCTGTTGAGGAAAGCACTAAAATGTGCAGTGTCAACATTAAGTAGATATTTATTTACTTCAGGGAGTCAGCGTCCCAGTGCAGACAAAGAACAGGGCTGGAACAGGACATGATGCTGAGAGAGTCCTGGTTCTTGACTGTTGAAATGCTTCCATCTGAGAGCTAACCCAGAATCGTTTCCATGCAGATGAGCGAGGGCAGGAGCACCTTAGGGCTGCCAAGCTCAACTTGGTGGATCTGGCAGGAAGTGAGAGACAGTCAAGAACTGGTGCCACGGGGGAGAGGCTCAAAGAGGCCACCAAAATCAACCTCTCCTTGTCTGCCCTGGGCAATGTCATCTCAGCCCTGGTCGATGGCAGGTGCAGACACATTCCCTACCGAGACTCCAAGCTGACCAGGCTGCTCCAGGACTCCCTGGGAGGGAACACCAGGACCCTGATGGTGGCATGTGTGTCTCCAGCTGATGACAGCTATGAGGAAAGCCTCAGCACCTTGCGCTATGCAAATCGAGCCAAGAACATCAGGAACAAGCCCTGCATCAATGAGGACCCCAAGGATGCCCTGCTGAGGGAGTACCAGGAGGAGATTAAGAAGCTGAGGGCCATTCTGGTTGAACAGATGGGCACGAGTGACTGGTCAGGTAGGAGAGCCCTTATTGGCTGCAGAGATGTCAATAAAGGGGGTTTTACACATAAAATGTTAGTTAAGCTTCACCTCAGCCTTTCCCTTATCTGTTGGAGGAAGAGTTTTCAATTCTGGTTACAGACTTTTCCTTCACTGCTGCCAAATTGACCTTATTCCACTAGGAAAGACCATCTCAATTATCCAGTATTTTCAATAGTGACAAATTCTGTTAGAAACTGCTGGCATGATTCAAATCTTTGGTTATTCTTGATAATTGTGGCTAGAATTTGATCAGTTACAGAAGAGAGATTTCAGCTGGAAGAACAAAAATGAGCTGCAAAAGGAATAATACTGTAAAATTCTTTGTTAAATATATGTGTGTATGTTTTCAAAGTGAGCATTCAGCCCCTGTTCTGCTACAATGTGAATTTCAAGAAGTTTTGCCCTCTTGATGGCAGTGCTTGAGGATTCAGTCCAGCCTCATCACACTTGCTCTTTCCTCTGGAGGAGCAATAGCAAATGTAGGAACAAATGGGGAAGAGCAGTCTTTAGGGAGTTGATCACCTTTGGAGAATTATCACCTAAAAAAGGGCAACTTTCAGCAGGGAAATAAGGCTGTAGGATGACTTTCCCCCCCCTTTCGGCCACCTTTCAAAAATAGCTGTGAACAAAGAAGGTAATTTCCTTGCACTTTTCTTCTTCCCAGTGGCTTTTATCTCCCAAATCTGAAGCATAACCCTGGAAATAAGCCTCCTGTTACTTTTTAAAAAAGATATTTATATTTATAAATATCATATAATTATATTCACTTCCACATTTCCCCTGAAGCTTGAACCTCTCCCCTTCTCCCCACACCCATGGAGCCCCAGGCCAGTGGGGGTTTTGGCAGCCAGCGGGGTTTGGAGGAGCTCAGGGCTTGCCATGTTCTTTCCTGGCAGCCAGGTTCTTTGTCCTCCTTCCAGGAATTCTGCAGACTATCCCACCCAGTGAGTGTGAGGGATTTTTATTTTTGCTTTGCTTTGTAGGGCTTCTACCTGCTGAGGCTGCTCACCTGGGAGCAAATCCAGCTCCCCCCGTCAAACGCCAGGTGGATCTGGAAGCAGAGAAGCAGCTGATTAGAGAAGTAAGTTGGGAAGGGATATATTCCAGAGTGGCTTTGACTGAAACTGAGCTTTTTCATAGTAATCATTACAAATATGGTTCAGCCTTTCCAGAACACTTCCTATTTTCTAATCCTTGGATTTCTCCTATAAACAGGCCATGTGTTATAGAGGCCATGTGCTTTATTACAACCCACCTCTTGTTCCCACCTCTCTGGGGATGGATTGGAATGGATTCTCAGGAAGAATCTTTGGGGGAACTACATGTGAAACTGTCAGAGAAGGGAGGAATAGAGTTGAGGAAAGTAGTAGTCAAAGATGTTAGGAACAGTACAAAAGTGAGAAAAAGAGGAATAGAGAGCCAGAAGGAAGAATGAGGAAGGAAACAAAACTCTCTCTTTACCCTTTAGAAAGTTCCTTCCAGGGCACCACAACTGCCGATGGCAGCTGTTTTCAGGGCTGAACAGTCACCTTCCATCTCTACTGTGTCAACTTAAGTCTCAGAAAAAGTCAGTGAATACGGGGTGCTGGAGTTGTATTGGGATGGGTGTAAGGTGTGACCTGGAATGGAGCTGGATGTTACCTAAAGATCAGTCACAGGGCTGTTGCTGTGCCTTGCAGGATTATGAGGAGAGGCTGGCCCAGCTCCAGGCCAGCTACCAAGCGGAGCAAGCATCCCGTGCCCGCCTGGAGAAGGACATCAGCAGCCTGAGGGATGATTTTGATCTCAAGGTGTCTGTTCTCGAGGATCTCCTCAGGAAGGAAGCAGGTGTGGAGGAGGCGAATGGAGGCTCCACAGCCAACCCCAGGTTCCCTTAGAAGCAGGGACTGCTTTTGCAGAGTCAGATCTGTGGCAGCCACTGCAGCCTCTAAACAGCAGCAGCTGCTACTGCAGCAAGTGCTGTCTGGCAGCAGCAGTCCGTGCTCTCAACCCACCCTTATCCACAGCAGGAGCAGGAACTCTGCCTCTCCTGGGCCAGATTTAAGTCTCTGTCCCAGCTGTGTCCTCTTCCCTATTTCCCTGACTTCTTTCCCTCTCTGGACCAGCCTGACCCAAGCTTGTAAGCCTTGAGGCAATGAAAAGCTTAATTTTTGATTGAAATGCCTGCTTTTTGCCCACACAGCAGAGTTTCCCCTGACTGAGGGCAGTGTGTCTCCAGAGCAGAGGTCCCTGCTCTGTCCCTATCCCATTGGGCTCTCATTCCTGAGGCCAGGGTGGCTGCCGCAGTCTCTTCCTCCATATGCAAATATGCTGCAGCACTTGCTCTCCCAGTGGATTATCCACACCATCGCTTGCTTGCTGCAAGGCAGATATTCCTCTCACATCCTAGAAATTGTTGCCAGCTCTCTGCTCCATTACTGCTTTTCATTGACACCCGCAGTGCCTCAGAGCATGGTTTGCAATGGGCTCATACAGCGCTTATCACGCAGTAGTAATTCTTGAATCTATATTGATAATTTTTGGTGCTGTCACCTTCTAAGGTGAAGACTGAGAGGTTCTTTATTTTTCCCCCCTCTGATTACAAATGTACACCCCCAGCCTCTGAAATGGATTATTTTTGGAGCCAGGCTCTCCCAGCCCTGTACAATCTGCATTCCTTAACCAATACACCCTATCAATCTTTCATGGTTTTTACTGACCTGCAGAAGTAGGTAAATGACAGCCCTTTTCCTTTCAGACACATCATTCCTAGCTTAGGATGAAGGCTTCATGGGATGGTTTCACAGATCTAGTTTTGGACAAAACTGTCTAGTTTTGGACAGCTCCTTACCAACATTGTGTGAATTTCCTCTTTTCAGCTGACATACGGACTAGAGCGACCTCTGACCAGATACCTTCACATGAAGATGCTGTTGCTGCAGTGTGTGAAGAGACAATGTCAGCCCAGGTACTCTCCAGGCTCCTTCTCCCTCTGGGATGAATAAACCCAAGTGGGTAATGTTGTGCTTCATCTCCTCCAGGAATCTCATTGCATCTTCCCAGAGCTACAGTCTTTGTTTTCCTCTTGTCTCTAGGACCCAGCAGCACCTCAGACTGTCACAGACACTCGTGGAGTGAGCAGGGGCAGTGCTGGAGCAGCAGGAGCTGTCGCTGCCCTGGGGATTTCCCTGCCTGCAAACCAGCAGCTGGTGCTTGCCAGGTCAGTGACATCCCTGCTCGTGCCACCTGTCCGCTGGGCAGCACCCACAGGCAGCAGCAGGTCCCTTCTGCTGTGACACCACAACTGCTGAGCTCCAGCTGTCAATGCAGCCCCAAACTAGGCACATGCAAGTTAAAATGATGGACTGATTTGGGTTGGAAGGGACCTTAAAGGTCATCCAGTGCCACCCCTGCCATGGGCAGGGACACCTTCCACTGTCCCAGGTTGCTCCAAGCCCTATCCAACATGGCCTTGGACACTTCCAGGGATCCAGGGATCAGCCACAGCTTCTCTGGGCACCCTGTGCCAGGGCCTCCCCACCCTCACAGGGAACAATTCCTTCCCAATATCCCATCTAACTCTGCCCTCTGGCAGTGGGAAGCCATTCCCCCATATCCTCCAGGCCCTTGTTCCAAGCCCCTCTCCAGCTTTCTTGGAGCCCCTTTAGGCACTGGAAGAGGCTCCAGGTCTTCCTGGAGCCTTCTCCATGCTTTTTTTATCCCAAAACTAACTATTTGGGTGGATGAAGAGTTGTTCCCTGCAGTGCTCCATGAGGCCAAGTGCCAGAATTATGAGAGAAAAATGGAGATATTCAAGTTAGCATATGTGGATGCAAAAATGTGTGTGTTCCTGGTAACAAATCCTGCCTGGAGCTGCAGGCAAGGGAGCCTTAAGTGCCCACACAGGTTATAGAGATGCCTTCTTTTACTCTTGAAAAAGGTCCTTGAAGGGCACTTGGAGCCCTCTCATGTCTCTGAAGGTAAGGCAGCAGCTGCCCTGTGGCTCATGGATGGACTTCCCCCATCACTGAGGCCACTTTTGGCTCCAACTCGTGCATCTCACAGTGTTTGCAGCACATCAGCCAGAACTGACAGCAAAATTTTCCAATAATCTTATTTTAGGGGCACTGTGAGGGCCTGGAGGACAGGCTTGGGATATGAGGGATGCAGGCTCAAGACTAATGCTCAGGCCATCTCAAAGGCAATGTGGCTCAAGGTTTTCCTCCATGCGAGAGCTGTCCTGAGAGAATTCCCTTAGCCAGAGTACACCACCACATACTGAAGCAGCATGGGGGCTAGGGCTGCTCCAGAAATATACAGTTGAAGCAAATTCTGCTGATTTCTCCATTGTGTGGAACTATATTAAAATTAGAAAAGCTCAACCTGAGATACACTGTGGATGACAGAGTTTGATTCTGAACGGTTCTGTGAGTTTTAACCAGTCCTTCTCTGGGTTTTAACCAGTCTTTCAGCTTTTCTGTGGTGTGTGCTCACTCTGTTGGGCCTCTCCTGGCTCAAAAAGGAGCTGCTATGAAATGCAGAACAGCAGTGTCTGTAATTTGTGGGCAATTCTGTCTGTTGATGGAGAGATCTCTAAAGAAACCATTCCTTTGGATTTGATATCAAATGTTAGGAGTCCTATTGGCGGACCAGTCCTGTTGCAAGAATTAATCCTATTCCTTTTGTGGCAGACAAGGGAAAATGCCTTTCTAATCACATTGTTAAATCCAGGTTCTGTGCAGATTGGGCAGGAGGGTTTGGTTCCGCAGGCATGGGGGTTTCAAAGCTGCCTGTTTGAGATTTACACATTGGGGCAGCTCAGCAGAGCAAGGATTGAATCCTTGGATTCAATTGTGTATTAAGCAAAGGAAAGGGAAGGTCACCTGGCAGGAGCAGTGCAGCAGAATAGCAGGTCAGTTCTGTGGGAGAATAAGCAATTTCAGAGGGTTTTGAGATAATTAAGAGGCTGTTATCAGTAAAGGGGTTATCAGCCAATTTGAGACAGTGCTGGCCAACCTGAGCTATCTGCTCTGCTCCAGATCCTGGGCAGACAAAGGGAATGGCTCTGGAGCACGGCTTTATTTCCATGTCAGAGCACGACTTCAAATACAGGTCTGTGCCAGTGCTCCATTAGCAGCGGAGGTCACTGTGCCCCTGACAGTGACCCTAAAATAGCTGAGGTCACACAAATCATCAACTCTGGCTGATACTGCCCCAAAATGGAAACCACACTATGGCTTTCTGCTCTACCACTCCCGCACCCACCATTTAAAATAATTCTCTGTGTAATTTTGGAACCTTTTGTGCATCTTCCAAAAAACCAGAAATTAAATATAACAACATATTCAATATTTATTTAAATAATAATTTAAATATAAATTATACAAAACATGGGTTTTAAAGATAATTTTGTGAGTGTAGATATGGGTTTCTGGACATCCTTGTTGACTGAGGTGCTTGGAATAACACATACCTTGCTCTTGTGGAGTATTTTGCCCAGAGAAGCTGTGGCTGCCCCATCCCTGGAAGTGTCCAAGGCCACTTTTCACAGGGCTTGGAGCAAACTGGGATAGTGGAAGGTGTCCCTGCCCATGGCAGGGAGTGGGATAAGATGGTCTTTAAGGTCCTTCCCAACCCAAACTATTCTAGGATTCTATTTACAACAGAAACTGTGAATAAAAGTGGAATCTGCCATGATTACTCAGGGCAGAAAATCTTGTCATAATTCCCTGTTTTCTGTATCTCCCCAAATGTCACCCCTGGAACAACACGCATCCTCCACACTTGTGCAGCCAGTTCTCAGTACCACTGAGCTCAGATAAATGCTCTCCTTCTCCAGGCTGCAGATGCTGGAGCAGCAGGTGGTCGGTGGGGAACAAGCTCAAAACAAGGACCTGAAGGAAAAGCAGAAACGCCGGAAGAAATACGCGGATGAGCGGAGGCTGCAGCTGGTGGCTGCCCTGCAGGAATCCAATGAGGACAGCAGCGAGAGAGTTCTCCTCAATGTCTATGACTCCATCCAGGAGGAGGTTCGAGCCAAGAGCAAGATGCTGGAGAAGGTGCAGGAAAAGGTGAGGGAGCAGCTCCTTCCTCCTCCACGTCCCCATTTTTTACATTAGTGTTTAGGGCTGTAGGTTTAGAGAATGACTCCGCCTGTGTCACAACATTGTTTGTGCGAGTTTTTATGAAATCCCAGATGCAACAGCCCTCAGGGGGGAATTAAGCTTTTGAAGCCCAAACCCCACCAGTTTTAAAGGCTCGGTGTATGACGCTTGTCTGGAGGAGGATGGGAGGGGATGCGACTCCCTCTGCTGACCTACCGATCTGCTGCAGCTCCTGCCAGTTCTGAGCACACTTTGTCGGGAAAGAAATAGAACATAAAAGTAATGCTCTCAAATTTTACATTTAAAATCTTTATTTTCAAAACACTTGAAAATCAGTTTTGCTCTGATATTTTGCGGCAGATTCAGAGAAGCTTTGAAAAATTTGGCATTTGTGTGTACAGTCATAGATCTGCACATGAAGGACTTGCTTTATTTGGGTATTCAGGTTATCAAAAAAATATTGCACCTTTTCAGCCGAAGTTAGGAAGAACTTCTAAGAGTTCCAAGACCACACCAGTAAGATTTGCTTCAGGTTAATTCAAAAATCATCCCTGTGGAGAAAGATGAAGAGCCTTTCTTTAAGACAGACGAATAAGCTCACAAATTTCATCCTAATTTGTACCTAAATTTGAAATCTTACCAAATATTGAAGCTTTCCTGAGTGTCTTTCTCTGCCTGCCAAATTCCTGTACTCATAGTAACCATCGCTCTCTCTACCTTATAATCCTGACTACTTGTTTTGTGTCCAGCTCTGGGCTGCCGAGACCGAGATCAAAGACCTGCAGCTGGAGTTGGGACTGGAAAAGATGGATTACCTGAGCACCATCCGGCGTCAGGAGCGAGACCTGATGCTCTGCCAGCAGCTGCTGGACCAGGTGCAGTCCCTCGTCCGGCGCGACTGCAACTACAGCAACCTAGAGAAGATCAGGCGAGAATCCGTCTGGGATGAGGAGAGTGGCTGCTGGAAAATTCCAGAGCCTGTCATTCAAAAAACCCATCTGCCCGCAGGTAAGGGGATGGGGCCCAGGTGAGAGGAAGGTGATGCAGGCATGCAGCTCTGCCAGGCTCAGCAGGTCCTGTTTGGGCTGCATACACTTATAAAATCTTCCACATAAAGTTTGTCTGTAAAGTTTGAGTGACGTGATCTAAGGTGGCACGTGGTGTGGCTCCCTCAGGAATCTCTGAGCATTTCCAGGATCAGGGAGCATAGTCAGGCGAGTGGTGATTGTCCTACACACAACGACCCTTAGCAGCATCTCTTCCCACAGCAGTTCCAGCCCTGCCACAGCCCAAACCTGCCCAGATGAGCCCCTCGGATGAGGATGGGGAGCCAGCGGTATGGCCCATTCTTCCTCCATTTCTATCCCATTTTACCAATTTTGCCTTATTTCTGGCGTTGCTGAGAGTGTTTTCCACCTGCAGCCCGAAGAAGACCACTACCGGCTGGTGCTGGACAGGAGCGACAGCGAGACCATCGCCAGCAACTACTTCCGATCCCGGCGAGCCAGCCAGATCCTGCATCTGGACGAAGGTAATGCCCTTTTCCCAAATATCGCCGCCACTCTTCATTTTCCTCATTTTCCTTGAGAAATCAAGTGGCGACGCACCCAGGACCAATTCTGCCTCAACCCCTTGACCTCTCAGGGGTTTCTCGCAGGATGTAGCCGCATTTTGGGGTCCTGCGCCCACCCACAACCCCTTCCTCTCCTCTCCCAGCTCCCGCACGCTCCGAGGGGGCTACGGGCAGCGCCTGCTCCATGGCCCAACCCCGACCCTTCCGCCTCCAGTCCCTCGCCTTGGCCCCCACCGCCGACACCAAGCGCAAGAAGGGCAGAACCAGCTCCAGCACCCGCCGCTTCTGACCCAGCGCGGGTGCGGGCGGGCCAGGCTGCCGCCGCCGCGGAGGAGGGAGGGAGCAGCGGCCGGAGGGAGCGGTGGTGAGTCCCTCCCTCTTCCGCGGCGCGGCGGCAGCGCCGAGTCGCGATAGCGCTATCGCAACGGCGGCCGCGCTGCGTGCCGGCGTCGCGGAGCTGTCTCTCGCTGATTGGCTGGAGGCTGCGCGGCGCTGGCGCTGATTAGCTGGAGGCTGCGCGGTGCTGGCGCTGATTGGCTGGCGGCTGCCCGCCTCTGAGGTAGCTCGGCGACCGGGAGCAAGATGGCGGCGGCCGCTGTGGGTGTGTGGCTGCTGGCGCTGCTGGCCGTGGGCGCTGAGGGAGGACCCCGCACGCTGGTGCTGCTGGAGAATGGGAACCTGCGCGACACGCACTCGATGTTCTTCCGCAGCCTCGCGGGTACGGAGCGGGTGGCGGGATCTCCTGGGAGGGGGTTGGATGGGGCGCGGGGAGCAGGGCTGGGGACGCAGGGTCAGGATGGGGAAAGAGATTGGGGTTACCTGAGGGAAGAGGGGATGTTTGGAGCCCTCTGGTCAGGCCGTGAGAGGAGATTGGGTTCCCCTGGCGGGGCTGAGGACGGAGCCAGAGGTCCCTTCCTGGCAGGGGGACTGTTTGGACTCCTCTAGTCAGAATGGGGGAGGAGATGGGGGTTCCCCAGGGTGGAGGGGGGTGGTTGGGGTTCCCGGGTCAGGCTGAGGGAGGAGACTGGGGATCCTGCAGCGGGCAGAGGGCGGAAATTGGAGTTTTCAGGCGGAAACCGGGGGTGTTTGGGGTTCCCATGTCAGAATGCAGGAGGAGATTGGGGTTCCCTGTCGGGCTGAAGGAGCAGATCCAGGTCCCCTGAGGGGGAATGGGGTGTTTGAGGTCTCCTGGTCAGGTTGTTTGAGGCGGTGGCGACCCTATGTCCGGATGAGAGAGGAGGTTGGGGTCCCCATGTCAGAATGGGGGAGGAGATCGGGGTCCCCAATCAGGCAGAAAAGGAGATTGGCATTTCCAACTGGAGAAGGGGTTGTTTGGGTTCCCCTGGTCAGAATGAAGAAGATTTGGGTCCCGTTGTCAGGCTGAAGGAGGAGATTGGGAGGGGGTGCTGTTGGAGTCCCCTGGTGTAGGGCAAGGTGTCTGGGATCCCCTGGCCAGGCAGAGGGAGCAGACTGGGGACCCTGTGCCAGTGTGAGGGAGGAGATTGGGGTTCCCTGGAGGGTGGGGGGAGGCTGTTTGGGATCCTCTGGTCAGAAGAAGGCAGGAGATGGGGGTTGTTTCCCCAGCTGTGCCTGTGTTTGGGTCCCCTGCAGCATCAGTCCCTGTTTGATGGGTGACAGTGGGCACCCTTCGACATCAGGTCACTTCAGGGGATCCACCCCTTGGGTTTGTGTGGGAACCTTCAGGTGCTTCTCCTAAAACACCCCTAAGCCAGTTTTTCCAAAATGCTCTTTTATTGGGAAAATAAGCTCTGGCTCCTGCTGCTGCTTTGCTGCTCCATGTGTGGGCTTCATGCCAAGTAGAAATTGTCCCTTTTGTCTTCTGGCTGCAGACAGGGGCTTCGACCTCACCTTCCGGACAGCGGATGATGCTGGCCTGTCCCTGATAAAATACGGGGAATTCCTGTACGATAATCTCATCATCTTCTCGCCATCCATAGAAGGTAAATGCAGAGGGGGAAAGCTCTGGAGCTTGGAGGCATTTTTGGAGGGGGGATTTCCAGCTGTTTTGTGAATTTTAGTTAAATCTTACAGTTTAGATATACTCAGTAGCAAAGTGCAGCTCTGTCCCGGCCTTTGTTGGTGGTTATTGCATTGATTTGGTGATTTGCTGTGGTTTAATTCTGCTGGGTGGTTGTTTCTAAGCTCTAGCCAATAATTCTTGCTGTTTGCTTTCAGACTTTGGTGGGAACATCAATGTGGAGACCATCACTGCATTCATTGATGGCGGCGGCAGCGTCCTTGTCGCTGCCAGCTCAGACATTGGTGAGTGCAGATGTTCCTCCAAGAGAATTAATTCACTGCAGCAAGAGCAGCTGCTCCTTATGCACCTCAGGGATTGCTCTGGGAGGAAATGGGTGATTAATGCCTTCAGTAACATGTTCAGTAGGAATTTAGCTAGGGAGGTCATGTTGCTCCCTGGGGTTTGGCTCGTAGAGCATTGTACGCATGACCCTCAGCTGAATTTACTTTTTCAGTTTATGTGTCTTGTAACAGAGAGTCCATTGTGTTCCTGCAGGTGACCCCCTGCGAGAGCTGGGCAGTGAGTGTGGGATCGAGTTCGATGAGGAGAGGACAGCAGTCATTGACCACCACAACTATGACATCTCCGACCCTGGCCAGGTAATGGCTTTGCCTGCACCTTCTGGCTGCTTTAATGAGCACGTGGGTGCAAAGCTTTAGGGGTGAATCCTCTGTCTTTGTTCTCCTGTTTTTCCCCTATCCCTTCTCTGCTCTGCCACTCTCCACCCGAGAAAGTGGTAAATAATCCATGTTGTAACTTCAGTTCTGCTGCTGTCAGAATCCCTCGGGTTGTAGTTTCAGATGGTCACTGTGTCCAGGCAGTGAGACTGTGATTAATGCTGGTTCTGGATCCCTGTGAGGCTGGGGGGGGAATTTCACCTGAGGGTGAAGTGTATCAGACACCCAGTGTGACATTTCAGATGTGGGAAGGGAGATTGTCAGTGCCAGATTTTCAGATCAGTATAGAAACACACAAACACTTCTACAATTTTTCCCCCTGGTGTAATCTAGCACTTTAAAATTAAACCATCTATTAAGCTCTGAGCTAAATATACTCTGATAATTTTTATTTAAGGTAAACTGTTCAAGCAGTATGTGTGTGCATGTTGTCGTGGTTTGAGGATGAAAATTGCTAAATACAGGGATATAAAACACTGTAGGTGTTGCTGTCTTTATCAAGTGGCAGTTTGTATTTCCTTGAGGATCAGTATTAACTTCATTTGATCATAAACACAAAAAATGCTGTTGTTCTGCTTTTTAATTGAACTACAATGTTCATCCAACAATTGTAATTGTCTGTAAAAATAAAGTTAACATTTAACTGAGAAGCTGTTGTTTGTTATTAGACCCTGACTCACCTCACATGGATCTCTCTTGTTTCCCCAGCACACACTCATCGTCGCTGACACTGAGAACCTCTTGAAGGCCCCCACAATTGTGGGGAAAGCAGCACTGAACCCCATCCTGTTCCGAGGAGTTGGGTGAGCAGGAGGGGATGAGTTTGGGGAAAGAGCAGTTGAACAGTGGTGTTGCTGCGAGGTGAGCATGGCGTCAGCCACTGAGCCTCTTAATATGCACTTAACAAACCTCTCTTGATTTCAAACAAAATTAGGAGGAAATCCTCCAAAGTGGTTTAGTTGTTGACTTAGAAATGGTTCATAACAAATCAGTGGAGGAAATATTTAGTTTCTGAGCATGCTGGAAGGGTGAGAAGGTCTGTGAGATTGAGCAGGTGGCCACACGTTCCTCTGGGTGTGGGGGGCCCTGGAGGTCTTCGTGCTGCTCACCATGGCTCTCCCTCCAAGGATGGTGGCTGATCCTGACAACCCGCTGGTGCTGGATATCCTGACTGGCTCTTCCACCTCTTACTCCTTCTTCCCAGATAAGCCCATCACACAGGTATGGTCCCTTCCTTTCTCTCCTGTTTTGAGCTGTGCTTCTGCAATTTAGTCCATCTAATTTCAGTAGCTTGGGAAAATCCTGGAGTGTTTGATCTCCTGGTGGATTTTGAAATGGTTGGGCTATTAGCTGCTTCCTGATATTGCCTTGGCAATCTTCCTCTCTGCTTTCTGCTGGTGGGAAAGTGTTCAGTGTGAGGAACACGTGTCCTCCATGTTCTTGAGGAGAGGCCAGCCTAGATCAAAGCATCTCTCCCATTCCATCCCAGCTGGAGTGGGCATCAGAATCTTATTCCTGCTTTTTCTGAGCTTCGTGGTTACTCCTTAATTGCAGCCTGTGCTACTACAGCCAGACTGTCCCACCCCACAGCAGGCCCTTCTTTATGCATCCCCAAATGGCTAACCCCTCTCCCACCTCGTTGCTCCGCAGTACCCACACGCAGTTGGGAAGAACACGCTGCTGATCGCGGGGCTGCAGGCGCGCAACAACGCCCGCGTCGTCTTCAGTGGCTCCCTGGATTTCTTCAGCGACGCCTTCTTCAATTCTGCTGTGCAGAAAGCAACTCCTGGCTCCAAGAGGTGCGTTAGCTTCCTGGCTTCCCTGGCTGAGGAGCGTTTGGGGAGCGGTACAGGCAACAATTTTTTTACATTTTAGGAAAGAGCAGAAAGAGCAAAATTGAATTGGGGGTGACGTGCTTGGCGTTGTGGAGCAAAGTGCTTTGGAAAGCAGCTCCATCCTTTTTACCTCAGCTCAGTTTGTGTTGCTTTCACATCTGGTTTGGTTTGGTTTTGGCCTGTGGGGTATTTTCTCAGCTGTCTCAGCCTCCCTTGTTCCACAGGTACTCACAGACGGGTAACTATGAGCTGGCCGTGGCGCTGTCCCGCTGGGTGTTCAAGGAGGAGGGAGTTCTGCGTGTGGGAGCAGTGTCCCACCACCGCGTCGGGGAGCTGGCACCGCCCAATGCCTACACCGTCACCGACCTCGTGGTGAGGCTGCCGGCCTGGCAGGGCAGGGGCACCCAGGAGCTGCCTGGGGAGAGGAGCCTGGGAACACGGGAGCTTGGAGTGGGCCGAGGTTCATTCTCAAGAATTGCTGGTTAATTTGTCCCAGGAGTACAGCATCGTGATCGAGAAGCTCGCTGATGGCAAGTGGGTGCCCTTCGATGGGGACGACATCCAGCTGGAGTTCGTGCGCATCGACCCCTTCGTGCGCACCTTCCTCAAGAGGAACGGTAGGTCCCTGTCAGGAGGAGCAGTAGGGTCCCCTCGAAGAGGAGTAGTAGGGACTCCTCAAGAGGAGTGTGAGATCCTCGTCACTGCCCTGGCCCTGCACTGGGGGTGTTTTCACCTTCAACAGCTTCTCGTGTCCCCTCAGTGTCACCCCCATCTCTCCCTCAGGTGGCAAATACAGCGTGCAGTTCAAGCTGCCGGATGTCTACGGTGTGTTCCAGTTCAAAGTGGATTACAACCGGCTGGGATACACCCACCTCTACTCCTCCACGCAGGTAAGTGTGGGGGAGTGAACCCCACCCTTTCCCAGGAGGAAAGGCTGCCCCAGGCTGCTGGACTGCAAGGGCTGTTCTGTCCCCTGCCAGGTGTCTGTGCGTCCCCTCCAGCACACGCAGTATGAGAGGTTCATCCCCTCAGCATATCCCTATTACGCCGGCGCCTTCTCCATGATGGTTGGCCTCTTCATGTTCAGCATCGTCTTCCTGCACATGAAGGAGAAGGAGAAATCTGACTGAGCTCCCTGTGGGAGCCTTTTCCTGGCGCCAGGAGGGCTGGGCAGTGCTCAGAGCTTCACGTGTATCTGTGTGAGGACTGATGGGTGCCGGATGCACTGTGGGGCTGCATTTCGTCTTCTTATTTTTACACCTGGGGGCATTATTGAGAATGAAAATTAAATTTGGAGGGGGGAAATCTGTCACCAAAGTGTCTGCAAACCCAGGACCAGGACGCTTCTGGTGTTCACTGTTGAGTTGCAGTGTTTGTCTTGCTCCACTGTTGGAATGATTTGGATTGGAGTTGGGTTGGAATGATTTGGATTGCAGATTAATTCCCAGTTCAAAATAAAGTCTCATTCCTCTCACCCTGGACGGGAGTGAAGTGAATTCACAGTGTGGGGCACTTGGATGCACTCCCAGACCTGAGGGCTGTGTCCCCACATCACCCTCGTCTGCTCCAGGCATTCCCTGGGGTGGGCTGGAAGAGAACAGTCAGATGGTGCTGAGGCTGGAGAGTGCTGAAGGGCCAAAAGGGGAGTCTGGGGCACACAGGGGGTCTTGGGACACCCCAAAAAGCACAACAACGTGTCTGGAGTGTCACCAAGGGCACACAGAGGAGGATGGCACTTCAAAACCCACCCTGTGCCCCATAATGCGAACAGGTGAGTTCAGAGACACCCTGAAGTCTTCCTGAGGGCCAAGGGGTACTCCAGAATGCACACTGAGGGGTCCAGGGGGAAAAAAGCCAGCTGGAAGATGCGATCCCAAGAAAACCAGAGTGAAGTGGAGGAGCTGAAGGGGTTGCAGGGGTGTGGGACCGAGTGAGTGGTTTTTTGGGATGCACCAAGGCTGTTTTGGGATGGAAGGTAGGGAAATGGCACATGGGGATCCCTGGGACACGGGGACCAGCAGGGCCATAGGGATACCCAGGGCGGCGTACAGGATCCCCAGGGGACACCTGGGGACAACAGGCACCTCAAGGGACACAGCAGAGGGACTCCTGGGAGACATGGTCATCACCGGGGGGGACAGAAACCCCTGAGGGCACAGGGACCCTTTGCACACAGGGCCCTCACCCTTGGGGCAAAGGGATACCCAGGGAGTGCCAAGGGGCACAGGGATCCCTGCGGAGAGAGGAACCCCGGGAACACAGGGACCACGAGGGAGCACCTGGGGACAACAGGGACCGCCAGGGGCACAGGGATTTCTCGGGAGGCAGAAATCCCCAGAGGACATCTGGGGTCACCTGGACCCCCGGAGACACAGTGACACTCGGGACACCGGGACCACCGGCGACCAGTGACGCTCAGGGGCACAGGGATCCCTTGGCGACACAGGGACGCCCGGAGGACAGCTGGGGACACGGGGACCGGCGGTCACACGGTGACACCCGGGCCCCCGGCCCCGCCCACGAGCCGGCGCGGGGAGGGGGCGGGGCCTCCTCCTTCCGCCGCTCTCTGATTGGCCGAGAGGCCCTGACTGACGTGGGCGCCTGACCGGCGGGGCGGGCGCTTTGCGACGGCGGCGCTTGACGGCGGCGGCGGGTGCGGGTCCGGGCTGGGGCGGCCATGCTGCTCACGGTGTTCTGCCTGCGCCGCGACCGCTCCGAGATCACCTTCAACCTGCAGGTGGACGCCGACTTCGAGCTGGAGAACTTCCGCGCCCTCTGTGAGCTGGAGTCCGGCATCCCGGCGGCCGAGAGCCAGGTCAGGGCCTGCCCCCGCCCCGAGCGCCGGGGAGGGCCCGGCCGGTACCGCCGGGTCGGGGTCTCCCGGGTTGGAGCGGCCGTGCCTCCTTCCCTCACACGGTCGGGGTCTCCTGGCTGGGGAACGGCCGTGTCCCCCGCGGCCCGCGGTGTGGGGATCCCGGGTTCCGTCCCGGCCGTCCGGAGTTTGCGGTTGTTTGAGGTGGTGGGTCCCCTCAAACCTCCCCTCGCCGACCTTTCGGGTTTGGAGAGGAACTCTTTGCTTTTCCTTCAAAATCCTCTCGGGATAGAGCTCCGAGTCCCCGGTGATTTGTGGTCCTTTCGGGAAAGGCTCGGTCCGCGCCCGCCGTGCAGCTGAAAGGGAGGAAATAATGTGGGCTTGTTTTGGTTTGTTTTATGTTGAGGTTTTGGAGGAATTTGATGTTTAAAAGGAGCAGGAATGGGAGTGAGGGGAGCAGGAGTCGGAGCGTCGGGAAGGTAGTGGCCCGTGGGCTCCTCAGAGCCCAGGAAAAGAGGCAGAAATGTTCGGGAAGGGGTTTATTTACCCCATCAAACCCCTGCCCGGTCCGGGGTGGAAAGGGCACATTGAGGCTTTTCCTCCCTCTTTTCCGCACAGGTGTGGGGACCGAACAGGCACATCCGTGTGGTTTTCCTAGCAAATATCCCCCCCAGCCGGATTCAGGGCTCACTCGTGTGCCAAAACATGGGGGAGGCTGTGTGTGGGGGCGGCTCTGGGCCATCTGTCTGGGGTTTGCTCATATTTTGGGTTCAGTCCCGTGTTTTTGGCCGTTCCTCCCCGCTTGTCCTGGGCAGGGCGGTGTCGGCTCCTTTCCTCTGCGCCGGCCATGCCTGGCAGAGTTTGTGGAGTTTAGTGGTGGTGGCAGCTTGTGCTTCCCGAGCCTTTTCCCAGTCTAAATTAACAAAGTGTTTTTCTAGCCAAGCCAAGATTAGTCAGCGCTGGAAGAGCTGCTGTAGGGGCAGCCCTGGAGCTGGAGTGTCCCTCACCCATCAGGCTCCCGACGTTTGGCTTTCCCTCTGCCTTGGGAGAGCCTTGTTTTTTTGGAG
Organism: Lichenostomus cassidix; assembly: GCF_008360975.1. Taxonomy (NCBI): domain Eukaryota; kingdom Metazoa; phylum Chordata; class Aves; order Passeriformes; family Meliphagidae; genus Lichenostomus; species Lichenostomus cassidix. The sequence goes on from NC_139501.1 coordinate 5,725,039, forward strand.
TGGGAGGTTGGTGTTGTGAGAGAAACAGTCTCAGAGCAGGGGAAGAAAAATCCGGGTAGGGTGGATTCTCTTCTAGGGAAAAAACGCTTGATTTTGGGCAGGTAGAAAGGGAGAACCCACCTCACACAAAGGTGCTGTACTCCAGCTGTGTCACAGCTACCAGTGAGCTCCCAGATCTGGGGACAGCTCCTACCTGGGGGACTCTGCAGTGGCTTCAACATCTCCAGGCATGAACCGGAGCATAAACTCCTCACTGTCACCTTTGTGCCTTGTGTCATGGTGACCTGCAGCTCCAGGTCTGGTTTAGGATAATGAGGGGTCACTCCTCTGTATTTTTTGCCTGGAGTTCTCTTGTTTGAGTTTTTCCAGCTGACCTGTGTGGGGTTTGGGTGCTGCCAGCCCCAGGCGAGGGGAGCAGCGCTGCGCTTTTGTAGCCACCTCTGCCTTCCTTCTGCTCATCCATCTGCCACTCGTGCATCATCCTGCGTCGCGTCGTGTTTTCCAGGCAGTTATTTATCACTCCTCTCTCTTCTTCTCTTTCTGCCTGGTGTTTGTGAGGTGTTTTGAGGACCTTCAGTGGGGAGAACAGGGTGGATGGACACCAGGAAGAATTTCTTCATGGAAAGGGTGGTCAGGCATTGGAAGGGACTGCCCAGGGAGGTTTGGAGTCCCCATCCCTCCAGGTGTCCAAGGAAAACCTTGGATGTGGCACTCAGTGCTCTGGGCTGGGTGATAAGGTGGGGATTGGTCACAGGTTCGATTTGATGATCTTGGAGGGCTTTTCTAGAATCAGTGATTCTGTGAGGAAGTTCTAAAGATACAAGTTATCAGTGAAGCAGCTCCGTGTGTGGAAGGATTTTGCATTGTTAAACAACAAATAGACAGTTTTACTTTTACCAGACTTGGCTGTTTTCTGCCCTTTTTCCTCAGCCAAGGCGAACATTGCATTGAAAGTGCTGTGTTGGTACAAGAGAGGATGAATTTCATCGTAAGGGTCATGGAGGGTGGAGTAAACCACTCTGTGTGTGGAGGAGAGTTAATCCCAGCCTTTTTCTCTGCTGTTTTGGGCAGTGAATTCTGGGTGCTGCGGTTTGGGGTGGAGCAGGGAGCTCTGAGGTGTCCAAGGGACAGCTGCGGGCACAGGTCGGTGAGATAACAGAGGCAGCTGCCAGTGGCTGTGGTGATAAGAGGAGCTGGGCAAGGAGAGGGGAAATAATCTGACTTTGCACAGTTTCCTCCACACACCAAGGCTGTGGCTTTCCAGGAGAGGGGATGGGAGACTCTAAGCAGAGCCACACTCTTCTTACTGCCTTCGTTTCTGTTTCTCTCTGTGCCCTCCATCTGCTGTGCCATGCTCAGGAATATTTGATAGGTCCAGGATTTGGCTTGATTGATGGCTGCAGGTGGTACCTAGCATTCCTGGTTGGGGTTCCCTGCTCCATGGGGAGGTTCTACCCTCTGGCATTATGCACACTGAATCCATCAGTGCCTGCATCCCTGTCCAGGTCACCTCCGGAAGAACCCGTGTCTGGTGCCTGCCAGCCGGCAGAACTGCCACAGACTAGGCAATCAAAAGGCAGCAAAATCCAATCAGTTTGTTTTAAGAGTGGAGCAGAATGGGTCAGGAGTGGATTAATCCGTGCTGCTAATGGACGTGGCGCGAGTGCCAGGCGCTTAATTCATTGTCTGGGATATAAGGCCGAATGCTCATAAATCCAATCCCAGCAAGATGACAGAGGTAAAGCCTCACTTAAACTGATTAACTCGTCTCTTCCAGCGTGTCTGCGCAGGGAATCTGCCATTTCAGATTTGGGTGTGCAGCTGGGATTTATGACACACTGGCTGTTGCTGCAGCGGCACCGACTCAGGCCAGTAACGTGAGAGGCTGCACCGCAGCTCTGCCAGCACCAGCTGACCTTGGTTGTGCTGGTGCTGTCATGTGGGGTAGAGACCAAACAACTTCAATTTGCTGCACACAGGCCCTGGGAAGGACCTGGTTTGTGAGGTACTGCTGAGGCTGCACAGTGTGGTGGTGGTGGTGAGGATGTAGGAAGCTCGTGCTCGGTTCAATCATGTGTGTTTCCCCAGTTCTCTGATTGCAACTCTACAGGGTTCTGGTCATTTGTGCTCCTCCTGCCTTGTCTTGCTTTGGCACTGCTGCTGCTGAAGGGTCTCTACTGCCGAGTGCCATAGGGAGAGTCTGTGTACGATTCTGGAGTTGCTGGAGTGAAGCAATGAAAGTCTGTAGCGTCATCCAGACCTTAAGACAGGTAGTGATTGGTTTTTTGGGATCTTGTTGGATCTGTTCCCTGTGATAGCATCAGGCAGAGCCGCAGCCTATCCACGCCGGGACTGCGAAAGCTTCTCCCACGTGCCTCAGCCAGTCCTGACCTGTGGCAAACCTGTTGTTGCTGAACTGGCCTTTTCCAGCCCCAAAGAGACGCAGCTTGGCTAAACAAGGTGGTAAAAATGAAGTTTGATCTTGTGCCCGAGTGGTTTAGGCCAAGTTCTCCGTGCTCTGGACTCCTGCCAGGGCAGGAGGCGGTTGGGCTGATCTGCCTGGTCTCGCTGTGCTCCAGCAATGGCACAGAAACCTTAATGTTGGCAGATATAATTTCTGGGAACTTCTGTTCCAGTCTTATTTTACATTTTGGGCTTTTCCGTAACTTAGGCCCTCTGTAGGTATTACAGGTCTGGTGTTAATGGAAATGTTACTGTGGGGATTATTCACCTTTATCTCAGTGTTCTTAAGTTTAGTCTGTGGACCCCTTGTTAAGCCAGGTTATCAAAATAGAAATGGATGTGACTTTGTGTTTTATAGTCACAAGAAGTTAGTTCCCTCCATGGACTGATGGCAGTCTTGGGAGCGGTGCCTTTGGGTGCTCCGAGTCTGGAGAGTCACCTCACTGAAGTGTGCTGGAAAAGATTGAGCTAATGCTTGAGGTCCCTGTAAAACTGGTTATTCTGGGGAGCTTAGTTGTGGGAAGAGGCAGCATGATGGATGTTGGGCTGGATCAAGCCTGGATCTACTTGGATCAGTGGTGCTGGCACGTCTGCAGTTGGTCTGGGGTCAGTGGGGGCTGACCTGGGGGCAGGGAAGGCTGCAAAAAATGTCCGTGACTTGTGTAATCGTAGAGGTTGAAGTTTGGGAATGCGGGCAGACAGTCCCAGTCAAGACTTGCTTCCCTTTCATGATCTTGGCCTCTGATTAGGGGAGACCGGCCCTTCTCCACGGTGCCAGCTGTCAAACCACAGCTGGATTTCAGCAACACCAACCCCATGTTGTCCAACCACAAACATGTCAAGGCCCCAACATGCCTGAGGTTGGGCCTGTGAGGACATCACACCTTCCCTTCTGAAGCTTGAGATGGATCTGGAAGATTTACTGGAACTTTTTTTTCTCCTATAACAAAATAACATCTTGCACTTTTTTTAACTTTTTCTCTGCTGGGTGGTGCTGGTGGCTCTCGTGGCACAGATTGTTTATGCAGAGCGGCCGCTGACCGACAACAACAGGTCCTTGGCCTCTTATGGCTTGAAGGACGGGGATGTGGTGATCCTGCGCCAGAAGGAGACGGTGGAGCCTCGGCCTTCCATGCGCTTCCCAGGTGAGAAAGGCTCTGTGCCAGCACTGCCTGAGCCTGCAGAGCTTCATCAAGACTTACCCAACACCAGCTCTTGTCAGTGTCCTTAAGAACCTTCTGGGCAAAGCACTGAGGGAGGGAGGATGGCTGGAATGAGTCTGGGGGGTTTGAAAATGACATAAAGGGCTTCTGATTTAGCGTTTGTTTTATTCTGAGGAAGCCAATACCATTTTATTGTTCTTTTGGGGAAGCAGGGAGGCAGTGAGGAGGTGACTGGTTCTGAACAGGTTTGGTAAAGGTGTGTGAGTTTTCCTACAACCACTGGTTCCCTTCCTGCTGGATGTGATGGCACAGTCATGTGGTGGCTCAGACCCAGGAACAGCCTTTATGGACGTGTGTCCTGAGCCTGTCCTGTGGCAAATTCCCTGAGATGCCACATCTTGCCAAACCCAGTGGTGCAATCACATGCACATGTGAAAGGCTCCACCGGGAATGCCTGCGGGGAGCCCTGCGCCTCTGTCCTGCCTTCCACAGCCATTCCTAGCAAATCCCAGTCATAAAATATCCCTAGAAAAGGTGCCATAGGCTGAGAAGGGCGTGGGAGCAGTGCTGAGGTCCTCGTCCTGCCTCAGCTGGAGGATGGGTACCTGCAATGCAGGTCTGCAGGAACGTTATTACTTTTTTTTTCCCCCTGCTTTTTTTTAACCCGAGAGACTCCAAAGTGCCTCAGAGCCACTGGGTTTAGCCCTGCAGTCCCTCCATGAGGGACTCACGTTTGTGCAGCTGGGAATAACTAGTCAGCAAGTGCATTTCAGGGGATTAAAAATGGGGCAGACAGACGAGACCAGTTACATAAATGCTCCAGCATTGCTAACCCAGTAACCTGGGGATGTTGCTGCACTTCCGACATGAACTCCTGCTCGTGGAATCCACTCTCACGTAGCTTTAAGGGCAGCTCATCCTTCCCGTGGTTTTTCCAGCAGAATTGTAACCACGAGGTGCCAACACCCCCGCTCTTCCTTTCTGCAGGTCTGCCCAGGATAGACTTCAGCAGCATCGCCGTTCCCGGGACATCCTCGCAGCAGCACCAGCCCCCAGCGCAGCGTCCTCGCCCATCACCCCCAGACGCTCCATCGTTCCCCCAGGGCCTGGACAACCCGGCGCTGCTGCGGGAGATGCTGCTGGCCAACCCCCACGAGCTGTCCCTGCTCAAGGAGCGCAACCCACCCCTGGCTGAGGCCTTGCTGAGTGGGGACCTCGGTGAGTTGGGCTTGGAGCTGGTTAGGGTTGCCTCCCATCAAAGGCAGCATGGGTGTTTAACAAGTTGGGATGTGCTGCAGACTCCTTGATGGTGAAGATAAAAGGTGCCAGTTGGGAGCACTCAAGGCAGAGTTCCTCTGTTTCTGGGTGTATTTCTCCTGCTTGGCTTCTTTAATATCCTCTCTCTCCTACTCAGAAATATCAGATGCACAGATCATTTGGGTGTCTGTGAACAGGAGTGACTCAGCTCCTGATTTTTGCACTAAGACACTCCCTAATACACATTTCCCAATAAAGGTGGTGTGTTTGCTGCATCCCAGATCCTGGTGGGACTAAGCAGAGAGCAGCACTCTCCAAACCCAGCTCTGTCTGTAGTGATTGTGTGCTGTGGAAGTGAACCTCTGAAAGGGAGAGGAAAAGGAACAAGGAAATGTCTTTTAGGAGCTTTATCAATAGAAATAGTCATAAATGTGTATGTGTCTGTTAATCTTGAAAGTGTCTGTGTGTTTTGGGCACAGTTGAAACAATCTTCACTTCCTCTGCAGCTGATGTTGGTCCCTCATTCTTCCTGTGGTAAAACATTTGAACTCTGGTGTCCTTTCAGTGTGAAAAGAGAGAAGTTTTGGGTAGCAGCAGATGAGCTCCTGAGCCTCTGCAGGATGTTTAGTTGGGAAATAAAGCCTCTTGAGTTTGGAGAAATGAATGAAGAGAAAGAGCTGCTAGCAGGAGACTTTTCCTACTTCCAGGGTCACATCCGAGTGTTTTTTCTCTGTCAAAGGAAGCCAGAAAGGAACTTCCATGGGTATTGTCAGCCTTTAACTCTGCTTTTAGTTTATATCCAGAGTTGAAACCACATTCTTTGCACTCTCAGGCTTCTTCACGCTTCTTGCTGGGAGTTTTTCCCATCACCTTGAGCAGAGGTGCTACTCTTGGCACAGGAAACCAGAGGTTAAGCCCAAGACACCCAGAACTGGCTCCTCTGCTGTTCTGCCTGGTCTGTGCACATCAAGCTTTGACTCAGATGTGCATTTTCAGTCCCAAACCGCTACACTGGGCTGGTGTTTCCCTTGTTGTGCTGCTGCTGCTGCTACTGGCAGCGTTTGGGCACAGATCCAGTTCAGCTCTGTCTTGGATTCCCAAATATCTGCATAGATCCGTGCTCTGTGGCTGTGCTGGATCAAGGCACCTGCTGTACGGAAGCCTAATTTAAAAAATCATACACTCAAATATACCCAACAACTCCGTGAGCACATAACAGCCTTTGAGCCAGAGCTGCTCCCTGGGAACGGCATCTCTGGAAGCAAACCCAAACCTTCCCTGTGTACAGACCTTCATGGACTGCCAAGTCCTTTTGGGGACGTACGTGATCCCATTCAAGTAGTAAAAAATGGCCAGAGGCCATCCAGAAAGTGGGAATCTAAAAACTGTGGGCTTAAAATGTGCATTTGGGTCTAGTGTCCTGACTAACACCTCCTGGTTCCAGTGGTAGGCATTCAGATTTAGGGATTGTAATCTCTGGCTTTGCCTCGGGTTCCTTGGGTTTAATGGCAGTTTTGTCATTAGCCTTTGTGTGGTGGTTTTTGGTTTTTTTTTCCCTGTAAGTTGTATGTGCCAGGAAATTGAGTTTGATTGTGCAGATTTGGGTAGGGACATGAGGAGAACAAGCTCTGTCCAGTTGCTTTTCATCTCGGCAGGTTCCCAAGTTTGCCACTGATCTTTTGAGGTCTGTCCGTGCTGCCCTTAGAGAAAGCTTTTTTCCGTGTGCTGCTGAGTCTATTCCTCAGCTGGCATCAAAAGAAGCATTTGCTGTGCCAACATTTGATTTGCAAGAGTAATTTCCAGTAAAAAGCATTTCTGTATCTCCTTGTTCTTGCAGAGAAATTCACCAGGGTGTTGCTGGAGCAACAGCAGGACCGAGCCAGGCGGGAGCAGGAGAGGATCCGGCTCTATTCCGCTGACCCCTTTGATCTCGAGGCACAGGCCAAGATAGAAGAAGACATAAGGTAACAAACCAAAGTGTTTTACAGGCTTTGGGGGTCCTCCCTGGGGAAAAAAACTGCTGTGTGCTTCCATACATGGTGGTTTTTCCTTGGAGAAGGCAGAATCTGAGCACATTCCTTGTATCAAGGTGTATGTTTGCAGGGCAATGCTCTGGGGCCGCCTTTGCATGTGGGAAGGTTGGGATTCGGGAACATGTAGGTGCACCCCTTCCTTCAGATGTGTCCAGCTGAGATCACAGAGCGTTTTTGCTGGTTTTGCTGGTTTTTCAGGTTGCCCAGAAAAGCTGTGGCTGCCCCATCCCTGGAAGTGTTTAGGGTTGGACAGGGCTTGGAGCAGCCTGGGATAGTGGAAGGTGTCCCTGCCCATGGCAGGAGGTGGAATTGAATGGTCTTTAAGGTCCCTCCCAACCCAAACCATTCTGGGATTGCGTGAGATAAGATGACAGCACTGTTGTCTGTGTGTGTGATGTCTTGGAGCTGCCTGAGCTGGTCCACTCTGAGACAGGAGCACTTGTGGAAAGCACATCTCCTCTTGAGAGGTGCAACTCTGGTGCGTGGAGTGTGTTTTGAACTGAGAGCTGGGCTGCTGTTGTCTCCCAGCTGAGCTCTGCACAGCAACACGGCGTCATTTCTCCCAGCTGCCCTCAAGATTTGGTTTTGCATCCTGCTAATTGTTCTGTCTGGCTAATTCACTGATGAGATGTTCTGCAGAAATGCATTCTGCTCATCAGTTCACTCCCTCTTGCTGCCTTCCAGATGTAATTGTGTTGGGCTGAGGCTTGATTTCTTCAGCTGAGTGGTAAATCCTTGAGTGGGTTCATGGCTGGTGGTGTTCCCCTGATAACAAAGTGTCTGTCTGGTTTGTCAGAGCCAAAATACACTGGTGATAGGACTGGTCTCGCATTACAACTGACAGGGTGTTGGTGCCAGATAAGCGCTCAGCAATGCAGAAAATAGGTATTTGTAGATAGTGAAATGTTGCTTGGAGGCACAGGAATGCTTCCCTTCTTCTGTAGATGAGGGATGAACTCAAGGCTCTGCAGCTGTTTGGGAACACTGGGCTGAGCCATCCCCAGATTGCATACCCCACTCAGTAAAAAATGAAATGGCATCAAAATTGGAGCCTTTTGCCCTTTTTTGCAGGGAGATAAGGCTGTTTCAGATGCAGTCACCACAGATACCCTTCTGATACACTTCCGAGATTATCCTGGGACCATGAGAGGCTTCTTGAAGAGCATTTTTTCTGTCAGCTTGAATTTGCACCGAGGGCTGGTGCTCGTGGTGGTGGTGTTCTTTCTGCTGTTTTGCTCACCTCCCTCCCTTCCTATGCTTGGAGAAGGAAGGATACCAGGGAAACCAGAGGATTTTAATGTTCAGCTGCTGTGTGGGATTCCAGCTATGTAGCTACTGGCAACATCTCCGTGTGCCCTTGGCATGACTAATGAATCCACAGGTTCTTTGCTCTGAGTTCTCCAGGTTAACACTGATGGCAGGTTCCTGTTGCCAACATGAGGTTGTCAGAGCTGAGGTGTGAGTTAGGGAGAGGTTGGAAGGGGCCGTGGCTGCTGGAGAGTGACTCAGTGTTTCTGGACTAAGCTGAGATCATTCCTAGCAATCCTCAGCTCCAAAGCCTGTGTTTCACTAAGGAAGCAGCCTTTTCTGTGGTTTAAATGGGTGGTTGTAAGGTGAGCAGCAGCAGGTGGGATTTCCAGGTCTGTCTGTGAGTCAGAGGGATGTTACAAGGTCTGGTTGACAGAAATTTTGATTCTTCTCTTTCTTCTCCACGAAATTCAGGCAACAAAACATTGAAGAGAACATGACGATAGCAATGGAAGAGGCGCCCGAGAGCTTCGGGCAGGTGGTGATGCTCTACATCAACTGCAAAGTCAATGGACACCCCGTGAAAGCCTTTGTGGACTCAGGTGCCTTTTCCACACTCTCTATCACTGAGGGCAGCAGTAAACATTCCAGTAGTTTTCCCCAAAAATCCCCTAATAAAGCATTGCATGACAGGATTTTGGAGCACTTTACTGAACTCTGAGCGCAGCCTGGGCAAGCAGAGCAAATTACTGAGAGAAGCAGTGTGGGAACACCCTGGGTTAGGGCTCCTGGGAGAGTTTCTGGGACTTCCGTATCTGGAATGTCGCTGCCATGTGTGTGTGTCTTATCTCATTTTGCAGATAGGGGGATTTCACATGCCTTTAATGTGGTGGTTCCCATCCACATCCTCCAAGGGGAAGTTCTTGGGGTCATTCCATCCCTACAGTAATGGTCAGTGCTGAACCACGTGTGGACAGCCAGGTCAGCACAGTGGGATTCACAGGAAGCCTTTATGCCCTGGGGCAGGTGGGTTGGTTTCCCAGACGCTGAGTGCCAGATCTTAAGCTTTTCCAGGAGAAAATACAAATTTGTGCTGAGCCATCAGGATTTAATGTGAGTTCTGTTGCTGGTATAGGTGCCCAGATGACCATCATGAGCCAAGCCTGTGCTGAAAGGTGCAACATCATGAGGCTGGTGGATCGGCGGTGGGCTGGCATTGCTAAGGGTGTAGGGACACAGAAAATCATTGGCAGAGTGCACTTAGGTAAGTACTGGCATTTTTGGGGCAGCTGTAGCAGGGGTTTGGCTGCAATTACCACGGTCCTGGCACCAAGGAGTGTCTGGGTTGCTGCTGTAATTGTTAGAAGCTCCCGCAGAGTAAAATCAAAGTGCACCTGCAATGTGTTTGTTTGTCTTGGGCACAGAATTCTGTTTCCTGTATTATTTAATGCTTTATTTTAATGGCATTACTGTAACACTTTGAGGTGAGGGAGTCCCAGCTCCTGCACACAGAGAGGACGTTCTCTGGGGGCAAAATCCAAAGTGAATGTGAAACACCACGACCTTCCCTGTTCCGGGTGGGGCTGCTGGGCAGGGTGAGCTACTCAGGAAGGGTTCCAGCACAGTGCAGCGTTCACTGTTCTTTGGAAGCAGAAGCCACTCTGTACTCTTGTGCAGCTTTTCTGGATGGAGGATATCATCCTTATTACTGAAAAATCGATTCTGTTTGTTGTTGCTGCTTAGACTTGTGCTCTAATGAACTGTTTGCAGCCCCTCAAGCTTGGAGGGTCAGAGAAGCAGGACTCGAGGTTCTTAGGCACATCAGCTTTTAAAACAATTAATCTGGAGCCACGGCAGGCCTGACAGTCCTGGGGCTTGCACAGGGTTGAACTTTGTGTGACCAAAACAGTACATCAGAATGCTGGTTTCAGATTTGTCCAGACCTTTCCCTGGAGGTGGAAGAGCAGAAAGCAGATATGTTGTGCTGTAGTGGGAACTTCTCTCCCTTGTGTTTCAGCTCAGGTGCAGATCGAAGGGGATTTCCTGGCATGCTCCTTCTCAATCCTTGAAGAGCAGCCCATGGACATGCTCCTAGGACTGGATATGCTTAAGAGGCATCAGGTATCAAAACCTCTTTTGAAACAGTTAACTGGCTCTTCCAAGTTTAGCGCAAAGTGCAACATAAATGCCTTGCCTGTGAATTCATTAGGACTTTCCCAGGGAGAGTTGATGGTGGATTATCTTTCAGCCTGGAAGCACATACATTACATCCGTCATGGACAGCTCTAGTGTGCCTGGCTGCTGCCTGGAGCTTTTTGCTCTGATCAAAGATGCTCAGAGCTTTCCAGCTGAATGATTTATTACCAATTGAACCAGGCAGGGCCTTTGCTTAGAGCTGATACTCCTGGCCCACCCTTACCTGCTGTGAACCGTTTTGGTTGGAGACAGATTGCCTGACCTCGTCTCCCTTTTTCTCTGGGAACTGCCTGGCTCTCCACAGGTCCCTGATGTCTCGATGCTCTTTACAGTGCTCCATTGATCTCAAGAAGAATGTGCTGGTGATTGGCACCACGGGCTCCCAGACCTCGTTCCTGCCCGAGGGTGAGCTGCCCGAGTGCGCACGGCTGGCGTACGGCGCGGGGCGCGACGACGTGCGGCCCGAGGACATCGCCGACCAGGAGCTCGCAGAAGCAATACAGAAATCCGTAGAGGAAGCAGGTACCAGCAGGAACCCAGTTGAAATAAGAATCCCTGCATTGTTGGTTTTTGCTGCATGTCAGATGTCTGTGAGCAATTCCCCTTCTAGCTCCTGGGAGCAGCATCAACCAGTAAAGGGTGGAGAAAAGGAGCTTTTTTCTTGCTTGTGGCCTCTGAGGGCACTTCTCTCCTCCTTTCTGGGCTGCAAAACCTGCACAAAGGTACTCAGGGCTGTTTGCTGTTGAATTTGTGCTGTCCCTGCAGCTTCCCACCCACTCTGGTTTCCTAGCTTTCAAGGTGTGCAGGTTAATAGTTGTCTGTGGCTGGGATCACATTGTAGTGCCCAGCAGGGACATGGCTCAGCTGTGGTGCTTCTGCAGCCTTGTGTGAGCACAGCTTTGGGGAGGCTTCCGAAACCCTGCTCTTATTGGCTGCACCATGTGAAAATAGAGCAGCTGTAGCAGTGACAAAATTCATGATAATTTTTAGAAATCGCACTATTTCAGCATTTTTCCCTGGAATGGTGCTCATGCCCTTGGAGGGGGAATTGCCTCTTTGCAGTTGATCTAGGTTTCAAAAGCTGACTTCACATCCTCAGCCTTAAACATGACCTGCAAAGAGAACTTTCACCCTCCTGTGTTTTAGTTCCCAGTAGCCCTGGAATCCAAACACTGCACAGGTGCAATGACTGGGCTACAGGGGATTTTGGTGGCTGCAAAATTCAGTGAAGTAATTTTATTTTCAGCCAAAATAGCTGAAGGTTGAGTTATGAGCCAAAAACTGTCTGAAACTCAGAGTTTTCTGTTCAACTCCTCCCTTAATTCAGCTTTTAGCTAAAGCAAAAAAATCATTCTTTTTCCCTGCCATTCCACTGAAGCTATGAATACCTCAGGGTGTATTCCTTAAGCCTTTTCCAAAACTTTTAAAGATAGCATTTTATATCCAAGAGTTCTCTAGAGACCTTTGAGTATTACTGCTCATTTTTCCTCTGAGCACAGTAAATTCAGTAAATTCATGTAGAACTCTTTGCTGGGTCAGGTTTAAGCTGATCAAATTGATTTCTGCATTTTACTTGCTAATTTTTTAATAATCTAGCATGCCCATATTTAAAACTTAAATGAGAAAAAATATTTAACCCTATATTACATAAATATTTTTATATATTTATTAGATACTAAACTTCATATTTTATATATATATAACTAGTGGAAATGGACTGAAATTTTTCTTCAACACCCCACAGTTACGGTTTCACAGCCCAAAGAGTAAGCAGTCAGTTACAAATAATGAAGTTGATAACATTAAGGGGAGCACAGGACTGTGCTTATTCCTCCTTTTGGCCAATTTTCTTCCATCCTAAGAATATAAGTTTTCCAGAAATGTAAAAAATCTCAGAAGGCAGGTCTGGCTTTAATGAATCAGTAAGAAATAGTTTAAAAGTGTGACTTTTCAGCCAAATTTGAATGTTTATTAACTCAAGTTGCAGCCAGTAGAGAGAAACACAAACACGGGTTTGACCTTGTGATCGGGTTTTGATGTTGCTAAAGGTCAGGCTCAGGAGTTTGGGCTCTTGTCTGTTCCCACAGCCTGGCAGGTGTAGATATTAGCTCTTTTCCTGTTATAACCTGGAGCCTGATGAAGCCTGGGTTAGCTTTTGAAATATATTTCCACTTTGGATGAGACTTTGCAGATATTATAGTTGGTTGGATTTTGTTCTCTGTTGAAAGGGTCAAGTAACAAGCATATCTCAGCCCAAACTATGAGTCTTTACAATAAAAGCATTTTAGTCAAGTTTTTTAGAAAGAAAAATGCCTGAAATTACTTAAATCCAAGCTGCTTATGTACCACATACAGTTCTAAGGACCACGAGGCTTTGTTCAGGCTAGTCAGCACTCTGACACTTTCTGTTGATGCTGAGCCCTAGAGGAATGTAAAAGATTTATGGGAAAAGGAAAACCATTTTGTGTGTTCACTTAATGCTCATAGAACACCAAGGCACAGAACTGAAGTGGTTCTTGTTCAGATTTATTCTGACAGTCCTAGACACAGTACCAGCCTCTGGCCCACAGGCTTTTGTTGGCTGTATCCTAAAATGTCAGCACATTCCTTCTTTCTCTCTTCCAAAACTTGAGTTGCTGCTAGGTGGTACCAAGAAAACCAAGAAAGGAAAAAAAAGAAAACGGAAGAAGGACAGAAAGAAAACATGATGCAGCTCCAAAGAAGCTCAGCTCGCCACAAGATGTGTGTTCTTTTATAACAGCTGGAATTGTTGCTGGCTTCCAGGAGATGGTACAACACAAGGCTGCGTGCACCTGGAGGTTATTAAAGTGCTTGTTTTGAATGCACCTGGATTATCCTTGAGCTTTATTTAATCCCCTGAAGCCCACTTTAGGGAGCCTCATGATTTCTGTCAGCTGCTTTGCTGGTGGTTCAGCACCTATGGAAGGCAGCTGAGGAGGTGGTGGAGTGCTGGTGGGGTTCACTGGAATCCGGGATCCCCATGTCCTCAGTTACTTCTGAGAGCTTGATGCTCTTTTGTGCCAGTTTCCCACCACTGGGGAATTCAGTGATCATGGAGGATTTACAAACCTGGCAGCAAAACTGGAGCTGTTTTGCTGAGGAGGAAGTGTAGCCAGGCAGTTCATCCCACACACACCTTTTCATCCAGGCAGCCTCAGTCCAAGTCACTGCCATCACAAACAACTCAGGCTGTTCCTGGTACAGAGAGGAACTTATGCCTGATGGTGCACTTTGTGGGGAAGAGTTTGTTCCTGGTTTTAGCTGGATCAATATCCCTGGTGGGGCTGTGATTCAGCTCCTGTGGATACCCCAGGAGAAGGATAACACTGAGGAGTGCTTGGCAGAAGACCAGCTCCTGCTGCCACCTAAATGCAAATCCCTGATGGGTTGGATCAGACCCTCATTAACGATCCAGCGGGTCAAAAGACAGTTCTGCTTCCTTCCTGAAGGGTTGGTTTGGGAGCAGACAGCATGAATGTAATCATTCCATGTAGAAACAGAAAGGATCCCTCTGGTTTTCATCCATATCCTCTGTCACAAAGCTCTTTGCCCCCCTTAGGAAAGATGAGCGGTGGGGTGGTGTCACAGCAGGTACTGTTCTGGTTTTAGTTTGCAGAGAATAAAAGGTGCAAGGCTGAGGAGAGAAAGGTGGATTTCTACTGTGTTGAGGAATTTAAAGGGAATCCTGGCTGGAGGTGTGGGCGTGGCAAGTTATGCCCCAGTACTCCTGTAAAAAGAGACTCCAGGAAGGCCAGTGGTGTGTGTTTAAGACCTCTGCGTTTGGGAAGGGAAAGGGCAGCAAATCACAGAGTACAGAACCCGGGTGTGTGACCCTGGGCAGAGCAGGGCTGTGGTGGCAGGACAGGCGCTCCTGCAAAGGTCGTGTGAGTGATTTAACGAGTGTGAGAGTGCTGATACATCAGTGAGATTAGACTGTCAGCAAGATAAGGTCACTTAATCTCCCCCGATAGCCACAGCCAGTGTTTGGTGCTACTGATAGAGATCTGCAATTCATGTGCTCTCTGTGAGGACAAGGGAGCAGCAAGCTGGGCTTGACTTCTGGCTGCTTCTCCTTTGCTTTGCTCTTCCCAGCCTTGGGGAGCAGTTCTTTTGGGAGATTTCTTTCTTCCTGGGATCTGTACGCTTCCCTTTTGCAGCAGTCTGGTGTTTTGACCTTCTCTTGGGTCTGATGGCCCTGCTGGGAGCACAACCCAAGAACTGTGTTGCCATCTCAGTTCTCTCATCCCTGAAATGTGTCTCCTGAGTATCTCCAGCCAAAGGGAGAACAAACCAGGACAGCACTAGACAGGTGTGTTGTGGTGTGTAGAGTTTACCAAGTGTGTACTGTTACCCACAGACTGCTCTGTGGCATAGACAGTACAGAACAGCCTTTAAATTGTGCTCTGGCAGAGTTACTTTTGCCTTGATGTGCCGAATTTGCCAGGCAGAATCCTTCTGGGAGGCAGGAGCTCCTGCAGCCTCCATGCCGCTGTGCCGGCCAGTCGGGAGGGGAGCTGTGCAGGACTGTAACCATGCATGGTGTGTGCTCTGAATGCTAACACGAGTTTGGTGTGTTTGTTTCCTAATCCAAACAGAACGTCGGAAGCCTTGATGCATGTAGTGTGTGTTTACTGCAGCTGGAGTGGGCCACAGACCAGGTATTTACAGCCACCCGTTCCAGTTTGTGCTGCCACGCTGCGAACGGTGCTTCTGCCATGTCCTGACTGCTCATTTCATTCTGTCTTCCATAGAGAATAGTGACAAAGAAACTACCTCACTGGAAATGCCCTCATTACCAGCTTCTGATGGGTTTCAAAATCCAGTCCAGTCTTCAGGACTAAATTCCAAGATCTGTAATCCCACAAATCAATTACTTGATCGTTCTGTCTCTGCCCCTGCTTCAATTTGCTCATCTGAATCCAGCCTTGCAGAGCCCATTGATCCTAGAGCCGTCAAGACTTTTGACTCTTCACCTGAACACCAGACAACCCCGGAAAAAGAACATTCTCTGGTATTACAGCATTTTTCCAATAGCTCTTCCTTGGCAAACAATGACCCCTCTCCGCACACCAGGGATGAAACCTGCTCCAATCCAGCTTGCCTTTCACAGAAGACACTCAAAGAAACATTTACTGCTGACATTTTAAAGGAATGTAATGCTAAAGGACAAAATCACGGTCAGGAAAATCCTCTGGAAGTGACAAAAGTTAAGTTGGCTGACACTGCTGCCAAGCACGGGCAGGATAAAAATGTCTGTCTGTCTTCAGAGCAGGAGCAAAAGCCTGAGCTTCCCACAGACCATCAGACATGCAAAGAGCCAGAAAAGGAACATCTTGAGCAGACTGAGACAACTGACCCAGAGTCTCCTTGCTGTGTTGGTGGCGTTGAGAAACCTGCTGTGGCAGAAGCCAAACAGGCAGAAAATCCTCCCATGAAAATGAGAGATGGACTGGAGAGAGCAGGTCTTTCCTGTGTGAAAGGGAGTATCCAACTGTCAGCCTCCTGCAGCCATGTGCACATGGAAGCCTCCATGGAAACAGATGCAGTGGAGCAGGCTGCAGCTGAAGTGCAGAGCTCAGCAAGGGAGCAGAAGCAGCAGACTGAGAATAGATGTATATCCAACCTGAACTCAGATGCCTTCTCCATGGAGGTGGAGTTGCTGAAGTCTCCATCCTCCTTGAGTGATCCACTTTCCACCAGGGATGTCCTGCAGTCTAAAAGCACTAGTGAAATTCCTGCAGAGTATCATGAGTTGGTTAATTCGGCAGCAGACAGCTCTTCCCCATCCAGTATCCACCAGCTGGACACGGATCCAGGGAGACCTTCAGAAGAGCCATGTTTCCCTCTAGCATCAGCCTTGAAAGAGCTACACAAACTCTTGGTTATCAGTCGGAAAGGAGAATGTAAGATCCTTGCCTCAGAAGAAGTCTCACAGCTGGAAATAGTTCACGGAGAGCCAGCAGTGCAACAGAAGGGGCTTCCTGAAGGTGAGCAGAAAGGCTCGGATCCATCCAGCCAGGAACAGAGCTGTTCCTTCCCTGAGGTGAGGTCTGAGGGTGGAGGAGCAGAGGGGAGCCAGCCTTGTGATTCAGTCAGAGAGCACATCAGCACTGGGCCCATTGGTCCCGGGCAGCCTGTGCTTGAGGAAGGTGCTTTAGAGAGGCAGAAGGGTTCCAATAAGACCGATGTGGTTGTGGTGAGTTCTGCAGCCACACCTGGCCAGCAGCAGAGCCTGGAGCAGGGGGAGGTTTTGGCAGGAGGTTCTCTGAGTCCACCTAGTCCAACTTTGGAGCAAAGCACACCTGTTTCCTCCACTCCTGCTTCGGGTGAAGGTGCACCACAGGATACTCAGAGTCTGTTCACAGTGGCACCTGAGAGAAGTGGCAGAGCTGCTCCTGAGGCTCTGTGGCTGGTGGGTGGCAGTGAGGAACCACCGCTGAGCCCACCAGCTGCCTTCACCAGACTGACCACAGGGGCTTCTCCACCCCCTGCTTTCCCTGCGGCTGATGTTGACCGGATCCTCGGTGCTGGTTTTACCCCGCAGGAAGCTCTCGAGGCCTTGGAACAAGCGGATGGAAACGCAGATCTTGCTCTTCTCATTTTGCTAGCCAAGAGCATTGTTGTTCCCACGTAACTGTGCAAGAGGGAGCTGACTGGGGGATCTTATCTTCTACAGGAGTATCTCAATTACACACCACAGTGGACAAGCAGAATGTTCAGCCAGATTTTTTTAATTATTTGCAGCCAAAGTAACATTTCTGTTTCACTTTTTAGATTTGGGCTTTGAAAAGAAAGAAAATGTTCTTGCATTGTGTGGACAGGATAGCTTTTAATCATGCATACTGGATTAAAATTACTGGGTTTATTTAAATGTACAATTTTAGAATAAGCTCCAGTGCTATGAATAAAAAGCAGCGGCCACTATGCTCACCACCTTGTCCAGCACAAAGTGGGTTGTGATGGGAATTGACCACACATGCACAGGACGGGAGGTGCACACTGAGTCCAGTGTAGACTCTGATTTGTTGCAGCTCCTTGGAACCCAACATCCAGCTGTTGAAATTATTCTGGCAGCTACTAAAGGTGTGTAGATGCTCATGGATGTGTAAAGCTTTGCCAGAGGAACGAAGATTTTTTCTGGGGAGTGTGGGGTTTTGTGTGTGCATGGGGAAGGCTGATGCTTATTTTGCCAAACCCTTTTATGCTTTGATTTAGAGTTGGACTCAATGATTCTTGTGTGTCCGTTCCAACTCAGAATATTCTGTGATGCTCTTGGGCCAGTGTGTTCCAGTTTACAACATGGGGATAGAAGAAGGGAAGGGATAGAATTTGGTGCTACCAAAACTTACACGTTTTAACTTATTTGGAAATGTGCTGGTATTAACTGTAGGGACGGGGGGGAGGGAAAAGGAGTATTGATGGTTTTTTTCTAGCCTCACTCACATCATGTTTCCCTCATGCAAAAAGAACAAGCTCAACCACTTTAAGGCTAAACCTTAATGATGAATTTGTTTAACAAACCATGTGTTACAGCTCTAAATTCCCTCTGAGCCCGGGGAGGAATGAACTTCATCTCAGTGGTTTCAAGCAGGGCTGTGATTGGAAGAAGGAAGAATCTGCTTTGCTGTGGTTTGTCTGGATGTCTGGGGCCTATTGGCCTCTCGGCTGTGGAATGCCACAGCTGGGGGGGGGCTGATCTACCATCTCCTCAAGAGCAAGGGCTCCCCAACAGGGTTCACAAAACAAATGCACTGAGGTGGCTTCTGTGTTACAACCGTCATGGCCTTCTTGGGATAGCTCTGGTGAGTCACCTGGATGGTGAGGCCTCACCGAGGCTGTGCTGTAGGAAGCCTTTCCAGATGCTTTTTTTTGGGGGGTGAACTCCTTTGTGATGCTCTGCAAAGCCCCAAAACTCTGTCAGGGCTGGGGAAGGGGAAGGAAAGCGTGGCTGAAACCAAATTTTAAGTAGGAACTTTGATTTAGTCCCACATGAAAATCTCAGAAGTGGCTTTGTGTCAGGTGTTTGTCTTGAACTTGATGCGTTGAGCTAAACCTGGAGTGATGGCTCAGCAGCACCGGACACATTTTTGTTCATGGCTTCCATGTGGTGGTGTTGTTGTTGTCTCAGGTCTGTGTCCTGGTGTTTGTGTTCTCTGTTGCTTTAGCAGGTCTCCTATGTGTGTGCTAGGCTGTTTTCATGCAGGTGGCATTTAAAAACAACTCAGATTTGGTTTCATCTGTCACCTCACAGGAGTTTGTGCTGTCATTGAGTGCTGGTGTCAGATTTGCCTCAGACACTTGGGCAGCCAGGAGATCCTTTGGAATAATGAAGGGCTTTAAGGCATTCCTCTGTCAAATGGAGCTTTTCCATGAGCTGGGACAGTACCATCCAGACCTGGAGCTCCCAGACAGGTTTGCTTATATCCCTGTGCTTGTAATGCTGGCAGCAGGCATCGCTCCGTGCACGAATCAGTGCTTGGCTGTCTGGAGCAGCATCCAGTGATTCACTTGAGGCTCTGCTCTAAATTAGTTACTGAGGCCAGACTGCAGCTGTCTCATCTTCACTGGGCAGGTGGTAGAGTTACTCCTGCTGAAGATTTGGTTTAATATTCTCCTTGCAATGAGCACCTCAAATCAGCAGAAGCCCCTCTGTGAAGGGCACAGGTGAGCTGGTACAGGAGTACTGTATCACCAGGTCTCTCTAGAAGCATTAGGAAATAGCATCTCTCAGAGCCATTCCTGTCTGCATCTGGTTCACCATCAGAAGCAGCAGTAACAAGGCTCCCAGCTCCCAGATCCTGAGCAACTTCAGACAGCTGAATCTGCTCCCGATTTACACCGTGGGGCTTGGTGAGGTGGCCTTGGGAGCAAGGTAACACAGGAGCCAGGGGCAGGTTGTCTCTCTTGGATCGGGAGAGCTGAGCCTGTGCCCTGCACCTGCAGGTGGATCTACTGCCAGCTGCGTGGAGCAGCAGATTTTGGCTACTCAGTGTTAGCTACTCAGTGTTGGCTACTCTGCATTAGCCCCTTGTATCACCCTGTCTGTTTTAGAAGCCGTTGCTCAGCTGGGCCAAGTGGTGCTGTTCTGCACCAAGCTGGTGACAGGCTCTGCTCTCACGGCCATGCTGACCTAGGCTGCGCTTACAGAATTTATGCTATAAAAGCTTTAGAGCATCAGCCAATCCACTTCAATGCTCACTTTTATTCCTTGTCAAATATAAGTTTTGAATCCTGCCCTTCTGCCAAAGCTGTATGGAAGCATTTATTCATAGTGCTAGAATTCTGTGGGTAACTCTCTCCAAACTGCTAGAAACAAACCCTGACCCCCAGCTGATAAATATCTCTAAAACTGTTTTATCAAGTAGGTCCAAGCCTGGTGATTAAAATATCTTAATTTCCAAGCCTTGCTTTGAGTGAATGGCTATGTGCTGCTAAATTAGTGAACAATTTTTTTAGGAGCAAGAGTTAGTATAAAATTGGGGCAGTGGTGAGTATTTAAGGTTAAAATAAAATGTAATAGAATGTGTGTTTAGCAAACGCTGTCTAAAAGTTGTCTTTGTTTCAACGTGTGTCCTTTCTGCTGCATGCACACACACATCCTCTGTTCAGCCTCTAGCAGTCCCTTTGCTGGTGCCTGTGCTGACCTGGCCCACAGAGTGGGAAAATTCATATGGAAGGAGGGATGGCAGAGTGCTATGGCTTATTGGCTACAGTGGGGGATAAAGGTACCACCAAAAGCTGTTCAGGTTTATAAGGAGCCAGGTATCCTGGCCTAAAATCAGGCAATTCATTCTTTTCTCTTCCCCCCTCATCATTAACTACTGCTACAGTGTCCTAATGTCACATCACTTAACAAAGAGATTTTACCATGGAAGTCCAGCTCTAGGGAGTAAAGCATGCTCAGAAGCTGCTTTGTGAAGCTGCTTTGTGAAGCTGCTTTGTAAAGCTGCCAGCACCTGTGGGGACCCATGTGGGTCTGTAGAGCTTCTTTCTGGGTGTGCCCTGGAGCCATTCCTGAGATTTATTTTTTTCCTTAAAAATACTGAAGGAATTCAGTTGGCCTCTTGCTGACTGCGTGTTTGCGTACACGAGGCCGCAGGTGAGCGCAGAGGTGATGTTTAGTGAAATCCCAACATCTGGCAGTTTCTGGGCATGGGTAATTCTGACAAGAGGAGGGAGTATTCCTGGTGACCGTCCCTGGCACGCTTACCTGCTGCAGGACAGAGCTCAGCTACGCTGTTACCGTGACAATCTCTGCCTCCTTGCTGTGTATGTTTAACTTTCTATGTAGACACTTGGTCTCCAGGACTGTTAACCTTGTATGTCCTCCATGTTCCCCTCTTCCTTCTCTCCGTCTTGCCGTCTCCTCTTCTCAAAAGTAGCAATATTTAAGTGTACTTGCTGAATGCTCAACTTCAGTTTTCTGTAAAACTATGACATTGACGAACAAAAAGAGGAGCAGATCCTAGAGGTTTCTTCACCAGACTTGGACTTCTTGCCAAATGGCACCCCAGAACTCTAACAGAAATTCAAAGAGGAGAAATCCAGAGGTATTTCTGCCTGCCTCTCTGGGAAGTCAGCTTGGGAAACGGGGTCGGTTTCATGTACATCATTCCCCTCTGAAGCGCTCAAGAGATTTCTTCCTGCACTGTGTAGACGAGGCTTAGTCCGTGATCCAAAGCGCAGCAGTTTGGGTCACACTTTGACTGATGCTTCAGAGTTTTACAGACTCACTTAGGGAACTTGAGGGAATCAATACTCAGGAATCCTAAAGTTGGTTGTGTTTTGTGTCATTGACTCTTGTGGGCTGAACATGCTGCGGCCTCACAGGCGGCTGAAGAGAGGAGTGGGTGTGTCATCAATGGGATGTGGTTCTGCCCAAAGTAATACACACTTGATTCTTTTTTTGATTTTTTTTAATATTGGGGGACTGTTTATCAACAAATTATGTGTAAAAAAAATTTGATATTTAAAAAAAATGAATAAACACTTTATCATAATGTTGCTTGGTTGGTCTGTCTGTATTTCTGAGGCTGGCAGCTCTGCACTCAAATCCTTCTCTGCTGTTTTTCACAAAGCCAATGGATTTTCCTTAACATAAATGCTGCCATTTTGAACATAATGAGTAGAAATCTGTAGGTTAAATGATTGTCAGTTGTCAGGGCCTGAGAACCGTCATGAGAAATTTCTGTCCTTAATGGAGGACTTGGAAGTGGAAGAACATCAGAGTTAACACAAAATGTAGCACTTGGCCACAGCACTGTCTGCTGAGAAGGTGAACGGGACACTTTGTGTCTGCTACCTAAATACCTAATTTCCAGCCCAGTTAGGAGATGGTTTTGTTTTTCTGGAGCTGGAAGCTAATTTCTTGGGACATTTAAAAAATTGGCATTTAACTCCCTGGAAAGTTCATGGGAGTTTTAGTTAGAAACAGCTTTTTTGAAGTCCCATTCTCTAAGTGTCACATAGTAGAACAGGCTTTGGAAAGGGGAATTAGAGGATATTCCTCCTCTGAAACTCGGGGCATAGTCACTAACCCTAAGCTCCCTTCATGGAGGAACAATTCCTTTTTCAGATCCAGAAAAACTTCCACTTTTCCTTGAGACAGCACTGAGGTTTCGGCCATTTAAAATCCCTGCTAACCAGAGCTGTTGGTGCTGGTACCAGGTGAGAGAGACACAAACACAATGGGTTATGATTCAGTGGCTGTGACAAACTGGGCAGTGGTTTCCTCCTCACATGTTCAGAGCTCTGCACGTGATGCTGGTGTTGCTGTTAGAGCTAAATGAGTTCATTACTTACAAGGCAAAATTACATTTTGAATTCAGCTCTCAGGGTGGGAAAAGGGAAGCTTCGATGTGTGGGCTGCTACAGGCCCATCATACATCGGCCAAAGGGTTGCTGTGATTTCTTCTGCTGGGAGATTATTGAAGGACTGAATACTCTGGTTCAAAACTATTTTGAGCACTTGGCCCTTGTTCATTCTGCTTGATGAAGATGGTTTTGTTTTGGTAATGTATAAAAATGAAGATTAATGACACAGTTGTGTTCATGTTTGAGATTGTCCCAGTCTGAATTGGCCTGATGTCCTGAAGGTGAACAAGAGTAGGTTGTGGCCATCCTTGCCAGTGTCCAAGGCCAGGTTGGACAGGGCTGGGAGCAACCTGGGACAGTGGAAGGTGTCCCTGCCCGTGGCAGAGGTTGGAACAAGATGAGCTTTAATGTCCCTTCCCACACAAAGCATTCTTTGATTCCATGAATTGGGACATTGGCACCCTGAAATCTGCAGCCTTCATACAGCCAAGAGAGGGTCAGGTCCTGTGCAATAAATGTACACTCCAAGTTGGTGTTTTCCTTGGTTATCTTTTGTGGGCCTTTAGGAATAGAGGCCTCTCCTAAAAACTTCCCGAAGAGGTCTGGAGTTTAAGAATAACAGCTGAAGGTTTTTTGAACAGTCATGTGGATGCAGCGGCTGCATTAAGAGCAGGAGTGGGATGCAGAGAGGTGAGTGTTCCTGCATGCAATTTCCTGCCCCAGAATAGTTCAAGGAATGGTCAGCAGAAGAAACATGACTGAGCCATTGCTCAGGAATTCCGCAGTGCCTCCCATCAGCTGCTGCCTAGCCTCTCTGCAGTCCTATGTCTGAGCAGATGTCTGATGTGCCTTTTCCAAGGAAACAATTTTTTGGGCAGGTTTGTCACCAGAATGGGATTTGGGAAATCCTGCTGGCCCACCTGGCTTTTGATTCACTGTGACCTTGCATTGATTCTCAGCTCTGCCTATTCCCTGGGGGTACACTGGGGATGCCAGAACCCCTGGAAGTGTAACCACTATGACATAATTACTTCCAACAATCACGAGTGCTAATTACAGGGTGCTGTCATGATTGCCAATAAAGCACTGAGTCACACACAAGGATGTGAGTGCTTGGTGACTGAAATCCCTTCCAGGAGCCACTGCCAAAGGAATGTCTGGTTCTCAGTCCCTTTGTTAACAAATGGAAATAGGAAGGGGTTTAAAACCAAACCACTTGTGCCTGGCTGTGAAAGTGGAAGTGTGCTCACAGGGCTTACTGTAGACTTATAACCCAGCAGTTTCTCCCATGATTTTCCTAACGCTAATTTTTTTTCCTGCTGGAATCCATACTGCTACTGCTGAAGTGTTTCTTGTGCCTCTTTAATTCCCCCCCAGATCACTGGCAGCATCACTGAGGTGCCCTGTGATGACACTGCATTAGGCAGTATCTTAGGAGGATCTTGCATGTAACACACCTTGCTGCAGGAGGTGATTCCCCTCAGTGACTCGCTCTGTCCTTCCTCAATCTCCATCTGTGACAAGCGCCTGATTGCTCTTCTCCTTGGGGATCATGTTCTCCATGCCTTCTTTGGGCTGCAAATACCGAGTAATAAGTTAAAAATCTCTTGGGAAGAGGATGGGAAGCAACCCAGCATGTGGTGGGAGTGGGATGGATCCTCCCAAGCTTTTCTAAGGGGAATGGGAGTTGTCTAAGTGCTGGGAGGGGGGAATTTTCTATGTAAATCCATAATTGTGTGGTGCTTTAAGGGTTTATAACCATCTCCTTTTATCAGAGTAAAACAAATACTTGGGGCTTTCAAAACATTCAGGAAAACAGCAGGACACCAGGAAGTCGGTTGCACCACAGAGTGGTTTGGATTGGAAGGGACCTTAAAGCTCATTTCAACCCCTATGGGATTACAGAGGTGTAGGTGCTGCACCTGGTGCCTCCGGAGCAATGAGGAATGCAAATAGATGCATGTACCTGCTGGTGCTGTACAGCTCATTTGCCTTATACTTTAAATCCTAAAATTCACCGGGAAAGAATAAATGTGTGTGGGATCTGTTGAGCTGCTTTAAAAGGAGCTGACTTTAGTCTCTGCAGTAATTTGTTGGGGACGAAGCTTGAATGTTTCAGGCTCAGGATTCGCTCCATTCCCCCCCCAGTTCAGCAGGAGTCACCTTCTTCCCTATGTGCCAAGACAAGCTCTTATCCTTGGGATCTCCCTTAATGCAATGTTTCTGCTTCTCCAGAGGCTGGTGGGGAGCTGGGAAAGGAGTTTTTTTGTTTGGCTCAGTTCTAACCAAGCACTCTTCCCTTCCCCTCCCTGGGAGTTTCTCCCATGGTTTCCAAAGCTTGTTAAACTGGCTGGGCCATTCCTGCAGGGAAAGAGCAGGCTTGGCCTGGTGTGGTTTTTCCATCCAAGCCCTTGCTCAGCCCCTTCCTTCCCTGCCAGCAGGTTATTTACAGAGGAAGGGGTGGGAATGGCAGGGAATGTGCTCCTGAAAGCTGATGGCTTTCCCATTTTTTATTGCTTTTACTTTCAGTTCCATTTTCAGTTACCAGGGTTGGGTGATGCAGGCTCTAAGCTAGCCCTGAGTCACAGCTCTTCACCTCCATCTAGGGTTTTATTCATAGTTTATCTTAACCCTTTGTACCAACTCATGTCTCTGTCCTGTGATGTCAAGTGGGGCTTGTATTTGAGGTTTTTAGGAGCTTTTCCCACTGATGGAGGTTTGGATTAGACCAACGATGTGGCCCATTTTTGATCCATGGTGCCACCCAGCACATGGACCCCAGCAAAGAGCTGGATCCCCTACTTCAGACTGCTGGAGCAGAACTGAAGGTAGCACTGCTGAAGCCTGAGATGGTAAGGTGCCTTATGGACCCCCATTTTCCCCTCACCACTGATTATTTCCTTTTCCTTTGAGGCCAGCACTCGAAAGTGCAGCAAAGCCACAAGCTGGGCCCTCGTTTAGAGGGCTGGGTGGCTGGTGGGCAGCTCATGTCCCCACACCCACTGTGTGTCCACTCAGCAGGCACCCAACAGCGCTGTCCCACTGTCCCCTCCTGCCCCCCTGGACTGTGAGGAAACCAACACCAGCTCCTCTAATCCTCCTCACATCCCTCCTTGCTGTGAGGGAACCAGTGCCACCTTCTCTCATGTCCCCTCACTGTGTCATGGGAGTCCCAAGTGCAATCTCCCCTCACTGAGGTCAGGGCTATGATGGACCCAAAGCCATCTCCCCTGAAGTCTGTCCCCAGTGCCATCTCCCCCCTCCCATCCCATCATTAATCTCAGGGCTGTGAGGGAGCCAGTGCCACCTCCCTGTATGCCCTCACTGTCCCGAACATCATCTCCCCTCACGTCCCCTCACTGAGCCCTGAGCTGTGAGGGACTCACTGCACGCACTGCAAACACTTCCCTCACTGTCCTCAGTGCCTTATCCCTTCGCGTGCCCTCACGATCCCCTCACATTCCCTCAGCTGTCTCCAACGCCATTTGCCCTCGTGTCCCTTCACTGTGCCAACGCCATCTCCCTCCACGGGCTCATGAGGGATGTCTCCCCTCACGGGGTCACGCGGGGCACACCGCCATCGCCGCGGGCGCCATTTGGGGTGGGCCAAGTTGGGCTCGACTGTGTTCGGCTCCACTCGGCTCTGTTCGGAGGGTTGGGGCTCCGGTCGGCTCCGCTCGGCGGGCCAGGGTTCGGCTCCGTTCGTCTCCGCTCGACTCCGTTCGGCCGGGTTGGGCTCGGCCGGGCCGGACTCGGCTCCGTTCGGCTCCGTTCGGCTCCGTTCGGCTCGGCCGAGCTGGGCCGGTCCCAGGTCCCCGGGCGGGGCGGTCCCGTTGCCGGCCCGGGGCGGGCAGCGCTGCTCGCTCCCTCCCTCCGTCCCTCCCTCCCCGTGACCTCAGTACCCGGCGGAGCGCGGCCCCACCGCGGTTCGGGTCTGCTGCGCTCCCGCGGGGTCCGCTCGTCCCCGCGCCCGGCCATGGCGCGCTGAGCGCCGCGGAGCCGCCAGCCCGGGGCCGGCCGGGGCAGCCGGCAGGACGGAGCCGGCAGGACGGAGCGGGCCCGGCGGGCGGGACGGCGCTCGGCCTGCGCCGGGCGGGCGCGGCGGGCGGCGGCGGCGGGCGGAGGCGCCATGGAGCCGGCGGAGGTGAAGGACCGCATCCTGGAGAACATCTCTCTCTCCGTCAAGAAGGTGGGAGCGGGGACACGGCGGGGACTGCGGGCACCGACCATCGGTGCTGAGGGGACTAGGCCTGGGGACACCCCTGGGCTGGGGCTGTGGGGGGTGGGAACAGCTCTGGGGAGCCCCTCTGCCGGGGCTGCGGGCTTGGGGACAGCCCTGGAGTCGGGGTGTAGGCCGGTGCTGTGCTGTGGTGGTGGCGTTGTAGACAGCCCTGGGGACCCCCTTGTGTTGGGGCTGGGGACGGGGACAGTCCCTCTGCCGGGGCTCTGGGGTTGGAGACAGCTCTAGGACAGGGCTAGGGGCTCCCTCACCCTTCTCTGCCGGAGCTGTGGGCCTGGGGATGGCCCTGGGGACCCTCCTCTGCAAGAGATGTAGGCCTGGGGACAACCCTAGGACAGCCCTGGGGACCCTGCCCTGCTGCGTTAGAGGTTTGGGGACAGCGCAAGAGGCTCCCCTCTGTAAGGGCTCTGGGCACCTGGGCCTGGAGACAGCCGTGGGCATCCCCCTGAGCTGGTGCTGGGACAGCTTTGGGACCCCCTTTTGCCCTGTGGTTGGGGATGGGGCTGTGGGCCAAGGGACAGCCCCAAGACAGCCCTGGGGACACCCCTCTGCCCAGGGGTGCCCATGGGGGCTGTGTCTGCCAGAGGTGCAGGGCTGGGGGACACTCCTGGGGATCCCCCGGACACACACCACTGCCATGGATGTACGGTTGAAGGACAGTCCCTATGGACCCTCTGCCTGAGGTGTGACACTGGGGGATGATCCCACACCTGAGAAACATCCCAGGGATACTGATGAACTCTGGGACAGGAGTATGGGGTCAAGGGCACCTGACATCCCCTCTGCCAGAGGTGGGGACTTCTGGTAGTGTCCTTGGAGACCCCCTGTGCTGAGGCTGTGAGGTTGGATGCAGCCCTTCTGTTGGTGGGAGTGGCACATCTGGGGTGTGGGGTTGCCTTGCCAAAGGGATAATGCCAGGGTCATCCCAGGACCCTCTGTTGCAGCTGGCTGGGATATACCAGGATTCTCCTCTTCAAAGGACAGGATTGGGGAAATCCCTTTTCCTGGGGCTGTACTCAGGAGGGATTTGGATGAGTGCAGCCTAAAACAATCTTTCTAGAGGTCCTCCATCCAGCCAGGCATGTCCTGCAGAAGGCATGGGATAGAGGGGCAGAACCTGCAACATTCTTCCCATGGACACAGGGGATATGTGGTTCATTCATGCCTTGCTCTGTGGCCTCAAAACAGGGCTCTGAACACATGTGCCCATACCTCCTCCTTGCCCTTTGTTTCTCCTTGGATGGTTCCTTAAAACCCATCTTGGTGGTGCGAACATCTGCAAGCCAGCAGAGAGGACTAGGACGCTGGAATCTTTCGAAGGCCATAGGAGTGAGTTGCAAGGACATGCTGGAAGTTTTGGGTTGGCCCACAAGTGAGCTCCAACCATCCTTGAAAAAGAATCTCTGCTCAATTTGAGGAGGCAACAGGAGTTTTATTTGTGTTCATCCCAGGTTTTGGGGGAAAGGCTGTCTGGACTTGCTGTTGTTTCTCCAGTTGTTGGGTTTCCTCTGCCTTATGGAAAAGGAGTTTTCCTGTGCTCTGTAGTGTGTCCCGACACAGATTCATCTGTGAAAACTTGCCTTATGAAGACCAGCATGAGTGAATTCCTAGTGCTGTTAAGAAAGAGATGGCTGGACACTACCTCTGGAGTGTAGAATGGATGTGCAAACCTCTCCCAGCTTTTTCCTTCCATGGATGACCCTGACCTTTGGTCTCTTGCCTTTTTGTCCTCTAAAAATTAAGGATAATCTCATATCTGTCTGGAAATCGGTGGATGTTTAGCCTGCTTTGAGCTCTGTCACAGTGCTCTGCAATGTTCCTGCCTCATTTTCCAGCGTGTATAAGTAATACAACTTCCCATACAGGATTGGTTGGACATAATTTATTTGCATTCAGAAAATCCTCGGAAGACCCCAGTTGGAAATGCTAAAAAATCAACATGGTGTTTATTTTAATTATTATTGTGATTGAAGAGGACTGTTCAGCTCCAGCTCTGCCAACACACCTTGGCCTGCCCTATCCCTGCCAACTCCTGTCATGGTCCAGCAGTGAAAATTTTGCGATTTTCCAATCCTGCCTCTTTGATCTTGTTCAGAGCAAAACTCAGGGAAGTGTAGGAACCTACATGAAACTTCAGTGTGATGGATTAATTTCTACTACCCCAGTGAAACCAAACTCAGGCCATGGTGAAATTCCACCCTTTTACCCCCAGGATGCAGTTCTCCTTCCTCAGGGAAATCACTATGGATCTGCTGATTTTTCCTGGTGCTCACCTCTCTGACTTTAGCCTGAAATCCCTGATCCTCTTTTTCCCTGTGAGTGGCAAGAGTAAAGTAGTAGGTTAGGGGAGCAAGTGGCTTTGTGCTGGGAAATCCTGCTCTCCTTCATCCTCGTCTTGAGTAACTCCTTGGCCCTGGAATTGTGTCATGGGGCTTGGAGGAGTTTTCCAAGCATCCTGCCTCTGATTTTGTAAGCTGCCTCACAGTGTGGGTTGCTCACTCCTCACTTTCACCACCAGTGCAGGTGTGGAATGGAGAGTTTGCATGTGTCTGTGGTGATGGTGTGGGTTTTCTTTTCTCACCTGCAGATCCAAAGAGGAGAAAAAAATGCCTTATTTTCATGGCATTGCCCAGAGAAAACCACCCTGTGCTTGGCAGCCTTGGATGGGGAAGGAGAGGAACAGCAGTACAACCCTGGGCAGTGTTTGACACCCAGGGCTGTGTCTGTACCTGGGTGTGATTTCAGTTTTTACCCAATGCTGCTGAATTTTAGGGATGGGGGATCTGAGCACAAGCAGTGGGTGAATTCTGTACAAATCCACAGCAAAAAAATGCTTCAATTTTAAGCAAATCCCTCAAACCTCAGTGTCTTTCCTGGAAAGACATGAGGGATGCAGCATGGATGGAGAAGTGGCAAACCTGCTTGGAGGGGATAATTCCAACCTCTGGGATTCGCTGTGGCTTCCCAAGTACCAGTGGGAGATCAGTGGTAGCTCTGCTGTGGATTTTGGACATGTGAAGTCAGGCCTCCACAGTAAAGAGAGAAGCAAAACACCTAACTTAGACAAAACCGGCTTCTCCAACCAGAGGGATGTCAAGAGGTTTCTGCTCTTGGTGGCTTCAGGAGAGGCTGGGAAATGTCAGCACTGTGAGTCTGGCTCCCCGCTTCAATTCCAACATGGATCCAAGGGAATTGGGAGCATGATTTTGATTTCCCAACTACAGTTGGTCCTCTGTGTCCTCCCTGGGAGCTGTAAATTAATTCACAGGGTGATGCTTTCTGCACACATGGACAGTAGTTACTTCTGTCTTGTGACCATTTCTTTTCCCACTCAGTTCCCCTTCTGCTAGGGCTGTGCTCCAGCTCAAATTATTGCACAAATTGATGCCTAACCCTTGTTTCTTGCAAAGATTTAGGGCTTTATTGGGGCTGAAGGCTGGAGATGGGCATGTTATGGCTCAGTGTGCAGGCCCTTGTTCACTCAAGTGCTTGTTTCCTTCTAGGAGATGCTGCTATATGTGGTGGCAGTGGGATGACAGCAGCTTCCTGGTGGTGCCCAGGTAGAGTCTAAAACACACCAGAAATGCCAACAGCTTCAAATCCATCCTTAGCCAAGCATGTCCTAGTAGTCAGGAGGTCCCCTGGTCCTGTCACAGGTTCCCTGGTCCGTGAAGCTGGTGATTCGTGTACTCTTGGGTTTCCCTGGACATTCCCTGAGTTCAGGAGGGGTTTAGTGCTCTCCTGCCTGGGATTAGATGGTGAAAATGCAAAGTCCTTAAACAGTGTTATTGTTGACAATTCCAGATGCTGAATGTAAAATCCGAAAAGAGGTCAGAATCCAAGATTTTGGGACTCCTCTCTGGTTTTCAGGCCATTCAGCTGGCTTTGAAGGACACACATTCCCATGAACTCAGGAGCAGCTGATCCTTGGTGCATGTCAATCAGGTGGAGCAGTGGTTTTTGCTGACGTTGCAGGAGTTCTTGCCAAAAGCTCTGGCTCTGCTCCGTTTCTGCATGACTTTAGGAAGGTTTCCACTGCCCTCACAGCCAGTTAATGCTGAGCCTTTGCTGCCTATCTCCAGGTTGGATTTTTAGCCCTGTACCTTTGAAATGCCTTTGCAGTCTCCTGTGCTGCTGAGCTCTGCCTTGTGACACCTCTGCTTCTCCTGCATGGCAAGGGAGGGTGGGTTTGGGAATGGCTTAGTGCCCCTGTGTCCTGGAGAAGAGCAGGGAGCCCTGGAGAGTGGAGCATCCCTACTCAAATCACATAGGGAATGTGCTCATCTCTGCCTGGGTTGATTATTTAACCACATTGCTCTGACACAGAGGCAGCAGCTCTGGAGATGTGAAAACAGCCAAACAGTCTCTTGCCTTCTGCTCCCTGTTGAGGGGCACCTTGCTGCCTCAAAGCCCACTGGGGCAGGTCTCTGCCAGGGTCTTTCCTCTCACACGCATCTCTCCAGGCTGCATCTGTTGCTGCTGCAGGGACTACATTAACAGGGTAGTCCTGCGTGTTCCTTTGCCCTGTATACCAGGTTTGCCAGAAGCCTGGGGGTGGAGGTAGCAGCAATCTCACGGAGTTGCTGAGTTGTCCGTGAAGACAAAGCACAAGGGTCACTCAGGTGCTTTTAACTAGTCCACAGACATGTTTTGGTGAGCCTTGAAGGGCTTTGTCTCTGTTGTGGTGTGGTTCTGCTCTCATCACAGCTGTGTATTGCTTGGGTTGCTTGAGTATTTCAAGGTTTATCTCTTTAGAAATTCCTCTTGCCTCATCCCAGTGATCAGGAAACTTCCCTGCCTGGCCATCCAGGAGTCACTCTGGTAGTCACACTCTGACCACCACAGGTCTGGTGATGATAGGAGATTTGTCATCCACAGTTTCAGGGGGATTGGGTTCTGCAGGTACCTAAATTGATGCTTATCCTCCATAATATCAAAATCAGCTCTCGAGGTGAGGGTGGACAAGGCTGTGATAACATTTTGGGAATTAAAAAATCGCACTTGGTCTCCTCCATCTAACTAGAGAGAGTGGTTGGTTTAGGAGGGTGAATTTTGCCGTGGTTTTCCCAAGGAGCTGAAGCAAAGCCTCCAAGCCTCTCCACCTCTGATTGCACAATTTTGATGGCTGTTGAGTGATTTCAGCTTTCCCCACTTCTGGTGAACTGCTCCAAGAGGTGTAACTGAATTAACCGCGGGCTGGAGGCTGTGGCTGGTGGGGAGGGACTCAGAGCTGTGGATACCCAGTGTGTGAGGGAGCAGCAGCTCCCTGGGAGAGCAGCACGTTGCTTGCTTCTGGTGTGTTTGCCACTGGACTTGGGTTTTTTCCCCATAAAATCTATTTTTTCTGTTATACTGAGCATGTGACCTTCCCATCTGCCTTTAGTTAGCTCAGGGATCCTGTTCTGCTGCAGCCAGTTCTGTGCCTGGCCCCTGCTCTGCTCGCTGTGACAGAGAAACAGGATGCTCCCTAAGCATTCCCTCTGGAAAAAATCCTATCCATGTCTGAGCCACACATGGGTCCAGCCTTCTGCAAGCTTTGCTGCTTAGAAATAATGAAGGAAAGGCCCGGAAAAGCCTTGGGGGTTTGGGAGCTGAGGAGTGTATGTCACCCAGGAGGTGACAACCTTGCTGGCATTGGATTGAGAATGCTTCAAAGCTCAGTGTTTCCAGCAAAGAGCAACTTTGCTGTGCATTTTAGCTTCACCCATGTCAGGCTCCTGTCTCTCCACATCTCCAGGCTGCTCTGATGGCACTCGTGGTGCCTTCCAGGCACTGATGCTTTGAGCATGCCAGTGTGTTTTTTCTGGAAAATGCCCCAAGATCCAGGCGAGATGCACTGAGATGGGAAGCTGGGCACTGAGGCCCGTGCTGGTTTGGAAGCTTGTTGTATGGAATGTCGAGTGAAACTGTGTGTGTGACCTCAAAAATGTCCTGCTAGAGCTGGAGTTATAGGACTTTGTGTCGTACAAGTATATGAGAGAGACTAACGCCCCTGCCTTGAAATTCAGCCTGCTTTTGTGGATGGTATGGAAAACCAGGAGTTTTCCAGGCACAGGAGTTCAGCATCTTTGTCCATTTGCCCTTGAATGTCTGTGCCCTCCGAGCAGGTGAGTGACAGTTCTGAGGTGTCTGTCTGGCCCTTCCCACTGTGTCTTCCCTTGGCACGGAACTGCCGTCATTTGGGACGAGGTCAGTCTCCCTTTTCTGTGCTCCCTGGAGTTTCAGGATTGCTTCTGAGGGTATTCCTCTCTTCCAGCTGGGGAAAACCCCTCACCTCAGTCCATGTGCTGTGAGTGGGAATGAGGGTTTTGAAGTACCTCTCTCCTCTCCCATGCCAGTTAAGGAGCTGAGGAGTTCAAGGGGTGTTGTTCTTTTGCCGTGTTTGTCCTGCCAGGGAAATACCAAGTAGAGCAATTGAAATGGAATTGATACTGGAAGACTGCTGGTGAAACATCTGCAGGGCAGATTTATGG
This sequence comes from Lichenostomus cassidix, assembly GCF_008360975.1. Classification (NCBI taxonomy): domain Eukaryota; kingdom Metazoa; phylum Chordata; class Aves; order Passeriformes; family Meliphagidae; genus Lichenostomus; species Lichenostomus cassidix. The sequence continues at coordinate 5,757,947 of NC_139501.1, forward strand.
AGGGGAGATGTGTATTCAGTTGGGTTGTGGCCAGCCCTGAACAGGTCAGGGAGACTATTTCAATATTCCAATAAGTTTTTAGAATTACTGGAGAGATTTCAAAGGAGCCACCACAAGAATGATTAGATTTGGTAATGGGCTTTCCAGAACACCTCCCTGATTATTTGCTGGCTTCCCTTGCAACACAGGAGCTCTGCAGATCAGCCTGGAAAGCTTCACGCTCATTGAGAACTACTGCAATTAATAGGTTATAAAATTGTGCAAGGAGTAGCCTCTCTGGTGCGTGCCACTGTGGGGCAGGGTGTGTCACTGCCAAAAAAATGAACTCGTGATTGATAAATAGCAATTAAATCCTCCTTCTCCTTGGTGGTGACGAGGTGAGATTGTTCCCTGGTGCCAACCCTGGTGCCAACCCTGGTGCCAACCTTGGTGCCAACCCTGGTGCCAACAGAGACCTCTCTGTTCCTGCTGGACAAACACCCTCCTGCTCCAGCTTCTCCCAGGTGTGTTCAGCCTGTGGTTGGGCTCTTGTGGTTGTCTCCCCGAGCAGGTTTTGTCCCCTGAGCGCTGGTGCTTGCACCCGGTCAGGGCTGCAGAGTGGTCCCGGTGGGTGGATGGCCAGGATGCCTTCTGCATGCCAGCAGTGCTATTTTGGCCACAGGAATGTCTATAAATAGCCTTGGGTCAGGGCCTGAGGCATTGCCGTGCACCTCACAAGTCCTCCATCTGAGCCAGCCTGCAGCCCTGCCTTCTGGATTTGGGGCACAGAGAAGAGCGAAAGAACATCTCTCCAGAAAACTGAGATGACATTTTTAACGCAATCATTGGCCTCCTTCCTGATCTCCCCGACTCCAGCCCGGCTCACTGCCCAGCTGTGTCAGGGAGCTGTTTTGTGGATGCCTCAGGAAGTTTGGTCACCACCTCCCAGACAGGTCTGACTGCTGAGGGAGAGGCCGGTTCAATTATCCATGTGTGTTTTATAACAATTTACAAGAGACTCCGTATAAACACTCCATAAAATGCCATTCTTCAGGGCAGTGTCACATCACTTCTGCTCAGTGGTGGGTGCTGGGATCATCCCTCATGATGCTTGTGGTCATTTGTAATTCCTACAAATTTTCAGCTAAGCATTGGATCTTTGAAAAATGGTGCAGCTGGATTTTGTTCCGCAACTGGGAAAGCTGTTTCATCCTAACTTTCCTCCGTGTGTCTTCACCCTTCTTCTCAAGCCAAAAATGCCTCCCCCTCAGCTTTTGCAAGTCTTTCCCCACCCTGGCTGGAGGGATGACTCCACCCAGGAGATCCTGAGGCTTGCTGTGTCTTGTTTCCTCCCTGGACTTGTGGTGGCTGGGCAGCGATTCACCTGCCTGACATCTTTTGGGAATTGTGCTCCAGTGAGCCATACATGCCCTTGGCTGGGCACTGGAAGCCACTGGCTGTGTTTATTTTGGAGGGACGCTGGAAATGGCACCATCCCTTGATGCAGTGCTGTATGGGTACATGGTGGCACATGTCAGTAGGAAGAAACCCTCCCGTGCTTCCCTGTGACCCACAGCTCCTAAAAGGCTGTGACTTGGAGTGCCAGAATCCCAATCCCAAACTGCTGAGTGCACGTTTCCTGCTTGATGGGTTGGTGTGACCCATGACTCTCAGCAAAGCACAGTTGCACCAGCTTATCCTCTGACATGCCAGAGGGGCAGGGTTGAGCCTTTTGGGGTGGGTTTGCTCTGGATATGGGTGGGGGGCCAGGTTTTCCTGCAGCCTCCCCAGGAAGGGGGTGTGATGCAGGGGGAGCTGGTTTGTGCAGAGCAGGAGGCTCAGTGCTCCTTGCAGGGCAGCAAAAAGGGACACCAACCCTTAGTGTAACACACAACAAGCCTTTCAAAACTTAAACCCCTTCCTGGGAAAAGATTGGGCTTTTCTAGGGAAGAAAAATCAATTTTTTTGGATGGAGACAACCAGCATTTGCTAGTGGTTTGCACACTTGGATGATGGGAACGGGTCGATCTATGGAGAGGGATGGGAGCTGTGAACTGGCTGCAGGAAGGAGCGTGACAAAGTTTTGAGTTATTTTGGGGGAAAGGAGGAAAGAAAAAAGAGGAAATACTTTTGTTTCCTCATCTCTTTTGCTGCCCAGGCTTGGAGTATCTCTGTCATGGGGAATTCCTCCAATCAGATGCATAGACAGCCTCCAAGTTCCCTCCACATTAACCTCCCCAAGCAGTGTCTTCTTTTTTTCAGTGGTGAGCTAATGAAATGCCTGATTTATTTTTGTTCCCCCCAGCTCTCCCCCACAGCTGTATTTCCCCAGTCCAGCAGAGTCTGCAGAAACACCCAGAACCTCCTCCAAGGGTGCCCCAGCTCCCTGCAGAGCCCACAGCCTGGCTGGGACAAGCTGGGAATTTCTGCCTTCAAATACTGTTTCGTGTCCTATGAGATCTTTGCTTCCTGCCTCAATTTTCCCAAAAATGGGATATTTTAGTGTGCTCCAGCTCTTGCAGAGCATCCCATGATTCCATCTATGCATCACTTGAGGGATATGGTTCTATATTATGGGTTTTTTTTTTTCTTCCTCTAGTGTCCTTGCTGCAGCTTCACTGGATACAAATACCTCCTGAAATTGTTCTTAAATAGTGGGATTTTAGGTATTTTCCTCTCTGCTTCAGTCTGGGCTGCCTATGAGTAGTGGGAATCTTCTGGGACAGCTTCATCCCAAAAATGGATAGGAGCTGCTGAGCTAAAATGCTCCAGGTCTCATCTGGGTGCTGTGAAAACCCCTGCGGATCTCCGGAGCACCCACAGGTGCCTCTGCAAACACCACCTTGTTGCGTATCTGCTTCCCGAGGGGATTCACCTGCTGGATTGGACAGCACAGGGACAGGCAGAACGGGGCTGTGCCATCAGACAAGGGAGTTCTGGCTGTGATTCTCCAGGCTCAGCAGTTTTTTTCCCACAGAAGGGCTGGGACCAGCTCCGTGCAGGAACACACCTGGCTCTCCCATCATACCTAAAAGCTCCAGGGAGATTCAAGGTCTTCAGGCCAGGAGGGTATTGGAGCTCAATATGTTCATATTCTTAAGAGAGTTGTTAGGATCAGTTCCCTCAGGGGCTGTGAGGTGTTCTCTGACCCCTGGATAACTTCACATCAAGACGGGATGGTTTTTCTAAAGGGGTTTCTCTAGTAATAATTCTGGAGGAGAAACTGGTTTTGGGGGACAGGTCAGACTTGACAAGCACAATAATGTCAAGTTTTTGGGTTTTACACATCTGTCATCTAGTGAGGTTTGGGAAAGACGTGTCAGGTCACTAAAATAACGTATGTATTGTCTATAATACTGTTGTGGCTCAGCTGAGCTGTTCTTGCTTGTTGCCAGCAAACAGTCATGGCCTATCCAGCTGAGATTACATCCCAGGAGAGTAATCTCTCTGCCTGGATGCTGAGGATGTGTGAGACAGGACCTAAATAGATCCTTAAGCTCTAGGGGCAGGAGAAGGCCGGTGGGTCAGCTGGGAAGGGATATTGGATTTGGGTGCAAGGGGATTTCTAGGATTTCTAGCAAAACTGAGGAGAGGCCTCATCCGTGTCAGAGCCAGAAGTGAAGCAGAGCAGAGCTGGGGTTTATTTCTGCTCTGAATCACTTTGTGGTGGCTGCAGAGGAGCCACCAGACCCTGCTGTAGTGTTGGCTGGGAGGGAGGAGGCTGCTCAGCAATGGGGAAGTTGGTTATGCAGCCACCATGGCACTGCTGGGCTGTGAGACATGGGGACGCTGGGTGAGGGTGTCCCTGTAGTCACTGCCTTTAGGGTCCTCTCAAAACCAATGGCTACACCCCATAAGTAAAGCCTGCATCAGGGTTTAGCAAGCTGAGAGATCACAAAAAACTATTTAATGCTGGTTATGAGTGTTTCGGCACCTCCACCTGCTCCTTGTGGGCTGGAGAAGGGTATTCTAGCTATCCTGTCTCTTTCTTTTGCAGCTGCAGAGCTACTTTGCTGCCTGTGAAGATGAGACACCAGCCATCAGAAACCATGACAAGGTCCTGCAGCGGCTGTGTGAACACCTGGACCATGCTCTGCTCTACGGGTGAGCCCAGAGCCCCTCTCTGGGATGCTGCTTTTCCACATGGAAAAAGCCTGGTGTGGAGCCTCAGCATGGGGAAAGCATCTAGGCAGGGGCTGGGGTAGAGATAATGAAGCTTTTGTTTAATTTTCCTCTGGGATTTTTCTTCCTCCAGACTGCAAGATCTTTCCTCGGGGTACTGGGTGCTGGTTGTTCACTTCACACGCCGGGAAGCCATCAAACAGATCGAAGTGCTGCAGCACGTGGCCACCAACCTGGGACGCAGTGAGTATTCAGTGTCCCCAGCTCTGGATTTGGGGACACCTGGGGAGGCCCAGGTTGTGCTGAGGAGCTGGGGCTGCTGGTGGATTGAGGGAGCCATTGGTCAGAGAATCCTTGAAGGTGGAAAGGATATCTAAGATCATCAAGTCCTACCATTAACCCAGCACAGCCATATTCACCACTAAACCATATCCCCAAGTGCCACATCCATGCATTGTTTGAACACTTCCAGCAATGGCAATTCCACCATTTCCCTGGGCAGCCTGTGCCAAGGAGGTGGCAGTCCTGCCATGACTGCATGAGGTCTCTAGAAATAATGTCACCGTGCATCGGGGTCAGGGCTGAGATGTAGCCCAGCTTCTGCTGTCCTGAAACCCAAAGGGCTGTGCCCTCAGGAAGGGTTCCAGACAGATGGGAGCTCTGTGGGGCCATGCCCTTGGGAAGAGTTCCTGGCAGATGGGAGCTCTGTGGGGCTGTGCCCTTGGGAAGGGTTTCTGGCAGATGGGAGTCCTGCAGGGCAGTGCCTTTGGGAAGGGTTCGTGGCAGATGGGAGCTCTGTAGGACCATGTCCTTGAAAAGGGTTTGTGGCTGATGGAAGCTCTGTGGGGCCATGCCCTCGGGATGTGTTCCTGGCAGATGGGAGCATAGCATCCCCTCTTGCTCCACATGTTGCTGTAGCTGTCATTTGCATGATTCTGCATTTTCCCTGCTCTGAGTTGTCCGTAGTGGATGTTTGGGACCATCGAGGCCACTTTTGATGCAGGACGGTGCCCAGATCCTCCATGCCTGATTATCCAAACACCTGTCATGTCCTGGGCATTTGCTGGTGAGAGCAGAGCTGAGCACAGACTCCACTGTCACCTCTCTCTGCACCACAATTTGTGTCAAATTTCACCTGGGCTGATTCACAGCAATTCTCCGTCTGCCTCTCCCATCCTGAGCATTTCTGGCTGGGCTCCCATCATACTGGAGAGACACAGTTGTGTGGCTACTTCTTAATCTGTCTCTCACCAATTTTACTCCAAATCATGAGCTTCTCACTAGCATTTTCTCCCCCAGATCTCCCCCACAGTTGCTCCCCTCAAATGATACAAATGAATGATCTTGGGGGTTTTAATGAATTCATTATTATTTCTAGGCTTGTTCTCAGGTGTTCCCCCACAGATAAATTTGTCTGCTGCTCTATTTCCAGGCCGGGCCTGGCTGTACCTTGCCCTCAATGAAAATTCCTTGGAGAGCTACTTGAGGCTGTTCCAGGAGAACCTCAGCCTGCTGCACAAGTACTATGTAAAGTGAGTATCCCAGCTCCTTCTCCTTTGGGCACTGCTCGACATCACTTCTGGTCAGAAGCCAGCCTGAATTTGCCAGTGGGGGATAAGCAGTTGATCAGGGTTTGATTTTTTTTCTTTTCCCCTTGTGGAATTTACATGGTTAATTTAAAAGTCCCAGATGTGGACTCTGTAAGGCCCTGCAAGCATTTCTCCGAGTTTCTGCTTGTACTCTGCAGTCCCGTTTATCTTTTCCATGATTTCCAAGGAGCTGCTGAGCTCCTGTCCAGGCACCCAGCTCTGCTGGACACCTGGAAATGTGGCTCTAGCTCAGTCTGGGGACAGCATGTAATGGCTGCCCACAGAAGCAGGGAGTGGGCTGCCAGCTCCAGGGCCCATCTATGGCAGCTTGGAGACGCCCCCAAGGAAACAGAAGGGCCCTTGTAGCTGCTTCTCCTCTTTCCCACATCTGTAAAGCTCTTTTGTTCCTCCCTGTGGCAGGAACGCCCTGGTCTGCAGTCACGATCATCTGACCTTGTTCTTAACGCTGGTGTCTGGGCTGGAGTTCATCCGCTTTGACTTGGACCTGGTGAGCGTTTGATCTGTTCTCCTGGCTCTGGGAGAGCAGGAATGTGGAGCAGGGGGAAGTCCAGGGTGGGGCAGGTCCCACCACTTCGTGCTTCTTGTTGACCTTCTGCTGAAAACAGGACGCTGATGGTTTGGGAAAGACTCTTAGGTGTTTGAGGATCCCACAATGGGATTTATTCCTATTGCTTAGTTCTTCACTATTCCGAGGAGGAGCAAGGCAGCTGCAGGGCAGACTGGTGGGGATAAAGGAGCTGAGCACTGCAGGTGTGGTACAAAACCCTGGTGTCCCTCCAGGAAACACAAATCCACTGGATAACCCTGGTGAAACTGCTGGGTTTCCTTTGAAATGGACACTCACAGGACATGTTCAAGGGACAGTCCCACTGTTTTGGCATCCCCCCCCCAGCTGTGCCAATAACAGGGACTGGAACCTGACTCACACCACATTCTCTGCCCTTGCAGGATGCTCCATACCTGGATCTGGCCCCATACATGCCTGATTACTACAAGCCTCAGTACCTGCTGGACTTTGAGGAGCGCCTGCCTAGCTCTGTGCATGGCTCTGACAGCCTCTCCCTTAACTCCTTCAACTCTGTCACCTCCACCAACCTGGAATGGGATGACAGTGCCATCGCCCCATCCAGCGAGGGTCAGTGGGTTTTGGGGATGGTGTGGGCAGGGCTGTGTTGTTCCCACATCCCCTTTGGATGAGACAGCAAATTTTAGACTGGAAGACACCAAAGCGAGAGACCCAGCAGCCAGGCTGGGAGCCTTTCCCATCTTAAATCCTTGGGAGACCAGACAAGGGAAAATGGATTTAAACTAAGAGTTTTAAAGTAAAAGAGTTTTAAACTAAAAGATGGGAAATTTAGATTGGGTATTAGGAAAAAATTCTTCCCTGTGAGGGTGGTGAGGCTCTGGCACAGTTTACCCAGAGAAGCTGTGGCTGCCCCTGGATCCCTGGAAGTGTCCAAGGCCAGGTTGGACAGGGCTTGGAGCAACCTGGGATAGTGGAAGGTGTCCCTACCCATGGTGGGGAGTGGAATTAGGTGAACTTTAAGGTCCCTTCCAACCCAAACCATTCTGGGATGATTCTGGGCCTCAGACTGGGGGAGAAGGACTCTCCCTGCCAGTCACCCCAAGCCACATTGCCATCCTGGGGGTTTTAGCAAGAACTGGAGGAATCTCCCCAGGGAGTGAAGGCCATGCCTGTATCTGAATAAAGCCTGAATGTGACTTCCAGGTCAGCAGGGACACAGGGCTGCAGGGGAGCTTTTTAATTGCTTGTTTCATAGTCCAGGGACCCACATATGCTGGACCTGGTGGGAAATAGTTTCCAGAGTCTTCTCTGTGTCTGCAGTCTGGGAGAAAGGCAGCCAGTGGTCCCAGAGGTGCTGGGTTTTCCTCTTTATACATCTTGAGTAGCCTGATATATTGTTCTAGTCACCCCCTTATCCCTTCAGAGAGGCTGGATGTTGTTCCTGATGAACTGGGAGGACATGTACCTTGTGTCTGCCCCATGAAGCCACTGCAGCCAGAGCAGGGAGCTCCTGTCCTGCACTCACCATGGTCACATGAAACAGCAGCTCTGCTGATGCTGTTCCTAATCCAAAGTGCACTGGCCCTGTCCTGGTTTTTATGTCACTTTGAGCAAAGGGGATTCTGGAATAGAACTGGAATGGAATGAACTGTTAGGTGGATGCAGTGAATTTGGAACTGAGCCCACACACAGATGGACAAGGGTCACCAGTTACCTTTTATGTGTGAGACAGAACCTGCAGGTATTAAAGATGCTGAGAAGGAACAGCCTGGGATGGGCATTAGGGTTGTTTTAACAAAGTACTTGGAAGCACAGCAATGGTTTGGGCTCACCCATATCTGCACTCAGGAAAGGATTGGATTTCAGGGAGTTGCTCATGCTGAATCTCCAGCATCCCAGGGAAGCTGGAGACAGCACAAGGAGCCTAGAAATAAGAATCACAGGAAGAAGATTCTCTGCCCCAGAGGTTTGGCACAAGCAGCTGTTCTGCTGCAACGCTGGGTTTGTATTCCTGCTCCTCCCTCAGGAGAGCATGTCTTGGTGCCAGACATCTCCTGCCTGTCCCTGCCACTGGGTGTCCCTTGGGTTTGGCTGCAGTCCTGGCCTGTGTGGTAGATGGCTGCTTAATGCTTGAAAGAATAAAGGTTTGGAGTAGACATCCAGGAGATACTGGAGCTAGATTTTGGGGTTGGCATTGTCTCAGCCTATTCCATGTGTCCAGGCAGGGGCTGTGCTCTGTGTCTCAGTTTCCCCATACACAGAAGGGTTTGGTGTTGGTGTAGGAATGCTGGACCAGGACCCAGGAGGGTCCTCTGGTGTGGAGGAATTTAACTTTTCCCTGTAACTATTACCCTGCTCATCACTTCAACAGGAGCATCTCTCTACCCTGAGAGTGTGGGTGGAAATGAGGATTTTAGGATCAGAGGACAGGTTTTTCCCTTTAATCAGACCCTGGCTTTGCAAACAGTTGTGAGTCAAACATCACAGTGTCTATGGGAGGTAAGTGTGAAGTGGGGAAACTGAGGCACAGAGAGATTCAATTGCTTCCCAGAGAGAATCAAGCCCTGAGTGACACTGATTATCTGGTTTAGCTTCCCAGCAGCTTGAATAATGGGGCCTTCACCCTTCCCCGGTCCCATTGTAGCTCCCGTAACACTGGTTGTTCCAGAAGGAACAGCCATTAATGCAGCTGGTCTCCATTCACATCCACTGACTGTTTTCTCAAGTGTTTCAGATACCAGTGGACAATTGTTTTGTTTCTCCCCATTCCCATCTCCCTCCCCAAATCCCCTTCACGCTCTCCCCACTTCCCTCCCCACTACTTGTATTTCTAACCCTGAGTTTTATCCCTCATTTTTGTAGATTATGATTTTGGAGATGTCTTTCCAGCAATGCAGACCATGCCCAGCAGAGACTGGGAAGGTGGGACACACTCATCTCTTACAGCATTTTGGTTTTCTCTCTGCATTGCTGCCCCCTGAGCTTGCTGCATGTTCCCATGTTTGTTTCTTTAACAACCAACTGCCCTGTCTTGATGGAATTCTGTACAGGCCCAAAATGAGGGATGTACCAGCTGCCCTCATGCCATGGATTTCCTCTTTGGGGTAAATCACGCAGGGTTCTGATTGAAAAACTGATCCACCGTCATTGGTTTCCTGAAAGCCCTGGAAAACAGCTGAACTGATTCTGCTGCCTTTAATTTTGGGCATTTGCAGGGATTAATTTGGGAGGTTTTGTTTTCCCTGGATCATCCTATCCTGTGTCAAAACTTCTGTGAAGCCACAACGTCCAGCACATGGCTATGCTCAGTTTGGGTCATTACAATTGTTATTTTTATTGATTTTACCACTTTTTAAACCCACTTACCAGCTACCTCTGGCCTTCATGGCCAAGAGCATGTGCCCAGCTTAAAGGAATTTGTTCTTCCTCCACATGCAGCCCTTGTGCATATCCTGCACTGGAGCAGGACCCTCTCTGCTTCACCCCCAGAGGAAACACACCCACACTCTGTCCTTTGCAGCTCCTGGATGGAGCCTGATGGTACCACCTGAATATTTGGGAAAATCTGCCTGAATTCCATGTGTATTGCTCTTGGGCTCTAACATGCTCCCTCTCATTTTCTTCCTTACCCCGCGTACAGGGATGTCACAGAGGTGGTTTAACCTGTCCCTGGAGGGTACAGACCATATGTCCACCCCAAGGTGCAGCCAACAGCTCCAGTGTGGGTGTTGGGTGGAGGCTGGGAGAAGCTGAGGGGTGCTGGGGGCAGATCCCTCTGGATTTGAGGCACACACAGCTCCCGTGTGCAGGGTGGTGCCAATGGGATCCACCACTGCTCCAGGCTGAGTTTCCTCAGCCACAGGGAAATTGTCATCAGAGCCCCCTGCCAGGTCAGCTCACAGATGGATTCCTTGCTGTGGGGACAGAGCAGAGGTTAAGGAAGTTGTGCCATTCCCCATTTTCAGCAAATGTATTTTGGGATGAAATTCTCTGTTTTGGACAAAGATTGTTTTGTCTCAGCCGAACCAGCAGGATTTAGGTCAAAGAAGTGACAGTGGTTTGGTGGTGCAGGCTGGGGGTGTGGGGTTGAAATAGCTTCTAAATGTTTTGTTTTATTAATGGTTGGACCCAGTGATCTTGGAGATCTTTTCCAACCTAAGCGATTCCATGAATTTCCCTTTAATGCAGACATTAAAACCTAATTGACCTCCCTGGTAGAGCTCACACCCGCCCTGCTCTGGGACAGGTTTTTCAGTGGGAACAAAGTGGCATTTTGGAATCATCCCGCACAAACTGTCTGGACTAGAGTTTTACAAGAGGTTTCATTTTCCTCCTCAGATCCAACACTCAGTCTGCTAGGGCTGTGGTTCTCTTCCCAAGAGGTCCTTTTAGCTGCCTGTGGAAAGGAATCACAGAATCATGGAATGGTTTGGGTTGGAAGGGACCTTAAAGATCTTGTTATTCCAATCCCTTGTCATGGGCAGGGACACCTTCCACTAGACCAGGAATGGTGCTGGAGAAGAGAAGGGCATGGATAACCTTCCTTTAACCATGATTTTGGATGGATAATGGATAATAACAGTCTGAGCATGACTCCTGCAGCCCTTCTCCACTGCCCCTTTTCCCTCTAAAGACTAACATGGCCCAGCTGTTTGTGCTCCACCCTGTCTGTGCCGCCTGCTGTCCTGGGACCCCCGTGAATGCTGTATCGTCCCCTCCACCACACTACAGCCCCCACGTGTGTCTCACACGGGCAGAGGAGAGCAGCCAGTTCTGTCAGGATTGCTGCCCCATGGGCTGGCTCCGTGTCTGCCCTTCCAGCCAAGCGAGCACCTTCCCATGGCCCTGTGGCAGGACAGAAGCAGCAGCCTTGTTGCTCGCTGTCATCTTGCTCAGGAACAATGGCCCCAAGACCCCCCAAACTCTTCCCATGGACACCACTGCTCTTCAATCTGGCTGCCAGCTCCTAGGTGACCAAGCTATTGTGTTCAGGCATTCTCTAAACTGCAGTGGGTGCTGGGTCTCACGCTGGCCTGCCTGTCCCTCCTCGCCAGGATCTGCTGACACTGCCAGCAGCATGGTGCCCACACAGTGCCCTGAGCTCCCAGTGCACAGCTTGGCTTGATCTGGCTCCATCCAGGAGCCTGAGCTGGCATCAATCTGCTCTTCCCACCTTGTCCCTGCAGATGGAGACCTGACAGACACGCTCAGCTGCCCGCGCTCCACCGCCTCAGAGGCCAACGGCAGCAGGGCTGCGGTCAGGAGCCCCACGCAGCGCCACAACCCCTTCAACGAGGACAAGGCCGAGGCAATGTCCTCAGCTGACACCACGCCAGTGCACACGGCTTCTCGGGACAAGGCAGAGGCCACCCCCGAGGGAACGGACCAGTCCGAGAGCTGCACAGAGCTGGAGGTCATCAGGTGGGGACAGAGCTGTTGGCCTGGAATGGGGTGGCAGTTGTTGAGGATGTGCCACCGCTTCTATCCCAGCAAGGATGGTGTCTGTGCTGTAGCTTTTATTCAGCCCTCTGGGGCTGGGCTGGGTCCCTTGGGCTGATTCTGCATCACCCCCTTTCCCTGCTAGTGTGTGTCGAAAGGCTCAGAGTAATCCATGAGCTTTTATTTGGAGCTCTCTCCAGCTGGTGGCAGCTTTGCAACAGCTCTGGGGTTGGATCTTCTCCCATCCTGTTGCTCCTCCTGTTTGTCAGTGAGCTGTGGCCAAACCTGCTGCGGTAGATGTCTCTGCAGAGCTCCTGGCTGATGTTTGGGTGTTTGACTCCTGCAGAGGAGATTCCCAGGGATCCCTCGGAGCCCTGAATGCAGACAAAGCTTAAGGCTCTGTCTGCTCACACCCAGTGATGGGGACACCCCAAACCCGCCCAGCAGGGCTGTGATTTGTTCTGGTGCCCAGTTTTTCCAGGGAAGGAGCAGAGGAGCTGGGTTTTACACATCATACCACATGGCAGACACAGGGAAGGGGAGCACCGGGCTCGCTTCCCAAACAAGGGTGACCTGGCAGCAGTTAGGGTGCCATGGGTGCCAGAGCACTTCCGCAGCAAATCCTGGTGTGCTCCAGCCTGCATCTCCCTCTTCTGGCAGGCAGGGACACAGCATTCCCACCTCTAGAAACCTCCTCACTTCCCCAGCTTCTTGATCTCAACCAGGGATTTCTCCCATGTCACTTTAGCTCCACAACCATTTGTGATCCGTTTTACAGCTGAAAGAAAGCCCGAGGTGCTGTGTCAGCAGTGATGCCTCTTTTTGGGATAGGTAGGGAAAAGAGTCCATACTTTGTGTCTCATGACAAGTGGCACAGAGAGGGGGTCTCTACATGGTTGTACACTGAGCAATGTTCTCTATTGAAGGATTTCTCTGCAATAGGGAAAATTGCAAAGGAATGTTGTTGGGAAAGGGTTGGACCCCCCTGTGTGTTGCAGAGTCTAAACAGGTGTAGGTGAGTGACATTCCTCTCTCTCACAGGTTAGCCAAGAAGAAGAAAACAGGCAAGAAGAAGAAGGTGAAGCCCGAGGAGGCAGTGAACAGCCCGATGCCT